>NC_135498.1:98080783-98748283 GCF_052857255.1 Amblyomma americanum
GTTACATATTCCAAGAAGAAAAGTCGAGAGGAAAAGTGGCGGACAGTCCACATACGGGGACCGAGGTGAGAAGTCGGGTTCGGGTGGCTTTCGATGTGGCGATGGCTCGAAGACGGCGGACATTGTGCAATGGAACGCGTGCCTCGGCGCGGTAATTCGGCTCTCGACGCCCACAGACACACCACCCAACCTCTTTCGCCGCCGATTTCCTCCCAACTCCTAAGCTCTCCACAACCTGAACGGACCCGGCAGCCAGCACACTTTTCCCTCCCATCATCGGGATGCTTTCTCCTTGTTTCTCAACGCGGTGATGTGGCAGAGGGTACGCCGTAACCTGCGAAGCTCCTCGCAGCGCGCCGCAGAGCCGCACCGTACGGGAGGGCAGGAGGGAGCGCAAAAGACGTGTTCCGTGACAGCCGTCGCCGAGGCGGCCAGGCCCGCACACTCAAGTTTCCAAAAACAACGCATCCGCACCACCGTCCATGAAATCGCCACGCTTCCTTTGTACACCATTGTTGGTTTCGTTCGCCGACAGCCAAGCTCCGAGAGGGACCTCGACGGAACCCCCGCAAGCAGCCGCGCTGCGACCTTGTTACTGCTCTATGTGAACACTTTCCTCTGCTATCTCCCAATGGGCAACGTCCGGCTGATTTGTGACAGTAGGTAACAAGTATACTGTTGACGACAGAGGCAACCTAACCCGTTGTGGTAAGGCGAAGGTCCTTCCTTGCGGCGCCACTGATGAAATCGCCAACGTCATCTTTAGCATATAACTGTCACAGCGCCCCAGCAGTCGTTTCAACTGACAGGCGCACGGCATTTACATTTCCACTAACTCACAAAGTTATGCGACACAGCAGCCGAAGTCACAGAAGAACCACTGCGCTACAACCTTAGTTAAGGGAAGTCATTTACCGGCTTCAAAACAAGTGTGGGCGTAGAGCCCAATTTGCCTCTACGTTTTCTGAAACAATCGTCAGCTCTTATACATTGACAGATGCGATGTTCTTCGTAAACGCAGTGACAACAGTCACAAAGTTACTTTTAAATGGCCTGTTTGCTCTCAAAAACGGCAGCCGACTACCGAAATTATACTGGCCTTCAGAATGAAGCATCACTATGGCCAGCAGGACTTCTACCGCCGAGCTCAAGTCCGGAGACTGTTCAAGCCCGTTGCAAATATATGCCTCTCCTCTCCTCTGCTAGCAACATTTTGTCAATGCATTTTCAAGAGAAAGGGGCAACGGCACGCCGTTAGCCATTCAACTAGCTCTTCATGAGGTCGGACTATGTTAATGGGCGCCAGCACGACTATCCTTGTCTTATGCACTCGACGAGGAAAAGGAGAAAGTGAAGCGTGCGCCACTAAACCTAGTCGTACGAATGTCAGTGCCAGTAGAGTTGCTATCAGTATATTCCTTCCTGGTCACCTCAAAACTTTCTCTCCATCGCTGCAGGTTCGGGCAAACGCAAAGTAAAGAAGCATAACTTAACCTGGAATAGAAGCCCACTCCTGAGGAGCGCAGTGGCGCAAGGAATGGAAGCACTCCAGAATAAGCCACGAAGGCGATTTACACTGCTAGCTGCGTCTCCTGTGCTTTATGGGGGTCACCATGGCCAAACTTCAGCGAACCCGTCAAAGTATGTACGAGTGCGGGCGGAAGCTGCTCTATCTTAACTTTCGGCGCGACGGTCATACGTTCGCACCAGTAGAAACGGGCGCAGCGCTCGTGGCAGATGGCATGACTTCAAAGCCAGGACAACCGGGTCCGCAACACTTGGCAGGAGTTGCACGATTTCGATGACTTCATACCAGTTACACAATAGACGTAGGCGCGAATCGAGAGCAGAAAAGCGCTGCCGTTGCTTCAGGAGAGGAAGAGCTGTTACGTTGCAGCTGAACGAGCAATATACGCCTTATCTCTATTGCAGCTCATCCGCTCCTCTTGCTGAAAACTGAACTATAACCTAAACCAGAGTTTATAGTGTCCGTGAATTTTTCGCAAACCTAGTAATCATAACTGAAACCACAAGTGTCATTCAACTAACCGTCGAACAAATCCAGATAGATTGATGCACACTACATCCGCAAACAGGAAAAAGAGGTGGAGATTGAGTGTTTTAATGTAAGCAAACGTTAGAAGGAAATCTTCAGTATCTATTTTTGAGGCCAGGGTGATCAGGTCAAACTTCTAGTCCGGGCCTGCGATACACAAGAAGACTTCACCCTGGGGCAGGGAGGGATTGGGTATGGGGTACTGGGGACTGCTGTGGTATTGCCAAGTTGAATAATAGTGGCTTGGATTTGCGCCACAAAATGAAAATTTTTC
Source organism: Amblyomma americanum (assembly GCF_052857255.1). NCBI lineage: Eukaryota > Metazoa > Arthropoda > Arachnida > Ixodida > Ixodidae > Amblyomma > Amblyomma americanum. The sequence goes on from NC_135498.1 coordinate 98,083,114, forward strand.
GGGGCAGCGTGTGTGGTAAATTGTGTGCCTAAGTTTATGACGGGACAAAGTGTTAGTCGGGTTTTTGGCCCAGGTGGCCGCCTTCTCTGATGGAGATTTTGGGGAAGTGGTATGCTCTGCGGCGTACGGGTAATACTGGAGAATATGCGAAAGCGTGAGCGGTGTGGGCATCGCCTCGCTTTGATTGGCATGCCCTTCAACTGTAGCCCACAGTTTAAGCTCTCGGGCTGTCACATGAACGCAGTCATTTTCGAAGAGACACATGCCCAGATGTCCACACGACGCTGCTTTTCGGAATGTGGTGATTGAGACTTAAGACACTTCTCAACAGGGCACATGCTTGCCTGTGCGTAGTTGATGGTGTGGTCTTGTTCGCATTTCGAGAACTATGACACATACTTCCGCCTCTGTGCAAGTAGCAGTACTACAATATTTTCATTCGCCCAAAAATTACATGCAGAACACATCGAGCGCCTCGGTGACTAGTCGACGCCGTTCTTCTTCCCCTTCAACGCCGAGCCTGTCAGTCCAGGCGGTGATCGAAAGAGAAGGGGAGGTACAGGAACCCCACTGCTGAGTATGTTGGCTGTAGAAAACGCAACGGGATAGGCCAACAAAGGTAGAAGGGCTGTTTGGATAGGGGCGGGCGGTCCTCTGTTCTGTTTCCAGTGCGTACAATGGCTTTTATGACCGTTTCACCCTTCCAGCGAGACGCTGCCGACGTCGTCATCATTGCCGTAGAGTGCATTGCGGCGTTCTTGTTTTCTTCATTGGCGCGATATATACGGCGTAGGGGCTTTCCTCTTTCCCTAAATAAAGCAAAAATAGAGTATTTGTCCTCATTGAAGATATATTTAAGCATCGAATGGATTGCCAATGGGTTAGATTTCCTTAGACAAGTACATAGGCAGTGATAGGCACAGTCGACTGTTCACAGCGTTCCCTGGCTTCTGTACATTCGCTCCCTCCACCAGGTTCTTGCATTTCAGGTAACTTGAAGTGATGATCCTTCTCCCTGCAAACGAAGCGGGAGGAGGTGCCACTATCAGCCACATAGCTATCTCCCAGCTGGACGGAGTCATCAGTTTCATTCGCTGCATGAAGCGACATGGTTTTATGAGAGGCGGCTATCGAGAAAAAACGAGAGAATTCAAGGCGATGGCGGCAATCGCGTAGCGGCTAGCATGACCTATACACTTAATACAACACACTGTCCTTGGTACTCTGGTGGCCGCGGACTCTTTTCTGGGCATTAGTTAATTAAGGGCGCCATATTTCAGCCGGAGCCACTTTCGGTACTTTTCGTGCCGTCTTTTAAAATCTGTTTTTTTTTTCCGCCGGATAATAATCACATAGAGATTTAAGAAATATTGCAAAGGGTCTCAGATTTATGTCTACCCTGTTTCTGACGATAATGAGCTCTAACTCACTTCTAAATCGTCTGTGCGAAATTTTTACGTTGTTAAAATTGAAGCCGCGGAATCGGTATTGCAGTGGGTGGGCCCCTGGACTCTAGATTGCAGCAATGATTTATGTACTAATGATGGGTTCAGAAAGACAGATTTTAAAAAGCCGGCAGTAATTTTTTTGCACTGGCAGGGTTTCGAGAGCCACATTCCACCACCAAGCGCGGTCAATTTTCATTTCGAAAAATCCTATCATCAGTGCTGTCACTATGGCCTGTCCGCAAGAGGCCTATTTCTAGGCATTAAAAATACAAGTTCATGCTCTCAGTTCTAAACATCTTGCCACTTTAACATCTACACAGCGCCAGGACTGAACATGACAAATGCAAGTAGCAACAGGTAGCGATACAACCGACTGATGACAAAAATGTGAGTACGCCGAGGACAGACTTCGAGCAATGAGGAAGGACGATGGTCACCGATGGAAAAAAATCCAGGTACTAGGCGCTATTCGGCAACAACTTTTCGAGATATTTACGGAAAATTTTCTTGACAATAAATTTTACTGGCAGCGCCACCGTGATTGGAGTAAAATTTTGGGGAACAGTCCCTGCCATCCTAAACGAGATCTTTCAATGCTTCCGCACGGTGCTCAGCCTAGTGACAATCAGTAGCAAATTAGATTGTCTACTATAGTTCTGAGAAATAGTTACAGATACTTAGCGCGCCTAAGAAAGAGATAGAATAATTTAATAAAACGAAGGCAAAATGGGCAATCCAGAGAGACCTGGCCTGCTACTCTGCACTGAAGAAGGGCAGGAGGGAAAGGAAGATGATCACGATGAAGGCAGTGTTTCATTTCCTGTACATGGTGTGAACAAAAAACCTATCGCTAAAATAGCTCCTGTCAAGGATTTTTCACACGCAAACGACAAAAGTGTGCTGGATTACTTTGAGTATTGCCTTCGCTTCTTTCATGGTTCTGACGTTGGTGAATGATTCGAAAGGTTTAAAAAAATTTGCTCCCACTGCATAGACAATTTTGTCCCTACGAATGTGAAGAACACACGCCAGATAAATCCTTGAATCAGTCGAAACATAGTGTATCTTACGCGGAAAATTAAACGGTTGAAACAAAAAGGATCCACTCGATCCATAATTCAAACTCTCAAATCGAACCTTACTGAAGAAACTCAGAAAGCAAAACGGTACTACTTTGAGCACACACTACAGGACTTTATTCATGACTCCCCCCAAAAGTTTTGGAACTGTTTAGCAGAAAAGAAAAAGCCAATTAATCGAATTATGCATGAGGGTGCAATTCATGTCGATAAAACTACCATTGCCGAGCACTTTAATAGGCACTCCCATAGTGCATTATCAAATCCAAATCCATATAGGTTTCGTAGAGATGCATTTTGTTTTCCTGATCCAGACATTGTATCACTGCCAGGATTAACTTCACTGTTGTTAAATCTTAAAACTAAGTTCACGTCTGGTCCGGATAAAATCCCCAACATATTTTTGCGTCGTTATGCAGAAGTAATTTCTAAATTTATTTCAATAATATTTCGCACGTCGTTTGCAAAAGGAAGACTGCCTTCAGACTGGAGGACAGCTTGTGTTGTGCCTGTGCCTAAAAGGATGACATGGCACTTGTTGCTAATTATCGTCCCATTTCTTTCACTTGCACTGGTTGTAAATTGGCAGAACATATTTTAGCTAACTGTATAACCCAATTTCTAGATGACAACTGTGTACTTTCTTCTGTTCAACATGGTTTTAGGAAACGCTTATCCACTCTGACCCAATCAACATCGGTTATTGACAGCTCTGCAACAGTCTTTAACCACTAGGGGCAGGTCGATGCCATTTTTTTTAGATTTTCAAAACCTTTTGATTTTGTGTCACATGCTAAACTAATATATAAACTTGAACTAATTGGTCTTCCTAAATTTGTAATCATATGGGTGTCGTCATATCTCACCAACTGTGTACAGTTTGTTAGCATTGACGGTTATCATTCAAATTCTTTACCAGTTACTTCAGGTGTTCCACAAGGTAGTGTGCTAAGCCCTTTGTTATTTCTGATATATATAAATGATATCATTACTGTTATATCTGAACCGGTCCAAATTAGGCTCTTTGCTGATGATTGCGTTTTGTTCAACGAAATTAACAGCCCTATAGACCAAATCCTCCGTAACTCTAGCCTCCAGAAAGTTAACACATGGTGCAGTAATTGGGATATGCAGCTTAATTCCTCGAAAACAGTGTTTATAAAATTCAACAAAAAAATAGTACATTCATTTCCTTACACCCTCCCATCGTATCCTCTTATAGAAGTTAAGGAATATAAATACCTCGGCGTTACCATAACTAGTAATCTAAGTTGAAACAGTCACATCGCCAATACATGCTCATCCTCCTACAGAAAACTTGGACTTCTTCGCCACAAACTTAAAAACGTTCCTTCCCGGATAAAGCAGTTAGCATACTACAGCCTCATATGACCCAAACTAGAGTATGCTTGCACATTCTGGGACTTTATATCAAAAACAATATTGAGGCATTGCAGGCTGTATAGCGGAAAGCCGTGCGCTTCATCTTTCCTAATATCGCACATCTGACTCTCCTTCCATTTTATTCAAAAAAAATGTCATCCCACTACTTAAAATACGTAGAAAAATCCAGAGACTAGAATTTCTATTTCTGCTGAAAAACAAAATACTCGCCATGAGTTCTGATGTTAACCTTGCACCCCTTGCAACTCGTCCCACAGGACACCTTTATGCACATTCTATAACGCCGTATCAAACTAAAATTAATGCCTTTAAGTATTCTTTATATCCACGCACTATCGAGGAATGGAACAAGTTGCCTTCTGATGTCATCATGTCTATTGATTCTACTGACAGCTTGTTGCCTACCTCATAGTCGTGTTTCGTGTTTATGCATGTTTTATTGTAAGAGTTGAACATGTCTCAGTGTATTTTACTTATGTTTCGCGCGATGAATTGATATTAAAAATGCTTTATTTTTTTTCGCCCTTCCTGCTAGGGATCACTTAAGGCCGGCAGTATTTGTTAAATAAATAAATAAATGGAAGAGATGTGAGAGTCTGTGCACATATTTGATAGCATCACAACCACGAGTCGAGGCCTGTGTCACACAAAAAATGTGAAAATATCCACTGTGCCGGGACTACTGGCCAACTCTCCGACCAAGCGCCTAGCAGTAAGTCCTCGAGAGTGGCCTGCTGTCCAAACGCTTCAAGAAAGCAGCCAACGTTAGTTTTTGGCGCGCAAACAGCGGACAAGCTACCAGCATATGCTCCACAGTTTCGTCCATTGCACAAGTGCAACTGTCCGTGGTTTGCGCTCGTTCAAATAAATGTGTGTACATTGGCGTGAAAGGGACATCTAAATAAAGTGTATGAATCAAGCATGCATAAGGCAGCGGAATTCTTCGCGGTGCCGGAAAATTCATACCGGGATCTAGTCTTTTCAGGCGGGAGTGCCGATTGTCTAGCTGGGCCCAGTTTCTTGCCGTCGCCCTCTTCTTAAAGTTGGGGAGAAGGCAAGTGGTGTCCGGTTTGGAGAAAGGCACAACTGTTTGAGGCTATAGTTAGAGTACCCTTTGCTTCAGAATCGGCCTACTCGTTTCCATCGAGCATGCAATGTCCAGGGACCCGCTGAAATACTATTATATTACCTTTCTCTTGAGCAGATGAAAGGAGGTCAGTGATCTCTATTGCCAGGGTCTGGAAGGCAGTGTGGCGTAGAAACTGCCCTAAAAGTTGTAGTCTAGGTTTGGAGTCGGTGAATATGCACCACCTTTAAGGTTGTTTCCCGCACACCTGCCGAATCGCTTCCCAAAACAGCCATGAGTTTAGCAGTGGTTGACACTGAAATAATATTGAGAACAAAATTCAAAATTATCTGCCGAGCTTGTATCCCCACAGCTGATGTCGATGAAATTGGTGACACAGATCCGTCCGTGTATATACGAACGTTGTTCAGATATGCTGACCAGGTATACTCTAGAGCAAGTTGCTTCAGTACAGAGTCTGGCATCATGAATTTCTTTATTATTCCGGGAACATGCACACATACAGAAGGCCGAGTCATCACCCACGGAGGCAGGACGGGATAATATTGAAAGGCATAGCCTGTTGTTATTAGAGGCTGATGGCAGCGGAGCGCACTTCAAAAACCGCTATCCGGCCATTCATGCAGAATCTCCGTCAGTGGTGACAACGGTACCTGATAAGTGAGCTTAAATACACCCGAAGTGGTTCATGTGAAAAATATCACGATATTTGTCAGGCACGTGCTTCCTTGATCGTTTCGTTGACAGAGGAGAACCGGGGCAATCCAAGGCATGTCTTGAGCACCTGCGATTGAACACTCTCTAACAACCGGAAGAAAGAAATGCTCGTACTAGAGAGTACTTGCAGGCTGTATCCGATGTATCCAGTATAGTCTCAGTAAAGAGCTCTCCGTTGAATCCTATTTCAGGCCTGCTATGAAGCGAAGGACATGGCAAAAACTAGTCAGTATTTCTTGAGCAGATTAATGCGCTTCGACCAAGACAGAAAACGGTCAGTAAGAATCTGTGGTGAAAGAAAATGTGTCTCAGTTCCGTGTATTTTTATCGGGTAGCGGAAAACAGATTTCCGCGTGAATGCGACCGCAGCACACTTTTTCTATGCCAAGAATAGACCTTGGCGCCGTGGGTATCTGCACCCACAATCCCACTTTAAACTGCATTCTTCTCTCTCCTGTTGTCCCTGCTTTGTGTTTCCGATACTGGCAGTCATCCTCAATATTAGTTATATGCGTGAAGAATACCAATTCTGTCACATTTTCTTTCTGCCAATGCTTTCAAAAGGAACTCTTCGTAATTTTTACTGTTTCATCTTTCATATCCCTGAAAATAATATTTCCTTATAAAAATTATCCTGGTAAAATAAGAACAAAAATAAATTATGTAATCTAATAATTCGAATATGTACTGTTTGTCGATTTGTGTTTACAAAAGGCGTCAACTGCACCGTACCAAACGCTAAGGCGTAAAGGGGAACTGCGCAACTTTTTGAGCATTCCGCGCTTTTCTAAGATTAAAATCTGCAGGCATATAGACTGTTGGTCAAGCATGCGTTGATGCTTTCGAAACCAAGCGTTGATGCGTTCAAAACGTGGCAGTAGCATTGATGACGTCATGATAAGCTTCCTCCCCTCCTCCCACCCCAACCTCCCGCATGGCGATCTGTCCTTGTTGGCGATTTTATTCGGCGATTACGTCACCATTTGAAATGCTAGCCCGAAAGCACATCGTATGTTCCAGCTTCAAGTTTTGCACATTCGAGAACTTTAAGCTCTTCGATTTCTAAAACATATGCCCTTTAATAGAGCGAGGCTTTATTTTTTAAATTATGCTGATAGAGAGGTGAAGCGTCGTCAAAAATTTCTCAATATAAGTAATTGTTATAGGAGCGGCGAATGTGACGAAGACGAATAAAAGGTAATGAAAAGTTGAAGTCGTCATAGCCACCATCACTGTCTGCCATCGCTTCACTCACGCCAAACAGAAGGTTTGAAGTGGGGCGTTTTTAAAAAGTGACGCAATTGAAGGGCTCGCATCACCAGATGCATTAACAAGGACCTGTATTTCCACAAATAATATTTATAATTTGAAACCAAAAACCACCTCAGCGTGCTTTTGCCTCGCAGGATTGCGGCATAGTGACAAAAAAAATACAAAGACTAAGGTAGACAGGAAATTTAACAGGCAATGACAAAGCTCAGGCACTCACCTCATACGGATTTCTACTTTGCTGAAAGCAAACACTGTGATTTCGAGTTATAGTGACCAAGACTGGCGGCCAAAGGCTTTGAATGTACGACCTCGGTGCATGTACAACTAAGCTCACTAACTGCAGAGCCAAGAGTTGCATGTTATTTAAACGCGGTTAATCGTTACGGCACACTCTGTAAACCTGTAAATCCGCTGAGAAGCTTTTTGCACTCGTCTTGTACAAGACCGTTAGAGTCAAAAGACTAAATACTAATTTCAAAGGGTTAAAGCAAGTTCATGGCGGGTGAAATCTTAGCTTCGTTTTCTCGAGCCTATATGATTTCTTTATAAGCGCGTACAAAGTCATATCACTTAATGACACGATTAGCTTATTCATAGTCGGAAAGTCCTGCGTGTGGTAAGGGTGCAAAAAATCTTCAGGGGTTCACTTTGTTCATTTAAACTGGATTGAGGCGAAAGCCTTTAGCGCGGAGTTGCTGCTTGTGTCGCTGATGTGTGGTGAGGATGCTGATTAAGTACTACAAAGAGCGTTTAGGCGGCATCCTTCCAGATCGGCGTTGAGAAGGCGTCCGGGCTGGGACGCGAGAGCGTGTTACAGCGTTGCCAAGGAGACCACGGAACGCCATCGCCCGATCGGCGCGATGCCTAGCCCGTTGGACAATTAATGGAAAGGAAATGACGCCCGTCTCACATATCTCGGTGAACACCCGAACCGCGTTTTGATCGACAGCTTTAGTGCGACAGGTTTCACGGAGGTTGGACAAACGGAGGGACAACAATGAGCCATTTAAGGCTTTCGCCTTAATACAGCCGCTCCTAGAATGTCGGCCGAAGTTGATCAAAGACGAATAAAGACGTGGAGTAGCTCTTTCGTAGTTGTGCGCTAGAATAAAAGAATTTATAGCAAAATTTCATTTGTTTTAATAGTAATAATATGCATGGGGTCCACAATATTGTAATTGGCTTGAATGTAGACGCACAATGCGCCCAAAAAGATGCGATTAAAAAGAGTTTTGTAAGGTCATTCGCATTGGTCGGATTCGAGATGTGCGAATGCTGTTTTGTAGTTTTTGCTTCAGGCATGCAGAAGTCGCACAGAGACGTTGGCGAGAAAATACTTGCTGGAGTAAACGAGAAGGACACTAGCGAAAGGCAGGAGAGGTTTTTTTGGTTTACACCTGCGAGCTCTAGTGCGCGTAATGCTTGCCTCAGCAAAATTCTTTTCGCTGACAAAAGAACAGCACGGATGTCATGCACCCTCGCTTCGATGCGCAAAATATTAGATGCCCAGTCATCAGCTTTGCACAGTATTTGAAAGGAAGACAGGGCCTGCTAAATTTCTCAAAGACTGCTTCGCAGCCATCAGATAACATCGAAAGGCGCTTGAGGGTTGAGAAGCTTATGCAATGGCGACATGATGGAAGCTAATGAATCGTTGGAAGTATGAAGGAAGCATGAATAGATTTTGCAGATCTTTCTCTTGCGATGGTTGTGGACTGTGGAGAACCCCGGCGATTATATCACAGTTAGCCGGACTACACACTTTGCTTACGAGCTCACCAAAGACTTCAACGCATATTCATCAAATCAACTTTTTTTTTCTAATTGAGCTGAATTTCGATGCAAGAAACGTCTTTTAACACCTTTCTTTATACGAACAAGGTTTTTAGAAAAGTTACACCTTTTATTAAGGAAACAAAGGCAGTTTACGCTCTGTAAATCAAGGTCTCGAGCATAGCCGGACGAGTAGTGATAGCAAAGATGTGTGATATTTATTTCTGTAAAATTTAAGTAGCCATTCAGCGAAATCTTCAGTCAATATCTACAATATAAAAATTATGCAGATATATAATATGCGGCATATGATATACTTTATCTCTTGCACAAACACACATGAACTGACGTTCTGAGAAGTCGACTAGGAGTGCCAGGTTTTCAATTTGTCACCTCACGAATACTCAGGTGCTTGCTGCAGGTGCTTTCAAATAGCGAACGAGTCTCATAAGGTTGCTGCTGCAAAACATGTTAAAAGCAGTGCTGTTCGGCGCAGTAATACAGAAATCAGCAGATCTGTTAAGTTCGGAGCAATAGATCACTCTTTTTTACATCTTTAGCATGTTAATACTGATGGGTCTGTGTGCGGTCTACACCTTCTTCCCGAAGTGTTCCTTCATGAGTTTTCTCCACTCCATAGCGTTTATTACACAGGCGGTTCCTCAACATTTCGGGATTACGTAGCGCTAAATGGCGATGATATTTTATGCATGATAAAATTCGGTGTAAAGCGAAAATATTTAACATAATTTCATTGTTGTATCCATTATCGCATAAGATGAGGATGCCCAATATCTTAAACTGATAAAAACATACTAAACCATTTTACATACTAAACCGAACAAAGAATACTAAATACTAAACCGAACAAGGAATACGATCGATTGTATTGTAGAGGTAAAGTCTTAGAATAGGTAGCTCTTTTTTTTGGTAAGAGTTACACCTTTTTTTAAGGAAACAAAGACAGTTTACGCTAGTTAAATCAAGGTCTCGAACATAGTCGGGCGAGTAGTGATAGCAAAGAGGTGTGATATTTATTTCTGTAAATTGGCTGAGGTAGCCATTCAGCGATATCTTCACTATCTTGCCGCTATTGCGAAGACCTCTTTTTGTCTTGTTTCAAAAATAGACATGAGCGAACCACATCAGAATATGATTGCTTAGTTCATTAATGGTAGAAAAAGTAGAAACGGATTTTGACGTGCAATATGGTCAACGCTAAAGAACACCACACCTGGAACGTTCTTTTTCCCGACTGCAACATAAACGCCAGCGGAAAATTCTCAGAATTTGACTGCGGCATTGCTAATGTTTACGTACATTCTCTTACGTTATAGAGAAAAATGTACCGATCACACTGTTATTTACTAAAGTCAGTACGACAACGCGTTCAATGTACCATGTCTATCCGTAGCAGATCATAAAGGCATGGGACGCTGCCACCGTGTTCCTGTTAAATGGAGTAAATTTCTATGTTTACGCAGCAGGAATTCTTCTAAAGTTAGTATGTTCTTTTAGCGCAAAATGCAATAAACTGCCACTTCACAGGCCAAATCCGGTTTACCTTTATGATCAGCAGGTACGTACAGGAAAAGCCCTATGCTTACAACAGGAAACAAACATTTCCTAACTTATGTGATTTCACCCGAAAAGCTTCGTTAAAATCATGAGGCTAAAGTCTGTTAACCTCACCTCAAGCGGTCTTTTTTGTTCCCAGAATTTCGGGTTCCTCCATGACAGTCACGATGCGTTTATTCATGATGATAGTGAATTTTTTTTCCGGAAAGGGCATTTGCGGCCAAAGAGCACCATGACAAAAGGTATTTCCGTTTGTTCAAGGTCAGGTCCAAGACCCATTTCCAAAGCATTTCACCCTGTTTATGCCGAGCACCAGGTCATTGGAAGCTTGTGCCCATTTTATCATCGGTAGGTACGTGCGGCACAGGGGATCGTAACTCGCACCTCCCGCCACCGCTACGATGATGCTCTTCATTTACGACCAAAGCTTTTAAAGGGGCTGTGAAAGGGGGTCTCAACAAAGATGCGACGTGCGTGGTATGCTAAAGGACGCCGCTTCAAATATATCCTCCAAAGAGAATTTTTTTAGATGCGCTTCTTAGAAGTTTTGTTATCTGCAGTCAAAATTTGAATTTCCGCACCTTCGCTCCTTTCCTTCTCCTTTCGTCGATTTGTGCACGCTGAAATGTCGGCGCTCCTCCGTCGGCCCTTCGCACTCGCCCCTTCCGCCAGCTGCCGACAGGCGCGAACAAATGCGAGCAGACCGCTGCTGTCCTAACGAGCACTACATGACGTAACGAGCGCGAATGATGTCATAATGAGCACGGATTCAGGCGAAAGCGGCGCACCGTAGGTCACCGCTAGACGCGGAAGGGATAGTTTTAAAATTTGTATTGTAAATTATCGGCTCGCTTTTGAGGTCTTGTGCGCGGCATAAACGCTCGTTGGCCTGTACTCTAAATAATGAGAGCATTTTATAGACAACCTCAAACACCGCTTCCAGGGATCATTTAATGGCTCATGCTCGCGGCTATTGATCTGTCCGGCGTACGTTACATTTAGCAACTAACGAAAGCCTTTTATAGCTCATACTCGCTGCCATGGATCTGTGCGGCGTCCGTTACATCCAGCGACTAAATAGTTAGCCAGTCGTAAATTATACTAGATATTACTGAATAGTCAGTTGAAATTATTAGGCAAGTACTAATGAATAGTCAGCAATTAACATTGAAGTAGTAGTTGGCATTTAATGAACAAATAATTAGCAGTTCGAAGTTAATTGATAATTTATTAGTCGTTGGCGGTTTAAATTAGCAGGCAATTAACCATTATTAGTAGTTCGTATTTTTCCTTCCCTTACGGCGCGGTTTGCGTGTCGACCCAGATAATGAGACTGGCGTCTTTTCCTTTGCTTAAATTGCCCAACGGGCGATGGCGTTCCGTGGACCTAAGAGGTAACGCTACAACACGCTGTTGCGTCCAAAACCAGACACCTCCTGAACGCCAATATGGAATGGTCCCGCCTGAACGCTCTTTGTAGTCTTTAATCAACATTTTCACATCAGCGACACAAACATTAACACCGCGCTAAAGGCTTTCGCCTCACTGCACTTTAGGTCAACAAAGTGCCCCCCTGAATTTTTTTACTACAGATTTCACTCTTTCTTTTTGACAGCTTGGAAACGCGGCTTGCGATTTTTTTTAATATAACACAAGTGCATCGCTAAATGCAGGCTGCAAAATTTTTCTCTCATCTACACCGCTTTCTTATTTTTGTTGTAATTTAAAAACACGACGTGGTATTGAATGCTCTCTTCTGTCTAATAACATGCTACTTGCCTGATTCAGTCAGAAATAATTGAAAATCCGCACCATCGACTGTGACAAAACTAAACAAGCAACATATACAGGAATGATCTTGCTGCACAGCGGTCCCAAAATAAGTTACCCTAAAAAGAGTTCATCGCCACTTTCACTTGAGCGGTCGCTTACCGGCAGGAAGTTGCATACATCACACCGACTGCTATGTATGCTGCTTGATTTGGCTCTTTTTCTCCGCTGAGGATGCAGATTTTTAATTAATTGTGACTGAAAGAAGCAAGCACTGTATTCTAACACGCTATTAGAGAACAGGCAGCATTGACTGCAACGTTAAGCGTCGAAATGCTACACAAAAAGTAAACTCTGCAACCGAGAGACGCATTTGGCAGCTTGCGTTTAGACATGCAACACGTGTTATTAAAGAATCGCAAGAGTAGATTTTTCTTAGAACCAGTGATACCGCAGAGCCTGGGCATCGCCTTCCATACAACAGGATTGCTGTTCAAAGCTCTGTACCGCCGCAATTCACATCCAGGCAGAAACATTGGCTTGTCGATTGAATTGAATACCAAGGTATTCGTGTGGCCCGATGCAGGGGGTAAGAGCTTATAAAGCACGCTCTCAACAAAACAGGAGTTGCCCACTCCGATGTTGTACTTGGTCACTGTGTCGGATTTGACCACACCAAATAACCATTGGCCTTTTCCTCTTCTTCTGCAAGCAACTGAAAAAGGCGGCGGGCAGGCCTGTGAGGCATTGGAGGTGTAAGAACCACTGACTTTGGTAGGGCAGCCGTTGCGAACTGACCCTCGCAACATTTAACGCTGGGATCTCTTGCGCACACGCTAGCCTCGCAGTGCTGTAGAGGCCCTCCGCCATTTTGACCCAAGCCAACACACTGCAATTCACGCTGATGCCAGCGGCGTGGGCCTCGGCGCAGTCCTGACACAACGCAAACCTGGCTTCGCCTAAAAGGTTGTTGTGTGTGCCAGCCACACTTTGTCCAAAGCCGAAAGGAATTATTCCGTCGCGGAAAAAAAAGTGCTTGGCGAAAATCTGGGCTATTGGCAAGATCCGACCTTGCATGTATGATCGGCCATATTCTGTAATAACTTATCGCCATGCCCTCTGCTTGATCCTCCCTCAATTACCCCTCTGGACGTCTCACTCGTTGGGCATTGCTCTCACAAGAATATGATTCATGTCGTTTATCGCTCTCGCCGGAAGCATTCAGGCGCCGACGCCCTATCCCGCTCACCTCTTCCCTGTGACTTGGACTTCACAGCTCGGTACCAGTACTTCCTTTTCCCTTGACATCGGCGACATAACATCTGAGCAACGCCGGCACCCCTGGATGTCTCCCTTCCTCACTCATCTATCTACACTATCTACGCGGCCAGCAAACCGGGGTCTCCGGCGTCAAGCCACTCCACTTTGCAATAGTGGATGGCCTGCTTTACCACCGGAACTACCTTCCCGACGGGCGCAAGTGGCTCCTAGTCACTCCTCGGCACCTCCTTTCCGACATATGCGCCTCTTTTCATGCCGACCCCCAGTGTACTGACGTTGGCGTGGTGAAGCCTTACACACGCCTTCGACTCCTCTTCTACTTTCTTTGTCAAGTACTTGCTCTACTCGCTTTATACCGGACAATTTGTTCGCTCCTGCCCGGAATACCAACATCAAAAAACTTCTCTTCCGCATTCTACCGCTCCGTTGCAGCCCTTGCCCTCCCGCACGCGGCCATTCGACCATGTTAGCATTGATCTCTACTTCCCATCACTCCGGCTGGACACCACTCGGTCATCGCGGCGGTGGATCACCTCACCCGCTACGTAGAAACCTCATCCTTGCTTTCCGCGTCTGCACAACATGTTGCTTCTTTCATCTTGCAACATCTCGTTTTTCTCCTAGTTCCCCTAAAGAATTGCTCAGCGACCATGGCCGTATCTTCTACTTCGACACCGTCGAAGTACTCCTTCGCCAATGCCGCATTGTTCACCTTTCGACAGCAGCCAACCACCCTCAAAACTAATGGCATGATTGGGCGTTTCAACCGCACAATTAGTGAAAGGCTTTCTATGCACGTCGGATTTTACCGATTAAATTGAGGTCGCATTTTACCATTTCTAACATACCCATATAATACTGCCACATAGAGCACAACTGGCTTCTTTCCTTTCTTCCTTCTATATGGCTGCGAGCCCAACTGCACCATGTATACCGTGCTCACGTATCGCCCTGATGTGTCCGAGTCCCTGACCCTCTGTCAAGCAGCCACATATGCTGAAGAATGCCGCCAGCTTGCCCGCATTCTTACAACGCATCACCAGAATCGTCGGAATTAAGCACCTTCGTGCTCCCATCAGCCCGCCTGCAGCTTATACCCCGCATTCCCTCGTATGGCTTCGGGTTCCGTAAATTGGCCCCGGCCTCTCCACGAATCTCTTTTCTAAATACCACGACACGTACCGTGTCATCTTCCAGACCTCTCCCCTTAGCTACCCTACTGAACCGCTTTCGCAGCCACCAGATGCGTGCCATCGCAGCCGTGAAAGAGTGCACTTCGACCGCCTCAAGCCAAGTGTTCACTAAGTCGGCTGGATGCCTCTTATTTAGCGGAGAGGTAATTGTAGCGTAGCAGCCACGCTCAATCAGTGTTGTCATCTCTGACGAAAGAGAAGGCGAGGACCCTGTGGTGTGAAGCTCGTTCGCAGCCGAACGCTTGCTGTTTGCGTGTTTCAAACTATGCGTGTTGCAGATTAGAGCTTACAAGTGAAAAAAGAGCGCGTCAGCACCATGCTTTTGTCACCGAAAAACCTACCAGTAAGCAGAAAGCACAGCTGTTTAATGGGCCGGGGATCGCCGAACAGCCGCGCTCAACTGAGACACTGTAGACGCTCGGCCACGTGCTAGGAGAAAAGGTTCGGCCACTATTGGCGCCGGCAGTGTGGCAGCAGTGTGGCTTTGCCCCCTCCCTTCCAAGAGGCATCGACTAGATGCTGCACGTGCGGGTATAAAATAGGTAAGGCGGCAAGTTAACGGCGCTAGTGTCTTCGGCCGCGGAAGTGGGCCCTGGGAAGGGGATGACGTGTGTAATATGGCTTCTTTTGCGCCATATGGACCACTTAGGACGTCTGCCATCTCGAGCAGTGGACAGTTCCTTGAGGGAGGACCCCGTAGTTCACCTCTCTGAGGCAGTGTAACATGTCGTATGGGCCAAAGTAACGGCGAAGAAGCTTCTCAGAGCGGTCTCGTAAATGAATTTGGCACCACATCCAGTATTAGTCCCAGGGAGCGTAAATCACCTCCACAGCACAGCACAGCCAGGCATTCCTTTTTTCGTGGTGGACTAAGTGACTTCGTAAAGGGTAATTTGCGACTGGCGCAAGCAATCACGCGTTCAAGGCCATTTTGCCACTGAACAAAGACCACACCGAGACCAATGTTACTGGCATCAATGTGCAGTCCCGTGTCGACTTCCTCGTCGCAGTGGCCAAGTACATGTGTATATTGTGGACAGGACTTGAGTTCCATGATGGTTCTTTCCAGGTCTTGGCCTTACAAGGGTTCAGCATGTTTCGGCGATAGCACACGCAGAGGCCCAGGAATCGACGCAGGCTTCGTTCTTCTGTTGGCTTGGGAAAGGCAGCTACGGAGAACGTTTTTTTCGGGATCTGGGCTAACGCCTGGAGCACTGGTATTGTGACCAAGAAACTTCTGCTTATTAAACGGAAAATGAGATTTTTGCATACTTAGACTATGGAGCACGTATAAATATACGCCATGCAAAAATAAACCTAGTTGAGAGTTTGCGCTGTTGTGTCGTGGTGTTCGTGTGTGGTGTTGTTTCCTTGTCTAGAATGTATCGCACCCCAATCTCAGTATGCATGACCAACTATAGCCCCCTACAAAGCTTTTGTGACATTTTTTTGGAATGAGAGAGAGACCGACAGCACATATGGCCTCGAAAATAGCACGCAAACGTTTCAGGAGTCATCGACCGTGTCCGAGAAAATTACGACATCGACAAGACATACGAGGCACATCTGCCACTTCATGCCAGACAGCACGGTGTCCATCATTTGTTCGAACGTGTCAGGTGCCAAGAACAGGCCATAATGGAGCACCTTAAACGCCTATAAAACGTCAGGACTAATAAATGTGGTCTTATCTCGATCGCGTTCGTCAACCTCTGTTTGCCAATACCCACTGCGGAGATCAAGGGACGAAAACTAGGTTGCATGCCGCAGGCGGCCTCGGGCGTTATCAATGCGCGGCAGGGGGTACACATCGTTTTTCGTGACGTTATTGACGCGTCTGTAATCCACGCAGAACCTTAGGGTACCATGTTTCTTCGTGGCAAAGACAACAGGCGATGCCCATGCAGGAGCTCATAAACGGTTGCATAATGTTGTCCTGAAGCATGTGCGTATCTTGGGGCGGATGGCGTCACGTTCCTTTAAAGACACCCGATATGGGCGCTTATATAGTGGTCGTTGGTCATCGGCAACTAAAATTCGTTGCTGGGTGAACGGAGCCTGTCGGACCTTGGAAGCTGACGCATAATAGTCGCGGAAGGAATACATTAGACGTAACAAGCAGCGTTTTCGACTGGACAAGAGGCGCGGTTAAGTCAGCCGGAAGGGTTGTAGTCGCCACCTTGTCGAGGTTCGATCTGGTGGACAAAGAACGCTGGCTGGTGCACCCTCCAAACTCGTAAAAATAAGCGATCACCGCGGTCATCGTTAAATGGTGCGGTTCACGGGCAAAGATTGTAACTAAGATGTCGGTGTGACCGTTGGCAAGCTGTACAGGGCCTCTAGTTATACAAACTTGCCGAGCAAGTAGCAGCGGCATGCTCGCTTCAGCGATGCCAAAAGTGCCGGTGCTTTCAATACACTCGACTGTGACGAACTTGTTGGCTCGCGGATGATTCGTTACGTGGTCGTTACATGCGTGCAACATTACTCTGCGCGGCTCAGTGTCAGTGTCAACGGCTCCCTGGACGATAAAATGTACCATATAAGCTCCCGAACGTCCATGAACGCACCATGCTCCTGAAGGAGATCTATGCCGAGAGTTAGACCTTTTGAGCAGTCACGAAATACGGCAAACGTGCCAGTGAAAGTAAGACCTCGGATATGGATGCAGCAGGTGCAGACGCTAAATGGTGTCACTACGTGGCCACCGGCGGTGCGATCACGGGAGCATACCACGCCGTCAGAACCTTACAGAGAGTAATGGCTAGCTGATTGCTCATCACAGAAAAATCAGCGCCGGTATCGACGATTGCGGTCACAACAGAACTGATGGCGGTTACTAAAATTTAATCGGCAACCAGTCGTTCGAAGCACGTCGGAAATGTCATTGGATTGGGTCGTCACAGCTAGGGCCCTCGCGTAAAATCTGTGTTGTAGCGACAGCCCTACCCCCGGAGGACGCCGTCTTCAGTTTTCCAGGTGATGGGAGATGCCTCTGAACTGACCAGAGGAAGAGGAATGACTGGGCGCAAACAAG
Source organism: Amblyomma americanum (assembly GCF_052857255.1). Taxonomy (NCBI): domain Eukaryota; kingdom Metazoa; phylum Arthropoda; class Arachnida; order Ixodida; family Ixodidae; genus Amblyomma; species Amblyomma americanum. The sequence goes on from NC_135498.1 coordinate 98,100,753, forward strand.
CGCCTCGGCGATGGCGATTGCCGCTCCTGAGAGGTCGGGGGCACCACGTGAGTGGCCAGGTGTTCATTAATATCCCGCGGTCTATCACCACAGAGGAGTCGAGGCACGTCCGGTGGGAATCCTCTCAATTCCATCCACTGGTACGGGCAGTTCCACAGAAAATGGCCAGGCTGCCCGCAGTGGTATCAGGCCGGGCGATTGTTGGACATGCGCTAAATGTGCATTTTGCTGATATGAGGGCATAAGCCCTGCTGCTGCTCGAAGGGGCGCGGGTAACAGTGCGGTGGTCCGGCAACGGAGTGGAACGCATGCGACTCGTTATAAGACTCGTTAAAACGATGCATGGGCATCGTTATAAGACACGACGTGCGGCCCCGGAAGTGGTCCTAATGGTGGCTGCACCGCTCGCAGGATTTCTTTACGGACGACGTCCCCTGCAGAAGCTATGCTTGCCGACGGAGCATCGAAGTGGAGGTGTCGCAGTTGTTCACGGACAATGCTCCTCACAAACTCTCACCGCGTCTCGTCCCCGGGGCGGCACGGACAAGCAGTAGAGAGCGGCCGCTACATTTTTCTGAGGGCCGTATTGGGGCACTGGGTTCTTGCAATGAACGTTCCATGCTCGCAGCTCCTTTGGCAAAAATGGCGAGGTTCCACAGGGGTCGCGAATCAGGCCAGCAAACAGCTGCTCCTTCACCCCAGGCAAAATGCGCCGTACCTTGTAGCCTCAGGCATGGTAGGGTCGGCTCGACTGAAAAGCTAGGTCATTTCGTCTATAAATATGGCACGCTTTCGTTAGACTGTTGTGACCCCGAGCGAATGGCAAGTTCAGCACTTTACTTTCGCTCGCTCGAGTTGAATGTGGCAAGCAACTCGCGGCGTAAAGCTGCCCAATTGGAGAAGGACGGCTGGTGGTTTCCAACCACGTTTTCGTCGAACTTTGCAGTGCAAAATAGCGTTCATTAGTTTCCACTCATCATCCAATGGGTTGAATGCGACCACACGTTCAAAACTGTCCAATCAATCTTCTATATCTTGAACCTTTCGCCTTGGAAGGATGGCGGCGACCGAATTGCGGGAAGGACGAACAGCGGGGAACTGCCAGAGTACTGACCTGTCTAGCTGCTAGTGGTGGACGTCATAGCTCGCACATGCGTTGTCAACTGCTGAAATTCTGGTTACAGGCTTCGCAGGCGACGGCTAGCCTTGTGGACGGGTGTGACCTCAGCGGGGTTCCTGGATTGCAGGCGGGCAGAACCCAGCCTTCGCCCGCCGGCCACAAGGCATTGGCGGGTGGTTCGCTCATTTCGAGGCTTCGCTGTACCTGAACGGCATCACCAACGAGCCGTTTAAGCACGCACTCTTCTGTGAAAGCCTCCCGCCCGACGTGCTGCGCCGACTCGCCTGCCCTGCCTTAGGCTGCCGGGGATACAGTAAACTGCGCGGCCGTCTTAGCGGACTTCCGTGCCTGCGACGTCCCGCTGCCGCTCTACGACGCTGCAGAAGCGCTTTTGCCACCGTCAGCATTTGGCCCCGTACAAGCCTCGCTCTCAGCCACGCTGCCTTCATCCGAACACTACCCGCCTGGACAGCGCCTGGCCGCCTCCACGCCACTCCTGCCCAGCGTCTCCGGCCCGGCCCGTCCCTCTACACGAGACACCAGGTAGGCTTCACATGAGCTTTCCCGCACGTCCAGATCCCATAATCGCCCTCTGCGCTTTTTTGGGCCAGCCTCCTTGCGCTTCTTCGTGTCAGCCCGCGACTCCGTCGCATGATGCCCCTGCTACACCTCATTGCAATAGTTGCCACCTAGTGACAAATCTTGGGCAGTCCCCACCACATCGCCCTTCTCGGACGTTGTCGCCACCGCCTACAGATGACAAGGAACGCAGCATGCTTTTTGCGGTTTTCGGCATCCCAGTCGGCCCTGTCACACCGGCAATCAGCACAACAGGTCTCTGCAGTGATGTGGAAGCCGCGGCCAGCTAACTTTAAAGAGGTCTCGGCAAAGCCCAAGCCTGTTATCGACACCCCAAGCCTTTCTAAAGGTTAGCAATGCAAAAAACGTCATACGACGCAGAATGAGAAAGCGAACCCGTTGACAGCGGAATAAAGCATGGCGATTGTCAGCCGCCTTATTTTACCTCAATAGGAGCTGAACCTTTGTCAGCGCCTGTCTTCAAGCCAAACTAGGCCACTGATGTTGGCCCCCCTTGCTCCGCACCAGATTTAGAATCATCAAAGAAGCAAGTCATCACTGGCTTGGCCACCGACAAACACAAGTTCGATGAGAGACAACTGCACACAACTTTTCGTCCACAGCAAATTCAGGTTCCAAACACGCTGCAATTTTATCAGCCGCCGTCTGGCAAGATACCTAGGCAGACCTTACCCGCGGACGTGCCCCCGGTTGCTGCCACGCTGCCGAGGCTGCCTCAGATAGCCGCTCCCTCGCCGGCGTCCACCTTCATGAACGACTCGGCGCCATTGGCAAGGACGCCACTCGAGCGGCCGTCTACGGCTGGCTGTGATTGTATCGAAGCTGCCCCATGAGGTCCACCACAGCCATTTCTCCGCCCCGCACTTCGCTGCGCTTACCGTGGCCACCCGCCTGGGTACCGGGCAGCTCGGCACGGCATATCCTGCGCGAACCAGGCGGCCCGCACCACACCTAGCTCCCTCAGCTGTGCCGTCCTTCTTGCACCAGCCGTTAAATGCTGCACCAAAGCCGCCGCATTTGGTACACTTCGAAGGCTAACCCATATCCCTCTCCTGCCACTAGGTGTCCCCCGACGCCCACTCATAGCTCGGCCGCAACTCCAAAGTCAGAGTCACCCGCATGAGCCTCGCATTCGGACCCCGGACGCCCTGCACGATTTCTTCACATACCGGCTTCACGCAGCGACTAATGGCCTAGGCGGGAGAGCCCTGTAGCCATTCGCACGGCCGGGAGTTGCGAAATTCCGAAGAGGATGAAGGGTAGCCGGAACGCGCTAAAGAACGCTCGGGACCTTGGCCAGAGCCAGATGCTCTCGTCGCCACTCCACAGCTTTCTCTTCTCGCCAGTGCTCAACAAATGCGGCCACGGTCCACAGCAAGGCGACCTCCACAAGGCTTAAGACGTGGTACAAATTCAAGATCTTACAGGCCTAAGAATTTTTATTCATCATTATAATATAGTCAAAGCACTGAGTGAGCGCCTAAAATTGGCACTAAATAAAGTGAAAACGCAAAACACTGAACATATAGACGAGTTCAATGCAACTGTAGGAAAAAAATGCGCAGGAGACCGTGCACTCGGTGACAATTGGAAAGGATCTAGGAACAGCAGAAGGCGCCATTAGATGAGTTGTCAGAAATAAATATATTCATTATGTCGACTTTCATCTGGAAAGAAGAGAACCAAAAGTGAACGTCGTCTTTACAAGCAAGCTGTGGAAAGCTGTTAGGAGTAACGCCACGAATATATCAAGTATTACAGTATATCAGATAATTCGAGTGTTCATCACATCCATGTAGAAATGAGAATGGGCAGGGCATGTAATACGTACATAAAATTACCGATTGTCGCAAGGGTACCAAAATTTATTCCAAGAGAAGATAAACAAAGCAAGGGACGGCAGAAGGTCACGTTGCCGGAGGCGATTAACAAGTTAGGTGGTATAAGGAGTCCGGGTGTTTAGAGATATCTGGGAAAGGCCTCTTTCCTGCAGTAGGTGAAGTTAGGATGCTGATAATAATGGCAATTTGAGAACTTTTGTTTCTGGCACAGGTTATTGACTGTGTGAAGTACTAAATAAATACGCCGGTTCCGTAAATGTTGGTCCTATATTTTTCGTACACGGTTCGTGGTTGAAGCTGGACCTGTCAGGATATAAGGTGTGGCTTGCACTACCGTGGACGCTCGGGATTAATCTCAGCTTTTCTCCGTTCTGAGACGTGCACTGGCATCGCAAAGGATCTAAAGGACTTGGATTTCCTCTCGATGGGAATACGAGTTTTGACACAGGGTCGCATTCCTGCCAGTTTGTGGTCAGTAACGAGATGTCATCTCCAGCGAGGCAACACGGCGAATCATGCCTACAAAAGCGACTACTTTTTCTGCTAGTTTGTTCGAATCTACATGAAAACGGCACCCCACTCAAACATCCTGAACACGCTCAATTCACAATTTTTATTATATGTCGGCACGTTTTAATCTTCGCAATCGCCCTCACTGGTATAAATGGGGCCGCGTTTTAAGCAATAAACCAGTATGAAGTTGCGCTCTTGACATTTTGTATCTGTTTCTACGTTGTGCCCTGCATTCTTCGCGCAAGTACGTACTTTAGTCGATCTAAAAATGCTGCATATTTCGGGTTACGCCATGGAAAACATGCAACAAACTATGGTCGAATGAAGAAAAATTAAAATTGGTTGCTGGGGAAAAGAAATGGCGCAGTATCTGTCTCACATCTGGGTGGACACCTGAACCGCACTGTAAGGGAAGGGATAAAGGAGGGACTTAGAGAAGAAAGGAATAAAGAGGTGCCGCAGTAGAGGGCTATGGATAAATTTGGACTACCTGGGAATCTTTAACGTGCACTGACATCGCACTGCACACGGGTGCATTTGCGTTTCGAGTCCATCGAAACGCGGCCCCCTTGGTCCGGTTCAAACGCGGGTACTCCGCATCAGTAGCCGAGCGCCCTAGCCACTGAACCACCGCGGCGGTTAACGATTGGATGTTCGTGGAATTCATTTTATGGAGATAAAGCTGTCGGAGGTTGGGCCATAAATGATCACTTCCAAACACACATTTTGCTTGTTGTGCAGCTACAATGTGTTTTCTTTCAAAAATCTGTGTTTTGATTACGTGCGGTATACACGTTGCCATGCATCGGTACTGGTATCAGCGGACGAGAAGAACAAGGAAAAAAATCAAATCCTCTTCCTGCAAAAACTTAATGCATGAAGTCTCGTTGCCTGCGATAACGCATGCGCTGCTTTAGCCACGGTGGCTGCGAAATCGTAAAGCATTCTCCACGCAAAAAGAAACGCGAAAAAGACACTTTCAGTGCGAACCACAAACATATCTTAGTTTAATGACAATGACTACACACGCACTGCAATGTCACTACTGTTCAAGTAGTCTGAAGAAGTCTGAACACTATTGAGACTAGAACTGTCTATTAAATCAGAATTTGAAGTGCCGGAATGAAAAAAAAACTTCTGTCCTTTACCTGCCTACTTCATCGTTCGGAGTCTGAATCTCCACGAATTCTCAAAGAAGTGTTTGAGTTTACATTTCCACACAATGGAGAAAAGTCTCTAGCAGCTTTTAAAAATAGTGAGGAATATATCAGAAAGTTCCCCAAATCGAAGAAATCCTTTGAGGTGACAGAATTTTTGGAGGCGCCTGTATAGTGTTTCCGGTATTGAGTATTGTTAGAAAAGCGGCAGGTGAAAGGAGTTTTAAAAGAAGCATTTCTATTCCAATTTAATAGAGGTCAGTGTGCACCCCTGGGACCTCGTAAAAGTAATGATTGAATAAGGGCGCAATAAACTTTTTTTCACCTTAAACAACTCAGGAAACAAACATTTATCGAGGTAAATGCTCTTTTGAGAGCGTTTGAGATGCGAAGCCCATGCTCACTACGCCGAGGTAGTCGCCGTACAGCACGCCCCTGATGCAGAGCAAGAATCCTTCGCAAACACCCACCACGGTTGTGAGTGCCACAAGCATGGTGTAGTCTTGGGTAAAGAGCATGAGAATGAGGCCAGCCGCTGAAAGAGTGAGGCTCGCGGCTGTCAAAGCGCATCTGCTGAACGGGATCTGCTCAGAGAGAAATGGCAGCTGCAGGCGACCCACCAGCTGACCAAATGCTGTAAACGTCTGCAACTGGTTGCACTGCTTTAGCGTCCCCGACTTCTTGTCAATCCCGTATGCAACGATAGTCGTGTCATGCATGGCGACTGAGTACTCCATTGCCATGAAGGTAGCCACAAGAATGTAGAACTTTCCAGAGCGAGAAAGCGAGGCGCAGTGTTGCAAAAGTTACATGCATTAATCATCAGGTACTTGTACTGCTGCCACTCCTGTACGATGGTGGATATTTATCTGGGGAACATGGTGCTTCTTAGTCGTCAGGTTTGAACACATTTCGTTCATTAGCTTTAGCTACCACACCTGCGATATTTTGTTTCCTGAACTCCCTCCCCTCAGTAGTACGACTTCAGCACTTTTGGGCTTTCGGCTACCTGTTGCTATCGACTGCACTGCTTGCTTTTGCGCGCCATATTTAGAACGTGCGGCCTCATTGCACAACGGACACCGAGGTCACAGAGCAGTATTTGAGTAGTTACCCTGCTTTGCACCCGATGCAACCGCTACCACTGCTCTATAGGACTTTTTTCTCGAAGGAAATCAAACTCTTAGTTGTCGTGGGCTCTGTACTAACATTATCAGAGGTATGGCATGCGCCCTTATAGCGCCGACAAGAAGCAGGGAAGGCCGACAACCGTAATTTTCTGCCGCGTAGGCTAGCAAGTTCGGCTCGACGACGCCTGACGCAGCCCATCCCACGTACTTGCAGGCGGTCGCTGTTGCTCAGTACTTATCAAAATAGACTGGGGTAAATAAGGTGAAGGAGGTTATTAGCACTCCTGTTCCTGCACCTGTCAAAAGCAAAAATACAGTTTGAATAAATTGAGTAGCAAAATAAATATTAGTCATATTCCTTTATTCTCCTTCGTGCAGCACGTTTAAACCAAAATATCAGTTATAGTCGGATAAAGCTCAGTAAAGACAGAATTTTTTTAAAGAGAGGCCGTAAAGCCAATGGGGTCAAACCATAGCTTTGACGTCATGTTCAAGCGCATTGCACCTACCAGTGGCACTTGGAGCACGCCGGCATCCAGTGCGTCTACTCTCGCAAATAGTTTCTAAAGATGGTGTTGTTTCCATTCCGAATCAAAATTCTTGGTCACCATAGTATGGGCTAGCTGGAGTTCAATATGAGAAGGACCGATTTATTTCAGAGCAACATTAACATGTTAAAAAATAAAATGCAACGCAGTGTTGCGGCTGTTCAGCCTAAATTGTTGTGGCGATTCAGCCTAAAGCAAACAGCCAGAGTCAATGACGTAGAAAAAAAAAGTTCATTTTATTGCTTGCAAAGTTGTGAACTTTGGCGCATTTATAGCGTGCGTTTATTGACATCTGACAGCGTACAGAAAAGCCAAGCAAGACAAGTCTCTGAGCAGCGATCTTTGGAGGTGCCGTCTCCCTAAATCTCCAACCTTGCGTGCCAGCTTCGGGCACGGGCTGCGCCAAGCGCCCTGATTCAAGCATTCATAAGGAAGGCTGGTCACTCGTGCGGCGTTTAAAAGTGTGTCTTTGTAGATCTAGAGCTTCGTTGAACTCGGTGTCATCACTGCACCTCTCTGGCAACCACTGCGGCCCCTGTTACCACAATGCAGCATTTTATGGCAGATGCCCGAGGCTAGGTAAAAACATTGATATTCAATCGTATTTGCTTGAAGCAAAAATCAAGTTGTGCGCTCAGATAAAGATGCCATGTAGTACTGATGTACATTTTGAAATTTTAAAATTACCACAAATTAAAATGCTTCCCCTTGCATACCCGCAAGCTCGTCACAATTCGTATTACGGGAGAATACGGGAGAAGATATTTCCGCATACTTCCTGTGTGCCGACGCTAATGACGGGGCAAGGTGGTTTGTTTGATAACAACGGCGCATTTTTACCGAAAGGTACTTCAAATTACATGCGTTGAAAATTATGGAAAATTCGTGCGCTCGCTCTCAACCATGTTACTTCACAAAATGTGCCCGCATACATCCCAGCTTCTATCCCGAGGGGCACTCCTGCAGTTTTAGCGCCAAGTTTTTTACGCGCTGTGTTTAGTTCTCCAGCCCAATTTGGAAGGGCGCGTCGACAATTCTGTGTAAAGTCCGCTTCCTGCATTACAGTTCTAAGACGCTTGATTGGTGTTCAGAAGAGACCTAAAACACAATCCGCACATGCAAGCTTTGAGGCTGCTTGTCAGCCTTGTGTTACAAAGATCACTTCACGATACTACTGCTGCGCATCAGAATAATGATTTCATGCTTTTCAGTTCGTCATACGTTTGACATGCTTTTGCCGACGTTGGTCATTCAAGTTCTATAAAAGTAATAGTAATGTAGCAACAATCCTTCGGCCAAAATCTATTATTCACGCTCGCTTGGCCGACCAAAACGCATCCATTACACCAACAGAGATTACATTTGTGGTGATAGCAGTGTGTCAGTAAATATTGGTAGCGCACAGTGAAAGGAAAGTCCAGCAAAAACCCTCCGAAGAAATTCTGGACAGAAGCAATTTTCAACGGGAAAGACTTTATGACCGCAATCGTTATATATATTTTATGATTTCACTATAACATTCAATATATCCGCTGATCTTCATTCGGCTGGCCTGTATTCTTTTGCTGGTAATGTTTTTGTTATCGTCTAAAACTTTTCCTATTGGTTTTCTATGGCAATCTTAACTACTCGTTCGTTCGATGGAAAAACTGAAATAAAGATTTTGCTCAGAACAGGAAGGACGGACAATTACCTTTAATATTCCCATAACATTACATTAAAATATTCCAATATTGAAAATTTTGTAGCAGAATGCTGGACATGTGTCTCCGATATCGCAATGCTAAATGTCAATGCGCATTGCTTGCTGCCCGTGCACATTTTCTCCCCATGTATATACACTCCCCGTCAAGTATTTAGGGTACAGAATTTCCTTTTAAGGCATGCAGTGCAGCACCCAAGGAGGCCATAAATCTGTAAACTTGTGAAAGGCGAGACAAACTCGTGCGGCTGTGCCTACCATTGGCTTTTAAAGTTGTTGTGAGCGCTTAACATGCGGCTTACAATGGTAAAAACGGAGACGTGAAACACACAGAAGAGGAGAACGTACGTACACACACACACACACTAACAAAATTTGCACAAGAACACGACCGCTATGCAGCGCATGCCGTATTGGATCACTGGTGAACCAAAAGTTGGAATGCCTTCTACTGCACAGCGCCAATCTACAGACAAGACAGAGCAGTGCCGCATTAGAAGAAATGCGAGTTAGATAGCTGCCGCCGAACGGGTTTAAGTTTGTGCGCACCTACTTAGAAGTTCACGCCGAAAAAAAGTCAGCAAAGGACGATAACAACCGCTAAGATGCACCGATCATTTTGAGTCAGTGTTTAACAGTGCGAATATCGCATTGTATATAAGTAAACGGCACTAACGTGAGAATGCGAGTACAGTCTGGTGCGTTTCACCGACGGGCGGGCGAGTATAGACGTCGCGTAGAGATGCTAAAACACGTGTGCGATGCCTAACCCGGCCGTCAACAGTGGAACACCGAAACGGTCCTGCTACTCCAGGCCTCATGGCCGCTAATGTGAATCAGCTATCCTTGATTAATGCCCTACGCCGGTGCGCTTAGGTCTACTGCTTTTTTTTTTTTTGCTAACGCCGCGTATCATTCCGACAAAGCGATGCCACTGACTGGACGGGCTCCTTTGAAAGGTCTTCTTTCTTGAGTTGCATCCGACTGTAGTAATGCCCACGTCTATATGTAACAAGGTATCGCAAAGCAATTTTGTTATGCAAACCTAATTGTTGATCGACCTGCGTGTTTTGGTCTCGCATAGAATCAGCTCTCCATGAGAAAAGTTCTCATTTCTTGGCGTCAAAGTTAATGTAATAAATGGCTTATTTGAAGCACCTTTGATTGCCTTCATAAAATAACAGAGGTTAGTAAACATTGGTTTCCGCAAAAAAAAACAACCTTCACCTACTAAGAAACCAAATAAATGGCGGGCCCAATAAGCCATCAACAACTCCGCTCCGTTTCTTTTAGAATGTTCAGCCGCTTCCTTCATATAAGTGAAATAGAAACCATTTAATTATCAATATAGCTATGATGAAAATTGGTAGAGATCACCACTTCAAACTTTCAAGCTTCTAACATAGAAGATTGAAACCATATTTTAACAATAAAGTTGCGGTCTAGCTTACCGTGTACACCACCGAGGAGACCGCTCAACCTTATTATATCTGGAGCGAACGATGATGCAAGAAAGCCCGCAGAACCTACAAGAGCGCCCAGTAGAACCATGTGGTAAACGGACATTTTTTGCTGAAGAACTGCTAGGAGCAAGCCTGCGTAAAAAGAACGCGTACTTGAGGGCAGAGCGCAGCCGGTGTGAAAGCCTGACCTCCAGGCTAAGTATTTAAAAGAACATATCATCTTCGAGGACAACGAAATAAATGAGCCCGGTGGGCAGTTCGCGCAAATTATATTTTCTCTGTTCCATCGCTTGCTGCGCCTTCACCGCCAAGCAGACGCACCAGGAATGGCCTCTGACGCGAACAGATCCCCTCCCAAGGTGAAGCGGGTTCGTGGCAGCTGAGTAGCACTTGCCCAGTTTCCTCAGGAGACAGGTCACTGCGCCGCCGAAGATACGCGTGAGGTTTGTAGCTTCATGCAAGTTCAAAGTTCCACAAGGATGGAATTCTCGGCTATGCGAAAACCTGCACTTGTAGCTTTAAAAAGCCATCCTTCGCGGTGTACGAAGTGCGCGAGACACGGTCCCGCTTGATGGGTCACGCACCCCTACACTGTAGGCAAATACTGGTCTATTCCGGGCAAACAAAAGAGGTAATAGATACATCAAAACATAGCCGTGTGCAAAGTAAGTTTAGGAACTTACCACTGAGCTGCCAACCAACAGCAAACGTTGTGCGCTCGCGTGAATACTAAAAAAAATGATGCTAGATTTGCGTAGTTAGGCCGAATTTCGATTTGGGTGCACTAGCAGTTCGGTATTCACTCCGGTTCCCGTCTTCAAATCCAGTGTTCACGGATGGCAGTTCGGTTAGTAATAATGGGTTAGTGTTCATATATGTGGAAATGGTCATTCTTTACATTCATAGACAACATGGGAGTCTTCCTGCAACTCCTAGAGCAGTGGTGGAGCGTTCCAGTGATGTGCCACTGCCCTTCTATGGCAGGGGATGCAAACGGCGGGGCCTGGATTGCGTTGCGATTCATGTTGCTCTTCCGTGCAGCCTCCTATAATTGACCTGAGCTCCTTAAATTGTGGACAGGTTGCTAGGTTTGGGTCTATATATGCAAGATTATGACGTCCTTGACTTCTTAAAAAATAAGTGTGTAGCGAAGTACAAGCTTCATTAAAGGAAACATTTTTAATTGACTCGACGTTTCGATCTCTTGATATAGACCGGTTGTCCGATCTAAACGTCGTGTGAAATAAAATACTTCTTTTAACAAAATGTAAACTTCGCCAGATACTTTTTGAAGCAGTAAAAGACGTCATAGTCTCGCAAACTCTATTTATACTGTACTTTTCTTGATGCTTCGGCCTCGGACCTAGCTTTTATCCAGGTTTCAATCAGAGTCAATTTCATTCCCTTTTACTCTTTCGGGTGCAGGATCATTTCTTGTGCTGCTAGATTTTAGCTTTCCTAAAGCAAGTACTTCTATTCGCCCGCTTTGCGGCAGCTCACTTACAATGTTTGCTCCCACACCTGAAATAGGTTGCATCTGTGCTCTCGTTAGATTGGCTTGAGAAACGATAAGCCGTCTATGAGAAGCGTAGTATTAAGCGCGGAAGGTAATGACCAAAATGCACGCTTTCCTGCGCTTGCCCTGAAATGTGTTATCGTAGCCAAAGCATGCTGCCTATTTGTTTTTTAAAGCGGGGAAAGGGGTTGAAAGTGTGGTTATAGATTGTTCTTGCACCAAAGAAAACGAATCATCGGGAAGTCAACCCTTGCCGCTTTTCTCTCTTTCTCTCAGAAATTCGCAATTGGGCGTGAAATCAGTGAACACTCAGGAGTGAAAGCACGTTTAACATGAAGCAACAAATGTATAAATTTTATCAGTGGCCCCTTCCTTGGCCTCATCAATAAATTATGGTTGCTTCCTGCCGAAGGGGCATCGATCCCAAAGTTACACAGAGCTGGTTGCCCGTTTCCTTACAGGTGACCTTCTCTACCTTTTGAGAGCATTCAGTTCCTGTAATCATTGGAACCAAGTATTCGTGGTCAATTTTTGAGACTGTTTAATTATTTTGAAAAAATAGCGGCAATTGAAGTGCGGTCCGTTCCCCGTCCGCTTGTTTTGTCGTGTTGTCTTTGTTTTTCTAGATGGCACAAAAAATTTCAGCTCGTTAATAATTAATGTATTGGGGACTACACGTCACTTTTCTTTCTTCTCTTGTTCCTATTAAAAGTTTTCACTCCGGACTGATTCCTAAACAAAACTTGAAATCTCACTCATGGAACTTCCGACAGCCGTTTGCACGGACAGTGGCCAAGCAGGCTGATATCGTGGCTGATATCAAGTTCCCCCATGAATAGGACGCAGAGAAGGCCACTGCTCGAGGAGGTGAGTATGGCGAAAATTACTACGCATGCCTCCACGACCGGGATGGTCCAGCATACGTCTTGCACGACAAGCGGCGACATACTTGTTTGGGATTTGGTACCATGGAGAAGAGACCTGGGTGCCAGCCGGGACGCCGTCACGCTACATGTTTCCGTGTCCTGTGACAAAACATGAAAGGAACAACGAGACGAATAATATACACATACTGGACAAACTATTCAACAAAAATGTATTTAATGATTAGAAGCTGTAACACCGTCATAGCTACCCCACAAGGTGCGTGGCACAAATGAAAAGAAAAGCAAGGCTAATTCGCATGAAGGTACTCTGTTATCCTGTGCATCTTTTATGCTCAGTTAAAATATCTGTGAAATCGACTTAAGGTAACTATCTATCACTTAAGAAACAGGTTGCCCAGACAATCAGGCCGCTACCAATGAACGAAGCTTGTTAATTATTCGTAAATGTACCATGCATGAAACAATGTTTCCAGCGCGTCTCGAATTATGAGTTGAGAAAAACAAGACGTCAAAAAATAGACTCGAAGACAACAGCCGTTCTGCACCATTTATTCAAGGTGCGTTTTCTTTCCTTCTTAAGGCTGCTATTCCTGATGTAAATTTCAAATGTATCACTAATGGACCCAAATAAATGTGATTTGGCTTGCCTGATTGGAAGAAGCGCTTGTCGGGAAGCGCAGACTAATAAAATCAGTTTACATTAATTCGCAGTGTCTACCGCACTGTCGGCTTGTCCCCTTCTACACGTCCTGGAGTAGCATGCCAGGCCGACAGCCAGGCAGACTTCTCCTGTTCCACTAAAGTCTCTCCTCTTCTTCCTCCTCCTCCTTCTACACGCATCAACGTAGCGATGTGTTGCAAGAAGACATCTTCGAACATTTTATGAGTTTAGGAAGTTGTTGATCGTCCTGTCGCCTTTCTTGTGTCCCGTCCTCTGCGCTGTTTCTCAAGATTTTAAACGTTGCTACGGAGCGCTAAATTGATGTAGCGGATAGTATTTTCAGATAGGATACTTCTAAGCTTTCTCAGGAGAAGTAATATCTGATTAAAAACGCGAAATCACGGGAATTTCTAACCGCAGCTAATCAATATACCTAACGTAATTGAGATAAGGAAGCGTAATATTGAGAAAACGGAGCCAGGTCTAAAAAAAACTACATACTATATGAACCATGAAGATGAAGCCATACATAGGTAAACATCACGTACACACACTAAGAGACAAGGACCGCAATGTACTTACCGATACGGATAACATAGTTGACGTAACCGAGCAACTCTACACAGATACCTACAGTATCCTAAATTATCTTGACGCTAACGACAAAATAGTGATGGGAAAAAACGGACGTCATGTCGGCAATGATGTAGGCTAAAGAGGGACTTACCGGGAATGAAAAAGGAGAAAGCGTAGGGTGAGGACAAGATAACTGCAGACTTCTTGACAGAGAGGGAAAAGAGCGGTAATGCTGGAAAACTTGCACCCTCTTTACGCAATTTCTTAAGACCTCGAACGTAGGAATGTGGGAAGAACCCTAATAATGTCTTAATTTATGAGGACAGAAACGCCAAAGTCATGAATAGCAAAAGATCAATCAGCTTACGTTCCGTTGACCGCAGGGTATTTATGTGGACAATCTTTGATACAAGTAGAGCAACCTTATGTTCAACCAAAGACAAAGCTGGCTTTGGTAAAGGCTTTTCGTCTATTTTCCGTTTTAACACCATCAACCAGGTGATATAAAAAGACTCACATAGAACCGAACACTATATACAGTTATTACCGATTACAAGAAATCATTTTACTTTGTCGAAACCTGAACAATCATGCATGCTTTAAGCAACCAGCTTATACCAGAGGCGTATATGAAGATACTGATGAAAATTTATAGCAGCTGCACAGGCGCCATGAGAGAACAGCAGACAACAAAACACTATGCGTCGAAGCAGCACACAAAAAACAGCGCAGTGACAAAACAGCACAGGGAAAAAAGAGCAAGCGTCAAAAGAGCACGCTGGACAAAACGGCACAGCGACAGAACAGCACATCGAAAACAGAGCAAGACGAAAGAGGAGCGCAAGGAAAAAACAGCACAACGACAAAACGGCACATCTGAATGCGGTGCAGCGCTACTGAGGGGGTGGGGGGGGGGGGGTGAACAATCGTAGCCATAAACGAACGGCAAATCAGAACACATACGGCAGCGACCTTTGAATTTGGCGATTGCTAGTTTCCCATACTAAGTAAGGAACAGGGTAGGGTAATGTTCGTTATCTCAAATATGTACTTTTCTGGCGGGTAATGGAATGAATAACGCTGAAGAAGTTGTTCTGGAAGCATCGATTCTACGGGTTGACAATCATGATGCTGAATTGGGACAAATACGCCCGATCTAGGGCTCTAGATGTACAAAAATTCTTATTCTTCAAAACTTTCGCTGTCGGCAATTGAATGCTCAGCAATATTGTTTGAAGCCAGCTACTGGACCTTCATACCCTGAATATATCCACTATGTAATGCATACTTTTAGTGATGGTAGAATTGCCCGAGTCGATATTTTCAGGTTGTTAGGTGTTTAACCAGGACGCTGCACAGTGGTTGTCTGAGGCTGACCGGGAGTTATTGTACTTTTCCAAACGGGCCAACCAACTGACCTCAAAATTAATGCGCCAGCGTGCATTTGTTGAATGCAATTTTATATTGAAACTGTTTTTTTTTTGCTTCAAAGAAAATTATCTCGAAACATCAATTGTCGCGAATTTTGATCAAAGCTACGTTTTTCGCTTAGAAGCCAACTTTTTAAAACATCAATTTTCGACAGATTTGACCCTTTTATTCAGGAACCACAAGAAGCACCTCACCTAACTTAACCTACCCTAACAAACACAGTTGGGAGTAGCCTGAAGTAGAGTTGTAGAATGAATGCAGGGAATTTCAAGCAAGCAAGTACTATACATAACCACAAGTTCTGCCATATACATTGTTCAAGCAACGCTGTTCCTAAATTAATGAGCCAGACCTGTTTCTTAATGAACTCGAGAAACGAGCATTTGCTAACTCTAAATGTCGCAGCCGCAGGTGTTGTGATTTGCCGTTTGCGGTTATGGCTGTGATAGTTCACCCCTCCAGCAGCGCTGCGTTTTTATGGAGGAAACACGCCAAGGCGCCCGTGTGCTGTGCGATGTCAGTGCACGTTAAAGATCCCCAGGTGGTCGAAATTATTCCGGAGCCCTCCACTACGGCACCACTTTCTTCGTTTCTTCTTTCACCTCCTCCTTTATCCCTTCCCTCACGGCGCGGTTCAGGTGTCCAACGATATACGAGACAGATACTGCGCCATTTCCTTTCACGAAAAACCAATTATTATAATTATTCACCGTACTCCGCTATGCTGTTTGTCGTCGTGCTGTTATTCTCTGGCTCATCAGTCGTCGTTCTGTTTTGTAGCTGTGCTATTTTGTCGCCGTGCCGTTTTGTCCGGCATGCTGTTTTCACGCGTGCTGTTTTTTTCCTATGCTTTTTTGTCGCTATGCTGTTTTTTCTTTTGCTGTTTTGTTGCTGTGCCGTTTTCCCTTGTGCTCTTTCGTCACTGCGCTGTTTTTTGTGCGCTGTTTTGACGCATGCTGTTTTGTCGCGTGCTGTTTTGTCGTGTCCGCAGCTGCACAGCAATGATAGCACTTTAAGGGGAAGTAGAAAAATACTAGCTAAAAAGCGTGTCAGAGAGGAAGACATAATCTCTCCAGGACTGCTCAGTGCGTAATTACTGGAAATATTCAGAGAACTGTACTAAAAAAAGTTAAGTATAAACGCTAATAGAGCGTACCTTAGCAATCTCCGATTTGCGAATTACATTCCCTTGCTATCTAACTGAATAACCGAATAGCAAAGCATGAAGGTGGTCCTAGGCAGGCAATGCAATAGAATTCGAAAGGACCTAAAAATTTATATGCATAAGGTTAAAATAATGTTCAACTGTCTCAAAAGGAAACATTTGTTCACGGTAGGAAGCGAACATTTGGACGCTGTAAGGCAATACATCTACATTGGGCAGGTAGTGACCACATATCCGGACCACCAGCGTCAACTAACTAGGAGAACAAATGTGTGGTGAAGTGATTTGGGCAGCAATTTCAGGCGATGCATAGCAGTTTTCCAAGGTCTCTAAATTCATAACAGAATAAAAAAAGAAAAACAAAAGATATCGAGCTCCACTAAAACTCTCTTTTCGTTTCTATTTGTCATCGTTTTCTCCCTGCAGTATTCAATCTAGGTGCATTCTCATTAAAAGCAAACTGTCCGGACTTGGTGAAATGGGTTACGGCTATATATCATATAGGTTAGCGGTCCCCAGGGCAAGGTCACTATTCTTCCTGTCAGCCCTTCATACCTAAACAAAACTCTAGTGCACCTGATCAAAGCTCAAACCATCATTGTCTGCAATGCGCCTCTAAATTCAATGGGTTGGTTAATGGCGAAATGACGCCCCCCTAAACCGCATGCTTAGACAACTGCTAGATTAATCAAGGTGAACCTTTCTAAACAAAGGCAAAATCTTTAGCAAGCAATTTACACGCAAGGCACATGCCGAACAAAACAGCGCGCAGTGACCGAAAGAAATAAGGATATAAATGAACTATCAGAAAACCAGCATCATATCGCACTGCACACAAGCATTGGAAGGTACTGCCTTACTGGCGTGATGTTTTTGTCCCAGCAGGACATGACGTGCATTCGATGCTTAGCATTCACCTATATAAGCACCCACTCCGCGAACTTCCTGCAGAGTGCTGCGAGCGGAAGTCCTGGCGCATGGTATGAACTCCGGCATCCCCCTAAACGACAATATAGGCGTGCACTTCCGTGTACGAGTAAAAAAGACACTGCCAACATGATAAGCATGCCAATGTTTTGGCGCGGCCTCTAGAGTTCGAATATGGCTGCTCCCCCGCAGCAACTGTCGGATCATGCCACAGCTGGTACGCATATCTGAGAGTCAGCGATCAACAGTGTATGAGCGCACAAGCGCTCAAGGACGAGTTTTGGCCTTACCAACAGGTACACGAGCTACCGCTTAGAGAAATAAGTCGCGCAAAATCCGCTGCAGAATGGTATCTTTTTTTTTTTTCCGGTATAGCTCAGGGAGCCCTCACCAATGTATGCGTTTTTACTGTTTCGCGCACTATTGCACCGGTCCTATGTGTGTCAGTGACGACACTGAAAATAAAGAGGACGGTGGGCCCAGCAAGACCTTACCACGTTCGTGTAAGCGCCACAAAGAGAGTTTGATATCCGCTCATAGTATTAAACCAACCCAATAAACGATGCCACGAATATTTTTTTCTTCGCGAGACTTCGAGTTATGGTTGTTTTCGTTTTTTTATATTTTTCCAGCAGCAAACTGCCTCTGAGAAAATTCTGTTAAAAATTCCAGCTAGATCAACAGTGCAGACGCAAGCTGCTAAATTGACTAATGAGGCTCGTATATCAACATCTGGATTTCGTTTCCTGCCCCTTTCTAGTATATAAAAGCTTATGTTGAGTGAAAGCAACAATTTGTGGTTTTAAGGCTCTAATGTAAAACTGCATGGCAATTTTAATGTGTTTTCAGCGTCACCTTAATACTTGCTGGCGTTATTTCAGTTCTCAACCACAGAAAATATTTTCGCGCAATAATTGCATACTCGGGCATCGATAAACATTGTGTTTTTTTTTTTCATTGCAAGTCGAAAATAGCCGTGGTTTGTTTTTTACAGGGCTTTGCAAAGTTCCTTGCATAGTGTCGTCTTTGAATAAAAAAAGCGACATCGAAATTTCAGTGCTAGTCACGTATACACCACCACAATCATAGAATGTAAAACTGTTTTGAAGACGCACAATACTCTATAAATTGTGAAAAAAACTTGTGGAGAAAATTGTTATCTAAAATGGCGAATTTGCTGCGTATTTGCGGAGTTGCTCTTATTTCCGGCGTGAAGGATGCTAAATTTATCTGAATGAAGAAATCACTCCAAAGTGCAGCGTTGCTGCGAAAAAGCCGCAAGTTTGCTGCGGACACAACTGCGTACAAAACGCCTGAAAGCGTTAAGGAAAGGCTCTCATTGGGTCGCTCTGGGTGTCATATGATTTGTTTATTAGATTTTCTAAGAACTCAGTAGCTAAAAATTTCAAATACGCATAACAGCGCAAGTATGTTGTACTAATTATTCTGATTGGCACATGCATGCCCGGAGATGCACATTTGATTTCAGTACCTTCTGTTTTTTGGGACAAAAATATAGTTTTTAAATCGGTCACTAGGCTAGCTTACTCATTTGTGAAGTCACTGTGATGAGCTTTGGGCTCCGTATGGAAAATATCATGCATACCTTAGTTTCTGGATAATAATGCGCGTATAAAAAGTCGGAATGCTTAATGCATGCTTTAACTATTATTCAGACTAAAGAAAAAAATTGATGCCTAAGAAGGTTAGTTTTAATATTAACGGGGGCGGGGGGGGACGCAATAACTTCTAATCGTCTGGCTGAAACTACCAGAAGATAACAAAAATACAATGACACAACTAATAATGGATGAGGAAAAGAATGCACTGAAGGGCAACCGCGCTCCATATATACAATGACACTAATGAAATGAGACACGCGCAAGAGAACTGCACGCCACGTCACCATGAGATAATAATGCGGGGAACTGATCTTCCGTGCAGCACTCAGTGACGCCGGCTGGCAGCCTGTTCCACTCATTGATCGTCCACGGAAAAAACGAGGTTTTCTAAATATCTGTCCCACATTTAATCTTTCCGATCTTCCACCGATGATCAAGTCATCTAGAAAAAAAGTGAGGTTGAGGCAGGTACTGGTCTTTGTGAATGCTCAGCTTTCCAAAATAGATGTAACGCATGATTTGCAACCTCAAATGTTTCCTATGGTTAACTGATGATTCCCAACCAAGGTGGTTTTTAAGAGACGTGACATTAGTCGAGATCTGTAATTATTGGACACAAATCTCGCAGCATTACGCGCTCCACGCATGTCACATGAGTAAGCAAACTGCGTGTCCCAGACAGGGCAGGCTTATTAAATAATTGGGCGTAAGTGAAATTTAAGAGTTGTTAGAGATCCGACAGTGCTTTATTGAAATTTCGTTTTAAGCAATTGGGCATTCTGCAGACCTTGGATGTGCTATCCACAACTTACCTCGTCCATGTTAGGTTAGATGTAATATAAACGCCGAGATACTTATATTCAACTACTTTTTGCAGAGGAACATTGTGTAATGGGTAACTTGTTTGTAATGGTGATCACTTTCGAGTGAAAGAGATAAATTGGCTTTTTGTAGCGTTCAAGGACATTTGCCATTTTCAGCACCAGCACTGAATAGAATCCAAGTTTCGCTGAAATTTTAACGCATCAGAGGAAATTTTCACTATAGATGGTTTGCTTATGCAATATTCCTGTTTGATTATTTTACGCATCATCAAAGTGCGGAAAGTTATGCAGGCAGCCTGTGTCTACAACTTCCGTCCATGCCACTCATGAGCCAAGAAATGCTTCCGCCATAATATTTTCACCTCGTTGTGACGGCAGTCAGGCAGCCAGGAAGGCAGTGAAGAGGGCTTCCACAAGAAAATGTTTATTGGGCTGATTCGCGTCCAAAGAGAACTGAATGGCTCGTCCGCGGCGATAGACAACAAGCGTGTTCTGCGCTCGTCGATCAGGATGCCTCCAGCTCTCGGCCGTACTCAATTTAAACCTCGCAACGAAGTTTAAGGTACGGCGAGCAATGTGGCCACAACAGTCTCGAACAAAGTAGAATTGGTTCCTCCTGTCTGCGATCATTTGAGATAAATCTAGCCGCATCTTGCATCACAGATGAAGCGAGAAGTCTGCGTGCTGGCGACACTGAACATGAAGAAATAAGCATTACAAAGCTTTGCAGCAATACTCGTATATCCAAGACAGCTGGGATAGACTAAGACCAATCTTGCTAATTAATGAACTTGGCTCAAGTAGCAAGGAAATGTAGTTAAAGCAGCAGAAACAGTCATTTCAATAAGCATATTTGGCACACATGGCGACCGCGAATGTATCAGGAAGATGGGATGACACCAACTTAAGCTGGCAATGCAAGCACTAAACTATAAATTCAGACATAGATAATGAGTAATAGAATACTGGATGAGTTCAGACAGTTTGAAAAATGGTAGGCGCTTAGAAGAAAACATTTTAATTTTTTTTCGTTTTCATTTCTTATATAAAAAATGACAAACCGGCTCATTAGCATACAATAGTAAGGCAACGAATATACGAGCTTCTTGTTTGTTCGCCATGCATGTACGTGATTTTGAGGCCTATAGTTGTTACTAGACTCCCAGTCTGAAGGGTTTCGGCTCAGTTCCCAGTATCTCGGGAACATAGTTTTTGTTTGGTGCCCCGGTGCCGTCATCTAGTATTTTTGTTATACTGCTGCTGGTCAACACCAACGACAGGTTTCGTTGCTGATGAGCCATATATTCATTTCGCTTCAAAACTCTTTACTGGGCTTATTTGCGCCCAGAAACAAAAGAACAAATCAGCGGCGGTAATACCAAGGAGCGTGCTCAGCATATCGTCGAAGGACGGAATGCCCGCTGCTTTAAGCAGCGCTGTATTTGAAGCTGACAAAAAAAAAAACCTTTCAGATAAGGCACAAAAGCAAATACGATGATCTCGAATGCTGTAGAAGACCTTACGTGTGGTGGCGATTATTCGAAATAAGCCTAGTTGCTGTTTCCATAACCATCAAAGTGATAAAGCCGCCTGCCCGAAGATTTAAGGATGAAGAAACGAACGTAAAATCTTCGCGGCCATATTTACCGAGATAACAAAGTTCGAAATGCATGGGAAAGAATAACGATTGTGGCAACTGTAAAGGTGAGCAGTGTTTTCTGTTACTACCTTTTTGTTCATTAATTACGTACTGAATATTGAAAGAAGCCTCCAAGAAATTAAGACACGATGTCTCTCTCGTACAAGACGTGGAATGCACGAGGAGCAACGGGTTCCGTATTTATTGTATGCTTGCGATATTCTACTCATAGCTGATAGCTAATATTGGCCGCCTGATTAATATCTGTGGCGAAAAAGAACACGCTGTATGCGATGCTTAGGGCGAACAAGTGATGGCTAATGATATTCAAAGATACCATAGATCATTTGCCCACAATGCGAGGCCATTATACAAAGAGAGTGACAGTATAGATATATACTTGGGTATGCTTATAGCAAGGGAGCTATACATTGAAAAGCATCAAGACTCCTGCGGCTGAAGTACGACGGTACTGTTACGTGATGGCCAGCCAAGAAACAGGACATACGGTGCAGGGCCTAGCGCGAGCGCTGCGCCCCGCGCCAGAGCCCGCATCTTCGTCGTCTCCTTCGTAGGATTACCACGGGGCATCGAGAGATTGCCCCAATCTATTACTTGAGTTTGACGGTTGAGATGACGGTGAGGATAGTCTGAAAGGACAGAAGGTGATGAAAGGCCTGCCACCGTAATGAATGAGTTGAAGTTATCAACAGTTGCCCCCGCAGCTTCATGTCCAGCGGGCGGTCGCCCAGAGTCGACGCCAAAGGTTTATGGACTCCGCGCGGACAGCTTGGGCGGGGGTGCTGTCTTGGTATTTGTCGTCGTTCGGACATAGCGCGTTTTTTCCTGGCCGTCGTTAGGTCACAGAGCGTCTGGTCCTGGTCGTCGCGTCTTGTGGGCGGGACTGGGGGCGTGGCGGGAAGAAACCGGCTGGTCGGTTCTGGCCAAGCTGAGCTGGGGTTGAGGCAGGCGGCGGAGTCCAGGTGCCCACGGCCGACGACCAAGGCGAGCAGAACGCGGCGATGCTCCAGGGGCGAGGTTGACGATGTTACCCCGCACCTCACACCAAATGTTACGTGATGGCAAGCCAAGGAACAGGACATGATCGATGACAGATGAAATATGATTTAACGGCTGCAAGCCTAGTGCGCGGGCTCGCCTGGAGCCACATCCCGCAACTTCGTCACCTTCTTCGTAGCAATATTTCGCGATATTGAACCATAGATTATTATGGCAGTGCAGCAGGTGTGGAGAACTAATATGTATTTCTAAAGGAATAGTTATGTCCGAGATTTCATTTGGGAACAAAATTTTGAGCCTAAAGCGAGAGGTTTAGTTGGGACAAGAAAATATTGGATGTTGAAAGATTAGCATTACGTGCTCACGGAAACCACGAATGAGGTGAGACCGACAAACATGGGCTGAGCATGGTTAAATGTGTGGAAAGCACAGGGAGAAATATTGTATGGTGACTCGGTCCAAGGAGTTGAAAGGCGCAGATTTCATGCAAACCTATTGAGTGCGGGGCTGGACACGGTAGGAGGAGAAAACGACAGACGTGTGAAGGTATGGATAATCTAGAGAGGCGGATACACTTGGAAAAAGCTGGAAAGAAAAATTTAAAAGAAACGCCGGCTGAGGTGGCAAGAAAAGTTGCTGTCACCAACATCCAAAACAAAAATGACCGAAACGTCAGTGCAGAAACGCACACTGATCGACAGCTTGGTGCTGGACACACATGTGCACGACAAGTGCATAGAACATGCACTGACATAACGAACGAAGAGAAAGTAGGTGACGAAGCCGTGAGCCCGAACGTCTGTGCGCTTGTAGCTGGGAAACAAACAGCGTGCAGTCGCGGAAGTAAGCCACGGTTTGAATCAGCAGAGTGAGAGGACAAAAAATTCGGAGTTCAAGTGATAATAGGAAGCACATGAAAGCATTCGGGAGAGAGGATTGTGTACGGAAGCGCTTTTTGCTGTCATCTCGAATATGAGAACATTAATGGAACAATAATGAAGAGGGTAAAAGAAGATAGATGAGCAGTGGCCTATCTCGGGCAGTACTGTTCGCTGAAAATTCATCAAGCATTGTGAGGCCGCCGAAAATCAGCATCCTGAAAAGAGCGCTGGCAAGTAAAATGTCCGGATATCTCAGCAAGTCGCCACATGCAGCAGAAAACGGCATCAGATTTCTTTCGGAAATTGGAAACTTCGACAATTTCAAATCCTTATACATAATTTTGTATCTAAACCCTTTGGGGATGGACTGCTATAACAGTATGCACCATTACCTAGAACTTGTGCTTTCAAAGTTTGATAGGTTACTCATAATTTATGTACAATATTACGGCTTCATCCGGAATTTCGTGAAAATGATAAACTAATAAAGATTTTAAAAACTTCTTTTCGATACACGCATTTTCTTTCCGAAAACTCATAGAAACCTTGACACTTGCATAATGCTACGTACATAAATGCCTGCTTTACTCCTTTGGCTGCCGTAAAATAATAGTGTCCTCACATCAGTCTAACACGCTGCCATATTTAAAACACTTAAAAATTGATACGATTCAGGGTTTTTGCACTTGCCCAGCGTCTTCCCAAGTGGAATTCGGGATGGATGTTTTTCGGTACTGGGTAAACAGTGAAGCTGACTTTTAATTCCGGGGGATGCCTACAAATGCACTAGGTCCATGACTGGAGGCCATAATCCCGAGTTTCTTCAAGACTTGTCTTCCTGTGGGGGTACCTTTGAGTCTTTCAAGATGGTTTATTTTATGGGTTTAAGAAGCTCGTCGACTGCACTGCCGAAGCCCAATTGTAGCAGTGCTGCTGGTTGCGATGTAAACGGAGGTGCCAGTGGCCATTTTCAAGGTTTAATGGATGATAATCTACAATTTATTGAATTCGGTATGCGTTAGCTGATAGTATACCTAATGGTCTTAAAGAATATTCGACTTATTCTTTTACCGGCTCTTACATGTTTTTCTACCTTATGTGTAATCAGCCACATGAACCTATCTTTCCACTAGTGCACAAATGTGTACTTGTGCATGCCAATATGAAACGAAGAAAAAATTTTGTGCGCTGTTAGCAGAACCGACGGCCGCTAAGGGTACCGGACTGGATACCAAGAGTATCAAGAGAATGCAAGCGTAGAAGAGGGCGGCAAAAAGTTACGTGGGCGGTTGTGATTGAAAAATTCACAGGGATAAGGCAGCCGCATCTGGCACAGGACAGGGTTAATTCAGTAGATATAGGAGAGGCTTTTGCAATGTAGTGAAATAGTTTTTTTTCTTTATGATTGCAAGAAAAATATACACAAAGTTTACGTTGATGGAAGAAACTGGATCATGAGCGATGGCTAGTCATCAGAGCATGTGGAATGTGTGATAGTTGTTTGATGCTGAGTGAAATGAGATTCCACATTGTTGCGCTGATAAATTATATTGTTCTACGTCCACATATATTGCGCGTTATAGGTATATTACTGTTATTAGTGTGTCTAGCGTTACTCGAAGGCAGCAATAAGGCTGGATAACTATGACGTGTATTTGCTTTTATAATGCTGTTCACCACGAGAACGGTCGAATAATCCTATTACTCAGGGGTTTATAAGCAAATTCTCTTTGAAAATTCTCTTCAGCTTTCTCGGCGATAGGAAACGTTTGCTTGAAAGCTTTCGTGTACCTCACGCTCACCCTGGCGCAAAAGTGGAGGCACCAAGTGAATTCACAGAACTACGTTCGGGCGCTTTCTCAAGGTGCAGCGCTTATTTTCAAGATGTACATAGGGTGCCTGAGCAAATAAGTTAGCTTGTCTGCCTACACATTTCTGCCAGGCAAGTGTTTATTCGCTTCGTCCGCTTCAACTAAGCAGCCAATAACATCAGCATCTTTTCATTGCAATATGGTCAGTAAGTATAGCGGCCACGTGTCCTTGGTGAAACGTGCCTTCTCGCAAGTGTCCCCGAAGTACATTAAGTACAGACCGATGTCATCTCCACTGCGACAGCGTTACATGAAGCCTTTTGTTCTGAACATGTTTTCTCTTCCTCCATGCGATACGCTGACATCGCATCCATTTTTAGCTGGCAGCAGCGTATGGCCATGGCGTTTCATCAATATCCACGTCCTTACGCTTAATCTCCCTCTTTTGTGTATGCATCGCGTTTGACCTCTTATATGCTACCTCGAGGTTTGCATTTTCAGCCTCGCGTTCGGCAGTTTGCTTTTCAACGGTAAATTTTCCAATTTCTTTTTGTTATCTCATTGATCAACTGCAGATATTCCGAGAGCTCACCGTCGTCGGCCTCAAGTATTGGACAGCTGAACTCAAACATTCTGCCGACTGTTCTGCCGAAGTGAGTTTTTAATGCCTTCTGAATCATGGATGCTGCAAGTACCGCTTACTCAATGCAAAAAGACCTGTGCCTTGGCGTACTTTCATCTCTCGCGTCAACGATAGCTACACAACACCTTTGTAGTGCCCTCACGAAAAAACTTTGCAAATGCTTAGCGACACAAAGCCAAGCACTCGCTTTATACCCCAGCAGCGATTGAAGCAGAGTTCATCCACACTAACCTATATTGTTGCAGACATTCCACAGCTGCGGACTTGTTGGTACGTTGCGCCACCTGCCGGAATCTACCGAAGGGCTAGCATGGAGCAGGCGAGACACCTGGCCTTTGGGAATGAGACATTGGGAGTTGGTTGGCAACTCAAAGACGACGACCGAGAATGAGAAAATTTAACAACAAATGTTTTCCATGGCAGAAGTGAAACTCAAAGCTCCCCATAGATGACTGAGCATTGCCTTTTATTCATTCTAGTCACACATATCTAGCAATTTTCGACAAACATTTTGAAAATTGTAAGATGCTTTTACGGCAGTTCTGAAGGTAATAGCCCATTCTGATATATAGCAAAATCTTCCTTTTAAAGTGTTTCCATCAGTCGCATCGAACAATTAACACGCCGATTGAAAAACAATGGTAAATGCTTTTGGCGATAGGAAAATCATTAACAGAAACAAAGAACTCATCACTCCCGTTGGGTGGTCTCAATTTATATTTATATATTTATTGTTATATTGAAATCTGACATCTTTCATTATATGGAAAAGCTGCGGACGCAAATGGCTTCGCGCTCAAAAATGCTTTTGTCCAGAATTGCTGGGTATGTCTAAGGAACCCCATAAGAGTCTAAGCGGCAGTGTTCGACATATCAATCAATAAGGTGGCGCAAATATCTGACGCAAGAAGCCCGCCCCTTCACACGGTGATACATCTCGGTGTAGCTTCGGAGAACGTGCATTCCATCGGTATTGCGGGCCGCATGTGTCAAGATACATCTCTGCCAGGTTGTTCTTGTTCGACAATTGGCCGTTGCATGCTTGTGGATCTGATAAATAATGTGTTTTTGTGTAAGTGCCTGATTTCCTCAAATAGATTCGGGGTTCGTCGTGAAGCTCCATTATTAAATCCGAGCCCATTTCCTGCGTTAAGTAAAGAAAATTGAGGACGCTAGTTTATTTGTTATTAGCAGGGGCCACATGGTGAAAAGCTAACCGTCTTTGCTTCCCTGCAGTGGAAAAAATTAGTCGAATTTTGCCAAAACGAGGCATCTCCTCAGTGCAGTAAATAGAGTCCATTTTTCTGAACTGAAGCCACAGTTTTAGAGGCACCAATGTGCCCCATTTAAAATAAAGCTCGATATGAGAATTCTTAATGTCAACATGCGTGTCGAGAGCACGCTCAGGTAGGTTTGTGTTAGTCGGTGCAGTACCACATGTTTGTATATTATTTTTATTTATTCTGTTGCTTTTAAAATAGAGCTCGATATGCGAATTATAATCCCAAAGCAGGTGCCAAGAGCACACTCAAGCAGGTTTCTGTATTAAGTTTGTGCAGCACCAAATGTTTGCATTTTATTTTTTTTCTCAATTTACAGCCCACTCCTTTCGGCGTAGCTTGTCGATGACAGCAATGACAGATATGAGGCAGGAGGCCAGGATATTCACGGCTCCTAGCAACCAGTAGAACTGGTCATAAGAACCCATCTTGTCCCGGAAGAAACCTATAAAACGATAATATACAGCCCGCAAGAAAAAAAAAAGCTTTAAATTAGGCACTCGTCTTTGCATATTGATAATCAAGCAGTTCGCGTCAAAAAGGTGAGGAAGTAGGATTTTTAGTACCATCAGCGGTCAGTATTATCTCCTACACAGTTTTGTTACCGGACCATCGACAGATATAAATCAACGCTATGTTCAAATATTACATTTCTCGAGTTGTAGTATACCTCTCGTTCCCAGAAGGGGCCCTCATGAGTAAGAGAACCAAGGGAATTTGTAAGGCCAGCAAGCAGGGCGCATAACATTTCGCTCCATCACCCGCTATGTGCACCTCAAGCGGAGGCGACTGGCGGTCACAGGCTTCTTTGCACCTTGCTTCCAGTGTGTTAATAGATTCAATCCCATAGAATGATACCACCACACAACTTCCCGCAGAACCCTGAACTGCCCCGTTTCATCTTGGAAGTAAGTACCATAACTGATTTTAACCAACGATGAGTCATACGGACGCTTGGTCAATTTCAGCCGATTCCTCGACCCACACAAAAAGGTGGTTTCTTAAAATGCAGAATAAACATAATGCAGGTATAATCAATTCATTTATTTTGGAGCTATCATTGTGGTTGGCAGCCACATCGAAACTATTGAAACAGGCATCTGTAACAATAAACACGGAATTTTAATCACAGGTTGCCGACGTCGACAATTAAAAACTGCAGCGGCCCGAGCTATCACGTGCAGCCGCAGCTCAGCACTATGCCGTTTATGTCGGATACAACTGCAACATGTTAGCAAATTCGCGTATACTGAGATACCAGCGTGGAACAGTTTAGGTCGTCGCTTGAGTAGTTTGATGGGTTCGTTCCTTTGGCGGAAGGTTAAAAATTTTGAGAAATCTACATTTGTCAACTGAAAGCCGATTATTTATGCGCTTCAAGCATGTCATTGCTCTTGCCTCGCTTGTTCTTATGGGACATAATGATATACTTGGCGAGCGCATGAACATGCACGTATGGGCTCAGCTGTACGCATGAGGAATTCTTTAAAGTCATTTTAAGAACTGTGTGCGTTTTTCAACAGTGCGATGTTCTTTTCTCCGTGAAGTGAAGCCCTGTCTGTGCTTCAGAACAGAAGCAAGGTTTTTATCGCTTTCTTAGAGACGAAAACTCATAACAAGGAATTAATACCAAAACATTAACCGCCCTGCTGTAGCATCTCTCGACTGCTTTGTACATGAAACAAACGGCTATAGGCGGTGCCACTGAAAAGTCGCCTAACGCTACCGCTTGAATGCTTAGAGTTGCGCCAACAACAGCAGTTCATGCTCAGTTGCACACTTTCTAACTTGAATTCTGTTTCTCCGAGGTTGATATTTACCACCGGACGGGGCTCCAGGGCCTATTCAAGCATGCGCGCCTCCTCGGTGATCGAAGCGCAGCAGAGGCTTTTCTGTCCAAACTCAATCTCTTAATCTTTCTATTTCTGACTATCTTTCAGCTCTCCAAGTACGCCTCTATCATTAGCCGTTAAGTTCTCAAAGTGGCGTAGTTCGATTGCCGTTGTGTTGAGCGAGTAATTGGGTCAGAAAAATGGGGTTTAGGTTGCTACTTTTTCAGTTAAGTTTCCTCTTCGGAGAGTAGTCAGTCAAGAAGATTTCATTAATAATAATTAATCCCACGAAGTGAATTTACTCCTTATCTTTAGTGCATCTTGCAAGCAAACCTTTGCATGAGGAGAAAAGCCAGTGTTGAGGCAGTGGAAACGTGGTTCTGCGCTTGGTAGCCTTCTCTACGACCACGACTACTAAAGAAGCGAAGAAAGCATTTTCTTTTTTTTTTCTAAAGTGTAGCCTTCATTTCGTCTTATTTTCACGTCTCTAGGACAGCGCCACACCTTAAATATAATTCTCCCCCGTAATATTAAGGCCGCAGTCTAAAGCGTACCTGGTTAAGGTGCTCTAAACAGGTTGCTCGCGTTGCTTTCCGCTTTTTTTTTCCAACTTCTGTCACTTTCGTTTTGCCTTCCACAGCGTTCAAGGTTTCACATACATTTCGGAAAAGACATCCGTTATGCCTCCAGACGCGTGACCTAATATTAAGGCACCGCTGAAATTTACTGTAACTTCGACATTCGATTTTGCATTACCCTATTTCATCCTGCATACTGCAGTTTCGGATTATTCTTCTAAGAAAAGATCGAGAAAAATACTTCGTCGGATTACCAATGAATCCAAGACATGATGAAATAAATGACGATGAAAACTTTTTAAGGCAACACAAGAACACATTACTAGAAATAAGAATCGTTTTTGTAAACCTGTTGCATCATGAGGCATTGCAATTAACAATCAACGAGTTCAAGGACACGTTTCCTCTTCTGCTAGAACCCCAAGGTGTAACCAAGAAGAGCTCTAGGTCGCTCATGGAGTCCTAATAAATACGACCAGCCTATGCTGTTGTGGTTTCCTGCTAAACAACTGTGTCGAAGTGCGACTATTTGTGTCGGTTGACACATGATGAGATTGTGTTGGTGTAATAAAGGACAAAAGTGTAACCCAATAAATCAGTTTGCCCCCGGGCTCGACATCATTTTGAACATGACGGTCGTGTGGATACCATAAACAAAGTTTACTAGCTTTGTAGACCATGTCTCCACCGTTTAAAAAACGTTGCATTCTTAGAAATTTATTCCAAATCAAGGTTCTGAATATTAAACTTCTAGAAGTGCCAATTGTGATTGAAACTCCTGAGCAGTCTGTATGCTAGTAAATAACATTTAAGCATGACAGCGATCCTTTTAATCCAAAACATTTGTTTGGATTTGGGTGGATAATTAGCCAGTATTATTGATACCGCTTCAATTTTGGTGAGTCATAAAATGTACGATTTGCTCAACAGAAGACGCTCTCAGGAGACGACGTGTCGTGTAGTTCATGAAGCCGTGTCTTACCGATCGAGGCGGGGGCTCCCATAAAGGCTGGTACCATGCACAATCCCTGCAAGCCGGAGGCGAGGCCCATGCTCACTACGCCCAGGTAGTCGCCGTACAGCACGCCCCTGATGCAGAGCAAGAATCCTTCGCAGACGCCCGCCACGGTTGTTAGTACCAACAGCATGACGTAGTGTTTGGTAAAGGACACGAGAATGAAGCAAGTCGCTGAAAGAGCGAGGCTCGAGGCTGTCAGGGGGCATCTGCTGAACGGAATCTGGTCGGAGAGAAATGGCACCACCAGGCGGCCCACCAGCTGACCCACTGCTGTGAACGTCTGCAACTGGTTGCACTGCTTTAGCGTCCCCGCCTTCTTGTCAATCCCGTATGCAACGATAGTCGTTTCATGCATGACGATAGTGTACTCCATTGCCATGAAGGTAGCCACAAGCATGTAGAACTTTCCAGAGCGAAAGAGCGAGGCGCAGTGTTGCAAAAAGTTAGGTGCATTAATCATAAGGTACTTACTTCTACTACTCTCACTCCTGCACGACTGTGGATTTTTATCTACGAAACATGATGCTGCTTTGTCGTCCAGATTGAACGCATTTCGTTCATGAGCTTCAGCTACCACACCTGCGATACTTTGTTTCCTGAACTCCCTCACCTCATTACTTGCGACTTCAACACTTTTGGGCTTTCGGCTGCCTGTTGCTATCGACAGCGCTGCTTGCCTTTGCGAACCATATTTAGAGCCTGCGGCCTCAGAACGTAACGGGCACCGAGATGACAGAGCAGTATTTGAGTAGTTACCCTGCTTTCCACCCGATGCAACCGCTGCCTTTGCTGTAGAGGACTTTTTTCTTGAAGAACACCAAACTCTTAATGGTCGCGGACTCTGTACTAACATTACGAGAGGGATGGCATGGGCCGTTATAGCGCCGACAAGAAGCAGGGAAGGCCGGCAACCGTAATTTTCGGCCGCGTAGGATAGCAAGTTCGGCCCGACGACGCCTGACACAGCCCACCCCACGTATTTGCAGGCGGTCGCTGTTGCGCGGTACTTATCAAAATAGACCAGGGTGAATAGGGTGAAGGAGGTTATTAGCATCCCTGCTCCTGCAGCTGTAAAAAACAGAAGTACAGTTTAAATAAGTTTGGTGGCAAAATTATTATTACACCCTTTCACGTGTTCTGCTTCTCGCAGCACGTTTAAACCAAAACAGCAAATATAATCGGATATAATACAAAAAAGAAGAGGCGCATTCTTCTTGAAAGAGGCCCTAAAGCCAATGGGGTTGAACCAATACGGTGACGTCACGGCCAACCGCATTTCACCTACCAGTGGCACTTGGAGCTTGCTGGCTTTAAGTGCGTCTGCTCTCGCAAATAGTTTCAATGACCCTGTTACTTCCAGCAATAACAAAAATCATTGCTCACCACATTGTGTGCTCGCTGAAGTTCTACACGAAAAGGATAGATTTACTTTAGAACAATAGTGGCGTGTTAACAAAGCAAAAGCAAAGCCAGTGCAGCTGAATCTAAGATGTGGCGGTCCACCTTAAACCGAACAGCCCGAGGCTGTTGTTAAGATGGTAACTGTGGCGCATTTATTGCGTCGTTTTACTGGCATCTTACAGTGGGCAGAGAAGCCTATGAGGCTGAGAGACTCCAAGCAGCCCGCTTTGGTAATGCAGTCTCGTTTAAGTCTTATAAAACCAAGGGTAACACAGCAACAATGCGGTGGCCAAAAGTTATTAGACACGCTTGTCTTGAACCACGAAAACGTAGCCAGTGAATATAAATAAAGCAATAATGTTGCTAACACTATGCGAATAAACAATTGTAGGACAGAGTGATAGCTATGACCAGCACAAATATCTCCGAGAACGCCAAGCTAATTTTGAACCTTCATGGCTTGTTATTCGTGCATAATCTCGCCCGAGCTACCGTGTTTGCCACAAGTAACCTGTCAACCTGTTTTTCTTCTCAGCTGCCTAGCAGGACACTTTGGGCAGCCCTTGGGCTCTACATCGCTGTAAGGGGAGGAGATTCTCATCATTCAGAAATTTTTGGCGCTAAGCGCTCCACAACACGGCTTAAATACAAACCTTTCTGCTATCTTACTTTTGGCAAAGGGAATGTCCACACTCCCAGTAGAGCTTCAGGGCACAGGGTTTCCTTAGAACCTCAGTTTTTAAGCATTCAAAGCAACCACAGTGATTTGACTGACCAAAAGTTACTTCGTAGTTGCTTTTGGAGCAAGCAAAAGTGATATTGGGCGCGGAAAAGTGGGCGTTTGCGCAGATATATACCGTATCTTCTGCTGTTTGAGTCACGTTTTTTTTAGTTGTTTCTACATACGGCTACATAAAGAGCCCTGCGCGCCATCTTTTGCCGCTCCTATTAACTATGCTTGAAAAAAATTGATTTTGAAATGAATAATAATAATAATAATAATTGGTTTTGGGGGAAAGGAAATGGCGCAGTATCTGTCTCATATATCGTTGGACACCTGAACCGCGCCGTAAGAGAAGGGATAAAGGAGGAAGTGAAAGAAGAAAGGAAGGAGGTGCCGTAGTGGAGGGCTCCGGAGTAATTTCGACCACCTGGGGATCTTTAACGTTCACTGACATCGCACAGCCCACGGGCGCCTTAGCGTTTTTCCTCCATAAAAACGCAGCCGCCGCGGTCGGGTTCGAACCCGGGAACTCCGGGTCAGTAGTCGAGCGCCCTAACCACTGAGTCACCGCGGCGGTTTTTTTTCTTAATGAGAAAAATTCAGTTTTTAGATAGTTTCAGCATAGGGTGATCCGCTTCCATGGGGACTCGGTGACACAACGATTCCTGCGCAGTGGCCGCTGTGCGCTCTTCAAGGCCATCTAGCATACGCAAATGTCATTTTTTTTGTTTTATTCGAGAAGTGTGCCATGAGGCATAAGTTGAAAAAGGAAAGGGGGGAAGGAACGCACGGGATTGAAAGTTAAAAGAAGGAGTGAAGAACCGTTGCGCTGAGGTAGTCGCAGAGGTTGTTAATGAAATGGTAGTCCATTTTCCACTTCACGAAGTCACTTTCGCGGTTCCACCGCAGGCCCACCTCCCTGAGGAGCCGTTTTCTGATAGCAGCCGTCGCTGGGCACGTCCACAACAAGTGCCGCACATCACATATGTCCGGTGCAGCGCCACAGTGAGGGCACCTGTCAGGTAGTGGCAGATCTTTGGCACGCAACCGATGACGGACAAATGGTGTCAGAGCCGCCCCTGCCCGAATCCTGCGCACGGATACCTCCTCCTGCCGAGTAAGACTACGGGGGAGAGGGTGCGAACACGGAGGAATTAGAGCGCGTGTTCGCTGGCGCAGAACTTCGGAATCGGAAACGTGGGACAGGAACGGATCTGGGGGAAGAGGGGAAGGTGGCGGATCGTCTAATGTATGAAGATGAGTCATAGCTTCCCCTTGAATGTTATGTGGATCCTGGGCATGGCCGCGAATCCAGTGTATGCGCACAGGGCATGGATACTTAGCGCAGAGCACATGAATAGATTGTGAAATCTGGAACGTTCGTCGAACAGCCTTCAGCTGTTTAAGGGCGGCGCGGGAGTCGGTGTAAATGTGAACTGTATTGAATGTTGGAACAAGCGGAAGGGAAGCAATGGCATTGTAAATGGCTTGAAGTTCCAATGCCAGGGGAGTGCACGTATCCGCAGTATACGTCGCGCGAGAGTTGAGATGCGGATGAGATGGACTATACACAGCAGTAACTCCCCTCTCTGCAGAATGAGATGCATCCGTGTATAATATGCACCCTTCAGGCAGATACGCTGCTGATACCGACGGGGAAACAGTGGGGCGATTGTCAGTGAGCTGGCAATAGGACCACGGTGGAAGTGTCTTTAAACGATGAAGTTTGAGAGACTGTTTTCGAGCTCTATTTGCCACCCGTTGGTCGACGATTTCACTGAGTGTATTAAGTTGGGCGAACTCCTGTAGCACAGGTATGGGTGTTAAACGAGGCAGATATGTTATGACGCGCATAGCCTCACGATTGATAGCTTCAAGGGAGTCCCACTGTCTGCGGGTGAGACGTTGAAATTGAGCCTGATATACTATCCGTGGCTGAAGGATAGAGCGCACAAGCTGGCGGGCCGTATGAGCACGTGCGCCACCAGAGCGTATAGCTACGCGACGAATTAGACCTAGAGTAGCGTGAGCCGATTTACGGGTGGCTGTCAGCCACGGGGTGCCAGTCCCAGATGTATGGAGGAGAAGACCAAGAATACGAACAGTTTCTACCTGAGGAATCAGAAAATTATGTACCGTAAAATTTAAAGGGGGAGCTTTCCTTAAGGCGGCTTTATTTCCAATTCGAATGAAACATGATTTAGTAGGAGAGAGTGTTAGACCCAAAGGTGGGAGGCGAGATGTCAATACATCCAGCGCGTGTTGAAGGACCGACTGATGAATAGACGCATCTGGATGACAGCACCACAAGGTGATATCATCGGCAAATGCAAGCACGCGGATAGAAGGGATGGTCTCTAGGGCTCGAACAAGAGGAATTAAAGCCACATTAAATAATGTGGGGGCGAGAACGGAGCCCTGCGGCACTCCTCTATTGGAAGTGAAATTACCAAAGGGCTTTCCGTGGACACGCACGCTGAAGGTTCGATTTGCTAAAAAGGCGTGAATGGAGAGGAGGAACCGGTGAAGGAGACCAAGAGTTTGAAGGGAGGCAAGAATGGCAGAGTGAAGGATGTTATCATATGCCTTTGTTATGTCTGTAGCGATTACGGTTCGTACAAGGTGACTCTGTGGAGAGTGATCAAGCACGTCAGCAGCCAAAGTAGCAAAGCCGTCCTCCGTTCCAATTTGTGGGCGGAAACCAATTTGGGAATCTGGGTAACAATCATGGGATTCCAGCCACCATGATAAGCGTGCGGCTAGAATGTTTTCATAAAGCTTGCAGATGGTAGGGGTAAGGGAAATTGGACGAAGGGCCGAGAGAGATACTGGAGGCTGACCTGACTTGGGGATTGGAACCACAATAGAATGCTTCCAGTCTCCCGGCATGACGCCAGAAAGCCACACTTCGTTAAAAGTATCAAGTAGGGTTTCCAAAGCCCTCCCTTCCAAGTTACGGAATAAGGAGTTCGGTATGCCGTCGTGCCCGGGAGTAGTAGTAGTTTTTAAACGGTCAATGAGGCCAGCAGCTCTGCCATGGTGAGGTCAGAAGTAATCCCATCAGGGGGCTCTGTTACCGATAAGTCAGGTGGAGACGTAGCGGTGCAGTCATGGTTTGGAAAAAATTTACGGGCCGCTTGTTGTGCAAATGTGTCCTCATCCACATTTAGCGCGAGGCGAATGCTCTCTGTGTAATCTGCAACCTGAGAAGGGCGCTCCATGGCGTGAAACACTCTCCAAAGATGTCCATTATCCTGCATAGAGGACAGGTGGGCACACCATGCAGCCCAGCGTTGCCTGCCTAGCCGCCTTGCATAGCGCCGCGCCCGTG
Organism: Amblyomma americanum; assembly: GCF_052857255.1. NCBI lineage: Eukaryota > Metazoa > Arthropoda > Arachnida > Ixodida > Ixodidae > Amblyomma > Amblyomma americanum. The sequence continues at coordinate 98,136,594 of NC_135498.1, forward strand.
CGGTAGCGCGGTGAAGAGTAGAAAGAGCCGAAGGGTCATCGGGGTGACGAGTAGCGTAAAGATCCGCCTGGCGACGAAGAGCCCACAGATTCAAGAGATGTATGTCCGGGTTTGGGTCGTCTTCATTTACAGAAGTGGTAATAGTGTGAGTAGCGAGAACAGCAGATAGAGTAGACAATGCTGAAGAGGGGTTGAATGTAGATAAATGATTGTCTGCGCGTTCAGAATCCCATTATGTTATTCGTACAGTGCGGCGTATTTTCCGTAGACGCGTAGGCGTGAGGGAGATAAAAATATGGCTGTGATCGCTACCCCAAGTATCAGAATCAACAGCCCAGCGAGGCTTACCGGGGCCTAACCACCAAGTCAAATCAGGTGAATACGGGCCACCTCGTGGGCGGGTAGAAGTATTCGGGTGGTTTAAAAGTTGAAAGGAATGATTTGAAAAGCTCCCTTGGATGTGTCAACCCCTTGAGGAATCCGATGGGTAACCCCACGCAGTGTGTGCGCCGTTGAAGTCACCACCAACTAGAATAGGGATACCCGAGTTGGTAGAACGTAGAAAACGAACCCATCCCAGATTGGGAGATGCGGAGCCAGGACGACTATAAAAAGAAACTAGAATAAGGGGTGTGCGTGCAGGTTTTACGAGAAGGGCGACAACCTCTTGACGTGTGTTGCACCACCGTGAAAGGTCGAGCGGTGTATGCGGAACTGAACTGTGAATATAAATTGCAGATTTACCTGGGCTGAGGGAGGAGGCGGTGCAACGGCGATCAGGGATAGATGGTGAATGGTATGCGCAGAAACCTGAAAGGCATGGGAGTGCATTATGCTCTTGCAGTAGGAACGGCCCATGCCCTCAGCTTTCCGTCGCGAAGGCGGATGTTCACTTCAGAGGCCTTATTAGCGAAACCTCGACAGTTCCCTCCACCACCACCGATGATGATGCGCTATCCATGACGAGGCCGAAGAGCTTCCACGATGAGGGATGTCACCTGCTTCATCAGCGCTAATATCTTGTCCACTGTCGGGGTAGTCGCGGCTAACAGGTGGTCGGCACCTGATTGTGGGCCAGTGCTTACCCTAGGTGATTCCTCTGATGATTGCTCCCGAGTTATGAAAATTCTTCGAGAGGATTGAGAACGACGCTGTTCCCGGCGCTGGGTGAGTTCGTCTAGTCGGCGGCGAGCCTCCGCGATTGCATTGTCTAAAGCTGTGTCTTCATCTGTGGTATCCACATGTGATGGATGCACTGGACGTTTGGGCGTACCATTTGATCCGGGAAGGTGAGCCGCTTGTGCATATGTACGCTGGCGAGGAGACGTATAGTGAGCAGCAGGCTCAGATAAAGGAAGTTCAGGGAAGTCGTTGTCGTCACATGCGAGAGCTGCAAAGCGATTACTTGTAGGAACATCCATTTTTGCAGGCGACTTGTGAAACTTCTTCGCTTGCTTCTTCTTTGGACAAGCGGGGGAGCGAATGTCATGGACTGGCGATTTGCACAGGGCACAATGAGCTGTTGGTTCATTCATGTCGGCCACAGCTGCTGGATTAGGGCATGCATTTTGCATATGTCCTTCTTTGTGGCACTGATAGCAAAAAATACGACGAGGTCGGAAGGGCTGTGGTTTGACGATCGCACCGTAGTAGGTAAGGTACTTCGGGAGAGTCAACAGGCCTTGCAGGATGAGCAGGTATGAGCCCCGGCGACCCATAGGCCTTGCTTGCAGTACAACATGAGTTGAGCAGCGAATGTCGTAAACCGCGGCCGTTGTTTACTAAAGCGGGAGGCGAATCGCACAATGCCAAAGCTTTAAAATGTTATCCTGCGGCTAGAATGAATTAATCTTGCAACCATCGGACTGAGTACGGCGGCTGCTAAAGTGGCGGAACGAAGGGCGCTCCGCCGCCGCATCCGGTCGTCACATTTTCGAACATTTTGATTTCAGCGTGGCATTGTTACGTTTCGCCTACGACGCGCGGTATAGCCGGCGCGGATGCAACGGACGCCGGGGCTTCGTTCAAAGTGGCGGTCATTTTGGCCCGTTCAGCGCTGCCGCAACGCCTCCCGCCAAGCGCGTCCAGGCAGGTTTCAATCCCACTTGTCTTCGTGTGTGCGTGCGTGCGTGTGTGTGCATGTTGGTGCCCACGCTTGTCAAAGCGCGGCAGCCGGGGAGAGGAGCTCCCCAACTGGGAGGCGAGGAGGTCTGACCGGCGCCGGCCCGGCGGACGCGTCACGTCACGTCTCAACGTGTCCGTGCGTCGCCGTCTCGTGCACCTCATCCCGAGCCGTTCCTTCTTGCCCTCGACTCCGAGGGTATAAAGGCAGCTGCCCCGGACGCCAAAAGAGAGGATTCGATTTCTTCCGTCGAGTAACGTGGTCGCCCGGTTCTCCACTTCGGTCGACCTGACCGGCTGCTCTTTTGCGATGCTAGAATAAACAAGTTGTTCTGTTGGCAGTCGACTCATCCTTTGCCAGGACATTCGGATGTTTCCAGCTGGGCCCCAGGCCGCCAGGCCAACGCTACCCTTGGGGCTTGCGACCCATTTGCAACAACTGGTTGCCAGCGGTGAGATCGCGACAACGGAGGCCAGCAGCGAAGATATGCGGTTGACTGTATGCTGAGCGGCACAACGACCATCCGGGAGCAGTGCAAGGACCCCTGTTTGATGAGTGGTTGCGTGCAGCGGAACGACTGCGCTGAATTCTTGGCTACGAGGTTTGGTGAGTGCGGGACGTTCTTCTTCTGAGTTTTGCCAGGCTTTTGTTAGTGTCAGAAACAGAGCTGGTAATTGTGGTGGTCGTTGCTGCCGGGTTAGCTTGCGGCAAGACAATAGTAGGCAGTAGAGAAAGCAGAATTGCAAGAAAGTTGGGTCTGGATGTCTCAGACAAACTCAGAAAACCAGAACTGCTAAGGGCTATTCTTGAGTTGGAGGCTGAGGATGACGAGCTGTCGGAATGCCTTGAGACCATTGAGGAGAGGGCAAAAAGACAGGAGCGCGAACGTAAAGAGCAAAAATAGAAAGACGATCGCGAACGTAAAGAACAAAAAGATAAAGAGAAAGAAGAGCGCGACCGTCAACACGCTTTGTAAATGAAGCGCCTCGAGGTAGAGATGGAACGCGCTCGTAATGGAAGTGAGGCACACGGTGCAGGAGAACGAATATCGTTCAAAATGACTGACCTGATGCGGCCGTTTAAGCTTGGAGAGGACATTGGTTTGTTCCTGGTTAACTTTGAGCGAACGTGCGAGAAGCAGGGGTTCTCTCGGGAAACGTGGCCACAGCGCTTGCTCACTTTGTTACCCGGCGAGGCGGCCGACGTAGTCGCTCGCTTTAAGAGAGAGGAGGCAGAGGATTTCGACCAAGTGAAATCGAATCTGCTAAAAAAGTACAGGCTGTCAGCGGAGGCGTTCCGTCGGAAGTTTCGGGAAAATGAAAAAGGCAGAAGTTAGTCATATACAGAGTTTGCCTACAGGCTTATGTCAAACATGCAGGAGTGGCTCAATGAAGAGAAAGCGTTTGGTGACCACGAGAAAATTCTGCACTGTTTCGGGCTGGAACAGATTTATAGTCGGTTACCTGAGAACGTGCGGTACTGGGTCTTGGATAGGCCAGACGTTAGTACAGTGGCTAAAGCCGCCGAGCTAGCCGAGGAGTTTGTGACGCGTCGGGCTCGCGGAGCTAGGGACGGTCAAAAGGGTGAATTTGGCTCCAAGTCTGAAAGGCCGAAGTTCACACCCATGAGAGCAAGGGGGGACACACGTAGTGCGGATGCGAGTGAAAGCAGTCCGACCGAACGTAAGGAGACGGCGGCAGCCGAAGCCGAACGCAGAAAGCGGTTCGAGACGAGGCAAGCGCGCGTGTGTTATACGTGCCAGAAGCCGGGTCACTTTTCGGCGCAGTGTCCAGAAACAAAAACAAAAGTCGTGTTTTTGTCATTATGCCGCACTGACGAGAACATGAAGCTTCTCGAGCCTTACATGCGAGACTTCCTCGTGAACGGGAAAGAGTGCCGAGTGCTTCGTGATTCCGCAGCTACAATGGATGTAGTTCACCCCTCTTACGTAGAACCCGATATGTTCACGGGCGAGTGCGCATGGATCAAGCAAGCCGTGGAAGCTCATAGCGTGTGTCTGCCCGTAGCAAAAGTGCTTATTGAAGGACCTTGGACCTTTCGGAGCAATTGAGACGGAGGCCGCAGTGTCATTTATGCTGCCCCCCCCCCCCCCCCCCAGTACCCGTACCTATTTTCGAACAGGTCCGATCACCTCCGGCGCGAGAAGGGGCTTTTGTTTGGTGAGGCTAGCGTTCAGGCCTTAACCAGATCGAGAGTTCGGGAGCTCGTTGCAAAGGCGGTAGTTGCGAAGCCGACGTTGTCGAACAATGAGAAAGGGTCGGAGGCGCAGCAAGCTGATATTCAGAGCACGTCCGAACTGAATAAAATTGAGCCTGTAGCGTTGAAGGCACCAGGTACTGGAGAGGAAATGTCCGACACGGGAAAGTTAGAAGAGCTATCTGCAGATTTGCTCATCGCGCCTACGTCAGATGGACTTAATAGGTTGCTAAAAGTCAGCCGGTCGGCATTGATAGCCGAGCAAAAAAAAAGGATGGCAGCCAAGAAAACATGCGCTGCAATGTCAAGGAAGGTATCGCCAAGAAAAATGCTCGTTTTGTGGAAAGAGGTGGGGTCCTGTACCGGAAGTATCTAGACCGCAGGGGAGTGGAGTTCGATCAGCTGATCGCGCCTCAGTGCTATCGTCAGGATCTGTTGCGCTTGTCGCATGGGGGTTCGTGGTCCGGACACCTAGGAGTTAAGAAGACTAAGAAACGTCTCTTGCAAGAGTACTATTGGCCAGAGTGTTTTCGTGACGCAGAACACTTTTTGAGGACATGTGGCACCTGACAGCGAGTTGGCAAACCAGGGGAAAAATCGAGGGCGCCGTTGAAGTTGGTACCTATCATTACGGAGCCTTTTAGACGGCTCGTTATGGATACAGTTGGACCTATGCCGGCAACAGCCAAGGGGTACAAACACATTTTGACTGTGATCTGCCCAGCGACAAAGTTCCCTGAAGCAGTCCCGCTTAAAGAACACAGCTCAGTTGAGATAGCAATGCACTACTGTCCATATTTGCGCGAGTTGGTTTTCCTGCGGAAATCCAGTCAGATCAGGGCACAGTGTTTACTAGCGCTTTGACGACAGCCTTTCTCGAAAGGTGTGGGGTAAAGCTGTTACACAGCTCAGTGCACCACCCACAGTCGAATTCCGTTGAGAAGCTCCACTCCGTCATGAAGCCCGTGTTGAGAGCATTGTGTTTTGAACAACAAAGTGATTGGGAGCTGTGTCTGCCTGGGGTGATGTTTGCATTAAGGGCCGCGCCGCATGCGGCTACGGGGTTTTCGCCAGCTGAGCTGGTGTACCGTCGCTCGCTGCGGTCTCCGCTTCGCATGCTTCGAGAATCGTGGGAAGGCAGGGGCGACGACCCAGTCGTGGTCGAGTACGTGCTCAGGCTCCTCGAGCGCTTAAGAAGGGCACAGGAGTTGTCAGGTGAAGCAATGGCAAAGGCCCAGCAGAGGGCCAAGGTTTATTATGATCGGACAGCCAGGGCCCGTCGTTTTGAGGTGGGCGATGAGGTAATGATATTGCGCACATCGCTAAAAAACAAACTCGACGCGCAGTGGGAGGGCCCAGCACGGATTGTTCAAAAACTGTCGGACGTTAACTACGTGGTGAGTCTGCCAGGAAAACGGAAAGCACAGCAAGTTTACCACTGTAATCTGCTCAAACCCTATAGACAACAGGAAGCAGTGGTGTGTATGATGGTAAACGTTCCCGAAGAGCTTCCGGGACTAGGCTCAGTGACGAACAGGGAAGACACCGATCAGGTCATTAGTGACTTACTCAGTAAAGCACCGCTGTCGCCTGAGCAGAAAACCGAACTACACCAACTCTTACAAGAGTTTCAAGGTCAGTTCTCTGAGAGGCCTGGTAGGACTTCTGTTCGTACTCATGAAATAGAACATACCTCCCCAGAGCCAGTACGATCCAAGGCGTATCGGGTGTCACCCCGCCAGCACGATATTATGGAGGCTGAGGTAAAGAAAATGCTACAGCTCGGTGTTATTGAGGCGGATGAGAGTGATTATACCTCCCCTTTGATTTCAGTTGAGGTATCGGGCAAGGAACCTCGTCCTTGCGTCGACTACCGCAGGCTTAATTCCATCACTAAGGATCAAATTTATCCAATCCCTAACATCGAGGAGCGCCTTGAGAAAGTTAGTAGCGCTCAGTTTATTTCCACCCTAGATCTTGTCAGGGGTTATTGGCCGGTTCCAATTACAGAAGAGGCTAGTAGGTATGCGGCGTTCATTTCACCAATGGGAGCATTCCGTCCTAAAGTTTTGAGTTTTGGTTTGAAGAACGCGCCATACTGCTTTTCAAGCCTCATGGACAAAGTGTTGCGAGGACAGGAAGAATTCGCTTTACCGTATTAAGACGACGTAGCGATATTCTCCGCATCCTGGTCTGAGCATATGGCACACTTGCGGGCAGTGCTAACCCGCCTGCGCGAAGCGGGCTTGACAGTCAAGGCTCCCAAGTGCCAATTAGCACAGGCCGAGGTTGTCTACCTCGGTCACGTGATTGGACAGGGTCGTCGCCGCCCCTCTGAAATAAAGGTGGCCGCTGTGCGAGACTTCCCGCAACCGCGCACGAAGACCGATATTCGGTCGTTCTTAGGTGTCGCCGGCTACTATCAGAGGTACATCCCCAGGTACTCCGATATCGCGGCTCCCCTGACGGATGCTCTAAGAAAAACAGAGCCCCAAACAGTCGTCTGGAGCGAGACAAAGGAAAGAGCTTTTAGCGCCCTAAAGAGCGCTCTAACAAGCCAGCCTGTGCTACGATCGCCAGACTACACAAAAGGGTTCGTTGTTCAGTGCGATGCTAGTGAGCGAGGCATGGGCGTTGTACTGTGCCAACGGGAAAATGGAGAAGTGGAACACCCCGTCCTGTATGCTAGTCGTAAGCTGAACTGTCGTGAGCAGGCGTACAGCGCCACCGAGAAAGAGTGTGCGTGTCTCGTGTGGGCCGTTCAGAAATTGTCATGCTACCTAGCCGGCTCGAGGTTTATCATTGAGACGGATCACTGCCCTCTCGAATGGCTGCAGACCATCTCTCCCAAAAATGGCTGCCTCCTGCGCTGGAGCCTCGCTTTGCAACAATATTCCTTTGAGGTGCGTTACAAAAAGGGGAGTCTCAACGGTAACGCCGATGGCTTAAGTCGAGGCCCCTAACGTAGGAATCCGCCTCAAAGTTGTTTGTTACTGATGTTTTCTTCCTGAGGCAGGATTTTTAACATATTGCTTTTGTTTAGTGTTTCAAAGTGATGACGTGCTTTCTAGTGCAATTTTCCCATTTGTGGACGCGTTTTGAGTGCTGCTTGACTACTGTAAGGAACCAGGCAGTAGTATAAAAGGGGAAAGAGCCTGGCAGAGCTTAGTGAGGGTTGTGTCGTGCTTGCTGACTGAGCGGTTGCGTTTCGGCGTAGTTCTAACGCTTGCTGGGAACGAGAACAAAAATGGCATCTCTCCCGAAGTCACTTTGCAGTGTCCTGTGTGAACCTGAACCTGAGAACGAGGCCTTCTCTGTGCGCTGCGCTCAGGCAACGCCGAGGGACGACCGATTTCTATTACGAGCATCATCGAGCGACATCCCTCCGGACAGCGGATGCAGTCCCCTGATCATCGGGATCTCCTTCTCCCAGCGGGGCGGTCTGTTACGTTTCGCCTACGACGCGCGGTATAGCCGGCGCGGATGCAACGGACGCCGGGGCTTCGTTCAAAGTGGCGGTCATTTTGGCCCGTTCAGCGCTGCCGCAACGCCTCCCGCCAAGCGCGTCCAGGCAGGTTTCAATGCCACGTGTCTTCGTGTGTGCGTGTGTGTGTGTGCATGTTGGTGCCTACGCTTGTCAAAGCGCGGCATCCGGGGAGAGGAGCTCCCCAACTGGGTGCGAGGAGGTCTGACCGGCGCCGGCCCGGCGGACGCGTCACGTCACGTCTCAACGTGTCCGTGCGTCGCCGTCTCGTGCACCTCATCCCGAGCCGTTCCTTCTTGCCCTCGACTCCGAGGGTATAAAGGCAGCTGCCCCGGACGCCAAAAGAGAGGATTCGATTTCTTCCGTCGAGTAACGTGGTCGCCCGGTTCTCCACTTCGGTCGACCTGACCGGCTGCTCTTTTGCGATGCTAGAATAAACAAGTTGTTCTGTTGGCAGTCGACTCATCCTTTGCCAGGACCTTCGGATGTTTGCAGCTGTGCCCCAGGCGGCCAGGCCAACGCTACCCTTGGGGCTTGCGACCCATTTGCAACAGCATGCGTATGTATTCGCGCGCGTCGTGCATTCGTCATACTAAGCATAGCGCCGCCTACGAGGCGAAGCAACAATTCAAAACTGAAGTTTCGTGCAGTTGACTATGCGCTGGAGAACGGGAACCGCCGAGCAGGGTGACAGTTCGACGCGAGTGAAAAAAATCTGAGTCCATCTATTTCTTTTTCAGAGGGCAAATAAATGAATCCAAGACTCGACGCCCACTGAAAATTTCGCCCCTGCGTGCCGGTTCACCATTTCGATCGAGCAAGGACGTGGAATGCACGACCGGCGCCGCTTGTGCGTGTTAGTGCCATGCGCATTTCCAGAGCTGCTCGGATGTATAATTCTCGAGCGAGGCTCTGATCATCCTCATTACCCGTAATTCCCTCATGAGCAGGAACCCATATGAGGGAGACCTTTCTCGTTCAGGGGATTCACCATATCAATTTGGCGGCCTGAATGCAGACCACCCCTTAAAAAGGTAGTGAACATCTTCCTTATTACGGCCGTGCAGCGATAAAAGCTATTCACTTGTCCGGCCAAAAAACGCCGTGATGCCCATCTTTCTTTTTTTTACAAGCACTTTCGCTGTCGCTGCAAGAGATGGCGCCACGGACTTCACAGCTAGAGTAAAATGGTAACCGCGCGGTTTTCAAAGCTGCAAATGAGCGTTGTATACAAAATACATGTAGGATCAGGTAGCGTCCACATATGTGGACACAGAGCCTGAAGGGTTAATTCATCCTACGAGTTTATTCGCTGACCGCACCAGTTGTGAGGGCAAGGGCGAGGCTAGGTGGAGCTTAGGCAAGGCTCACGTAATGATAACTTTATTTACGAGGCGTTGCGCCTCACTACACGCTAAGCACAGTGCGCTCTCAACGAGCACATGCTCGCTGAGCCACGCGCACGCTGCGTCACACGCACTGCACTAGGCTTGGCTGTTTGGCCTTAGGGGCTGCTGCGAATGGTAGGTGGCACTAGCAGTGAGTCTGGCGCTCACATCCTGCCCATCATACAACTTTTGTCCGTTAAGTTCTGAGACTGAGTTCATTAAATAATGCGTTTAACATTGAAGTCATTTCTGCAGCAGCTCTTCGAAATAGTCACCCTTGCAGTCTATATACAGCTTCAACCGCTTCTTGAGGTCTTGCAAACATTTGAAAAACCAAGGCTGACAGCTACTCTGTCGAGGCGCCTTGAATGGCCTCCACGCTCCCTATCCAGCGACCTTTTATGGCTCTCTTCGCACAAGTAAACAGGAGAAAATCGCCTAGTGAGAGGTCAGGCGAGTATGGCGGATAGGCAAGTACAGTAATGCTGTCCATGGCGAGAAATTTTGTCACTCTGAGAGCAGTGTGTGGCCTTGCGTCATCGTAGAGAAAGCTCCATTGTCCAGACGCCCATAAGTCAGGGCGACGGCGTCGCAGTGGATAACGTGTGTGTTGGTGCACGCGGATATAAAACTCCGGAATCACCGTCTGCCCTTGTGGGACAAACTCATAGTGCATGACACCTCTGGCATCGAAAAAATCTATCAGCACCGACTTTGGTTTGGTCTTCTGTCACCGCACGTTTCTCGACGCCGGAGAGCGTGTGGACCGCCATTCGGCACTGTGCCGCTTTGTTTGAGGATCGTATTGAAAACACCATGTTTCGCCTTCAGCAGTGATGCTGTCGACAAATGCAGCATCCTTCCCTGCCTCGAAGAGCAAATCAGCGCTTAGTGATGCCCGCGTGTCCATCTGGTTCTCTGTGAGGGAGTGCTGCACAAGTCTTGCATTTAGCTTTCGTTTCCCCATGTTCTCACGCAAAATTTGGTGGCATGTTGGCTTACTAATGTCGAGAGCATCTGATAGCATGCGGACTGTAATGGTGCGGTCTTCCTGTACGACTTCCTTAATCCGAGCCACGTTGCTTTCAATCAGTGACGTTGAAGGGCACCCCTGCTTTGTGTCGTCTTCCCCCGACGTTCTTCCCGAAACGAACCTCTTGTGCCACTTGAAACCTCGCGCCCGCGATAATGTTTCGTTGCCGTAAGCGTCACGAAGGAGCTCACGGCTGCTTGGCTGCCTTAGCTTGGCTGTCTTGCCAAGCTTAACACAGAATTTTATGTTTACACGCTGTTAGAGGTGGTCGTCCATCTCTCCCTATTCACTCACAGTAGAATGCGCAGACTATTAGTGACAACGTATTTTTCTATATGTAGTGCCATATAGTAGCTATAGCAGGAATTAACATAAATACCTCAGATTAGCCCGAAAAGATGGCGCTCCACACACGCACCAACATTTGTTTTGGGTAATTATTTGTAGAGAAGAAAATAAATCCTTCTCGAAAGTTTGTGGACAAAGTTCCAGTTGTAACCAAGACTCTTTGGTCTGTTATTAGGCGAAATTAACACTCCTTCAGGTCGCAAGGTTAAATTGCCGGATTCTGTCGTTTTCTCACTTTTCCAGGCTCCACATGGAAGTGCCATGGTGGATGATAAGAGCAGTTTTTGCTTGGTCTTTTTCACGAACGCGAACTTGTCAGCAAGCAAACTTGAGATCGAGGCCGGCGAAGTGCAACGAACCAGCAACATCATCCATAATTTTATATGCATCCGGAAGTGGCTGAACAATACTCACAGCTATCTTGTTCATGGACACAACAGTACTCACAGCCATCTTGTTCATGGGCACATAGTTAACAAAAAGGCTCTTCTTAGTACCTCTACTCACAACCTCTGCGGGGAATGCTCAAGGTCCTAACGCTAGAATTATGATCCCATTGCCAAGGGGTGTGCTTTTCTGGTCCTCAAGGAACCGAAGGTCTGCAGCAGAAAAAACTTAGGGGGATCGACTGTATGAAACAGGATAGGGAACAAGGTCATTTGCGTGTTTCACGCCTTCATAGAGACCCAAGCAATCCTCTCCATAAGCGAACACTTCAGCATATTTTGATAGAAAGCTTGCAATTTCCTGCTGCTGAGGCACTGGCAAGTGGCTCCCGATCTGTGCGGCAGGCAAGGATGAATTAATGCAAACCTCAATTGCTGGGGAAGGAGCTTGCTTGGGATCAGAAGGGTGGCTGAAAATGTCGGAAACATCATCTTTGCAAGACAATGGTACCCAAAAAAGCTGATCTGGCCCAGGGAGTGGCAACCGTTGGAGGCCTGCTAAGCTGTGGTGTCCTGGTGCACAGTAGTGAAAAGACGATCCTTGGAACATACTCACACTCGACATCCTAGGTATCACTCATTCGTGGCACAGCACACTTGTGCCTATTGAGGTATTGCGGATCTCAGTAGGCGTGGGTGGTTGAAACACCAACTGTGCTTGGCAAGAGGAAAACTAGTCTTCACCCAAGTCAAGTGGTACGGCATTATTATCAAGGGCAGCTGCTTCAACCAAACTAGTCATAGGTCCGACAAAAACCTGCAAGCTAATGACAGCAGCTGTGGCTACAGACGTTCCTCCAACAACAACTAAGGGAGATATTGTCCAAGGTAGGAGCGGCTAGGAACTCACCAGTTGGCGTGAAATTAGCGTTACCTTAGATCCACTGTTATAAAATGCATACACTGGGCCAATCCGAGCAATAGTGGCACTAACGAGGGCACACTGGACCAGTGGTCTATCGAGGTTCTCCTGAAGGCTGCTGTGGAGAGCTCGGGAACGATGCATAGTGGACTTTGGAGCAGCTGATACAGAAGGACACTTGGATGCGAAGTGTCCCTTTTAACGACACTGAAAGCATACAACATCTGACAAGTTCTGGCCAGGACGGCAGGCAGAGGTGCCGTACTTAGTGGAAATAGACTAGTACCGAGGATCCCAGTGGTCTGGGAGGGCTGAAATGCGCTGCGGCCTGTCGGTTCTGCCTGACCAAGCCTGGGAGTTTGTTCGCTCTGTGGTGCGTCGCGGCGCTTGAAGCCTGGGCATTGGTAGCTTGGCACCTGAAGATTGTGTAGACGCCAGTAGAAGGGATAAATGTTTTATTGTCTGGAAAAGTTGCATGACAATTGCCATGTACGCTGCGACTGTTGCTGGGCGTTGCGTTGCAATGGTAGTAGCTAAGTTTGGGTTGGCAATGCACGCCTTGAGGAGCGTATTCTATGCTCTGAGGGTCGATGAGGGCGACAGTCATCCAGAAATTAGCTTAAATTTCTCCAGAGAGTAGTTGACAAGGCTCTCTCTATGCTTTTTTACTCGACAAGTAACTGCCTGTTGCCACTGCAGAAACGTAGTCTTGTCGCTAAACTGTTCGAAGAAAGCTTGCCGAAAACTCTCTCATGTTGGGCGCTGGCGGCCAATGATTTCGTTCCAATCCGCCGCGGCAGCACGCAGTTTTCCCAAGGCGACGGCGAAAAGCGGTGACAAATCCCATAAACAGATTTCGAGTTCGCTCCAATTCTTCAATACAATGGGACGCTGAACTTTTGCCATCACTGTTGTACGTTGGAAACGATGCGGACAGGTCTGGTATTGAAATGACGAACTGGGAATGCAGCGCGTTGTGACACGTGGAGAAGCTGCTCAAGTAAACACGTGAGCAACTCTGAGGTGTGAGCTGCATCAAGACGGCGTGTCGGAGCGCTGGGTGGACACTGCGGAGTCCGGTGAAGCCACAGGAGGCGGCATTTGCAATTTTTGGCGATGTAAGCGAGTAGGCAGTTTATTACGTCTTCCGTCGGTCCGGCAAAATCGAGGATTCGGCGGCCCAGCTCTTCGCGGAGGTAATCTGAAGTAAACCCGGCATAGCCTCATTCCAGCTCACGAGTGGCATGGCGGTAGTCGGAGCAGCACAAAAGACTTAAGAGCGCGAAGGTGAGCGGGATAACAGTTCAGGCGGAGTGGCGGCTACTTCATCGGGCGGGAGCACGACGAGCACAAGCAGCGAAAAGGGCAAAATGGCTCAGGCGAAGCGTGCGAAATGGCTGAGGCGAAGCAACGAAATTGCCCAGGCCAAGCGGCCGAAAGGCTTCATCGGCCGGATAGGCGACGACATGGCTGTCGGCAGAACAGCACAAAAAAACCAAGGCGATGAAGCATGCGGATTACTTGATCAGGCGGGTGAGTGGCGAGGTTTCCGGTCCGGTTCGACGTCGACTGCGCCAGTTGTGAGGGCGTGGGCGAGGTTAGGCGGAGGCTGGACAAGGCTCACGTAATGATGACAACTTTTTTAACGAGGCAATGCGCCGCACTACTCGCTAAGTACGGTGCGCGCTCAACGAACACATGTTCGCTCACTCTGCTCACTCTGCTCACACGCCATGGACCCGCCGCGGTGCCTCAGTTGTTAGGGCGCTCGACTACTGATCCGGAGTTCCCGGGTTCGAACCCGACCGCGGCGGCTGCGTTTTTATGGAGGAAAAACGCTAAAGCGCCCGTGTGCTGTGCGATGTCCGTGCACGTTAAAGATCCCCAGGTGGTCGAAATTATTCCGGAGCCCTCCACTACGGCACCTCTCTCTTCCTTTCTTCTTTCACTCCCTCCTTTACCCTTACCTTACGGCGCGGTTCAGGTGTCCAACGATATATGAGACAGATACTGCGCCATTTCCTTTCCCCCCAAAACCAATTATTATTATTATTAATCACACGCCATGGTCACACGCTCGCTGCATGGCACACGCTGCACAAGGCTTGGCTGCTTGACCTTAGGGGCTGCTGTGAATGGTAGGTGGCGCTAGTAGTGAGTCAGTCGCTCACAGCTTACACAGGGGCGAGGATAATAGACCGCCGAGAGTGGGTTGCAGATCTTATCCCTTTCATTGAAAACATTCTTCAGTGGCATGGCATCAAAGGTAATTCCGGTATTATGAGACATTGGTGCATAGGAAACACACAAGGTGGCTGAAGTTAAATTGTTTTCCACTGCACTACCTGTCGTAGCCACAGTTCTTTAGGATGATAAACCACAAAAATGGAGCATGTACTCTTTAACGTCCACATTTCACACGTTTCATTCACGAGCTGATTAATGCCAACGGTTCCATGCTGGCTGAGAACGTAACAGTGTTAATGCGTTCTCTAGCGATGTATTCACTGGACGTATCTAAAGTAAACAACGATAATGATCTCTACTGTCTCATAGAAATATTCAAATTATGTATCGTAGCTATGTTTGCGAATCTTGAGCATGGTAAAACTAAGTCTATAAGGACATTTAAGAAGACTGACCGAACAAACAGAATTAACATTTATGGGCACTACAAATGCAGAGTACGTGATGTAGCGTGCAGAATATTACGAGGCCCAAACTGAAGAATGAACGAACAAGGAGCGATACAGAGCACTCACAACAGAAATTTTTCTTCGCCCAAATTGTGGAGAAATATACAACTGCTGCAAAAAAATGCCGCCACCGTCTGAAAGACGTTGAAGTAAAGAGCGTTAGATGTTTGGTTTACTAGACGAAGAAAGCGAAGAAGAACGCGCCCGTTGTCCAGTTACAACCCCTCAAGATACGTCCCAAACGGAACTTACTTCGTTTGCGGGCTCAAGCTGGGCCTAGAATTCAGCTTGCGGTGCGATATGGTAACGCTTCAATTAGTAATTGCAAGTATACAATGTTTAGCTATTGTCTAATTGTCGTTTTATTTCCATACCACCGCCCATAGGGTTTTGTTTGCCTACCAAATTCGGTACACAACTGTCACCGGATGGGTGCCCATAGTTGTCGGAGTACATAGCGCGTCTTTACTATCCTCTCTTTCAATCCCATCTTTCAACTCTCCTTCTATCTGCACGTGGTAGCGATTGTGGCTCGGCTTGAGCCAGTGAGCAGGCTTGTGCACTTTCCTTTCTTCCTGGCAGCGACAGACAGACAGACGAATGTATTCACATAGCTGTCCCGTAACTGGACAGTTTTCGTCCCGTTGTAGGATGTTTTGTTGCGGGTGAGAGGGGAAAGGGATGCTAGGTCACAACCAGTTTTATAGGCAGCCATTTTGAATTCGAGGAACCAAAACTATGCCGCCATTTCGTCCCCTGACGTTATTCTCACATAGTTCCACCCCTGTCCACCATATTGCACCAAGACGTCATCATTGGAACGTGGCAGGTGCTATTGTAGATAGCGCTACAAGTCTCCATGGGAGATATGATGTTTTCTAGTTGCTGCCAAAGATGGAGCTGTGATCTCAGGGTGCTAACAAACCCCACGAAAACTGGAAACGTGAAGAGTAAGAGCTAAGGCTCTTAAAATATTGCAGAAGAAAAGAAAATGCAAACTACCAAACACTATCAAAAACGCACTTTTCAAATTTTTTTCACAATTTTGCTGCTATCGGTTACGATGTGTATCACTTTTCGTTCCTTCTTCGCCGTGTATTCTGGGCCACGCTGTTAGCTTCATGATTCTTGTGAACCAACTAATAACTTCTTTGCATTGTAAAGTACCACTTTTATACTGTGTCAGCTTCCTGAAAATTGGTTGTACGTGGCTACCCCGCAATCTTTCTGTATTCAGCTTGCCGGAATGAGTACTTGTTTAACTGCCACTCTGCAACACTATGTACTTTTTTAGCACCATCATTTTTAGCGTAGAGGTGTGATATAGTCTTTATTGATTTTCTAGAATGAAATTATAACTCCAATCGAGCGATCCCAAAGCAGTTTTTCATGCCAGATTGTTTGCACGCGATTGCGGGTGCAAAATATCTGCCACACTTTGATCATGCTCACTGATGCGTAGCCGCCCTAACGCTCCAAATTTTACACTCACTGAGTGTTCACAAGTCTTCTTCTGGCCAAGCTGTGAACAATACCGCCATGCACTGGAACGCTGGCTTAGCGTTCAATCTCCCGCTCAATGATGCCCTTTATCTCAAATGCTGCAGTCTGCTTACACTGCGTGTTTTTGAGCAGCTGGCCGTGCCACCAGTATCTTCTGTGGCCGTATTTCGTACACTGTTCATTTTAAAATGGTCATTTCGTGTCTGTCTTGTCATCTGCCACTGGTCACTCAGATCTACCGGCGGATTTCAAGCGCCTATAAGAAGCGACCCGGCCATTTGGTGATTCGCGACCGAACACCGCCACTGGCTGGAAGTGATTGCTATACGCAGCCAGTGGGGCTGTGCATCGCAGCGCTCTGTCAACAGCAGGAGACTGGGCCTGCCCACTGGCGGCCATTGGCTGCCATATGGCCAGTTCGCTTTCCACAGACGTTTGAAACCTGCGGGTATATCTGAGTGCCCAATGACAGAGAACTAGGGGGACGAGTAACGACTATTTTGAAATGAACAGCTCATAGAATACGGCCCCTGGAATGCAGTGAGGACCGAAAAATCTGCATTATTAAGTTTTGGGCGATAAATGCTGTGTATTTAGCTTAGTAGAATATATTCTAGCGGCTACCTGTGCAAATAGTGCTATCTGAACGAGCAGTGAAGAAGAGCAAATTATTTGAAAAGTTCGCGTTCTTGACCTAGAATGCCAAATATAGGTTCATCCGTTTATAATGGCGGCCTTGACTTTTGAATATGGACTTCAAGAGCTGCTCCTAAATATGGCAGAAACAGATAGGGCCGACAGCTCCTATGGTTGCACTGCAACATAGCATGTTTCACATCCACAGGTCAGGTTTGCTTCGTAATATGTGTGATCATAGCTTTTCAGACAGCGCCAAGAAGGTTAGGGGCACCCGTAACGTGTAGTAGAAAATTTACTCAGTTCGCAATTGTTTCAATGGCGTGTTTTATATTTTATGTGGAAAGTTGCATACTTTGTGAAATGTTAGCTTTTAATGCCACTACATAGATGTGCGTATTTCTTCTTATCCACAATACATATAACAGAACTCAATTTATTCTGTCTTCTGGGGGCTAGAAAATATTTTTGTTCAGTATAATCCAACGCATCGTTCAGATTGAACGCACGCGTGCATTCTCACTAGACGAAACATCAGAGCAATCGCCTCCACGCGCACAAAAACCCGTCCACACAATACAAAAACAAGGCTTTTCATCGAATTCTACATTAGGATATTAATCAACGGCATTAACTTTGGACAACCAACACAAACTACCTGGCTTCGCCGACGGGCGGACACGGCCATAGGAGGCGGCGATTTTGATATGATACTGTGCGCTCAGCGAGTGCGTACGAACGCATTTTTCAGTTGGTATTTTTCTGCGACCAACGCGCCTTCATACCCACTTCGCGACGACGCTGGCTGCTGGTCTTTCTTTGACAGCGCTTCGTTCTTCATTTTAATCCGCCTTTAATAAAGCCAACTCGTATCGGTAACAAGGTGTTGCACACCGGTTAATTTGATTCAGAGTGTAAATGTGGATCGCACTGCTCATTCTTTTTCGCAAATAAAAACAACTGTGCATGAAAATAATGCTCTTTCATTGCTGTGAAAGTTCAAGTACTTCGGGACTAAATTCAATCCTTTCTTGTTTCGTCCATAATAGTTCAGTGATGCTTAAACTTTCATATGCACACGCAAAAATCACATTAAACCAAAAAATAATGCCAATGAAACGGTGGTCCCCACAAGCGCATTAATACCTTCGCTCCTCTCCCTTCCCGGGGCTCGCCCGCTTCCTTCACATAAGTGAGGCAACTCAATTATTATTGTTGCTATATTACAAATGGAGAGTAATCATCACTTTGAGCTTTCAAGCTTTTAACATACAGCATAGAAAATATATGTGACAATAAAATTGCAGTGTAGCTTACCGTATACGCCACCGAGAAATGCGCTCATCCATGTTATATCAGGAGCAAACGACGATGCGACTAAGCCGACGAAAGCCACGAGAGCTCCCAGGAGAGCCATATGGTAGACTGGCATTTTCTGCTGAAGAACTGCCAGGACCAATCCTGCGTAAATACAAATGGTATGCTAGAGTACACAGCGCAAACTCTTGTGAAAGGAAAGCCTCACGGTAGAGTATATAAATGAACATACAAAAATCTAGCACGCTGAAATAATTGAACCCTGCGTGCAGATTTCGCACTCGCGATTCTCTTTCGAAAACCAAAAAAGTTAATTAGAACTGTGATAAGAGAAAACAAACAACAGCCGCCTCGCGCTCCGTCCGAAAGCAACTGATTTTCTTTTACTCCGAAAGTCTTAGACGATCCATCAACTCCCATACCCGCCGACGCCCAAAAAGTGGCAGTGTTTCAATGCTTTGGATTGAGAGGAGCTTTGCGACGTCAGTAAACACGGAAAAATAGGAATACGAACCAGTAATAGTCAGTTTTAGTACTGGACACTGCATGAACTACAAAAGAATAGAATAGAAGTGGAATACAATTGGAATAGAAAGACAAAAACTGAATTAGAATAGAGTTGAACTATAATCGGAATTTAATTACTACAGCATTCGAATAGAATTGCCACGCTTTTACATTATTCGCAAGTGAGTTCCTTAACAAATAGTCAAGGGTAACTTTTTCTGCGTGATTCAGCGCACATGTACGCGCGGCGGAAATGACGTAAAGAGAAAATGGGGCTCACTTAAGTCTCCTTATGTGCGGAAATGCCTTGTGCGATCCGCCGCCTCCGTCATCTGCTGGGCGAGCGCGTTAATGGAGGGGGTGGTTTACAGTAGGTGTCTCATGATGGTGCTACGACTGCACGCCAAGCATGGAAGCAATTTACCAGAAACGAAGGAAATTTCGTACTCGTTTGATTGCGACATCCATAATTAACATACTGGTGCCGTATATATATTCAAGATACGTTTTTAGGAACTGTGCATTTATTAGACGCGCCTTTATTATTCTTCAAACGTCGAAGTAACATGGCGGAGTGGCAGTGTCTCGTTTTGCACGCCGGCGGCCCGGGTTCTGTTCTCACCTAGACCACATTTTTCTTCCCTTCTCAATTTAATTAGCATACAACTTGTCATTGACAGTTCGTGCGCTCACTTTTGCGCACAGCCTCTGTCTACAACTTCCGCCCACGCCATTGATGAGATAAGAAAGGCTTCGCCTTAATATAGATCCTCGATCATCGTCATTGGTGGATGATGTTAACGACTACCAGAACTCCTTCTCCGCTCCCGCATTTTGAGGGGTAGCGCAGAGCCTACATATATGTCACTATTGCCTGATGACACAGGCTAAGTGCACGTTTAGCAGAGGGCGTTCGCTCTGCCTAGTCCGCGCCCTTTTGCCCATGTTCTAACATAGATTACATGCTCCATCAATTTCTGCGCCTTTTCCGTCAGCCAAACACACAATGAAGTGCAGCTGAGAGGAGGCGAAGGGGTTTTGCGCCAGCGGAGGAGCAGTAGTCCAGTCTCCTCAGGAGAAAGGCCACCCAACTAAGGCGTGAGGCTTGTTACTTCGCGCGCGTCGAACTTTCCATAGGGAGGCAGGTCTTGGCCTTGTGAATACGAGTGAAGTTGTAGCATGAAGACTTCTAGAATACGGGGTGCGAGAGCCATGCTCTCGCTCGCGAGTGACGCACCCCCACGCTGTACCAATATATTGGTTTATTTATGAGAAACAAAACAACGCGCTATTAGAAGCAACAAATTTAATCGCTGGAGCTCATCATGCGGCCAGATGCCTATAGGAACGCATCGCTAACTTACCAACTAACAGCAAAGCAAAAGCAATCGCCTGATCTGTGAATAAGGACAAAAAATGCTGTGCCACAATCAGAAGGATGCGGCACTAATACTATTTCGACGCGGCACAAGAAACGAGTCTGCACACGCGGCAGCCGCTCACACCATATATCGCTTCTATCTTCGACTCGCTTGGGGTCCACAACCGGCAAGCAGTCGTGAAAGCCAGCGTACCGAAGTCCTTTTTGGTGCCGAATTATATTTCTTGCATTGCTAGTTTTCAGGTTTCCTTAAGGAAGTCCTCCTTCGAATCGCTGTTTGGGACAGCTCACTTGCGATTCTTGCTCCCGTTGTTGATGTAGGTTGTTCTGTGCTCTCATTACATTGGCTTGAGAAACAATAGTTGTCTACGAGGAACGTAGTCTTGAAGCGCGGCTGGTTATGAAGAAAACGCCGACATACAAAGGTTTGAATGTCCCCTTGCTTTCACTGAGTATGTTATCGAGGCCAAAGCACCCGACGTATCTTTTTTTTATGAAAAGCTCGGTGGTGGTAAAATTGTGGTTATGTATTATTCTTGCACCAAAGAAAAGAACTCATTTTGAAGCGAACACCTGCATTCATCATTTTGTAGCGATAGCTACATTAAGGTAGCATTTCGAGCCTTCAGCGTGGCTGCGGCACGTGACGTTGGCGGCGCCTCCACCGCAACGTGGTCTCGTGGTTGACCCCGTGGTTGGTCACGTGACCAGCCACGTGGTGCGGAGCAGCTGCGGCAGCTGGCCGCTCGGCGCGCCGGCCAAACCGAGCTGCAACAGCTGTGCACATGCGTCGTGTCAAGTGGGACGAAGTTGAAGAAGGAATGCCCATCGAAATAGAGCGGCGAAATACTGGCTTTGCAATTCAACTGAGCAAGTTCCACTCAGGCAGCTGTAGCTATCGCGACACTCCAGGTTTAACCAGAGCTAAACCACCTTTTCTCACTGAAAATTCAGAATGAGGCGGAAAACTAGTCAACACCGGCTCTAATGGGTGAAAGCACATTTTACATGAAGTGACAAACGCATCAAGTGCACCAGTGCGCCTCTTCTTGATCGCGTCAATAACTATCGGTCCTTCCAGCCTAAGCGGCGACGAGTTGAGCACTGGCTGCCTGTTTCTTCGCAGGTAACATACTCGTACTCTGCGTTTTCAACTGCATTCTCTACCTCTATATAGGTTACCATGTATTCCGCTTCGGTTTCTGCCAATTTAGGTGGCATTCTCAAAGCAAACCACAATTGAAATACAGTGTGCGCCACGACCGCTTCTTCTCTTGTTGCCTTCATTTTTATAAGCAACGCAGAAAGATAATCTATTATCGAGTTACTCATTCTAATATTTGCAAAAAACGCCACTTTTTTTCCGCCTATTGTGCTCGTGAAAAGTTTTCCCTTCGAACAAATACTCATGCTAAAGGTAACATCTCACCCATAGAATTTCCGACAGCAGCTTGCACGGACACTGGCCAAGCAGCTTCCTCGTGGCTGATGTCGAATTCGTCCATGAATAGGACGTAGAGAAGGCCACTGCTCGAAGAGGTGAGCATGGTGAAAAATGCTGCGCACGCCGCCACGACCGGGATGGTCCAGCAAGCGTCTTGCACAATTACCGGTGACATACTTCTTTGGGAATTAGCCCCACGGTGGAGAGATCTGGATGCCAGCAGAGCCGCCGTCACTTTACATGTTTCCGTCACCTGCCACCAAAGGAGCACAAAGAGATCAGTGGAATGCAACGAAAAAAAATGGCATACACATATCGGGCTAAAATTGACAGGAAATAAAGTTAACTTTAAAGAACGCTAGAAGCGTCACGCCGACTGCTAAAAGTAGATGTTACATATGAAGAAAGCTAGCTTAATTCACATTACAATATGATTTTAGCCTTCGGATGGTTTATACGAAATTCAACTTTGGAAGAAATTGGACTTAAGGCAACTTTCACTCCTGCAACACAAAGCCGGAACTGTCACGCTGCTTCCAATGAATGAAGGATTTTAGTTGTTCATTAAAAGCAGCTTGCGCGACTAAGTACTTTGAGCATCTCTCTATTTGACAGTAAGGAAAACGAAATGAAGCAGAAACAGGCTAAGTAACAGGCGCTCCGCTGCAGCTTTTATCGAAAGTGCTTTGCTTTTGTTTTTAAGGCATTGACCGTCAATGTTTCATACACTTTCTTCCTGAAGTGCAAGCACTATAATATATTTCCAAATCTTTCATGCACTCATATAAATTTGATTTGGTTCGTGTGATTTGAACATAGAGCTGTGGGTGATGCGCAGAATAGCATAATTCGTCGACATTCCTTCGCAGTGTCTTCCGGACCGTCTGCTTGTCCGCTTCTACACTAAAAAAATTAGCGAGTGCTCGCAAGATGTCGTCTTCGGACACTGATATGAGCTTAGGAAGATGCTTATTTTGGTGGCTAACGCAATGTTCACGCCGCAGACAATCGCAGTAGTACACTACACTTGGAGAACGCACAAGAGGGGTGTGTAAGCGACAGATACTAAGGTAGGTGGGCGCGCGCGGAAGAACCGCGCTGCAGAAGAGCATGCGCACCGCGCAGGGCAGACGGAGCGTCACAGAAGTGCATTCGCACCCTACTCTTGCGATGCTGGAACTCTCCAGGTGCAATGATACACGTCTCGATAGGTAACATGCCATTTTGTAAACATGAGCTAATGGAGGTCCCTTCTTTTTACCAGTGCTGAAATAGGGCAAGGTGAAGTAATGGACCAAGTGGAATGCAGAAAGTTTCTTTAATTGAAGGCAGAAGTTCACTGAAATTAAAGAGGTTTATGGGGAAGATTCTGAATCATATCATGTAGTTAAGAATTGAAATCATTAGTTAAAATATAGACCGAGTTCCGTGGAAACTGCTCAAATAACAGGGCGACTCCGCTGCACTGTCAGTGAACACATCATCAAGCATGTTGAGGCCACTCTTTTAGAAAATCATCGCATAGTCATTCGAGGCCTAGACCAAACAGTCAATATTAGTGTGGCGTTTCTGCACAGAATCATCCAAGACCATCTTCATATGCGTGAGGTATCAGCTCACTGGGTTCTTCGGCTGCTCACAGCTTTTCAGATGCAGCAGAATCTAGATGAATGCTCCAGGACTCTTTGGCGACGAGTCATGGAAACCAGTACTTTTTGAGCAAACTGATCAACAGAATGAAAGCTGGGTCCATGACTATGATCCGGAGGTAAAAGTACAATCGATGAAGGTAAAGCAACCGTAGGGGTGTGCGAATATTCTTAAAAGTTCAACACCGAATCTAATAATTTAGTATATTCGATTACTCTAACGAATAAAACACTGTATTGTAACGACTAAGAAGAGCCCGCGCTGTAGCGAGACAGCTTTCGGCGAGCGCGTGCTTCCGGTTGGTGCTGCTGGAACCGATTATTGTCTGTGAACGCCGTTCTGCGCTTTGTGCTTTGTGCTCGAAAAACCCATTTCAAGTGGTGGAGGTTGACTCTGATCCCGTCCTGGACCTGAGAAACGGCACCGTTACAACACAAATGTCGAGAGACATGGCACAGCCGCCACCGCAGCCGCCAGCACCTGTTATCTGCGCGGGCATGCCACGGTAGCGGGACCAAGCTGTCTTCAGCGGCACCGGCGACAATGACGCCGACGACTGGCAGGCGTCCTACGAGAAGGTAAGCACGCACAACCGCTGGCATGACACAATGACACAATATGTTTATGTGTTGTGTATGCTGGATTTTTTTTAAACCATGCGTTGCTGATAGAACTGTGTAATTAATCTTGTTCCTATTTTACGCCTGTGGAGACTTTCGGTGTGTGAACAAAAGCGGGTTTATGTTTTCTTTTTCTTCGGGAGTGCTCTGCAAAACATGTTTATATTGTTTCTCATCTGTTTCCAAAGAGTGTTCCTTTCTTTTCTTTTTCTTTACATGAGTGTCAACCGTTGCTTGCCACAGGGTGGCATGACCTCGTCAGGAAGTTTCCTGCCTTTAGCCACGTCCCCAAACACAATGATGTAATATTGCCTTGAATAAAATAAAAAAAAGCTAAATAAAGTCGTCTTCTACCTCGCTGATGTCGCCAACTTCTGGTTCTGCAACCATGAAGAGGACATCACCACCTGGTCGGCTTTCAAGACGAATTTCACCGAGGTATTTGGCCGTCCTGGTTTCCGCAAGCTCCGCGCTAACAGCGCTTCCCTGAGCGGGAGCAACAGCCGGTTGAGACGTTCATCAGCTACGTGGAAGACTTGGTGCACCTGTGCAAGCGCGTAAACTCTCAAATGTCTGAAGCCGCTAACATCGGGCACATTATGAAAGGCATCGACGAGGACGCCTTTCAAATGCTTCTTGCCAGGCAGCCAGACACCGTTGCCTTCGTCATCAGCTTGTGCCAGAGCAACGAGGAGCTCCGCAAGCAACGCGTCCCCGCTCGTCCCCCCTTACGACCGGCCGAGGTACTGTCCGCTGATGTCGTGGTCGCAGGAGAGCCCCAGTTCATGCAGGAGGTAAAACGGTTCATCCGTGAAGAAGTCGCCTGTCAACTCGGGCTGGAAGGGAAATCCGACTGTGCGGCCTGCCCGTGGCCCCCCCTGCCGCCGGATACGGGCCGGTGTAGTTTCGGCTACTAGGCTTTGTTCCGGTGCAACGCCAGCGGTGGGGATGGGTTGTCCGGGGCCCATCCTCTTGGGAGCTGCAGCGACTCCCACGGCTGTGAGGGCCAGCCGAATCGTGAGGTCCGTTGTCTGTGCGGAGGCAGGCCTGGAGGCAGACCAGGTTGGACCCACGAAATCCGGTAGGAAGGAATGTCAGAAGTCAAAAACCTCCGCTCACGGGAATGTGCACGGCTACTAATGCTCGGTTTCTGGCTACGAAGAGGTCAGGTCCGCGCGGTAGCGTGCCGACGCACGGTTTCTGGCTACATAGAGGCCAGGTCCGCGCGGGGGTTCCGACAGCCCGAGCTCCTCGGAATCGATGTCCTCTGGGAAGCAGCCTCATTGCGGATCGCTTATGATGGGTGGCATATTGCGGACGCCGAGGCTGACCCGGTCTTGGGGACCACTGGGGACGCTGAGGTAGAGGGTGTGCAGTAGGACCAGTGCGAAAACCGTCGATGTGTGGAGTACCGGTGGAGTAGGCCCGGCTTATCTCACCCTTTGCCCGATTCTTGGTTCGTGGCCCGGGCGCCCGGCCTTGAATACTCCCTCCTCAGTAGGCGTGGAGCAAGCAAGGGGAGGAAATAAGTGCATGGTGGTTGGAAGGTAGCACAGGTGGGTCCCCCAGGGTTACCGGGTTATGGTGCCGAGGGCCAAGCGCCGATAGGCTGACGACCTGGGCCTCTGTTGGCCGGACCACACCACACACACTTCCGGAGTCTGAAAAACCGCGAAACACAGTCGACGGCTAGTAACCGGCCGGTCCGATCCAACCCTTAAAATCGTGGAGGTGGTAGTGGTGGTGAAAACATTTATTACGGATGAATAGGAGGTATGTTTGGATCAGCCCGTAAGGGACCGATCCGTACAAGCACTAGGTGGAGGTCCCTAGTATGGGACCCCAGTGGCGGTTGCCGCCGCCCGGGCGCGCCCGACTAAGGCTTGTTGGGCCTGTAAGTCGTGGCAGCCGAGCAGGGTCGCCTCCAAGTCCTCCCGGGTTGGGTTGGGGATGGGGGGAATAGCGGGTTGGAGGGGCAGGCCCAAACCATGTGATAGGTGTCAGAGGACACTGCACTACAGTGTGGGCAGCTGCCACTAAAGGAGGGGTCAAAATGTTTTAGCGCTGCCGGGCACAGCAATGTATTGGTGAGAAGGCGGAGAAGGAGCCGCTCATCCGCCTTCTTCAGGCCTTTACATGGACTAGGGTAAAGGCGATGACAATTTTGATAATATGTTGTAATATCTTTGAATGTATAGACCGGATTAAAATCGGGTTCCTGATCGGATGGGGAGGAGAAAACAGCCCGGTGAGAGAGCGCGCTGGCGGCTGCGTCTGCTGCCTCGTTTCCTGCCAACCCCTGATGAGCAGGGGCCCATATGAGGTAACGGTGTGCGGGGTCCGTATCCCGTATGCAATTTTGGTATATTCGATAGGCTAGGAAGGGAGTGCAGCCTTGTTCGACGTTCCGACAGGCCCCTCGCGAGTCGGTGATTATGTATTTTGAATTGGAATGTGAGGCCGCGAGAGCAATCGCGACCCCTTCTGCTTGTGTTACACTGCGGGCTCTGAAAGTTAGACCGTTAACTGTGCTGCTGTTGTGAACTACCGCGGCCGTGTACCATCTCCCGTGGTGAGGGCCGGAGGCGTCCACGTAGTAGACACCTGTTTTGTTGCCATAATATCGGGCTAGCGCTTCCGCTCGTGCCAGGCGCCGACCATTATGGTCTTCGTGTGACATGTTTGCTGGAAGAGGCCGCACGTGGAGGGCACGTCTCCACAGTTCCGGGATGCGAAACCTGTCTTCCAATGGAGGGGTGTGTTGGATGTGGAGTCGAGCAAGAAGGCGGCGACCCGACTCCGTTAGCGACAGGCGCGTGTACTGGTTTGTAAGGTGCGCCTCCCGGAGCTCCCGGAAAGTGTTCACCACCCCAAGAGCCATAAGCCGGCTGTTTGAAGTAGTGATGGGGAGGTCAAGGGCACGTTTAACAATTTTGCGAAGGATGACCTCAAGGGCGTCCTCCTCTTGATTCCGTAGGTGGAGATAAGGAGTCGAATAGAGAATTCGACTAGTTACGAAGGCGTTTGACAGCCGCAAGGCATCCTTACTTCGTAACCCTCAGCGTTTGTTGGAAACCCGGCGGACCATGCGGCCCACCTGGTCCCCCACCTTACGGAGTTTGGCCAATGTAGTGTCTGGCCGCCTGTGTTTGTGGATGTAGAGTCCGAGTACCCGTATCTCATCACTTTCGCGTATGGGACCGCTCTCAAGAGAGAGAGATATTTTAGTTGTGCACTTCTGTGAGGGGCGGAGGTGCACAAATTCCGATTTTTGAGGGGAACATTGAAGACCGCAGCGGTGGGCGTAGCGGTCTACTATCGTCGCCGCTGTTTGCAGGCTGGTTTCAGTGTCTCCTGTGCTGCCCTGTGTGGCCCACAGAGTGATGTCATCGGCGTACAGGGCGTGCTGCACGCCGGCGACACCACTCAGCTGAGCCGGCAGGTGCATCATGGCCAGATTAAAGAGCAGCGGGGAAAGTACCGCGCCTTGAGGGGTTCCCCGCGTGCCGAGTAGGTAAGGACCATGGTCTCTATCTTGAATTCGAATGTAGGATTGACGATCCATTAAAAATTGGCTTATGTATTGGAATGTGTTGAGGCCACAGTCGGTGATCTCATGTGTTACATTGTCAAATGCCCCTTTAAGATCCAGGGCGAGTACTACCCGGTCATTATGGGGGCATTCGAGGGGGTCAAGGACTTCCCGAATGAGTTGCAGGAGGACATCCTGTGCGGATCTGTGTGGGCGGAATCCGAAAATGGTGCTCGCAAAGACTTGTTTGTGTTCAAGATATGTAGATAACCGATCCCGCACCATCGTCTCCATTAGTTTGCCCACACATGAGGTGAGAGAGATGGGGCGGAGGTTATCTGTGTCAATTGGTTTGCCAGCTTTAGGAATAAAAGTCACCAAAGCCGTTTTCCATTCGATTGGCAGGGGGGTGTCCCCGCGCCAAATCGCATTGACGTATTCCAGGAGGGACTGGTATGCCAAGTCGGGCAGGTTCGTCAAAAGCTTGACGGTGACTTTATCCCGTCCTGGCGCAGTGCCCCGTTTCATTTTGGCGAGAGCCGCCCGCAGATCATGGAGCTGGAAAGGTTGATCCAGCTCCGTGTTCTCTCTGCCTGCATAAGAGTACGCAGATCCACGGGGGTCTTGGGCTGTACACTGATACTGGTCCCGAAGTTTCTGTGCCAGTTGAGTCGTGTTGCCAGGAAAATGGTGCATGGCTCGCTGCAAAGCTGCAAATGTTTTTGTGTTTCGGTTCGTGTTTGAGTTGGGTCGAGTAGGGCTCGAAAGAGACGCCAAGTGTTTCGGCTGGACATTTGTCGCGCGGCCGTGTTGCATCTATCTGCCCAGTTGGAGTCGGCGAGTTGGGCCGCGTACTCTGCCGCTTTCTGGGTAAGCTCGGCAATTCGAGCTTTAAGCTTTCTGTTGTGTTTCTGGCGTCGCCAACGGCGGACGAGGCTGCGACGGGCTTCCCAGAGGTGTAGAAGGTGGTTACCCATGTCCGTGACCGCCTCTGAGAGCTGGATGTGTGTTTCATGCGAGGAAAGGTGTGCCAGCAGCTGTTGGGACCATGCTGTGTAGCCTTGCGCGGAAATGGGTGTATTATCAAGTGAGTTAAAATTTTGCCTGAATTTCGTCCAATCTGGGATATGGGCTTGTGTTCTGGGACGCTTGAGGGGGCGTGTGCGTAGTGTAGTGTTAATGATGCAGTGGTCGCTACCGAGGGTCTCCTCGGTGTTGAGCCAGTCTGCGTGTTGTATGTTGCGAGTGAAGGTTAAGTCCGGACACGTATCCCTTGTCACGGAATTTCCTAGCCGGGTTGGGTGGACAGGGTCCGTGTGGAGGGTGAGGCCCAACGTGGACGCAAGCTCCGCCAGCTTACGCCCGCGTGACTCCTCCTTGCGATACCACCATTGCTGACTGGGAGCGTTAAAGTCGCCCACAATAAGCAGGGGATCGCGGCCCGCTACTCTTAGCGCGCGGCTAAAGAGGTCAGCAAAAGTCACTCGCTTTAGTTTGGGAGAGCAGTACACGTTGAGTATATGCAACGGTGGGTCCCTGCGGCGGACTGGTAGGAGGGTCACCATTACATAAGAGTACTCTAGTGGGAGGTCGAGATCCACTAGATTTGCTGTGTAGTCTTTGTGGACAAGAAGACAAGACGCGGGATCCTGTTGGAACGTCGTGTAATTTTAAATTGTGGCGCCCAGGCCTGGCTCTTGGAGGGCAACAACGGCTGGTAAGGACTCGAAATTTTCAAGGTAGAGGCGGAAATTGGCCCGCTTAGTGCGGTCCTTAAAGCCTCTACAGTTCCACTGTGTTATTGAAGTTGACATGGCCGAATTGGAGATGGCGGAATTCCTTTGATTAAGGTGTCTCGCCATGATTTAAAATTATTGGGGGGGAGGAGGAGGGATTGGCTGCCTCAGAGCCAGCTACTTGCGCCATCAAGGGGGTGATAACGGAAGGAGCGGGGCAGTTGTCCTCATTGTCCGAATCAATAATCAGACGGGTGAATTTTGAAGGGCGGGATACGTCCCTAATGGGTCCCGTCCGACGGAGGAGGCGGGGGTTGTCCGAGATGTGTTTTGAGACCACCGCGGGGACGGCAGATTTGACCTTTGTCAAGATCTGGTCCATGGCGGTCTCGATCATATATCGCAATTCAGAGGTTAAGCGCTCCTCCATCGCGGAGATGGCTGTCACGAGGGCAGGCGAGATCTCCGCGTCGCTCTCCATTGCGTCCGAGTTCTGCGGGCTCGGTGCGGCGGACGCCAATTTTGATTCTAAATTTTGAATTTTGTTGAGCAAAAGCTCATTCTGTGCCCGGAGCACGTCTATCTGTTTTTTGTATTCCGCGTCGAGTGCGGAGACGGTTACGGGGGAGGGTGAGGGATGGGAGGAAGAGGAGGCGATCTCAGCCCAGCTGCTCACCTGTTTGTGGTGTTGAGGCGCTGATGCCCGGGCGTCGGCAGCGCCAATTGTCTTGAGGGCCGGGAAGTGGCCAGTGTTTCTGCCGCTGGACGGTGGAGGCGCCGTCTTCTTCCCGGGCGCTGGTTTCACCGACGGTGAAGAAGGTGACGATGTCTTGTGGTCGGTGCCGTGAGCACCACGCGGCGTTCCGCCACCGGCACCTGGTTTTGAATGACTTGTCTGCTTGCCAGGTCGCTGGTTTTTTGGCACCTCTGGGCGCTTAGCCTTGGGGCCATGCACCTTGAGCTGCCGGAATTTTCCCGTGCAGTCGCGGGAGTTGGTAGCGTGGGCTTGCCCACAGACTGCACAGGACAGACTGCATTCATGCTGCGCCTTGACTGCGTCGACGGTCGGCGCCGTTTGGCCACACAGGCCGCACTTTTCATCAGGGCAGGGGCAGGTGTCTGCTCGGTGGCCCACAGTGCCGCACCGCACGCAGGCCGGAATGGTTCTCTTGTACGGACGCACAAGGGTCACCTCAGAGTTGTAATGCACATATCGCGGCACCACTTTTCCCACGAAGGTGAGCGACGCGACGTCGGATTTGCCAAGCTTGCGGATATCGGCAAGCTCTCCAGCACGCCACTGGATCTTGTTTTGGAGGGACTCACTGGTCTCGTGCTTGGCCACGGTGATGACGCCGCGGCACACGTCTCCAGTGAGTTTCAACTGGCCGTACATGGAGAGCTGGCCCTTCGGTGATGTTAGTTGAAAATCCCGCAGAAGCTTGTCCGCGACGTGCGGCTCTCTGGTGCCTGCGACGATCAGGTTTTGCTCCCATGTGGGGAGCAGGCTAAGGGATGCTGCGGCCTTGGCGCCCAGGTAGTCCGCGAACGCTGCTCCGAGCTCGCCATGTTGGTAGACATCCCTGAGAGCGACGGTCACCCGGGGCTTCAGGATGATGACGATGTCTTCTGGATGAAGACGCGGCAGTGGCTTTGGTTTCCAAGAGGGTCCGGTCTTAGATTGAGCCCCTCCGTGAAGCGCTGCAGCGCGCGCAGCAGCGCTGTGCCGTGTTGAGCGGCCTGCCGACGTGGCGTCCGCTTTCTTGGAGGCGGCGTCCCGCTTGCGGGAGCGGCGTTCCACTAGTTAGAAGAGCCTGGGGTTCTCGATGGGCGCAGAATCCGGACTCTCAGGCGTTGGAGCTGAAGGAACCTCGGACCAGGCCATGGCGTCCGGGTCGTAGCCGCGTTGTACTTTTTGGGCAGCCATCTTGACACGGGTGGGCGACTCACTCACGGCCGAGCGTCGGCGTTGGCGTTAGGCCTAGCGCCGTCGCCACGAAACGCAAGTGAGGATCGGCCCTAAAATGCGTAAATGTTGCCCCACCTGTGTGTGAGTGGTGTGCACAGGTAGCTGTCGACTTCGCGAACACAGACGCGGCTGTGTTTGCGGGGTTCCGGCCGAGGAACCGTGGCTCCAGCCAAAAGTTGGTGGAGACGATGCGCTGTATGTCCACCCGCTTCGCGCGCTCACAGCGCCCAAATCGTGGAGGAGCAGGTGGCTGCGGACCCCAAGTTAGGATTTTTTTTTCTCTTTCTTTCCTGTCTCCGACGGTCGGAGCCAGTGGGTGGTCGTGCATCCCGTGGGGGAGCCGCACCATTGGAAAAGCTCAATGCCCTACCTGTCCTGGCCAGGCGGGCCAGAAATGGAGTCGATGTCAAACGAAGGATCAGAGCAAAATCTCGCTGTCCCCATTCCCATCCCGATTCCCATAACCCTTTCCCAATTCCAATTTCCCATACCCTACATCCCACCCCCTCCGCTACGTCCTAGGGGAGATCAGGGGAGTCTCCCCGGGCCCGTTCCCTCGGCGATGGGTCGCTTGTAGCATTTCCCCCCTTTCTTTTATTTTTCCACCTACGGGTGGCAAAACGATGGATTGCCTTCGGGCCTTTTCATTTATTTTACGATTGGGTCAAGCCTGTTATACGTCAGTGGTGCAGGCAGGAGCTTATTGGTTTACATTTTTTTTATGGCAGCTCCACCATACTATATGTCAACTCGGGCTCGTGCATGGGGCTCCATCTCTGACACCAGAACTTCCTCCGGCTTTTCAGCAGACTGTCCAGGCACATGTAGCGGATACCCTGCAGATCGCGGACGCCGTGCCCCCGGCCCTCAGCAGGCAGTGCTGCCCCTCTTACCTACGCCACCGTCCTGTCCCGCCCGGCTCCCGATCCGGCTCCTGACTCCTTGGACAATTTCTCCGACGCAACTGCAGCTCCGCCGCCTTTGGCACTGAGACCTGTTCGGTCGTATCAGGCTCCCCCACCACCATCGTTGCCGCACATAGCGCCGGCGCCCCTTACCTACGGTCGTAAATGGCGCACTCGCGATAACAGGCCCATTTGTTTGGGCTGTGGCATTGCCGGGCATGTCGTTCGCTACTGCCGCAATCAGCCCTATCCGCCTATTGACATCATGACGCCATCTGCATACGAGTCCTACACGCAGCCCTACCGCATGCAGCCTAGTCCGCCACCATCTTCGTTCACAACTGACAGCCAGTCTGCAACGCCGCGCCGCTCCTCTTCTCCGCGGCGCCGTCCCATCTCCCCGATGCGCCGCCGCGCCAGCCCCCACGAAGCGGAAAACCAGTGAGCGCAGTTCCCGAGGCAAAAGCTGCGCTTTAGGCGACCTTTACAAGGCCTCTGATGTCCCCCGCCAACGTCGTTGATGTGGCCGTAGATGGTGTTGCGACAGGTGTCCTGATTGACACCGGAGCAGCTGTATCAGTTATGGACGCGATATTTTGCAGCCGCAACAGAAAAGTTCTGACGACATTTTCTGGACTTTTACTGCGTACTGCTACGCCTGGCAAATTCAGCCGCTCTCCGCTTACACTGCACCAGTTGTTATTCAAGGCATCATCTACACAACTTCGTGGTACTGCCCTCCTGCTCGCATGACGTCATTCTTAAGTGGGACTATCTGTCGGAACACTGCTGTCGTCGACTGCGCCCGTGTTGAAGTCGCCCTCTCTGTCCTACCGGACGAGTCCACAGCCGAAACACCTGAATT
Source organism: Amblyomma americanum (assembly GCF_052857255.1). Classification (NCBI taxonomy): domain Eukaryota; kingdom Metazoa; phylum Arthropoda; class Arachnida; order Ixodida; family Ixodidae; genus Amblyomma; species Amblyomma americanum. The sequence goes on from NC_135498.1 coordinate 98,169,255, forward strand.
TCCGTACAAAATTCTTTCCCATGATGTCGAACTTCCAGCTTCCTCCTCCGTTGTAGTCTTCCTGTCGTGTTTCTCTCAAGCCGACTCCCCGATACACCTGCACTCTTTACTCTCTCAGAATTGTTCGCTCGCCGCAGCAACCTACCGTTTCCCTTCGCTGTCCTTACAGTGACCTCTGGAACAACAACCATGCTGATCAGCAATCATTTACCCTCTCCTCTGACTCTGCTTAGTAGTGAATGCATTCGATATGTAGCGCCGGCTGAACTCTTACAAGTCGTCGATGACATCGAAGCCGCTCCTACACTGTCGCTCGATGCTCTCACACCGACCCCTTTGTCACACCGCCCACCCTACGATTTCCTGTACTGTGCTATCGATCGAGACCTTCATCCGTCGTGCCGTGACCAGCTGTTCGCCCTTTTGTGGAAATATCGTTCTTTTTATGCGTGTCAAACTCCACTCGGTAGTATTTCAGCTGTCCCACATACCATCGATACTGGCACCCATCTACCTCTGTGCCCGCGACCATATCACGTGTCAGCTCCGGAGCGTCGCGTCATCACCGAGCAAGTGGACGACATATTAGAGCGCGGGAATATACAGCCCTCGAAGAGCCCATGGTTTTTCGCGGTCGTGCTCGTTCGAAAGAAAGACGGCTCTGTCCGATTTTTCGTGGTTTATCGACGGCTGAACACTGTAACCAGGAAAGACATCTATCCTCTGCCACGCATAGATCTCGTCCCCGATTGCCTACAAGGAGCAGAATTTTTTCCTCACTCGAACTTAGACCTGGATACTGGCAAATACCCGTGGCCGCCGATGACCGCGAAAAAACAGCATTAGTCACACCTGAGGGGATATATTAGTTTAACATATTGCCATTTTGGGTTTGCAGTGCCCCTGCTACACTCGAAAGAGTGATGGATAATGTCCTGCGTGGCCTACGCTGGAAGACGTGTTTCTGTTACATTGACGACGTCGTCGTAGTTTCGGCCGACTTCTCGACACATCTCACTCGTCTGCGCCCAGTGCTCACTTGCCTCACCACCGCACGGCTGCAATTAAATTTCAAAAATGCCATTTCGGAGCTCGAAACTGACCATCCTCGGCACGTCGTATCTAAATACGGCATCTTTCCGGATCCCACAAAGCTTGGTGTGGTCGCCGAGTTTCCGAAGGCGTCCACGCCCAAAGAACGGCGGAGCTTCATCGGCCTATGCTCATATTTTCGGCGCTTCATCCGGAATTTCGCCGCCATCATTTCACCTTTGACGCCACTTAAAGCCCAGAATTCCTTGTCGTCATGGTGCTCCAAATCTGATTATGCTTTCGCAAAACTGGCCGGCTCCTTATTTCACCGCCCATACTTCGCCATTACGACCCGAACGCTTCAACCAAGATCCTCAAGGATGCTAGTGGCATCGGCTTTGGTGCTGACGGAAGCCTGGATTTCATGAAATATGTTCTCGCCTATGCCAGCCGCACGCTGTCTAAAGCCGAGATCAATTACTCCGTCTCCGAAAAAGAATGTTTGGCCATATTCAGGGAAATAACCAAATTTCGCCCATACCTCTATGGCCGCCCGTTCGATGTAGTCACCGAACACCAAGCTTTATGCTGACTGTCGACGTTGAAGGATCCAACCGGCCGACTTGGTCGTTGGGCACTGCGACTACTGTAGTACGACATTCGAGTCATCTACGGTTCCGTACGAGAGCACTCTGACGCCGAAGTCCTCTCCCGGTCACTGCTACTTGCCGACGATGCGACTCTCTCTAGCATTGACCCCGTGTTCTCTTCATTACGCCCTCCAAACATGCTTCTGGAGCAGCGTAAAGACACCTGAATAACCTCTCTCGTGCACCTCCTTTCCGGCCGCACTACGCCAACGTCCTCCCGCTCGCCTCGTCGTCAAGCCCGCCACTTCAATCTGCAAGACGGTCTTCTTTATCGCCGGAATTATATGCCAGGTGGTCGAAGATTGCTACTTCTCATACCTCGCCACTTACGCGCTGAAGTCTGCGCATTCATGCCGAACCCGAGAACGCTCATGCTGGTCTTCGGCACCGTTACTACTGGCATTCGACTTCGGCATCGACTTCGGCATTCGACTTCGGCACCGGTGCTACTGGCACGGCACGTACACATTTCTACGAAAGTACGTGCGCTCATTCCTCAACTGCCAACGCCGCAAGTCACCACCGCAGCGCCCCTCCGGCCCATTGCAGCTTTAACCTTGCCCTGCCCGTCCGTTTGATGGTGTGGGCATCGACTTTTATGGGCCTCTGCCGCCTTCTACTTCTGGTCACCGCTGGATTGTCGTCGCTGTCGACCATCTTACGCGCTATGCCGAGACGTCCATTGTTTCGGCGGCTACAGCCAGAGAATTTTTTTTAAACTTTCTAAAGCGCTGCTACGGACGACACCAAGAGAAAGAAGACGAAGGACGAGCGCTACTATGAACTGAAGTTTATTGGAAAAAACCCATAAAGTTAAGTAGCTCACACAAGGCAGCCAGCAGCGCATGCTGCTTGTGTGAGCTACTTAACCTTGTGTGTTTTTTCCAATAAACTTCAGTTGATAGTAGCGCTTGTCCTTCGTCTTCTTTCTCTTGGTGTCCCACGTAGCAGCGCTTTCGAAAGATTTAAAATAATGTACCAACTCGCTCAACTGACCATGTTAGAGCCAGAGAAGTAGCTTTCTTCATTATTCGTCACCTCGTTCCTCGCCATGGTGCTCCCCGCGAGCTTCTTAGCGACCGCGGCCGCGTGTTCATATGAGATGTTGTCCAGACGCTCCTACAAGAATGCCGCATAGTTCACAGAACAAGCACGGCGCACTATCCTCAGACGAATGGGCGGACAGAAAGATTTAATCGCATGCTCGGTGACATGCTCACGATGTTTGTCACTCCCGACCACTCTAACTGGGACCTCGTACTCCCATTTGTTACATACGTCTATAATACCGCCATCAAGTCTACTACTGGGTTTTAGCCATTCTTCCTCCTTTACGGACGCGAACCTACCTGCCTGCTTGAGGCTATTCTCCCCTACCATCCTGATGCCTCTGACTGCTCGCCTGCTTCTGAAATCGCTCAGTATGCCGAAGAATGCCGCCTACAAGCCCGATCCCTCACGTGCCACGATCCACATCGAGAGAAAAACGCAGTCTTTCTTGTGACCTAGTTGGTTGGGCGCCCGTCACGGCTGCGGGACGTAGTCGGTTCGAAACCCACCGCTGGACACCCACCGGTAAAAATGGGCACAAGCGTCCCCCGGCCTGGCTCTCAGCTTTCTTTAGGGGTGTTCGCTTGGGAGAAGCTCCGTAAACCCCGCGGCGCCCCTCGCGGGCCAAGCCCCAGTTTCGAACGGTGGCACTCCTACGGCCAACGTGGTTAGAAGGTTCGAACCTTGATGAACTGCTGCATCATTCATAAAGAATGGGGTCAACCATTTACTCGCCTACCTGCCGGCTCCCTTGTTCTGCCCTGGGTCCCTTCTGGCCCCCCTGGGTTGTCGTCCAAGTTCCTCGCCAAATATCACGGCCCTTGCCGTGTTGTCTCTCAGAGTTCCCCCCTGAACTACATTGTGGAACCGTTGATACCCTCCTCTGACCACCGGCGCCATGTTCGTGAAACCGTTCACATTAGCCACCTGAAGCCTTACCATGAACCCGTGATGTGCACCACGCCTTGAGTCGCCAGGATGGCTGCTCCTTCGCCAGAGGCTATTGTAACCACGAAGAAGTGCCCGCGCGGCAGCGAGACTGCTCGCGGAGAGCGCATGCTTCGGGTTGGTGCTGCTGGAACCGCTGACTGTCTTTGAACGCCGTTCTGCGCTTTGTGCCGTGCGAGTTCTATTTTTAACGATTAAAAACTGGACGCCCCACTCCAGTTGTAGCCAACACAGTGCTGTGCGCGTTTTAATTCCTCGAACATCAACTAATCACGCGCACAACCTGGACACATTTCTTACTGTGTAAATAGTTTGTACATATTACTTCTCCCCTATCCTCTCTTGCTGTCCCCTCACCTCTTTCATTTCACTTCTCCATTCTGCCTGCTGTCCTTTATTAACCGCTGCCCCAGCTCAGGTGCTTCAGTATCGATGGCAGATGCTGGGGCTAGCAAAAATCTCTTCATTCCTTTTTACTATTATTTTAATAAAAAAAAACACTGCCACCACCACCTTTGTGCCGTGCTGTGCTCTGTGCCTTGTGCCCAAAAAACCCATTTCAAGTGTATGTTCAAAATTACTCGAAACTAATCGAATATGCCCTCAAGTTTTCTAATACTTTTAAGAACAATTGGCGCGAAGTTGGAACATACTCAGCAATTCTGGGCAAAAACATTGTTGAGAGGGAAACCGTTTATGAACACAATTTTTTCATATGATGCACAATTTCACAATAACAATCAATATATCCGCAGAAATCCTGATGGCAGTCTTGTATTATTTTTCTATTCATATTTTTGCTATCATTAAAAGCGTTCCTTTTGGCTTTTTGTGGCAGTCTAACTTTTCAGTATGATCGATGGAAACACTATAAAAGAAAAGTTTTGCTAGATATCATAATAATGGATCATTTTCATCAATATTTTGATAAGAGTGTCTTACAATTATCCAATTTTCATATTTTTCTCCGAGAAAGCTGGACATGTTTTCCAAAAACTTACTTATGGTTGGGGTACAACAAAGGTTTATAATGCACAGAACAAATACAAAACAGGCAAAGGTTCACAGTATTCACACAAGAGGTAAAAGATTCGTTATGGGTGATGCCTCAGCAAACACTTCAAGGTATCAAGAAATGTGGCGTGGTCAGCAATAGGTGCCGGGTTACCGGGGAGCCGATTCCAGTAGTGGATGTCAATAAGAAGAGGTGAGCGATAAAAAAAGTTTTTATGGGCAAAAATTGGCTACACTTTGTAACGAGCAAGAACGAAGCAAGAATAAAAACGAACTATAAAAAAAGTAGCAAAAGATTGCATTGCAGACAAACATTGCAAAGTGCTACCTGATTGGCGTGATGTTCTTGTTCCTGGCCGGCATGGCCTGTATTCCAGGCTAAGTGTGCGCTACTAAGCACCAACTACACGGGCTTCTTACAGAGTGCTGCGATTTAAAATCCTCACGCTTGATGCATACTGCAGCATCCTCCTAAACTACACCCTTCACATGCAGTTTTCTGTGCGAGGTATTAAAGAGAATCTTAAGATGACAGGGAAATGTTCGCGCGAGGCCTCTAGAGGACAAGATGGCTGCTGCTCCGCAACAACTGTCGGCTCATGACGCAGCTTAAGCGTATATCTCTACGCGCCAGTGCTGAATTGTGTATAGGTTCCCAAGCGCGCAAGGACGTGTTTTGATCTTGCTCTCAGGTACCCGAGCTGCACAGCGCACACAGCCCTGACCAATGTATGAGTTTTTACACTTTTTAGCGGAAGTGCACCGCGCCTATGTGTGTCAGTGACGCCAATCAAATTAAACAGCAAAGCGGCGTCCTCAAGGTCTTATCAAGTTTAAGCGCCACTGTGTAGATTCTCATTTCCACTCACTGTGGTCCAAGGACAGAGGGCATCACTCCGCGAACTTTTTTTTTAGAAAACTGATGCTGTGACTGATTTTGGTTATGTTATATGTCCAGAAGCGAATGACGGATTCTCTGCGTACAAAATTGCATTGGAACTTCGAGCTCAATGATGTGCGCAAACGCGAGCGGCCTATTTGATAAGACGGGCTGCAATGTTAACATATAGATTTCATTTTTAAGCTTTTTGTACCCTATTAAAGATCTGTTCTCAATGAAAGCAGACTTTTTGCAATTAGAAAAGCTCAAATCTGCTGCAGGGCTACGTAACTTCTTTGAGCGTAACCTTATATACTTGAGGTCGTCAGTTTCAGTTGCCGGCGACAGCAAAAATCTTCTCGCCTATGTTGGTTATCAGGCATCAATAAGCATATTTTTTTAGTTCGCCAGTGAAAATACGAGTGTCATATTTTACTGAAATTTAAAGTGTCCTAATTTCTTGAAATACCAACATCGAAAAGCCAGTACAAGTCATGTACACGCCCGGAAGATCGTGTAATCTAGGTCTGTTTTCTAGACACACAATGGGCTTTAATTGTGAAAAAAAAATGGGATTGTAGCGAAATCATTCTGCTTAAAAAATACGCACAATCCGCTAACCGGCGCAGTGTTTTTATAAATCTTACTGCATTCGATAAAACGCATAGATAATCATCTCGTTTTTGAAGTGAACGCTGATAATCCACCTGAAAGAATCACTTCAAGGCGCAGCACTCTCAAAAAAAAACGCCGCGAGTTTGCTATTCTCATAGTTCTGTGCAAAACGCGTCAGGTCGTAAAGAAGCGTTCGCACTAAGTTGTCATGGGTGCTATAAAACTTTGCCATTAGCTTTGCGAAGCGTCCTCTAGATAAACGATTTAAGTACGAATAACACCACAAGCTTGCTGTAATAAATATTGACATATGCGCGTACGTGAGCGCATATGCTAATATGATTGCAGTAACACGTGTTCCGTTGTAGTTAAACATATGCTTATTAAATCTGTAACTAAGCAACCCACTCTCTTTGAAGCCACTGTATTGCGCACTGAGTTTCGTATGGAAACTGGCCTGCATTGTTAGATATATGGATGAATATGGTCGCATAAAAAGCAACAATATTTAAATGTCACTTTGTATACGTACAACACTTCTAGAAAAGAGAAATGATTCCAAAGAAGGTAACTGGCAATATGAAATATTTCACAAAAAAAAGATTCGTGCTTCAATTAAAAAGCGAACAGAGGGTACAAGGTGCTCTTAATCTCGCAGATAGTAGGAAAGTGTGAATACACCTCATGTCGTGAATCACACTTAAGGCGCCGTTAGTTGCTATTACAACTGGAACTATATAACCTTGCAAAAAAAAGTAAGCACGACTCTTCGCTTATGTGCTAAAATGGATCGTGATCGTAGAACAACGATCGCGACGCGCCACCGACCGCCCCAAAGTGTGCGCACGACATAGTCTTCCCGCTTCCAATTAGGCCTGAAATTGCTTCAGCATCCATGCTCGATAAAATTTACGTGTGCCAAATCACGTACCTGAAATAGAACGCTTTCAAAAGATGATAAAAATTCATAGTGCCTCCGAAGGAAGAGGCTCTTCCAGGGCTGTGCAGAGAACTCTTCGTTCTAAAAGGAGAAAGAGGGAAAGCCTGCGTGGTGGCATCGCTTCTGGAGCGCGAAAGGAAGCAGGGGTAGCGAGCGTGCCCTACCGGCGAAATCCTCCCGAGCGGCACACGCTGTTTATGGTGTGATAGCTATACATGACCCTTACTATCAGGCAGGGGATTCATATATATATCCTCACAACCCATTCCTTCCTAAACGGCCCTAGGGCCAAGAAGTGATCGTGTTCACCAAGGAGTGTACCAAGTGGAACCGGCTAGATGCCGTTTAAGAAATGGGCTTGGGCAGATCATGCAATGCGAAGGCAAGATAACCGCTGGTCCTTAAGGGCAACGGAGTGAATTTCAAGAGGCGGCAAGCGCATCAGGTGGCAACAGAAAGTAAAATGAGCGGACTAGATTAAGGAGTTTGCGGGGACATGGTTGCCGCAGCTGGCAAAGGAGAGAGGCATTTCCCCTGAAATGGACAAGGTCAGGTTTGATGATAATGAAGATGACAGAATAAGTTTGAGCGCATATCCGCCAGTGCCGTTGTGTAAGGCAATCAACGCCAGGACATTAAGACGGGGCAAACGACTGTTGTGCAAGACCATGGAGCCAAGGGCTTAGGGGTTGATCACCACAGTTCCACTCCAGGTAGTAGTCTTCTGGCTCTACTCCGGGCTCACTGTGAAAGCTGGCCGGCAGCGGCAAGGCTGCCTTTTTTCCCTGTTAGTTTACCTTCAAATCCATTTTTTTTCTTTTTTTTTCAGTATCTACCCCCCCCCCCCCCCTCCTTCGGGTTTTTCCGAAGAGAACGCCTGTGCCTGTCGAAATATTGAAGGAGCGTTAGGTTCATATTAAGCAGAAAAAGTACGCATTGCGCTTTGGCTAGAGTTATTTGTGCCTTAGACGCAAGTTCCAGGGAGGCGCTGAACGCTGTCCTCCATCCTTACTGCTCGTAGCAGCTGCATGCAGGCGGACAAGAGCGTCTCTGCGAGCCACTTAGTAGTGCTTGGATTGCGGAGCGTTAATGCGAACGTATAAAGTAATTTCTGTTGAGTTTCACCGTGCCAGGTAACGAAACGACGCAACTTAAGTAAATCTCAGGGCCGCTTGCATGCCCAGTGATGCACGCGCAGTAAAAAGCGTGATATTGCTTTTCTCCGTGTATTCTATTACCACCTTGAATGGACCACGTGTATCCTTCTCGTGGAGAATACGTTCAGCAAGGTGCAATCGGAGTCGAGCCGGTAGGAATCCAACGCGCTCAGACCAATACCGGCTGATAGTTTGTGCACCGTGCCTGCACCACCCGGCTTCCCGAGCAAGTCCAACACTTGTCGACCATTCACATCCTACCGCTGTTCCTCCTAAAGGAGGGGAAACGGCTTAAGCTAGGGCCTAGTGGTGTATTGCTTAACTCGCAAGCAAAATTGTTTCGGGCGGCTCTGCAAACGCAATGTTCCATTTAAGAACGGCATTTCTTGTGTTGAACGAGACTACTCAGTTCGCGCAAGGGCACAAAACAGTTGAGCATCACTCCCCACCCCCGCTATCAACAACAAGATGTTCCTCTAGTCGTCTCTTGTGACGTATTGCAGGCAACTGCGAAAAGCATTAGCTCTAACTACCGCTCTGAACACGACCGTCAACGAAGCAAAGACCCGAAAAGACATAATTGTGCGCAGCCGCTAGGAGACGTCAGCTCTGTGGGGTGATCCTACCCGCTCAAAGCACGGAGCAGCTTCTCAGCGGTCTGCGCCCAGAGTATAGGACCGTATCGGACCGCCCGGTACCCAGCTACGATACCAGCGAGCTCGCAGCGGTGGCGTGGCCCAGGCCACCCGGCTCCCACATCTTCGACGCGGCGCGAAGAGTCGAAACCGAGACAACAAAAAAATATGTACAAAAAACTTGGACCACCCACGCACCTTCCGTACTATTTAGCTTCGGGCTTACCAACTCCACGGGCTCTAAGCCTCGCACTCCCTCATTGCGGACGAAGTGGTGCACGTGCTGAAGATACTGCGGAGAAAAACGAAGTTGAATGGGTTGCAGCGATAATGCTGCACCGAAATCCACCCCACATTCAATCAAAGAAGCCTGCCGCAGGTCGCCGCGATCAAAACTCACGCTGGGCCTAGCACTGTCAAAGTCGGGAGAAAAAGAGCTCATCGGAGCTCATCGAGCCTTACAGACAGTCATCCAAGTTCTAAACGCAGGCGCGATGCCGGTCTGCCAGATGTAGGGCTCCTACAGGGGAAAAATACGTTCTCTCCGCTTAACCGCAGCTGATACAGCTCTAGACCGCGGACTCCAACCCGTGATCGCGAGTGCTGCCGAGCGTACGACCACCACGGCAACAAAAGAACGACATTCTTGCTTACAAAACAAGGCATTCATTGCTGCAATTATTCCAAGTAGCAACAAAATGTGCTAAGGAATGGAGGTCGTACGACTCATTATCGAGCGTTCGTCCGTGCAAGGGCTGGCGAGAAGCTCTGAGGCCGGAGAGCCCCAAGGTGTTCTCTTCCCGCTGGTGGAGAGCGGAGCGCCGCGACGGAACGTCAAAGCGCATTGTACTCCCAAGCTGAAGAACGCTGTCTCCCACGCGCAACAATCGCGCCATTCGTGGCGCTTTGACGCCGGCGTCCTCACTTGTTAGTTAAGGTAACTAGAAAGGACATTACAGGGAAAGAAACGCTAAAGAGGACGAAGAGGACCGAGTCCTCACAAGATCTTCTATGGCAGTTCGGGAGCATACCTTGCCTCTAGAAGGGAGGGCGCTATTGGATACCTTCCTCCACGTCTCGAGATTTTGTGGACTGTGCTACTACCTTGAGATCACAGCACCATCTGTGGCATAAGTACTCATCACATTTTTAAATTCCGTGGGGTCTGCTGCCACCCTGAGATCACAGTGCTATCTGTGGCAGCAACTAAAAATCAGCACATCTCACACTGATACTTGTAGCGCCATCTACAATAGCATTGTAGAAACAACCACCTGCCTCGTGCTAACGATATACGTCACGGTCCAATATGGTGAATAGAGGTGGAGCTATGTATGATGAAATCTAAGGTCTGACTAAATCTTGTCTGGTCGGGTAGTAACTCATTTCAACAGAAAAAAGGCAGACGCCGACCAAAGATTTTTGTCAAAACAGTCGATTCGGCTTCCGTACGAAAGCCTTGTTCACTAAATTTTTAATGTATAACCGCGACGCTTAAATAGGTTTCAATAATCGTCCCAGCCATCTTGCATAGGTTGGCGGGAGATTGTCGATGTTACGATTAAGTCTTTTTTCGGTGGTTTGAATCACCAAGGACTCGATATAGTGGCGTGAAAGCCAGTTCTTTTCTTTGGCGATGATAGAAGCCATTTCCCAGTAGATATCATGACCTGCCGATGCGGCGTGCTCCGCAAGTGCGTATGATGCTATGTATGATGCCAGGGGACAAAATGGCGGCATAGTTCCGGTTTCTTGAATCTAAGATGGCCGCCATAAGAATTGGTTGTAGCCTCCTGCTCGTTCTTTCCCTACACCCCCCCACTATGACGTCAGCGCACGAAATGAGGACATACCGTTTCGGCTTCTCGAATCCAAGATAGCGGCCATTAAAATTGGTTGTGCCGTCCCATCCCTTTCTACCCAACAAATATTCTATAACGGGTAGTAAAACTCCCGTTGCGAGTCCGCTAGGTAAGCATTCATTCGTTCTGCTATACATACTCTGACAACAGCGGGCACCACACGGGGACCGTTGTGTACCGAATTTGGTAGGCAAATAAGACCCTATGGGTTGTGGTATAGGAAAAAAAAACAAAATTGTATAACAGGTAAACATTGTATACTTGCAATTACTAATTGAAGCGTTACCATGTCGCACCGCAAGCCCAATTCTAGGCCCACCTTGATCCTCAAACGAAGAAAATGAAAAAGAAAATTTTTTGGGGAGAGGGGGAAAGGAAATGGCGCAGTATCTGTCGCACATATCGGTGGACACCTGAACCGCGCCTTAGAGGAAAGGATAAAAGAGAGAGTGAAAGAAGAAAGCAAGAAAGGGGTGCTGTAGCGGAGGGCTCCGGAATAATTTCGACCACCTGTGGGTCTTCAACGTGCACTGACATCGCAAAGCATACAGGCGCCTTTGCGTTTCGCCTCCATAGAAGCGCAGCCGCAGCGGTCGGGTTCTAGCCCGGGAAATCCGGATCAGTAGCCGAGCGCCCTAGCCACTGAGCCTGCGCGGCGGGTCTCCAAACGAAGGAAATTCAGTTTGGGACTATCTTGAGGGGGTATAATCGACAACGGGTAGACGTGCATCATAATTTCTCTGACAGATGGCGCTAGGCGTCGATCGTTGCGTACACGCGTAGCCGAGCATGGTGGCATCCACGCTGTTTCTAAGGGGACGCTCTTATGTTCCATCAATTCATCGGTAATGTGGTGTCTCCCTCGGGAACTCCTCTTAGATGCGCTAGTTTCGCAGAAAAGTTCTCTACGACAGTGTGTTTGAAGAAGGACATGGATGTACCTCCTGTTAACCTCATTCATATGAATTGTAGTTAACCAAACAGCTAACGCTCGTTACTTCGTCTGCTAGACGGAGGCGGCCTTTCTTTTATATATGGTTATGCTTGTTGGGAGTGTAGATTTGAATTTCAAGGGCGGTAAATTTTCGTGTTTTCTTGTGGTTGTATAGAATAATGTCCTGTCTAAAGGCGCCCGTGTGCTTTGTGACCTCGGTCCACGTTAAAGATCCCTCAGTGGTCGAAACTATTCCGGAGCCCTCCACTACAGCACCTCTTTCTTCCTTTCTTCTTTCAATCCCCCCTCTATTCCTTTCTTTACGGCGTGGTTCAGGCGTCCGCCGATATGTGAGACAGATACTGCGCCATTTCTGTTCCCCAGGAGCCAACTTTCATTTTTTATTTGTATGTTTTTTCGTGTAATCACCGTTACACAAAATTTGTTTTCCCTTTTTATTGCAATCTATGAGCAGTGGTTATTTTCGTGTGTTCATTCTCGTGCCTTGAACGGCGGCTCAAAAGAAGTGTTGCTCCAAAGGCACGTAAAACTAATAAGGCCTTCTTTACCTTCCAGTTGCACAAAACGAGTATTTTTCAGATTCCTACTAATTGATTAATATTGGCAATATTTATGTGGAAATTGGGTTTTTGTAACCTAAAACGCGCTACTTTAGGCAGCAGTGTGTGTTCACAATCAGCCGGTGTATGCTGATGTGGCAGCGTGCCTCCTTCGCTGTCTCTATATTACAAAAATTTTTAAAAATCTCGTGCGATAACAAAAAAGCACGCAGCTGGTTCTTGCGCTGCGGTATTGTTACGCCCCAATCGAGTTCCTAAGAAATGAAGCATGGACATTTACCGTGACATAGGCAGCGACTGCCCCTCGGTGCGACTGCCTTAACAATGGTAGAAAAAAATGCAGTAGCGATCGTACGGGTTGCGAACAATCTGCGTTAGCAGCCTAATTTTCAGATTTCCACTTTGCATTGATCGCCTTCTCGATGTGTATTTGAATTTGATTTTGCTGTCGCTATCTCGTTTTGCTGCTGTGCAGCTCGCTGGTGGGTGGAGCCTGGTGCGTTAATGTGTCGGTGGAGGCTCTCTCTAGCACGTTCCGGTGGGATCACCTCTAGGCATCCAAAGGATGGCGCTCGGCGTAGAACCTTTCGGCCCCTGAGTGCGGGTAATGGCTAATAGCTTTTGTGGAAAGGTAATGCCGCAAGAACTGTGTCAATAAACTGTGGACACCTCAACCGCGCCATGAGGGAAGGTAAAAATGTGGGAGTTAAATAGGCAAGAGAAAAATGCGTGCCTTAGTGTTAGACTCTGAAAATAACTGCGACCACCTCAAAATCTTTAACGTGAACTGCCATCGCACACCACACTGGCGCCTTTTTCGTTTCGCCTCCATAGAAACCCGACCGCCGCCGCTGGGTTTTAACCCGGCTACTGTAGTTCAGAAGCTCTCGAGTGTGCCTGGAAGGTGCCCCGACCTGCTGTGATCCGCTATGATCGTTTTGTGGTGTGGCTTCTTTACCGAACGAGGACTTCACGGCGAACGCAGTAATACAAGAACGCTGCCTTGACATACGTGACTTTGTTTCTTTTCTTTGCTTTTTTTCTTTGGCCTGTGTGATGACCGAAAAAAAGCCTCATCTCATCCGGTTTCTAACGGCCTGCTCGTCACTCCTCGGAGACGGAAGTGCGGAATTTCTATGTTTTGGACAAAAAGAGGTGACGCAATTTCAGGCTGATACTGACATCAACCCCTCTCACTTGGACAGGGATAGCGAGCACACTTCATTCGTTCAAAACACTGTGTATGATGATAGGATAGGATAAGATAGGATAATATAGGATAGGAAATGATAGGATAGGATAGGATAGCATAGAATAGAATAGCATAGGATAGGATAGGATAGCATAGAATAGGATAGGATAGAATAGAATAGGATACGGGGAACTAAAAGCACAATGCTGTTTTTTTTTTGTATTTCGCGGCCATCGCGGAAGAAAGGATCACGACGGAGGAACGGTTCTATAAAAAAAACTTGCGTCGGTTGTTCTAGAGCTCTTTTCACAATCTATCGAAGCCTGCTTAGGCGTTAAAGAATAACAGGGGCTTCTGCATAAAGAATTCGAGATAAATAAACAATTGCGCGCAGTTTGAACACAATATGTGTTGTGCCACACAATGGGAAATTTTTGTGCGCATGCGGCAAAGACGTGTTGACGCTACTTTTTGCTATGACGTGAAGACGCGTTTTGTACTTATGTGCTTCGGTCCTGCCTTCCGCGTTTGGTGGCAACGCACTTCAGATGGTTGCCGGTATCTGGCCCTCAGTACTAAAGCTGCGTGTTGCTTCGGCACTGGTTGCATGTTAACGGTTGCTCATGTCACTGGGCACGTGATGTAGTGAATAGTATACAATGTGGCCAGTTTTCAATAACAATTCAGTTGGTAGTTCAGCGCTTGTCCTGTGTCCTCGTGTCTCTCTATCGTAATTGTTGCTTCGCGTTGCCGCTTTCCAAGATTATTCTCCAACTATCCCACACCGAGATATTAATCGTCGTTATGCATGCGACCAATAATCACTGACATTCGACAAATTCTATACAACAATATATAAGAACCGCTATGGTTTTGCACTGTTGCGAATATTGTCTCCAGCCAATAGTGGCTGATGGCGTAGACAACGTGTGTAAATAGCAAAGTAGTCAGGTAACGAGCGCATGCCATCGTTTTATTTTTGGCGGAGCAGAGAAAGCAACTCGTGCAGGTTGTTTAGTGTGCTCCCTTCAGAGTTTGGTTGTCCAATTTATCCTGTCTATGCGGAGGACAACAGCTGCTTCATATTTTTTGTTTTTTTCCATTTTTCGACGTAATTCTCTGCATTCCACTGAGCCCCAACCTCGTAGCGTGCTACCGCAGATTTTCAGGTCACTTCTAACACATTAGCGTGGAAATAAAATAAATAATGCTATTGATATATGCTGTCTGGTGCAAGTGAAAAATGTGCGTTCGATTGCTCACTCATGCACTGCAATGATCACATGCTCTGGACTGCACGCTGAAGCCTTTTCACTCGACACACCTCGCTCTTTTGCACGTACGCGCACAGTTGCTAGTAGTTGCCAGCTTTACTCACCAAGAAGGAGAAATTTAACAGCTTGATAGGAGTGACAGTGTATGCACGCGACCTCTTGCGACCGAGTCAGTTAATATACACTCCGGCTCTGACCCCCTTTCGCCGTTGAGACGAATCACACTGTGTCGGCACGCAGCTGCGTTGGCTAACATATGCGTTCCAGAGCTCGCTCTGGCCTTGCTTAACAGTCACTGCTGCTATCGAAAATGTCAGGCGTCGCAAAACAGACAAGAAAATGTTATGCTCCATGGCTTTCTGCCTCCTAAGGTCCTCGCCATTGATTGGGTTCAAACCACGTGCAGTACATGTGCACCACCCAAATTTATGTCTGTAAAAGCAGGAAAAAAATAGGACAACGAAGAGAACAACGCTCCACCGTGCCCGTCGAATACACAGGATACTGTACCCGCACTGTACCAGGATGCAACTCAAGAACTAAGCCGCAAATGCCCCTCAGAAGACTCCCTCCAGGCAATGGCGTTGAACGATTCTACCTCTTCAACGATTCTCCTAATCTCCCCATTGACCGATACTCTTGTCAGCCTGCAATTGCAGGAGGCGGCAGATTAAGGAGAATTAACATCTGGTTAATCGGATTAACCATCGCACTATGGAAATCTGTCCTCATCATTGGTTGCAAGACCTACTTGAGGAGCATTCGCCGCTTCAGTCTTGAGTTGCATCCGACTACAATAATGTTGTAGTTCCATGAGAGCAGTAAGTACTGCTGGAATGTAACTCTTGTAACATCAACAATGCAAATACGTAGCGATAAAAACAGACGCACACCATGTCAGTGCTATGTAGATATTGTGAACGGTGCAGTCAGCGACCGAACGGCGTTTTCCCTTGAGAACAGAGCGTCTAGATTCTAAACTGCTAAGTTCTAGAGGCTCTCCTACTTTGCCCAATAGTAGCGAAACGTAGATCTGCAGGTGAAAATACAGTGAGAAGCTTGCCTAGAAACTCTCAGCATTTATATGTGTTTAGATATTAACTCGGATGTTATTTGCTGTTGCGCGCCACATAATCTTTCGCATAGTGAACGCGCATTGAATTTGCTGATGAGTGTTTTGTTTTTCTTTTTTTCTTTGGCTTTCTGATTTCACATGGTATTTTGTAAAATAGTAAATTTCTCCTTCCTGTTGTTTGTGTAAATTCGAACACATATATTTGTTAAGCGTGCACTTTAAATCTTGTGCGAATTTTTCTATGTTCGTTTTAAATATTCTTGTGCAATTGGCCTTCATCCGTTTCATTTACGCTCCATCGCGTACTGTCATTAGAGGCTCTTGGGCGCAGTCAATTTATTCCTTGTAGCTTTTAGCCCTCGAATCTCTCCAACACGTATCTTTTTCCCAGGAAAAACGAAGTGAATTGCAGTCAGTTCATCCAAGCTTCTTCACCCGGTCAACTTAAAATCATCAAAGTTAGAGTGAGAGACTTCAAAAGTTACCACAAGGGCAGACATATCCCGCGTCAGTAGAGCCAGGTGCCTCACAAAAAAAAACAGACAGGGGCCTCGGGCCTGGGTTGCTTTAATGCTTAAACTCTAAATGCGGGTGATAGAGGTGGCATGAGAACTTTCAAGCCACTAATTTTCCGCGTAAGGCAAATGCCACCAGATATAAAGGTAAAGTGCAGTCTACCTCATAGAGTAGACTAAGCAAATGGAATAAAACAGACATGAATAACGTTATTTCGACAACTTTTTACGTATCCAAGTTCTTTGATATCTGCTTATCTCTGCATAAATTGTGAGTTAATGCCGCCTTTTCACTTCAATTGAATCTGATGAAATACGGGATATCAGTTTTGTGCTGAAAGAATTGTTAGTTGCTGAGAATTGCTAAAATCTCTAAGGTACAATTTTGGTCGCACATGGTTTATGTCAGCGTATCTGATATGGCTGCTTTGTGCTTGTGGTAAACTCAATATTACGTCCTGAAGAACTTTGGTGCCGTATTAGTCCCTACAGGGTAAGAAAAAAGAACAGAATGCTCTATATAAAATACTTCAGAAAGTCACAACAGTTCCCTATAAACGACACAAAACGGCTGCTCTAGATTCTGGGTGTCCGCCGAGTCATGTAGTAGAGAGCTATGAAGCTGATGGCTTGGCGAGCCCCGGTCTGGTTATGAATATGACGTCGAGCCAGAATTTTTTCAACTTCGGTTCAAGTTCGGGTCTACGAATTTCGCTCTCTGTTCCGCACTCGGTCCAAAGTCATATATCCTTCCGGTTAGAAGCCTGTAGAAGATGCTCGTACTATGTGAACGAGTTCTTTTTTTTAATTGAAAGCAGATGGCTTTATAATCAACGCTCTTTATCTTTTATACTATTTTCTGTGTGACACCGGTATGAAAAACGAAAAAAATGGTTTTGTGTGTCAGATGTTTCGACTGGACCCACTTGAATTTATTCCAGGGAAACAAATTATTCGAATTTTTGGCTAGAGCCACCATTTCAAATAAAGTGAGAAATATTTGTTTGTATTGTATATTTTTGTGTATGTCATATTACAGTACTATTTTTCTTCATTTCCAAGCGTTGTCGCCTCCTGCGTCCTATCTTCAGTAAGAAAGCCTTTCAAAACAACTTGCTTGGGAAAGGACATACCAAGGTTATGCCTGATAATTAGGCGTTTAATTTTTTTGTGGGGTTATTTTTAAAATCGAAGTGCAGTTTCAGTGTTTGTTGAAACACACAAGTTTCTCTGCATTTCGCGAAATATACTTTTATACGGTTTGATAACTGGTTTCATGTCATTATTTTTCAGTGTAGGAAAAAGAATTTTGGAGCGCACCTGGAGCTTTTTTTCAGCGCGAGGAGTCGAGTTGCAATAATATCCGCCATATGGTTGTATTTGGAGCTTCCTTGGAAATGCGCTATTGCACTAAAAAAAAATAATACGGAAGGTAAATGGTACAGCTGTCACACAATTAACAACGCAAGTGGAAATTTGCTTAAGAAACTTTCGTTGTATTATTCTTGGGTTCTTGCAATGGCTTGGGCTTCAGGGAGGGGAATTACGTGCTTCGAGTGTCAATAAAACCTTTGAAGCGTTCACTTAACCGTCGTGGTAGTCAGAAAATGGAACATTTTCGTCATACATGGTTTCGCATCAATGTCTTTACATGCAGTCACCAAATTTACACAAACACGGGACTCTGCTTAAACTAATGATAGTCAATAAACAACGCTTCGCTAATAGACGATCACGAGGTGTGGTTTCTTTGTCTGCAGAGGCGTGTGTAGCCCATCAATGCTTAAAACAAACACCTGCGTTAATTGGCTGGTATTGCCTCCTCGAACACTCCTAGCTTCCGTACTTTGTTCATTTTTTGTCACATCACTGAGAGCAACTCCTTATAAGCAGGCAGTTAGCCTTGTATGCCAGTCAGGGTACTGACCTTTTCAGATAAAAATTTCAGAAGACGATTATGACTTCGTAACGCGATGTTCAGCGATAGCTGTTTAGACGTTTAGTTTGGGGATATATTCCTAGCGCACTGTCGTAGTGGTCAAGTGATGCACGCCTGCACTGGCAGGCGCCTGTTCCCTACAGAGCCGCCCGTAGGCTTATGCGAGCCTGGTTGACTGCGATATAAGTTCACGTGACATTTAGATCATTGAGGTTACGTTTGGTGCGTTTATGTCAGTGACTGCGGCATTAACGCACCCACCGGTTGCGCCGACGGCGAAAAAGCCAGGGGTGGGCGTCTAACACTTAGCGCTGTAAAACCGAGTTTCTAAAATTAGGAGTTTGTTCGCTTTATTAAAAAGCCATATAACTCACACTAAAGCAATACAGAAATAAGACGCTGTAAGAGGAGAACTGCGTGTTAGACGCCACATGGACAGATGTTTTTTCGGGCCAAACCTAACATTTCGTACATAAACCACTAAATTTAAAATGAGTGATAAGATTACATGGACAATTATTTTAGCTACCCGCCGTGTGCCCACTGTAATTAAATTCAAACTGACAAGACAGGTGTTTTCCAAGCAGAGTGTAAAACAACACCAATTTACGCTTCGTGAAAAGCAAAAATGGCCAAATATGTGAATTTATGAAGCCAACAATTTTTATACTCTGCAGGTCATCTGGCCTGGCGTCCAGCATAAACATTAGTGTTTGTTTAGCTGCGCTTATCGTGACAAACGTATGGAATTTTCCACCTCGCGTTCTTTAAAAGGAATCTGTTTTGCAGCCTGCTGTACGCGGTGCGAAAGCGGACATCCTGTTTTTTTGCTAGTTTCATTGCTCGCTCCAAAGCTGTACATTTCCTTTATTGTTATCTATGTTAGTCCTAATGTGTCATTCTTAGCAATGATCACTTCATCTCAGTATTACAATTTACAGCATGAGAGTTTGACTTCCAAACAAATAACTGTGATATCAGCGGCTAAGAACTGTGATGTCACATCAGTTGCAGTTCACAGTTCTTGAAATAATTGGCCCTGATAATAGAATAGAAGAACACTGGTTCCCAACTAATGCACAGCCGACACAAAGAAAGCTCTCCACAGCAGCAAGCAGTGGCAGTGCCGTCAGACAGTTTGGTGTTCCCAAGGACACCCACCGCAGAACAGTGCAGAAAATGAGAGGATGCGAGAGGCAGAAGCTGCACAAAGGTCATCTCAAACTGGGAGGCGTAACTCTTTCGGGCGGGCAAGAACAACTGCTTGAAAATCATACTTGAACAAAGGCTCTGTTCGGCCTGACCTACTGTCATATTCAAAACCTCGTCTCCACGTGCTGGGAATCGAATAAAATGTCTTGCGAATTCAATAGCACTGAACGAAAGAGCAACAGTTGTGACAATGACACAGTAAGAAGCTACGACGAAGGCAAGAAATTCAGGATGATCTTTAATTTTGAGGCACGACAAGCCTAACTGTAAACTGTCTCTAGCGGGTAATGAAACAAACTAGTGCAGGCTTCTGTCAGGACGCAGGTTTTGTCATTTTGCACGGCTCGCAAAGAAAGTATTGGTTACTGTGTACACAATTTCTTGTGAAGTCATTAGAATAATGAGGAGTACCTGAATTTTTGAGGGGCGTCATAAATTGTGCCCTCCACTGTCTCATTCTGCCCCTTAGGATGTGGTGAAATGTGAAATTCTGGAGTTTTTATTACAAAAAATTATCTGCGTTTTCATTCAACCGGGCTTCCGATATTTTTAAGAATTGTGATGCCATATTGGCAAAAATATTTCAGGAAAGTTTATTTGTTCGCAGCTACAAATTATGAAAAGAATGCAGCGATTTCAACCTTCTTTTCACTTTAATTACTAAACACTCACCCAATCAACGCAAATCGACTGCACATACGCAAAGCGGCTTTCTCAAGAACGAAAATATTAGAAAAAAAAACGAATAGGTATCGCGACATGCCAACATTTGTCATTTTCAAGAACCTCATTGCGCGAGTATGAGAATTTCTCTTGGTACCGTCGTATTACTTACCGCCATTTAGTGAACTTTGAGTGCAGTCGGTAATTGTGTGTAGCACTAAGATGAAACAGTGTAAAATAAGACAGTTATAGAGAAAATACCGTTACACTCGCGCCAAAAGGTAACTAGAGAACCAACGCCTCGGTGCCAACTCTGCACCTTCTTCAGGGTTAACTGAATGGGAGCAAGAAACGCGCTTTTAACGTTCATTTAGTGTACTGCCACACCTCTGGGAAAGGTGATCGCCGCCGTGTCAGTCACATGAGATGGGTGCTAACAGTGCAGGTTCGTGGAGATATTATCCTAGAGAAACTTGCCACGTTGTGTATGCAGATATGAAAGAATCTTCGTAACAAGATCTGTGAAAACGTATACGCTAAGAGAGTCATGGAAACAGACTTCAGCGAATCAGTACCACAATTATAACCAGTGCTTTTTACTCTCTGTTTATGAAAATATTGTTGAATACCTCTTCGTCAAGTTACAATTTAACCATAAAATGTATTGCAAAAAAATAAACCGTAGCGCCTCTAGCCCAGGCCTTTTGGCTGCTCGACATGCCCGCTCGCTTTTTTTCAAGATGAAAAACGCGCATAGTCGCCATGCCTGCTTTTGCGACCTAATGCGCCTTAGCACATGGGGTGCTTTACTTGGCGGAACAGGTCGTCCAATTTCTTTCGTCCGTTTTGAATCATTGCTTGCCGCTATATTCAGCTGCTTTATTTTTCATGTTATTAACGCCATCAGCGTCTCTTGTTGTTTGTCTCACGATATATATATATATATATATATATATATATATATATATATATATATATATATATATATATATATATATATATATATATATATATATATATATATATATATATATATACCAAAAGTGATTTCTGCCAGCTGATTTGGTCAATATAATACAAAATCACCAAAAATTGAAGAAACATAACAGGGTTTAATTCACGACGTTTCGGCTGGAGGACCAGCCTTTTTCGAGTGTAGTACAGCGTTTGAAACACGCAGTTTTTATAGAGAATGCGCGAGATACAAAGTTTACAAGTTTACAGCAAAGCACGAGTTCAGAACACTTGGGGGGAGGGAAGAGACATTTTTTTAACAAAGGGAGAGAGAGAATCAGTGCAGATGTTCCGGAGAGGCTGATTTTTTTTATTAACAAAAGAACAATAAGATTAAGATAATAAAAATATAAAAAAACGGGGATTCTTTCCCACCACCTCAGGGCTGCCTTGGAGAGGCCCTCGAGGTGTCGCTCCTCTCAGGATTTTGGTGACAGGCGTGAAGGGCTCCACCCCTGTACAAGGAGGAAGCTACCTTCCAGAGAAACTGGTAGGGGGGGGGGGGGGGGAAGGAGGGGGAGTAAAGAGGAATGCAAACAAGGCCTCTATTAAAGAAAAAAAGACGAAAAAGAGAAAAAAAGGAAAGAAGAGCCATTGTACAAGGCTTGGTAATACGCATTCAGAGAAGGGTGGTGGCAACACGAAAGAATAGAAAATAGGACATTAAAAAAATGAAAAAAGGAAAAAAAAGAAAAAAAGAGAAAAAGGGGGATTCTTTTCCACCACCTATATATATAGTGGCTACACAGAGACCAACGTTTGAAACATTGTATTTGACGTTTCGGCAATGGAAAGACTTTCATCAGAAGGCCGTTAGTCTTAGTAGCCGCCATGCCAGTTTTTAGAATTGCCGCTGTGGTTTAACAAAATTTGCCTATGGCGACTACTTACATGCACAGGATGGGTTCCTTTGCGTGCAGGCTTTCGAAAGCGCACGTATTCTCTCACGGTGCAGTCAGATTTTGTCGAGGCGGAGCGGCTAGGTTAATCACGTTTTCAAGGTTCAAAAAGCATATCACGCTTACTGACGACTAGATACAAATCCCTAATTGCAACCAGGCGCCTAACTCGAAAAGTTAAAAAGCTGATTTCTGAAAATTAGTTAACTGCCTTTTTAGTTAAAATAATGCACCGATTGTGCCCGCCAAGCCTGGCACTGCTATATCACTAAAGCCATATTTTTACCCTAAAAATCCTATTTTTGAAAATTATTTACTCTTCCCCGTAACACCCAGTAAAAATTTTCTCTGCTCGAATATCGTATGGCAGTCGGTCTTGACACTTTTCATAAAGTAACAAAAAAACAACAGCAAATTTTCGGGCCAAGGTGTTTGGAAGTAAAGATGCTACTTGGCTACTTAGAGTATCTTGATTGTGGAGCCCAGAGTACAACTGCCAGCTTGTACATCGAGAGGATGAGTGCTACCTGAAAAAAACAATAGGACGCGCATCAACATATATATATATATATATATATATATATATATATATATATATATATATATATATATATATATATATATATATATATATATATATATATATATATATATATATATATAGAATGAGCCGTCGTTTATGTGCCGGTAACTAAATTTGGCCATTTGCTTCGCATTCTTTAAAACATGGCGGAAGAATACTGTGAATCGACGTAACATAACAAGAGCGGGACCAAAAGAAGTGCTGGCCCCCTAGTTGCTCGAAAAAAGAAAAGAACAGGTCATATTCATTAATGTTTTACTTTGCTGGTGCTGCGTGGTAAAAGTAATTGATTGCCTATGAAATAATGTTGCATAACGTGGCGGGGTCCTTGCGCCTCTTTTTCTCGTGGTCTGCTCCATGGCACACAGAAAAAAAGCTATTCTTCCTCAATGCTTTTTGGCATATGACTGTTCTAAGAGTGCGAAAACATTTATGCGAATAGTTCAAGGCTGGAGTCTCTATTAAACTGAAGGTTTCCTATCTTGCGGGCGTAAAATCGTATCGAATTGATTATGCGCAGTATAAAAACGCGAAGTTTATTTGAAAAGTATGTGTTTGCACATTGAAACTAAGGAGCAAACACAAACGATATGTACAGAGGTCAACTTCCAACTGTTGATTTTTTATTTGAAAAGCGGCTTTTCTTGAATGACCATCCAGATTCGTTACAGACGGTTGGCAAACAGCCAACCGCCTGCATCTAAACTTCAATCATCCACCTAGAGAAAGCACAGCTTGGTATAAACAATCTACATCTCATATCCCGCGAAGCAAATTCAAAACGTGTTAGAAGAGAGATCAGTGGATGTCGTGATTTTCAGTACGTTCGTATCTTGCGGGTAAATCTAGCTCCAGTTATTAATGGCAGCACGAAGCTAACCTTGAAAAGATTGCCAAAAAAGACGGCAGAGAGAGAATACGCATTTACTTGCAGAAAAGAGACTGGAGCGCATTATGGGTGGGGTCCTCGGTCCAACACTCCAGTGGTTTCCGGCGACGCTTTGGCGACGGCGACTAGCGCCTCCTGGTCTTCCAGGGTGCCGCTTGCAAGCATCACCTCCTACTGCTCCAGCGCCACGTTGTGCGGCTTTAAGTAGTTCAGTTTAACTGAGCATGTCCGTGTAATGCGTGTGAATTAGGGAATTTCGCCCCACCTAGGACTTGTATCTGCGTATAATGTTAGACGAATGCGGTGTAGGTGGCGGAGATTGAGGAAAGTAAGCGTTTGGAAGCGTCTTAGGTGATGAGAGTCCTGCAGGGAAAGCTTCAAGTCAACTTCGTCCATGCTCAGGCGTCTTTATTCATCGGCACATAAGCATAGACGAAGTTGACTTCCAGGATTACGCCGGGCTGAGCACAGACAACTTTATCGCTCTCCTTAAATTCTATTTGAAATCTAAAGCGATAGTCTTCAAACTAAAATTCTCTTTGCAGAAACATGGCATTTGTGTACCTGTGCTCTCGGTCATCTTGTTGCAATAGATAACCGGATCAAGACCTACTTGGAAGATATGAATGTACTCAAAATCATGACTTCCATTGAGTTGTTTTCAAACACGTTTTGAATTTGCTTCGGGGGATATCAGCTGTAGATCGGTAATACCAAGCTGTGGTTCCCCTCGGTGGATGATTGCTGTTTCGTGCATGCACCTGATGTTTTCTGGCCGTCTGTTATAAACCTGGATTATATAAATGTAGCTGTTTTACAAGAAAATAAACAGTTGGAAGTTGCGTTCTGTAAATATCTTAAGTGTTTTGTCCTTTGTCTTATTGCGCACGAGCATTCTTTTCAAGCTAAGAGCCCACCTGCTCAGACGAAGTAATTAATAGAACTTTGTTTCCTCGACGCCTATCTAGACTATCCTTTGTTATATCACGTACAACGTGCAATTTTCGCACACTCTAGAGTTGCTCTTGGTGGCTAAATCTTCATGGCAAAACTGCAAATTTTTCTAAAAAAAAAAGTGTGCTATGTGGTACTAAAGGTGAGACTGAACTAGATCCGGAACCGGTACAAAGGGGTTCCTTCTGGTTTCGGGTGCTGCTCTGTTTTCAGTTTGACACCCTACAGAAGAGGCGAATTTCTCATATTATTCCGCATCTGCATAGCAACAAATACTCTTATAAGACATCACTAGATGAACCATGAGCAACCATGGTTCGCCTGCAGAAGACGAAATGTGTTTGCGTTAATCGAAAACCATGGAAAACAGGCAATCCAGCTACATGTCGCTTCAACGAGACGGTGTCAGAGTACCACTCAAACGAATATACCGCCTTTAACGCACGTAAAATAGGGCTAGCATAACGTGAACACAATGACTTAATCTTCACGAAAATTGTTTAATATCTTTCAAAATTCTATATGTGCTTGGTTACAGATTGTTCTTCTTTTCTTTGGTGACGGCCCACTCTTTTCGTCTGTTCCAGTCGGTGACGGCGATACAACACATTGTGGACGCGGCGACAAGATTCAACGCTCCCAACATCCAGTAAAACTGATCGTATGTGCCCAATCTGTCCCTGAAGAAACCTGTAAAAAGAAAGTATTGGCAAACTGACGCCGATGGAAAAAGAACTTTCACTGCGCATGCGTATCGATGTGAAATTGCGTTTAGCAGTAACCATCACGAAATAAAATAGGACCAAATCTACTGTCTGCCCAAGCTTGGATTCACATATAAATGCGTTAAGAAGGCGGTACTCGGCTAAACTGGTATGTATCACTGTTCTGGAATATGGAATAAGCCTTTATGAATTAGACCTTCCGTTACAAGAAAAATATAGAAAGCATACGACCAGTTACCGACGTAATGTAACATTCAAGCACCTAAAATCACTGCGTGCGCTTTTTTTTTCACTCACAACATTTTACCAAGGCACCTTGACACTTCTAGTTCCTGCGATTCGAATCTTGCACGCATTTATGTGACATGTGCCCTCCATTTCATAAGAGTATGTCCCCAGTAGCCAGTACCCCCCAGTCTGAGTTTAAGGCTTACTCTCAATGGCGAAAATTCTGAGTAAAGTAAAAAGGGACTGCGTAGGTATGACCACTAGCAAACTCCTGAGATCATAATTTGTGGAAGCCGTTCATGAAAGAATTATTAAAACATGGTTGCATAAAATCTTTAGTACTTCGTGCTTCTTTGACAATATCTGCCACTGTCTCCAGGCGCTTGGAACGTTGTGTTGAGAATGCGTTGATATGTTAAATGACAAATTAAATAGACATTTCTTCCCCATTTATTGTTTTTTATGGCAAGCTTCTATCATGATATGCACTGAGCACCTCTTTTTCCATTCCGTTAACAATACTGCGAACAAACTCCTGGTCTTGTATCCTGTCTGGTCTGAAAGATTTTTAAACGGCCACGTTTGCTCCAAAGTCACTAACAGTACAACCTGCATGTCTTCAATATAACACACACCGGGAGGACAAAATAGTAAATTATTTCCTATGTCCGGCAACGGCTTGCTGAAATAAGAAAAAATATGAGCAAAATTGGTTTGAATTAGGTTCTTTAAACAACGATTTTCGCTCGCATCTCAGAATTCGACTTAAAACGCAACACATCTACCAACCATATTCACAAATAGATTGTGGGATGTAAATATTGAAAAGAAAGATACCATTAAAGGTGTCCAAGTAAAAATATAATTTGAACCGCTATCTTTTTCTTTCGAAAGCAGTGCTTTAATGCACTGCGCCCCATGGGCAACCAGAATGTGCTTTATTATTCTTTTATTGCATGGGAAACCCATCCCGCTGAGCTGCCATATATGTGTGTTTAAAAGAAACCATAATCGGAGGTATTAAGTGTGCATTTACCCATTCTTAGAAACATTCTCTATTCCGATAGGTGGCCAACCAAGTTGCTGCGTTGTACCGTTGGCGGTTCGCTGACAAGTGTGGGTACCATCAACATGTACAAGTGAAGTCAGTTATAGGACACTTGATTGATCAAAAAATATAACGATAACTACTGCGCAGGGAATAAATTTGGAAAATTGAGGATGAAAGGTCAGAACCAATGCAATGTTTATTGAACACCATTCCACAAGAAAAATTTGCTTTGAAGGCAACATATGTCAGCGTCTACCGTCTTTCTTAAGCGAACATTCTTCGCTTTCTTCGCCATAAAAATTATATTCAAATAATAACACCACCAGATCTTGAAACGTTGTGCGGTGGTTCAGTCTACAAACATGGGCTATGGTTTATCAGTCTAGCCACGCAGATGTAGCCTACAACAATTTTATTGAAGTTTTAATTCGCATATATCACTTAAATTTTCCTTTCAAATTAGTAAAGAAGCCACGCAAGGCACGCAAATCGTGGTTGACTTATAAGATGCTTAAAATAATTCCCCACAAAAATGCCCTATACGCCCAGTTCATAAAAACGAAGGATTCAGCAGTATTTACCGAATTCAAATCATAGCGCAAAAAACTTACGTCAATGGTAAAAAAAATCGAAGATATGTACTACCTAAACTTTTTTGCAATGAAAATATGCGCAGGTCAGATGTAATCTGGAGGAAGCTAAACTTGCTTTTGCACCCTAATGTGAACGGATCATTTCCTGATGTTACAGAGCATGCTGGCGAACACCTCACCGGTTGAGCATTAGCGGATGCATTCAGCAGACATTTTGTTCAGCAGAATTGCGACAGTTTAGTTTAGTTTATACGGGTTTAACGTTCCAAAGCAACTCAGGCTATGAGAGACGCCGTAGTGAAGGGCTCCGGAAGTTTCGATCACCTGGGGATCTTTAACGTGCACTGACATCGCACAGCACACGGGCCTCCAGAATTTCGCCTCCATCGAAATTCGACCGCCGCGGCCGGGATCGAACCCGCGAGAATTGCGACAGCACCGTGCTCACAAGCAACATGAGTTCATACATGGAAGCATATATGTTCTGTAACAGCACTCCTAGTTAAATTTTTCTTGCCCCAACAGACTGGGCAGAAGTTTTCTCATGCATCAATGACATTAAAAACGGGAAATCCAAAGACACCAACGATTACAAATCGTCCCTGTGAAGGATGTGCTCGACCTAATTTGCCCTGTTCTAGCACATATCTAGAATCTAATACTCTCTAGTGGTGGTCTCCAAAAAAACAATGAAGGAAGCCCGAGTGATACCAGTATTCATAAATGGTGAAAGAAATGTCTTACAGAACTTCCGACCAATTACAATCCTACCTGCATTCTCAAAAGGCATACAGAAGTTAACACATCTCAGGATGACATCCTATCTACATCAACATAAATTATAACATGGCTTTCAGCACGGATTCAGACGACATCGGTCTACATAAACAGCTCTCTTATCGGAAAAAAAATAACCATTCAGTCTTTTGCTAACAAAACTCTGGCAATGGGTATATGTATTGACTTTTCCAAGACATTTGATTCCGTAAATCACAATATTCTCCTTTGCAAACTTCATAAATACGGTTTTGGCGGAATAGCGTATGCTCTTCTTGAATCGTACCTGCAGCATTGGACGCAGTACACACAACTAAATCAATCTAAATCATCTATACTAACTCTTAGCTCTGAGCTCCCGCAAGGATGCAAACTACGGCTGCTTTTTTTCCCCATATATTATAAATGACATTGTATTCTACACCACCAACGTATATTTTTTATTATAAGTGGATGATACGTGTGTCTTCATCACCGGTAGTTCCGAAACTGACATTGAATATGACGCTAACAAAGCTTTGGCCGATAATAACGCAAGGCTTGGGTTAACGCTAAATCCCTGAACATAAATGCAAATAAAATAAAGATAGTATTACATTTCCCTAAGAGAAAAAGCATTTCTCAGCTACCGAATATATGCCTGGACAAATACATCTTGGAAATACTTGACTCGGCAAAAATCTTTGGTTTTACCTTCTCAATGCACTTAAGATGGAATAAACACAGAGTATCTTTGTTCTAAAGCAGCATCAGCTGTTGGTGTCATATCTAGATTAAATTGTATTCTACCGGAAAAACTTAAAATAGTGCTGCATAATTCAATAGTGTCTTTTTACTGCAGTACTTTATCCTTGTTTGGTGCACAACCGGTGTCACATGTTTCACAAATCTGCACTTCCTCCAGAAAAGAGCCTTACAATATATAGCCAATGTTCCGTACCGTTATTCTCATACTTATTTTCGCGCTATGACATTGCTCCTATTTTTGAAAGGTATGATCATAGATTATTCCAGTGCTACAAGTCTTTTGTGAAATCTAATAATAACTGCCTTGTGCAACTTGTCAAGCTGAAAAAGAATGAGTCCATTCGTCATACTCGATACGGTGAAACATGGAACGTGCGCTGCCCAATGGCAAGCTATTTTAAGCAATCTTTATACTACACCCTCTCTTCTTTACTAAATCGGCTTGACGAAGCATCCTTTAATCTATTATCTAAATCCCATTCTGAAGTTAAATTGTTTTTATCACATTTTCGTACGTGATGTACGTGTTAGGCCTTGATGTGCACGTTTTTTCAATGTATGAAACTTTTGCTCTTTTGTTCATTGATTTTACTGTAGTTAAATTTAATAATTTCTGTGTGCTGTATTAATGTTACACGTGTCAGCCCTTCTCGTACTCATTCTTACTCGTTGTACCACTCATTTCCCTTTGGACTGAAAGCCCAATTAATCGTCGCTAAGGAAGCTTGCAGTAGCCAGAACAAAAAAAAATTACAGACGAGGTAGCTCACTTGGCCAAATGATAAGTATGTGCGTTAGCACATCGCGTTTTATTTCACTTTCGGTTAGCGGCTAGGGTTCCAGGGGGAGGCTTCAGGCGAAGATCGGCGAAATCAGTAATTGGGGACTTTAGTGGTAGCACGCAATAAAATTTTATTTTCGGACTGCTTAACGCACCTTAAGCGCACACTGCGATAACAGTATGTTCTTGATCCATTGCACGCGGTTGGAATTTGATGAAGATGACGTCATGCAATCTAAAGCGCGAGGGAGCGGCAGTGACACACGACGGAACGTACTCAATAGAGTAAGTAAAATGGTCATCTCGCCCTGTACAAAGACATTTACAAGAAGCCGCACACCGAGACACTGCCTGTTAAAACATGGTTAGAGCAAAAAGGTACCTTTCTGCCTACGTTAAACTGCTGCCTTTGTAATTTCTTTAATACGTGATCCCTTTTCGTGAAATACCTGTTGTGTTGTTTTACATGGTGAATTATGTCTGCTTTGTTGATTAGTTCTAGTACTGTTTTCTTTGAAGTATTATGTGTTTGTTGTAAGGCTTCTTTATTAATTCTGTATGCAATATTCTTTTAGTGCTGTATTTTTAGTTGCTGCATTTGAATTCTTCAGGTTCGAGGTTTGTGTTTTTTGTTCAGAAAAGTTGCACTGTTTCCGAACAATCTAAGGGTTTAGGGACCCAGTCAGGTACACAGTACCTGTTTTCCCTCACCCTTTTGCTTTCTGTACACAGAAATATAGGCGCAAATAAATTGAAACTGAAATGAAATGTTCCCACTACTACACCAGGGATCCTGTCCTGAGGAGGGAGGGCATTGTCCGTTTCGATCACTGAGATCAAGCCGCACATCTAGTCTGGTTATGCATTTCCATCGACTCGCCGAGATTTTTTTTCATCTGCCGAAGAACATTGTAGCGCTGGTATTCGAACCCTTATCCTATCTCACGCAAAGTTGATACTCTGCCTCTACGCCATCGCTGGGAAGCCTGCATAGTCTATTCTAAATGCGTTTCTTATACTATATCACGCAGTGTAACTCTAATGTGAGTGCGGTGCACTCGGTTTCATCCACTGCGTCTGTTCGAGACCGCCGCCACAATCGAGTTCGAACTCGGCGGCGTTTCCTCCATATAAACGCCGCCGGGTTCGAACCCGACTGTGGCGACGGCGTTTTTATGGAGGAAAAACGCTAAGGCGCCCGTGTACTGTGCGATGTCAGTGCACGTTAAAGATCGCCAGGTGGTCGAAATTATTCCGGAGCCCTCCACTACGGCATCTCTTTCTTCCTTTCTTCTTTCGCTCCCTCCTTTATCCCCTCCCTCACGGCGCGGTTCGGGTGTCCGCCGATATATGAGACAGATACTGCGCAATTTCCTTTCCACAAAAACTAATTATTTTTGACAGATGTTGGTGCGCACCTGCCACGTTAGAAAGGGTGGAAGGAGCACAAGCAGGATGAGCACGCATGCAACACATCTGCGAAGGGCTCTTAGTATGGGATGAGGGACAGATGCTTCGCCCCCAAATGACACTACCATATTAAGATTATAATAGCAGTTACCAATATTATTGTCATAATATCTGGCGTTTCTCAACCGGCTTACTCCTTACCATCTTCACGAAAATCAGGGGGTAAATCAAATTGGGAATCATATCCAGGAAGAATGATTGTTTACTAACTACACTAGCAATTTACAAACCTACCATGCATTGCTTTCGCCCAAAATTATTTTAGATAGGTGGGTACTCAGGCAAAACGATTGTCAGCGCCACAATCTTAATACAATCTGTGTATATTTCGCTGATGAAGGCATAGAACCTCTTAAGTGAACGTGTTCTGCAGTTCATAGAGATGCCTCTTACCGATAACCGCAGGGATGCCCATGAACGCTGGGACCTCGCACAGTCCCTGCAAACCTGAGGCGAGGCCAAAGCTTGCTACGCCGACGTAGTCGCCGTACAGCACTCCCCTGATGCAGAGCAAGAATCCTTCACAAACACCCACCGTTGTAGTGAGTGCCGCGAGAACGACAAACTGATTGGCAAAAGAAATGACAACAAGGCCGGCCGCTAAAAGAGTGAGGCTTATGGCTGTCAAGGGGCATCTGCTGAAAGGAATCTTGTCGGAGATGAATGGCACCACCAGGCGACCCACCAGCTGGCCCATAGCGGTGAAAGTCTGTAACTGGTTGCATTCCTTCACTGTGCCCGCCTTTTTGTCGATCCCGTATGCAACAATTGTCGTCTCATGCATGGTGACTGCGTATTCCATTGCTAAGAAGCTCACGAAAAGTGCATAGAAGTTTGCGGAACGAAGCAGAGTAAAGCAATGCTTCAAGAAGTTGGGTGCCTTAACCATGAGATGCTTCCGTAAGCGATGATCGCCACTGCACGGCGCTTGTGGGTATCCGTCAGAGGAACGCGGTATTTCTGTCCCGTGGGTATCAGACGCATTTTGTTCATGAGCTTCTAAGCCCGAAGTATTTACTCTGCAGAACTCATCCGACTCAAGAGGTACGGTTTTATGATTACCGCATGTCGCTGCGTGTGGCATTGGTTTTCGATCCGTGCCGCATTTTGCGTCTGTGGCCTGATTACGCAACGGACACGGAGAAGACGGACTGGTACTCAAGCAGTTACTTTCCTTTGAAAACGTTGTATCGTCTGCCACTGCTGTAGGGGACTTCCTGCTCCAAGAAAACCAAAGTTTCACTGGGCGCGGTGTGTTAAGTAACATTGCGAGAGGTACAGCATGCGCCGTTACAGCACCGACCAGAAGCAGGGAACGCTTGAAACCGTAGCGTTCGGCCACGTAGGCATGTAAGTTCGGCCCGACGACGCCTGAAGCAGCCCACCCGGCATACTTGAAGGCGGTTGCTGTTGCGCAGTATGTGTCAAAGTAGACCAGAGTATACATGGTGAAGGAAATCACAATCATCCCTGATCCTGCACCTGTGAACAGTAAAAATGAACCTGCATGAGTTTACTGAAAAAGAATATTACAGGTTCATTTACTCTTCAGTGGGAACTTGCTCTGCGGGATATATCATCCAATATTTCTTAGGCATTTCTATCAAGAGCGTATTTTATTAGAAACTTTGTGGTGTGAACAGTGCGTGCATATGGATCGACCGGCTAAAGTGTTTTTATCTGCCCTTCACGATAAGCATAGCTTACAAATGTATGTCTGCTTCAAAAGAATGATTCAGATAAAAAATGCGTTATATGAAAACGCTCTGGCTGCTCCATAAGCTATGAGAGGTATTCACTCTTCGGTACTTCACAGAAAAAATAAATACGCAATTCAGAGACGTAAAATGTTCCCAAAACGACGGGCACGACGGACACATCATTTATCCTGCGCTTATTTATTCCAGACTTTCAGCCGCTCATTTGATGTTGTGTTATATGACACAGTGAATGGTAACTTTTGCTAAAAGACAAAATAACTGAGGCAGTGTTCGTAGCTTTTAAGCCTCTTTGATATAATATTTGAGATATCTATTTCCATATATTTGCTCTGCCGCTTACCGTATACGCCACCTAAAAGTACTGCCATCCACGTGATGTCTGGAGCAAAGGACGACGCGACTAAGCCGACACAAGCGAGAAGAGCTCCTAGAAGACCCATGTGGTAGACGGACATCTTAGGCTGAAGAAATGCCACCAGTAAGCCTGCGCAAAGAAAGTGACTTCTTGGCTTCACAGCGCCACCCTCGTGAAAACCAGTATTCACTCCTAAGCATGTAAGGACTCCTTACAATTGTGAATGCTATTAAAAAATAGGAATTCATTAACGCTGTGCTGCTTTCATGCCTGCATTATCTAGCTTTCTCTACTTTGCTTCAGATTTTGCAGTATTGACCTTCTTCTCTTTTTCCTTCTGCGTTGAGTTGCTTTTCCTCCAGAGAGACATCTTTAAAGTTAAGGTTATTAGAGTTCATCTCTTTTTCTTAGAAACACAGCATAAGTGAATACAGACAACCCGGCTTCTGCATACAATTATCCACGAATATGCACTCACTAGAAAGTATTCATGATATCACCGCGGCGTTAGATGAACTAGGACAGATTCACATCATATAATATAGTTTAGAAAAAGCTTCCGACCTTGTATCCCACAAGTTGCTTACATAATAGTTAGTCATTTTAAAGAACTGGACATTGATTGGTCACATAGCGCCATACCTGTCTGATCAGCAATAGAGTACATTTGGAGGCGCCATAACTCAAAGTGGTGCATCAGTTCAGTCTGGCAAATCACAGGAATCTGTACTGGGGTCACATTGGTTACTTGATTTTCATGAACGATACTATGCTGAATATACGAGTGAATGTTAAGCGAATGGCAGAATATAACAGCCTTTATTAAGAAAGTAAAAGCCCAAACTATCAGCCCCTCGTTCACGTCGCATTATCCAAAACTTAATGTCTACACGTGGCATAGCGCATGAAAATTAATGAGAAAGCGGCAGTAACCATGAAAAAAACTGGCGGAAGCAGCCCTTGCGTTTACGTTATATAATTTAGGGTAATTGTTTATCCTTCCTGTGAAACTAGAAATATTTATGCACTTACTACAACAGTTTAAACAGGTGAACGCAGTAGACGTATATAACCATCCCTGCTGATGCGCACGCGTGCAAGGCAACAAGAAAACCAGCACCAATCTTTCAGACTGGCCGTGAAAAACGTTTCCGCTCGGCCTCAGAACGAAAAATTTAAGTGTCACTGAGACAGGTCGAACCCGCTTTTTTTGATGCAAAAGCCGTTTGCTGTCACCCGCCGCGGTTTCCAGTGGTTAGGGCGCTCGGCTCTCGGTGTATTTGTAGATTACTCAAAGGCATTTGATTCTATTAGTCATCAGACAATGCTTGCTAAACTTGAGTTCTATGGCTTCCGTGGCGTTTTTCATAACATATTGAACTCTTATTTATCTGCGCGAGTACAACAAGTAGTAATTAACAATAAATTATCCGACCCGAAATCAGTTTTAGCAGGTGTCCCGCAAGGAAGCATATTGGGGCCTCTACTTTTTATCATCTACATTAATGACATCGTTCTCATTGACCCACGCCCAACATTTATAATATATGCTGATGATACCAGTTTATTTTTCAACTCTAGCAATATACAAAATCTGACTGAACAAGCAAACACGTGTTTACATCTTTTAAATCATTGGTCGATCGTCAACTCACTATCTATAAACATAAATAAAACAAAAGTCGTGCTTTTTAGGCCAAGAAATAAAATAGTGTGCGATAGCGACATTTCACTTCGGATTGGGTCTGTGCCTTTAGAAGTTGTCTCCGTCGTAAAAAGCCTTGGAGTATATTTTGAGAAGCACTTATCGTGGTCAACACATGTCGATAAAACAGCGGAAAAGCTGTGAAAAATAACTGGTGTGTTAAGTAAACTACGCTATTTTTTGCCACAAAAAGTGAAACTAATTCTTTATAATTCCATGTTTGCTTCCGTTTTAAACCACGGTTTCATGGTATGGGGAACTACTACACTCTCAAACTTAAACAGGTTAAATGTAATCCAAAAACGAGCCATAAGAAGCATTGCAAGCATCCACCGCGACGTTACGACAAAACCCCTTTTTAATGCCTTCCACATAACTCCAATACACGAGCTATATAATGTCAACTTAATAAAACGATATAGGAGAAGTAATACCTATCGTAATTTTCTTGAAACTTTGTCTCAACTAACACCTAGAGAACACACTTATGCCATAAGAAATCGCGATAAATGGTTCATTCCCCAAATACGAACTAACTATGGACGTCAAATGCTCAGCTACCTCTTACCATTATTGCTAAATGCTTTCTGTTAGTCTAACAAACCAGTATTTTTGCATCTTATTTCTTTTCCTGCTTTTGTCTGTTTTTATCTCTTTTTTTATTTTTCCGAGTCAGTTGTGTCTCGCTTATTTTTCCTCAAACGCAATTGTTATGTTAGCTGCTGCCAATATATGTAATCAAACAAACCTTGTAACCTTGTACGGGGGCGCAGGCGCGCAATCAAGCTCCAGTGAGAGCTTTTTGTCTGCGCCCCTAACATCTGGATGATGTAAATAAAGATTTGATTTGATTGATTGATCCAGAGTTCCCGGGTTCGAACCCGACCACGGCGGCTGCATTTCGATAGAGGCGAAACGCTAAGACGTCGGAGTACATTGCGATTTTAGTGCACGTTAAAGAACCCCAGGTTATTCCGGAGCCCTTCACTACGGCGCCGCTCTCTTCCTTTCTTCTTTCACTCCCTCCTTTATCCCTTTCCTTACGGCGCGGTTCAGGTGTCCGCCGATATGTGAGACAGGCACTGCGCCATTTCCTTCCCCGAAAAAAACAATTTTCATTTTTCCGTTTTCTCTCTGCCTCTAGCCAAAATCCTCACATCGCGGAACCGTGGTGTACAACTGATGAAGGTCTTAGTGTTCGTGAAGTCTCCTACTCTCATTATTTTCAATATTTTTTGCATGTTCTCTAAGTATCTCATTCACCCAACGTCACGCCTTTCCAATATAGGATTTTCCGCAGGAGAGCGGAATTTCAAAGACGTCTTTAGTGGCGCAATTTACGAAGCGCTGCCGATGTCTCTTTTGGCTTTCGCGAAGTTATGCTACAGCTTAGTTAGAAAAGCTTGCGAAGGGCAGAGAAAACCACCGGTACATTAAACCGGTCTGCCACTTTGCTCAGGCCGTGAGTGACTTTTCAGATATAAGGTACCACTACAGGGCTCTCATTTCCAGCCGGTTCATTCGTGCTTACTTTGGCCTTCGCCATCTTCAGAAGCGTTTCCACCGCAGGTAACCAGAGCAACTCCGGGAAGCCGGCTTTAGCAAGTCTGTTCAATTGATTACTTAAGCTAGCTTGCAGCTCATGCACCGACGAATTCCAGAGCGAAGACTCCAAGCAGAGGGTTGCGGTGCCTCTTCTCACAACCTTTGAGTGGACAGAATTTTATGGCAACAGACCCTATAGCGCACGAGGGGAATAAGCCCACCCAATGTCCCCAACTAAAAACTTTTAATGTAAAACTAAGAACTCAAGCAGGCCATCATCTGGTAGTTCAGTAGTAAACTATAGCCCTTTATCAAGTTGTATAGCATCATCTAAAACACTGTTTACTG
Source organism: Amblyomma americanum (assembly GCF_052857255.1). Taxonomy (NCBI): domain Eukaryota; kingdom Metazoa; phylum Arthropoda; class Arachnida; order Ixodida; family Ixodidae; genus Amblyomma; species Amblyomma americanum. Next base: position 98,205,808 of record NC_135498.1, read on the forward strand.
TTGTCTCAGTCGATATAGTCCGTTGCCTATTTATAACACTCAGTCCTCCATGCAGCCAAACATTTATAACGAACCTTAGCATGCCACCTCGAATATAACAAATTTCGTGTTTCTTAAACACGAAAATAATTTTTTTACTTTAGATAAAACATCCTTTAATGTATTTACCTCAGATATAAGGAACGTTTGGCTGCCAAACGATTCAAACGATACAGCGAGCGTCCCCTTAAAATTTCTTGTTCTCAAATTGAAAACAAGTTTTAATATGTGCCAACAGAGAAACTAGTTAGTAAAGTGAAAAAAATATGGCTCTCACATGTAATTATGCAGCAACTGTTATTTAGGTACCCTCACATCGTTAAATAGCAATATAGAGGGAGGTGCACATTCTTCCGCAAAAGAGGCATTGTTCAGTAAACTAAAACTCTAGCTACTACCACATTCCCCTGAAGTTCCGTCCTGCTAATCAAAAATTTTCTCCAGCAGCACAGGACCCATCCTATGAGAACATCACAACTCACCCACACAATTCAGAGCAGCCGTAAGCACGGACTGTGGCCAAGCCGCCTGTTCGTGGCTGATACCAAACTCGTTCATGTACAGGACATAGAGGACACCACTGCTGGAAGCGGTGAGCATGGCGAAAAACGCTGAGCATGCAGCCACGACTGGGATCGCCCAGCAAACGTCTTGCACCACAGCCGGTGGCATGCTTGTTTGTGAAGTAGTATCACTGGAGGGAGCTCTGAGGGCCAGCCGAGACGCCTTCAGGTCGCACGATTCCATCGCCTGCCATAAAAAATTGGGGCCACTAAAACGCAACAGATGGCAGCCACATACTTGGTACACTACAATCAAATAAAGAAGCTAGTAAACATTTTCGAAGTCCGGCATTCACCCCTATAGGCGCCCTCTTAGAGTGAAGAAAAACTAGCTTTTGTCACGCAGCTTTATCCTAGGAGCGCGTTTACTCTTGAAGCGAAGTTCAAACCTTCACAAAATTCCCCAGATTTATTTGGATTACAGTCTAGCAGTACATGAAGAAACAATCCCTCAGCTCCCATTGAATGGCAACAGAATGCTCCGTAAAATGTTTTCATTAGCTCGTAAATATAGCTTGCGCCACTCGGTGCCATGTCGTACTTCATTTCACAGGAAGGAATTCAAATTGTGACAACAACACTCAAAAAGACAGGCGATACCTTGTTCTTTTACCGAGAGTGGGACGTGTTCTTTATGAAGTGTCATGTAATCGAGCCTAAATATCACTTTCAATGCTATTCGCAGCCGCAACAAAAGTATTTACTTTATAGTTTTTTGAAATTAACATTTGGAGCACGTTTTTCCTACAACAGTCTGGCAAGATTCTTGAATTTTTTCGAGCGTTATTTCATAGCACTTTTCAACACTACCTGCTCTTCCTCTGGTGCGCTTAAAGACAAGTTACAAATTTTGAAGCATGCTACGCGTTGTGAGAGTGCTTTCGTTTTTCCCTTCGCAGCGTATTATAAGCCGGCGCGATCCGTGAAAAAAAATTCACGCCCTATCGGAATCATTGGCAACGGTTTAAAATAAAATTTAGGAATCCACTTTTAAGCTTTACTTGGTCAAAATGTCCTAAATAATGAAAACATGCAGAAATAATTAAATACGAGTGGCTTTTGTGAACTCGTATTCTAGACGTCAAGCTTTACTCATTCATAATGTTCTAAATATATAATGAAAGCACAGTAAAATAATGAAACACGAGGAGCTTTTGTGAACCCGTACTCCATACGTCACATCTTCAACTCAGGCTAGCGTCCCGTTTACGTTACTATCGTATTTATTCCTGAACTGGAAGATTCCTTGTGTGGACGCACACACTAATTTTGGAAAGAGATGGTTCTGAGCCCCCAACATGCGAAAAAGGTTACCGGCTCAACGCATTCTATGTCGAATATCCAGCATCGTCCAAAGAAACGCGCCACCGATTACAACGCTGCCTTCGAGTCATGCGCAAGGAGAAGTGCAATATTACGCTAGTGACAACGCAAGATAGAGGAGCTCTTTTTTCCGTTCTCAAATTTTTTTCAGAGAAGCTGAGCGCAAGTAGCGACAACAAATGTACATTATTGGAAGCAAAGCGCCGAGGCAGCAACCACTATCTTTACCGATAAAACTTTTCCCGCATAATTTTTTCCACATAAATTTTTCCCATATGCCAGTGACATCAGCACCGGAGGGCCCTCAATGTTTTGCCGCGCCAACTCCTTCAGACGTCACACATCACCATGGCTGCGGCCACTCAGGCGGGTAAGGGAGATCTGCCCCCAACGGATTTCTCGCGCCCGTCTGCAGCTGGCGGAGGGACCGAGTGGGTGGGGCCGGCGGAGGAGCGGCAACATTTGAGCGTGAAAAAGGGACTAGAGGAGAGGGAAGGACGTAAATACGGGTAAATTCAAAATCTCACTACAGATTACTCAGCTTCCACAAAATGCATCTAAAAGAATTGTTGCTGGAGGAGATAAGCGAAGCGGCATCCTTTAACATGCTAGGCTCAACGCAACTTTATTGACAGCCACTTTCAGAGGTCCTTTACTTTGCAGACAATAAAGTTCTTCCCTCCACTCATTCCTCTTGAAATAGTGCCATGGAGTCGTTACAAGCTGATGCTGCATCTTTGATGGACCAGGTACTGCAAGAACTTAATCTTTATCAGTCAGCAAAAAAAACTAGACTAATCTGTTTGCAGCACGCTATCAAAAACTAAATAAGAATGATAGTCGATTTACGTAGCTAGGCCGAATGTGAATTAGATGGGCTAGCCGTTCGGTGTTTATTTCGGTTCCGGAGTTCAGCTCCAGTGCTCACGATGGCAGTAGCGATCATATGTTAATGTCCATGTATGCGGAATTGGTCACTCTCTCTATTCATTGATCCCTGGGAGTCTTCTATCCCAGCTGCCGCAATGGTGCAGCGTTCAAGAGATGCGCAGCTTCCCTTCTTTGGCACGTGCTTCCACAGGTGGGACTTGGGTTGCGAATCAGTTGGCTCTTCCCGAGTTAAGCAGCCTGCCACAAAAATGTCTTCAGTCAAACAGACAAAGAGAGAGTCACACAAACGCCAAATGCCGGGAATGGCCTCTATAAGTGCTAGCGCACTAAAGACTGTATGCATAACTTGACATTTTTCCACCGTTTCTTCTTCGGGCATCTGGTTGCCACTATTACTAATTTTGTCCATTCTTTTTTTAGCCAAGGGTAAATATATGGTGTGATATTTCATCAGGGTATGGCTCGAAATAGCCACTTCAATTGTTTATATAAAAAACATTCTAATCACCTAACTGCATGTACAAAACGCCTTTTCTGCATCTTGTTCAGCACGGAAAGTTGTTTGCATGCCTTTGCGCACAGCAAACGAAGATGTAGAATTACGGTCTGCTACCTCTGTTTCCTGACTAGGCGTTCTGATAACTCAGTTTTCAAGTAGATCAAGCCTCTACCACCCTTATTACTCCATATACTAGTCGATTCTCTGTAGTTCAGACGCGTACATTTGAACTTAGTTTCTCAAACTGTTGGAATGTCCTTCTTCCGGTCCACCAACTTTTTGTTTCACATGCAGCAGTGCTTTCAAAAACCCATATCAAATCATTTTCTCTACCGAGGTTGTATACCTGCTATGGCCATTTTCATAGCCATTTTTATGCTCCTACTATCATTAATTAATGTCTGAACCTCTATTTTCTGTACAGACGATATATGCGTTGAGGTCTTACCTGCTCGATATATTCTGTAGCATCGATTACATACTATACTTTACTTACAATTTTTGTTTGGCCTTGGAATTTGATTTCTATATTTTTTTAATTATGGTGATGTGTTTAACGTGTACCAATAACTGCCCTGCACACTAACTCAAGCCTCAATTGTTTTTGCTTATACTCTACTTTATTATGTTTATGCATGCGTGCATAAAGATTTTTATGAACAATAATATGATTTCAAAATTTTTTCATATGTATTGTACACCGAGCGCAAAGCACCTGCCGTGTCGCGCGGTAACGCGGAGTTTTATGAGATATATATAGCGTGGAGACACGCGGCATTGGGGTTGTTTTTGCCAACTAATTCAGCGTGGGTTGCAATGGCGCCGACGATTTATTTTACCGTTTGTGAGCACCAGTCAGCTTTTCAAGCGCGTTGTATTCCTTGTTCCTCCGATCGTTGGAACACTCCCCTGATATCTGGTGGAGGTGGAGGGCAAACCACAAATTCTGCGGCAGGCCCCAAAGAGCAGCCCACGCTAATGTCCCTAGCGTGGCTTAGTGGTCATAGCATCTGCCTCGTGTGCATGTGGTCCTGGGTTCGATACCCGGTGCCGCCGGCTACCCGCTGGTTTTCAGTGGACACAAGCCTTGTGCTTTGCTTGCACAGTAATGAAATGCTGCGGAAGGTTGCCAACTCTAACAACGCCCCCTTTCCAATACGACCACGCACACTCACTAGTAGACGCCATCCAAGGTATTGTTCTGAAGGAACTCAAAGATTTTTACGTCAGAAGCGGAGCCCCAAGGTACGTGCGTGAGTGACGTCTTCCGGCAGAGCTAGATCAGGCAGAGGGGATATCAGAGCTGCCACTACGTACTCTACAAAAACAGTTCAAGGCACATGATGCGATTGTTCTTCACACCGTCCTGACGCCAAACTCGAGTCACAAGGCTCAGCCTTCCAGTCCGAGAAAGTGCAGCCGGTGGCGTCCACCTGATAAACTTCTCCGCTGCTACCACTGTGAAAAATCTAGTCATTTGTATTATTTTTGTCGCTATAGACGCCTCGATCTTCGTAAAATCTCCGCCAATATGTGCTGTCCTCAGTACGAAAAGCGACTTCTCATTATCAACGAATATTTGGCGCCTTCGTTTTTCCATACCACAGGCCCCCGATGATACACATCTTCCAGAAATGAATCTCATAACGACACTGCTTGAAGCACGCCAGCCGTTAACTGAAGAGGAAAAAGAAGGTTTAATACCACGTGTGTTGGTCTCAGTGCCGTGCCTCTCGTCATTTCTGTTTATCGTTACGGGTCGTGCGGCGGGAACGCAGCGGATAGCGTACGGGAACTGGCGCTACCATGTGGTAGAACAACGCAGCATAACTGTATAGAAATGGTCTGGAGACACGCAGCGTTTGTTCCGTTGTTTCCTACTGCTGTAACGTTCGCCGTATTTCCGCCGCCTAAGTATTAACCTGAAATGCATTTAACCCGCATTCTCGAGAAATTGAAGCGAAAAACGTCCGGAAGTTGATGCGACCCTCGGCCCGAATATCAACCTGAGCTGGTGAACAAATCGAAATCCGAATATAAAGCGAAACTTGTCAGAAAGCATCCGACAATTTTCTGGCGAACGACATCCAACAAAAAGTAATCATCAGCCCCAACCGGGACTAAAACCACCGCCTGCAAAAGCAAAGCATCTTGGCTGTCGGATCGGTTAGACCACTCCGCCATCACCACAGGCATTCGCGCTGCGTAATTAAATGCTAGTCTCTCGTGCTGCTTCCTGGTTACACAGTCATCCAAATTTTTCTACACAGCGCTTTGAACCAGAAAAAATTGATTATGAAAAATGAAAAGGATAATACGTACACTTCAGACTTCTCACTGGGCAGCGCCACTACACTGAGAAGGGAGGGAGGGAGCAGGGAATGGAAGAAGGAAAGGGGAAAATGGCACCGTGGAAGAGCTGTGCGAGGCAGATGGTCCAGTAGACTGTGTGGCATGTGTGGGCGCCACCTGTTCCTATAGGAAAGTAGATGGCTCAGATCGAGCGGGTCGCCACACGCCAAAAGCGCCCCAGGGAACCCAGCGCGTTGTCAAGATTAAAACATCGCCTGATGGCGCTCTCTTAAGACTCGATTGTTGTTAACACAGTCTAAAAGATGTCCTTGAATGCAATACGCCTTCTGTGCAGTGCATTTCGCGCTCACTTCTGCTCTCGAGATCGACAGCCAGCTATTTTAGGGCCTCCGAGTGTCAGCTAACTGAACAAAAATATTTCTGTGGCTTGTTTCTCTCACCTCGTGCCGACTCCAATTTGCAATGTATAATACATCTAAAGTAATAGCAAAAGCGAAGAAAGCAAATATACAACTCGACGGCACATGCTCTCCTATTTTGTTCTTCACTTCTATTTATTGAAAGTCCTTTTTCTTGTCCTCTTGCTTAGGGATCACTATTTAAGCAAAGCATTTTAATCACGATGCGTATCAGGAGCAAGGAGGTACGATCACACAAGCCAACAAAAGGCTTATGCAGGCCTGTTTCAGTAAAAATGCCCTCGTCGGTGATAACACACACACAAAAACACACATGTTTTGCTTTTTTTTTGGTCCAAGATGAAATAACACACCGAATGACACCAGCTGGAGAAACCAAAAAATCTGGACGACACACGACCGCTGTTCTAGCAAGGGATATGCATTCAAAACTCAGTCAATACACGCACACTCGAAACGGCTTCCCTTTCGTGCACATAGCCTTCATATTTGAAAAGGCTGAATTCAAACTTTGTTTTTCAGACTGACCGATGGTCATCTGGCGCAAGATTTCGCTTGCTTCAAATGAAGTTCCGCATCAGTAATATCCCTGACTCTCAGGTCCTCAGGCTTAAAAAAAACAGTAGTGTCACTTATTCAAGGCTTATTGCAACCCTAATAATTTGCACTAAGCGACAAAATCCGACGGCCGGGTAGTGACCAGTGAAAACATACGCCCTCGCAAGACGGCATTTAGGCAAAGGCTAGCTTAAGAGCATTACTCTTCAGCAGCGATGCAAAAAAAGCAGTAAAAAAGTCCCCCACTTCGCACACACTAACCCACGAGTCTAGCAGGAGTAGATATGCGAAGAAAAGAAAGGACGGAGCTAAGGTAAAAAGTAACCAATAAAAATTAAAGTTTTAAGTTTGATCACATATCGGCAATTCAAGGCACGATACCTGACTTGCGTGATGGACTTGCCTCTGGCTGACAGGACATTAACTCAACGTTCATGCGTGATAGTTCGTTCACTTGGACAAAAAAATGACTGCGCGATTAGGGCAAGTTTGTGCCACAGGAACAAGAAAGACACCACGGGCGACTCTGCTTTTTTCCTAATCGCGCAGTGCTATGTATTGTCGACATGGCATGAAAACAAAAACTAACCACCACCCACTGTGCAGGCTTCGTTGAGAATGCTGCGCTCCGCAGTCTTTGCGCTTGAAGGCTATTCCAGTATCCACAAAAACGAGAAACTGGCCTGCGCTTCCCTTAATGGGGTGGCAAAATATCTCATAATATGATAGGCTTGCTAGTGTAGGCACTATACTTTTACAGAGCAAGATGGCAGCAACTGCGCAGCAGCTGTAGGCTCGTGCCTCATTACAGGCGCATTTCTATGCGTCAGTCGACAACTGCGAATGGTTTCACAAGCCCACAAGGGCGAGCTCGAGCACCACTGCTACCTACACACTCCGGATTAGAATAACAGGCAGCGCAAAAACATTTGCGAAAATATCTGGTTTAGTTTTTTAAAGTTCACAAAACGCTCGCTATGCGCTTACAGTTGTTTGCTTACACGTGCACTGCGCCTATGTGTGTTCAGAGATAGAAAAAAATAAAAAATCTCGGCGAAATGAACAGAGCGCTACCCATTCGTCCCGAAGGCAGGCTGCTGTATTTTAACGCACAATAGCAGTGATAAAAAGCGTTGGCGTTAGGACTTGCTTTGTGGTATATAACTTTGTAAAACCTTTTTAGCATTTGGCTGCACTGAAGCTGTAAACATCCCAGTGTAAATACCGGCGTAAACAAAAGATGATATTTCGCGTGTAGGGCGCCCAATGGATATTTTTTCATTGGACGTTTTCTTGCGATCAATAATCGCTCTTTAAATCGGTCAATAGCGTACCGGCTTCCTCTAAAGTCATAGCTAAGACTTTGTACCTGTTGTGCAAATCATCCGCGAATAGCTAACTTTCTTCAATTCGAGGCTCGCAATAGAAATTTTCATTGCTTAGAGGAGTTTAGTGGTTTAGAGTATTGGCATCCTTTTTAGCTAAGAGTTTTGTTCCTTTACATTGAAAGAACTGAAAATAAGGCATTCATTGAACTTGTATGCACATGCGAAAGCGCTTCTGTATGGTAACCGGAGAGGAATAGGAAAAAATTCGTGCATATCAGGTAATCTCACCGTCGATTGGAATACATTGCAGCAAAGAGAGAAGTAGGCCCGGCGCTTCGTTTACGTATTGATATTCACGAGCGTAATGCTCATGAAACAACGGCGACCAGCGCGAGCGATCGCATAAAAAGTATACTTTTTTAGAGTATGTCAAGTCTGCGTGTACAAATTCAGCCAAGGCTGTCGAGTGGGACGCTAATCTGGCCTGGTTGCAGTGAGTGAAAATTATATCCCCATCGTGTATGCTGCATCCTATTTTTATCACTTGTTTACAGGAATATACCTTCTGAGTGAATTCCGAAGGCCGCCGAAAATTCTACATCAGAATGAGTGGTTTAAAATCATTCGCACACATTTCTTGCCGCTTTAACTCGATTATAAATGAAGGAGTGATGACTCAATTGAACGCAATTAAGTGCGGCCGTAGCGTTCCAACACAAAGCTACCGGGATTGCAGAGAAACAAAGGAAAATTCGCCTTTTCCGAGTATCCTCCTCCAGACCAAGATGGAAATCTTTCAACTACGACGTTTCTGTGAATGCTGTTCTGTAATCCCAGGATGAGAACAAGTTTGTCTTCAACCTCGGATTATACGTGAAAGGTCTATGTCGTAAAATATGGCGCACATTGATGAAGTCGGCGCGGCGCGAACCGCGCCTACCCGCGCCGTAATTTTCTGTCGAATGACAAAATACTGTGCAGCGCGAACATGAGATCAAGTGTGTTGCTTTCCAAAACTCGGCGAGTGCATCAACCAGGAGATTCCTAGAGCTTCTTCTTATTCGCAATCAACATAGCTACGCTGGAATGGAAAACCCTGCATTAAGAAAAAAAAGGGATCAGCATCGTGTCGTGATTGCTTCCAATTCTAAGCAAAATGCTTCTAGCTATAAGCTTGACAAGGCTGTTGCCACTCACCGAGAGTTTTCGGACGCAGTCAAAAGTTGTTTATTTGCGGATGATTCTTATTCCTTTTTAGCAACGACTCGTGCTCTTTATAGAGTCAAAGGCCGTAAGCAATTTAACCGACAAGAAATATTGTTTTATTATGCCTGTGTTTACATGTGAACTGCCCCTATATCACTTCACCGGCTTATTATACCTCGATTTCACCTTTCACACTAACGGCAACTGCTGAGTCGACAACCGCGAATAAATAATTGTGGGCTGCACTACGCATACTAGAAACTAGTAGAGAAAGCAATTCGTAAAATACGATCGCAACCAGCCGCGGCGGTCAGTGGTTAGGGCGCTCGACTACTGATCCGGAGTTCCCGGGTTCGAACCCGACCGCGGCGGCTGCGTTTTTATGGAGGAAATACGCTTAGGCGCCCGTGTGCTGTTTGATGTCAGTAGACGTTAAACATCTCCACGTGGCCGCAATTATTCCGGAGCCCTCCACTACGGCACCACTTTCTTCCTTTCTTATTTCACTCCCTCCTTTATCCCTTCCCATACGGCGCGGTTGAGGTGTCCAACGATATACGAGACATATACTGCGCCATTTCCTTTCCAAAAAAAACAATTATTATTATTATTATTATTATTATTATTATTATTATTATTATTATTATTATTATTATTATTATTATTATTATTATTATTATTATTATTATTAATATTATTATTATTATTATTATTATTATTATTATTATTATTATTATTATTATTATTATTATTATTAAAATGCGATCTGAAAATTATATCTGAAGAACATTCATGCACAGTATTAGCGGAAGTTTATTTCAACGGCAGTCGAAGAGGCTGAAAAATGCTGAGGGCCCCCACTAATGTTCGGGTACCTTTAGACAAAAAGCTTCTCAAGAAGCTGAAAAAAATACAGTATAATCCACACACTTTGTTCCGTGAAAGAAAGCACTTTTTGTACCACCATACCTGCACAAAATTACCCACAATTTGAAAATAATTGGGTAACAGACAAATGCAAGCGTGGTGTTCTCTGCCGAGAAAAAAACTTCTCACGTTGAGCAAGCAAACTAGAAAACCAGAAACCCCGCAGCAACGAAGCGCTTTTGCACAGTTAAACATCAGGATTCTCATGCCATTCGCGATGATGGTGTCGTTTACCATACACCCTTTTCTTGGAAGAACCAGTAAACAGGTCCGATTGAGGATTTTAGAACGAGTGATTATTGGAACATTACTTTGGAAACGGGTACGGATGGTCATTAAGTCGATCACATTTCATGATCTTACATGAGAGTCAGAGAATTGCAATCCGTTCGTTGAAAATGCGCTCTGATAGGAAGAAGCGAAGATTTGATAGCAGGAGAAATAATTGAAAGCAAGAAGTTATACATATCATGACACATATTGCTCACAGACTCTCCGTATTCTTGCGTGGTAGAAGCTCAGATCGTCAAAATACTGATCCTCTTCGGATAGCTCATTCAAGGATGTGAATGTGCTGCTTCAAAAGAATAAAATTTGCTGGAAGTTAGCCATCGTGACGTTCATCTTCGTGTTTCGTCTTCTGCTGCGCTATAGTCCCCATATCACCCATGCACCAACAAGCAAGGTTGATGAACTCCCTTCTGCTGGAAGAACTGAAAATTCTGAAGAAAGCTTCTTTAGAATATAAGATTGGAATAACGGAGGAAGTAAAATACCAAATTAATATCATTAGCACATTAACGCCCAAAATTGCATGTATGATATAGAGCAGAAAAACCTGAATATTTTCAATTCTAGCCAACATATCTGCTTTAACTGCTAGCGCACTTCAAGTAGCGCGTTTCTCCAACATATTTATCAACGCAAAGCCAAAGACGCAGGAGGCCCACGACAAGATAAATTCGAGCAAAACATAGCGCTAACACGCAACAACCTAAAATTTGTTGTCGTAATGCTGCATTCGCGCATGATACGCAGTTTCGAATTTTGCCCTTTATTCCTGCATGCGCCTGCGTGGTAGCAAATAATTTTGCGGACGTTAGACGCCCAGATAGCGCAGAAATTAGGTGCAATCAGCTGCCATTTATTCAATTTTTTTAAATGAAGCTCTAAGTTCTGTACATTTTTATATCAAGAAGGCATTGACAATGAAGGCCTAGAAATTCATAACTTTACGTGATGATTTTCAAGGGTTGGAAATTCGTGGGTTAACAAGAGCGGCCAGAAGCCTTCCCTTCGGCTCCGTCTTATTTTACCCGGCAAGCTCATGACTTGAAGGAATTCATCATTTTTGAACTTGATATTCGCCTGCGGCCGAGAACAGCATGACACCCTAACTGCTTGCGTCAATGACTTGGTAGAGGCGTTTCCTCCGAGTGAACAGTGCCGACTCACAGTGCTTTAGGGAACGCCAGAAAGTCTTCTTCTCCATCATCATAGGAAAATAACTGGCAGCGCTTTTTTGTTATGCGGCAGACTATGAGAACTTGTAAAGGCGGAAACGGAAACGGCGTTATTGAATAACGAAGCTTGCTTGTCCATTCTTATCGAACACCGCAATAAACAACTCTTTTCTCTTCCGGTTTCTGACGTGATCTGACAAAACTACACCGGTTATTTACTATTGCAATGCATTGCTCCCTTTTTGTGCATAAACAAGCGTGTTCTGCGCCCTAAAGTTCAGAAGTGTATTGCAAATGTAATTAGAAATTTCAAAAAGAAAGTTGCCATCGGTTCTTTTCCGGTCATCGCAGAGCCAGCGCAGCGTAAAGTCTTCCTTACTAACGTGGGCTTGCTGTGTGGGTTGAGCGAATGTACGAGCTGAATCAAATGTGTACGAAGACTTTGGGTGGGCTAAACACAATAATTCTTTCAAGGTGAAATTTGTTCTGGTAAAATAAACTTATGGAAGCGAAAAAGCTGATCCAATTTCTTGAAACGTAATTGTTGTCGGTGAAACATGGACACCCTTCGGTTATCTGGAGGTGGCAACAGGCACTTTCGTTATGTGGACACCATGACGGCAGCACGCATTCTGAGTTGCACGGTTGATCGGCGGTAAGTACGTGTTCACAAAAGCAATATACATTTTTCGGACGGAATCTGCACTGTTATGCGGTGGTAAGCAGGTGTTACCAGAAGCAATATGCTTTTTAGGAAGGAACCAGAATCCAATGCACAATGCTCACTCACGAGTGACTTAATGTCCATTAAAATTGTTTGCCATGAACAGCTATTACACAGAAGAGTCTGCACAATTTATTCTTTTCCTAATTTAAGGCCCATAGTTTTCTCCGTCGCTTGTCGGTGACCACTATACAGCATACAACTGACGATGCCAAAAGGTTGAGGATTCCCAGCATCCAGTAGAACTGGTCGTAAGAACCCCTCTGGTCCCGGAAGAAACCTGTAAAAAAATCAACAGACGCACGGAAAAACGTTATCGCAGATAAGCTGATCTCGTTTAATCTGAATAGACACAGGCTAATGTAAGTTGAACTGTCCGAAGGTTTGTTATCTGCTGAGATCGAGATCAGAGGTAAAAAAAGCGACAAACGCAATGCAAATATAGACTCACTGTTAAGGTTTGTGAAATTGCCAATTGGCCATTTTCATAAAAACGGACATTTCCGTGCAGTGGATGTGGACATCAGTACAATATTTTTAGCAACGCCGCAGTAGCAATCCCGCATTTTAGTCCATTACATGCTTTCTCCCTTGGACAGGAGTTCAGCAACTTTTTCTTTGGGTCTCGTTCGTACAACTATAAGGTCTCATTGGAGAGGCTATAGTGAAGTTAAGTGTAAGAGAGCGCAGTCAGCGAGGTTTACATTTCATGATTAGGCCAGTTCTCTTTTGTGATGTTCAACTTTCTCGATCATTTCTTAGCCAGGCCGCTGTTTTTTGGGGGGACAAAAACTTACCGGCTTTGCAGCAATTGTGCAGTGCTGTTGCTAGGTATAAGAGCTTCAATTCGTTTGATGTTGGATAGCGGAATTGTAAGTTTACACACGTTTTATTTTCTTTGCATGCATGTCATACATGGCTTCAAAGATTTTCGGCTACACATGGGGTCATGCTCCATGCATCTACCCCGTATAGTGATCGTTCCGGACATGCATTTATAACTGTCGGAAAGCGGCACCTACAACACACATGAGTTACAACTAAACGAACGGATCACTTCAGCTTCAACTTAGCTGTACTGAAATCAGCGCTAATGCGACAGAAACACCCCGCACAAATTGTATACGATGCCATAGAGAGAGCGGGCATACTCAACCACGAAGGCATTCTCATGAGCAGCAGTGCTACCGAAATATCTAGCCGCAAGAGCCAAGTTGTAACAACCTGATCCTATATGCTCCTAATGTCTCCACATTCTGCAAAACCCTAAAACGTTATCCCGAAAGTGAACGCAGCCAACCTGACTTTACGCATCCATTGCGGCTTGTGTACCAGCGAAACGTAAATCATCGCAACATTTTAATTTCTTCAAAAATTAGCAACTTTCTGACACTGTCGTTTTCATGTCCGCGCCGAAATGTCCGCATTAACCATGGTCGTACACATAACCTCCGATATTTCCATCAATATCAACGGGAACAATAAGTCTGAGAGCTCACATGTGGTATATATTCTTGGAATTTCAATGTATTCCTTACAGGCTGTGTCGAAAATGCATTTCAAATACATTATAATAACTTCGTATTAATTCTGCATCTCTTGGCCCTATGCTTAAACTGCCCTAAGAATGCTTTCTAAGTAGGCTTGGAGCACTATTTTGAGCATTCTTACAAAAGCATCAAAAATGCATTTTTTGTTCGCTTAGTATATTTTTTATACATTAAACTACACTAAAATACAATCAATTCATTTAAATATGCTGAGTATCTACATTAAATATATTATCAGTATACTGAAATATACATTACTTACATTACACTACATTAAATGTACACAAAAAATATACAATCAATAAATTAAAAAGATGTTCTATTCGGCTTACAAAAAGTGTGCTAGGGGGATTCACAGGATATTACTGCGCGCAGTAAATTTCAACAGCAGAAGTAATGACTGAACTGGTTAGGAGCAACGGGAGACAATGCAAGAGAAAACGGGTTGTCATTAAGAAGTCTATGCCAATGCAAGGACACGTGACGGGACCTGAACGGGAAAGGTGTCGCGCGCAGCAAATGCCGACAGAAAGTGACGTCAGGAAACACGAACTCCTCCGACAAGCCTAATACTTGGCTTGGCTCATATATACCCTTCGTGAGGGGACACAATATCTTGCCCGGTGAGGCGTTTTTTGCACAAAGACTGTGGGCCGCAAATTGTCGCACAAGCGTCCGAGTGGTCCCGTTTGAAACTGCGGTCTATCTAGAACTTAACTGTTAGTCGCAACTTGCGTCAGAGATCGGTCAAAAGTCGAACTGTGAACCAACAAATACATGGGCGGCTATGGGAGGCGGTCGGCCCTGCCAGTAGGGGTCCATTTCGCTGGCATGTTCGAGCCCGGAAGTGCACATGGTGCCATTCCTGGTATAATACTATCACGCTGTACACACTTAATTTAAATAAGTGGTGATTGCCTTTCTGCTAGGAGTTAAAATAAATGAATGGATGAAAGCGGAGAGTTTTCACTGTTCCCGGAAACGTGATTTCGAGCACTAGTTTGTTCCACGGCAGCTTGAAGTGTGCTGCAAATATGCTGACGCGGACTACCCATTGGTTAGAGTTGAAGTATACTACGCATTATTAATTTCCTAGTTATGAAGGTACACTTTAAATGCATTGCCAACATGCGACTTCCCGAAACGCGATTTCGCGCAATAACTTTTCAACGGCAGCTTGAAGTGTCCTGCAAATACATTTACGCAGACACCTCAATGATTACGATTGAAGTGTACTTTGGACGAATTAATGTCGTATTTGTGAACGTATCCTTACAATACATTTCCAGCATACAAAGGCCATTTCCCGAAACGCGATTTCGAGCACTAGATTGTTCTACGGCAGCTAAAAGTGTGCTTCAAATATATTTAATAGGACTACTCGTTTGTTAAAATTGAAATATACTTGAGACGAATTAATTTCATATTTACGAAAGTACACCTTTAATACATTGACAAGATGCTAAAACCGCATACATATTTTTTCACGTCTTTGAAACGTGCTCGAAACACGCTTTAAGTGATGTATGCTTCGAACGCATTAATTTCATATTTACGAAAGTACACTTTTAATATACTGACCAGATGCTAAAACCACATTCATATTTTTTCACGTTTTTTTAAACGAGCTCGAAACATTCTTTAAGTGACGTATACTTCGAGTGAATTAATTTCCTATTTACGAAATTGCACCTTTAAAACATTGACAAGATGCTAAAACAGCATTCATTATTTTTCACATATTTCGAACCCGCTCGAACCATGCTCTCAGTGACGTATTTTTGGCATATTTTAAGAATATATTTCGAATACCAACCATAAAATTTCAAGAACTTATTTGCCGGCAATTTTTTTAGCGCATTCATGAATACAAAATATGTTTAAAGTACAACAAAATATCCCAAAGTATATTCCAAACGAATTAGTTTTCGCTAAGGGATCGGCTTCAATATATCGCTCAAAATGAGAGCCGCTTCAAAATACGGCTCAATAATGGTCGCACACACGCTAGAACTAGTCATAATATCCCGCTTTAAAGACAAGTTAACATTCCTGGCCACGAATTCAGTAACTTGAAAATAACCATTCAGGTATTCTACTTTCGCACACACCACGGCAGACAAGTACGAAAGTTGTAGCCCATCTGTTAACTCAAAGCAGCCTCCTCAAAACCTAATGAGAACCCTTGGAATCTCACCTGGCTCTTGTCAAGAACAAATGCATAATCATATTAAGAATGTAGCATAGTGGACGGGCTGTTTCCGCTGTTTTATATTGAGCCTAGAGTAGAACATCTCCAAGACTTTGGATTCCTCCTTTTTTGTTGAAGTTTTTTTGCCTTATTTGAATTCAATTTTTCTGGTTTTCTGCCCAAGCTTTCTTGCACACTCTTACTTACCACTGTTCCCTTTACAATATGGTTTCTCTGATACATCTGTGGTAATTAATATATTTTCGTTTTTATTTCAACTTTGGGGAGAGACTGGCTGTGGAAAGGCGCTGCGCACTGATGCTTATTATGCGCACCATAAACTCAGCAAATAAAAGAGCGCAAGGCGCAGAGCCTAGTCACTCTGCCTCTTCTTTCCTCCGTACCTCCTCACCCCTTCGGCCAAAAATTCGCAAGCCTGTAGTTAAGACCCTCACAAAAACCACTCTTTGGTAAATTTTAGGCGGCCCCATTGATAGAGCCCTACATTACTCATGGCTCGTGGACTAGTATCCCTTTTCCGCTTTCTGAGAATTCAGAATTTTACAGCGCTGACATTTCCTTCGCGGAAACCTAGACTGGCCATCCACACCCACATTCTTGGAAACGAATTCGCAATATCTCTAGGACACGTGTCCTGCTTTCAATAAAAGCCAGCATACCTGAAAGTGCGAAAGCGGAGAATGAGCTCTATCGGAAACTCTACTCAAATGACAGGTGCGTTTGTGTGAATTCTTCTGTGCGTGTGTGCGTTGCGGCTTTTCTGCAGTGCCCTGCGTGCACTGGACATACTTCTACACTCTGACTCATCGCACGCCACGCACGCATATGTTTCGTTTCTGTAACACATTTTTTCTCTCGGCCGCCGCGGTGGCTCAGTGCTTATGGCGCTTGGCTGCTGACCCGAAAGACGCGGATTCAATTACTGTCGCGGCGGTCGAATTTTAATGGCGGCGAATTTCTAGAAGCCCTAGTACTGTGCGATGTCAGTGCACGTTTAAGATCCCCAGGTGGTCGAAATTTCCGGAGCCCTTCACTATGCAATCTCTCCTAGCCTGAGTCTGGGACATTATACCTCCTAAACCTTAACCGAAACTTTTTCTCTGTGGTTGCATACAACTCAAGAACGAAGCGTCAGATGCCCCCAAGTGAGACCCTCCAGCAAGAGGTGTCGAGTGATTTTCAGGACGCCACGGTTTATGCAAATAAGCCGTGGTTTTTTCCCATTTATCTTCGTGCCCTGGCAGTTTCACCCCAGCAGGTCCAAATGTATCGGCTAATGAGGAGAAGGGGAGAACCGGTCGACGCCATTGACTGGAGGGGCTCCTTTGAAGGGTCATGCATGCTGATAGCGCACTAAGGACAAGGCACAAGAACAAGACGTACGACGAGACCAGGCGCTTCCTTCCTGCCGCTTCCTTAATAACGCTCCGCTTCAAATCTCTAATTGCAAACAGGCGCATAACTGCAATAGCTGTGAAATTTAGAATTAAAAATTAAAAATTTGTTATTAAGCTTACCAATGTAGGATACAACTTAAGGAAAGAGCAGTTGGTAACTATTGCCACATCTAGGACGTTCTGTATTACAAGAATTACAACAGTGAGCAATATCAGCTTCTTAATGTTTGACTCTATCAAACAAGCTGGAGGAATAAAACATCATGAGCTAAAATTTTTGTATCTTGATTAGCTTCTTTAAGTAATAAGAAACTAATGTCAGCACTTTGTCGCAGAGTAATTCTGTTCTGAATTCTGAATTTAGGCGGATCTTCACAGCAGAATAGAGTTGTCTCCGAATATAGTTAGCTATATTTTCATTATTTATGGTACTCACCAACACAGATATTAGCATGCCGCATGAAGTCACCTTTATATTTGAGAAAGGCCATTTTTATAATATCTGTTGTGGGCTTCCCTAAAGCAGCACGTATAAGTATATATTTTAAAAAGAAGACCAACGCACGCTGATAAGTACGAGATCATTTACCTAGGTTTATTGATGTTTCGACTGGGTGCCAGTCTTTATCAGAGTTATCAGCGAGTCTAACACGGCAGTATTCTTCAGCTAAAAAAAAGGTGCTACATCATTCTTTAAACTGGACACCCGAAAAGTGGAGGAGTGTCCAGGCTACAGCCGACATCGAGAGTGACGTTCTGACAGAAAACAGGCTATTTTCTTAGTTATCATGCCTGCCATGCGTTTGCATGCATTTCTAAATAAATCGGGTAAGGAATTGGCTAAAGGCAATCGAGACTAGAAAAAAAAAATAATCATGCTGGTAGCTGCTGGGAACTGCTGCCAATAAAAGCTATGTATAACAAATCCGCAGTAGAGTAATGGCTTCAGAGAACTAGTTTTGGTGTCACGCGGGCCTCGCTAATTGCCTCCGTTACGCGCTCTGTAGAAAAGGGGAGAGCGAAGGGTTGCGGCTGCCCCGACAGGGGTTTGACACTGCAGTGTTTTTAATGAAGAAAAATTCACTCATGTTTCAGACTTTATTGGTTACTTACCGTCCATGCACTCCACTGATTGACCGAAAAAGAAACATGATTGTGTGTTTTATTTTGATTTAAATAGACGCTGGCCATATTTGGACATACGTGGGTGGTGGCGTTGAAGGAAAGAGCTGCAAGTTGTAGCATACTACATCAAGAGCTTTTCTTTGCACTTTTTGGTCATCCTTCCGAATGGCAATTTGCAATGGGCGCTTTATGAACCCTTGCGTCCATACCTGTCCAGCTCCACTTTCGAGGAAACAATGTCGAGAAGTAGCAAAATTAGAGAACACAAGAATAGTAAAAGAGAAGAAAATGTGAAAGAGGTATTACACGAACAAAACTAATCGTAAAAAGGCAAAAACAAATTTACGGTTGCGGAATTGGAATAAATATATACAGGTTACGACAACTGAAAAAAAGTCTCGAATGTGCTTCACGTTTCTCTATATAACAAAAGGAAAGGAATCTATAGCGCGCTGGGGCGTTCGCCTCGCTAAATAATTGTTTTAGTTTTTAGGAAGGCCCGGGAGTTATGTCTAGTACTTTCAATAGATTTTCGACGAGGACGTTTACAACCTGTGGATTAGGTATGGGTCCCATACATCACTGTCTTCGAGATTGCGGATGTGGGACTCCAGGATAATTACTTTAAAATTTTCGCATTCATCACTCCGATTGTTAACGTTCCTCTCTGGACCTTCTAACGGAACATTCCTCGCAGTCGCAGAGTTTGAGGCCGCGTTTCTTTCAAGCTTTGAGGCTTTAAATTTTTGGAGCAGAGACCAATACAATGTCACAAAAGAGATGCTGGAAGGTAGTTGCGTGTGACAGCTACACAGTCACCTCTTCTCGTGTAAGCAGTTTCGCAGTCTTCTAACTTGCATATGCAGGCTAAACTGCGAGCACACGTTTTTATTAACGCTGTTCATTCTCTTTTGCTGGCTGAGAAAGTGAGCATATTGGAGTTTCATCTGCACTTTCAGCCCTCTGCTCCTTTGGAGACGTCGGTATTGCGATTTCACTTTTGTGCATGTCTTCACAGTAGAAACATGTATACTGCCATAGCTAGTAAAAAACCATGTTCAGGCACCGCCTCAACGTGAGCTTCTTTGGCGCCCAATTTTACATTTGTGCTTCTTTATCACATACATGTTCTTCCTCGGGGCAATTTGCGCATTATGTTTTGGCGTGATTAGGTAAAGTGTTTGCAGTAATTACCCATGTACTAAATGCAGCCCTAATTTCTAGAAGCAACACCTTGAGAATTCAGGAATTGGGTACGCCAGCTAATACTACAGAGCTTTTTTCGAAATACCTTTCTTTTAATAATTGTGTACAGGCAGACATCACTGGTCTTTAAAGCCAGTTCGAATACTGGCCATGCACTGCTCCTCGAAAGCATTTATGTTGTGCCATCTTACACGTATGTGAAGCTTTTCGACATCTGGAGTTGCACCAATGAGTTCCTGAGTTGATAAAAAAACCTAAATATTGTGCCGCTATGAAAACTTCTCCAAAACACATTATGATAGCTTATGATTTTGGGGACGGCTAGTGTTCAGGTTAAGCACTGCATGTTATCCGAAACCAGTCAGGCAACACGCCTAAAATTACAAATACGGCAAGCTACACTCAGTAACCTGCAAGAATGTTTTGCTTTCGTGTACGCAAGGAATGTGAATTGACCTTTTCGAAGGTACAACAAAAATTGAACCGGTAACAGTGCATTTATACTAGTCCTTGCATTGGTTTCGATTGTGATAATGCGTTCAAGGAAAGAGCGCGGTGGTTTCGTTTTTGTATCGTAACACGAGCAGCATAGGATGTGGTACGAAACCAGGCTGCCAGAAATGTGTAAAAAGTGGGATACCAGTGTAGTGGCGATCATGCGGCCGCCAGAATTCGTCAGCTGCGTGCATATTCGGCTTAATTTCAAGAGGCAGCATTGCTATCCTCCTCTGGACGATATTAGGTGTCCCGATAGTGAAAGAAACGGTAAGGACAGCCTACACTTTTATTCCAAAGACACTGCATCTTACAAATGTCCTGAGAGCCGCCAATCTTCGACTCTGGTACTACGATGCCTCTTTCTATAAATGAAGTCGTTCAAGAGCATGACTGCACTAGTATTCTCCGCATTTTTGAAAGACACTAAGCATTCCCTTCAGACAAGCAGTTTTGCCCGGGGACGAATGCTCTCTCAATAGGATCCTCAAAGTAATAGTAATACAGTTCTAATGAGCAAATTTTGCTCAAAGTAGCGCACAATTATCGCTACTTGCGCAGTTCACAGAGTAAACTCACCTATCGCAGCGGGGGCGCTCAAAAGAACCGGCACCATGCCCAAGCCCTGCAAGCCGCAAGCGAGGCCCAGGCTTTCCACGCCAAGGTAGTCGGCGTATAGGACGGCCTTGATGCAGAGCAAGAATCCTTGGCACGCTCCCAGGAATGTCGTGAGCGCCGCAAGAACTATGTAGTCGTTGGTAAAGGACATTAGCACGAGGCTAGCGGCTGAAAGAGCCAGGCTTCCAGCTGTAAAGGGGCATCTGCTGAACGGAATTTTGTCGGAGAGAAGTGGGACTACAAGGCGGCCTGCCAGCTGACCCACTGCGATGAAAGTCTGAAGCAGATTGCACTGGTTTAGAGTTCCCGCATTTTTGTCTATCCCGTACGCCACGACGGTGGTCTCCAGCATAGAGCTGGAATATTCCATAGCCACGAAGGACCCAACTAGCATATAGAGGTTCGTGGAGCGAAAGAGTGCGGCAAAATGCTTCCGGAAGTTAGGTGTGCTTACCATCAGGTGCTTAGATCGCCCACTGCCACTGCCCGATTCCTGTGATTTAGTAAAAGAAGAAGAAATTTTATTTTGTTCATGCCCTTTCGGTGCGTCTTGGCCATCACCTTGCGCCCTTTCACTATGCTGGCTGTACAAATCCTCTACCTCAGCAGTTTCTGAGTTAGGTTCACCTTTTCTAAGCTGAGATGGCACTGCCTTCCATTCTTCACTATATTTTTGGCCTTCTCGACCTTTAAGCAAGAGGCTGCGGGAAGGCAAATCTTCATTAGAGCAATTACGATTATTTGAAGGCGTTGAGAGGTCTGGCACCGCATTCGAGAAATTTTTCCTCCTGGTAAAACGAAGCTTCACTGGACGCGGATTTTTGAGTAACATCATGAGAGGCACTGCATGCGCTGAAATAGCGCCGACAAGAAGGAGGCTAGAAAGGCAGCCATAATTTTCCGACATATATGCTAATAAACTTGGTCCTACGATCCCCGATGCAGCCCATCCGGTGTACTTGAAAGCAGTCGCTGTTGCGCAGTATTTCTCAAAGTACGTCAGGGTGTAGAGAGAAAGAGTCATGATGACGATTCCTCCTCCTGCACCTAAAGAAAGAGGGAAATGGAATAGAATACATTTGTCGGCAAAGTAAAATAGAGCATTCTGTAGCAATTCGCACGTATACCGCACAGTGGGTACGTTGCATGCAAGGATCTGATGATGCTCATATGCAACACTAAAGCAGGTTTATCCCCCTGCAGTGTCTGGAGGCAGAAACAGCCAGCGACCTAGAAATATAAGGTTTTCTTCAAAAACTAGGGTCTTTCGTGGAGCCAAGCGAAAGCATTTTGTTACTCTGAAAGAGATCCCATGTTTTCGGGGTATTTTACATTACGAAGGGAAGTATCAGCGAATTGTAGTCAATAAATTTTCAAGGATAAGTGCTCATTGCAAGGGTAACGATCACTTAACCGCTGAAAAATGTGCACAGATTTTAGGTGATCTTCAGATGAGACATACCCTACCCTGTAATTTCCTCTATCGCAGGATCCTTGGCATCATGGTACATCGATATTTTAGGCTTGTCAGACATGGTAATAAAAAATAAGCGCTTGAATATAATGAAGACCTGCGATAAGGATTGTGTATCTATACTTACCGTATGCGCCGCCGAGAAGTACGCTCATCCACGCCATATTTGGAGCAAACGACGATGCGACCAGGCTGACACAAGCGAGGAGAGCGCCTAGAAGGCCCATGTGATAAATGGCCATCTTTTGCTGGAGAACTGTCACGAGCAGACCTGCGCGAAGCAGAGAATTGGAATTGATGCTTAACTGCACCATAGAGAAACACATATTATGTGAAGACAGGAAAGTTTTATCATTGCTTAAAGATATATTTCGCACGACGCACGATACTTTGTGTGGTAGGCTGAAGGAAATACCGAGGTTTTTGAAGGAAATACCGAGGTTGCGGAAAAAAAGCACACACATATTGCGTACAAAGTGTGGAAGTTTTAAAAAATTCTACTAAAGTGAAATGCCTGCGGTAAGCTAAATGTCTGGGCAGACGAACCACTTTTGAAGAAGGAGGAGAAAGAACTACAGAGGCTAATTACTACAATCGAATTACTGCGAAAAGAACGATTTTTGCTATGTAGAAGACTACGACGAGTTGGCAGTTCCGCGGGACGAACCGCTTGTGCTAGATTGGGTGCGAACACGCAAGACATCATTTCGCTATGTTCTGAACCTCTGGATTAGTGCCGCGTAGAAGGCGACAGTAAACGGGCAGTGAGAACTGCACGGAAACAGCTGTAAACAAACAAAATACCAGACAAGGGACGACTTTGCTCGGGGTTGGTACCAATCTGATTAGTGCTTACAGGCTAAAAGAGGGCGCTCCTAAAACGCGATGGGAGTAACTAGGTGGCTGACAGGAAAAGGCGCAGTCGAAAAGAATAAAACAATTATTACATTACACATAAGATACAACATTGGGCATTAAGAGTAAAAAACCCGGCACATTAATGCAGTCTAAAAAGCTCATAAACATTATTTCTTGAAGTGCTAGCATGATGGTCAACTTTAGTACCCGTACCCCACTCCCAGTAAAGCAACACGTTGTGATTCTGTGGTTTCACTTCTGTCCTGGCCCTTGCATTGTAATGTGTACACTTTTAAATTAAAGCCACATTTTACATGCACAACAGTCGATGTTAAGAGAGATAGCTTCTGGAGCTGGGTTTTAGAGATCACTCGTCTTCTGTAGAACAGTCGTTGTAAAACATATTTGTTGTGGGCATGGCACATTCCCCTCAAAATACCTGCATAAAGGCTTCGGGGTTCTTGTCCCGCGGCCCGGCTTTCTTCCTTCAAGTCTGACGTGTTTGCACAGGCGCCCTAGCTTGTCAGGCGTGGATGAAGAAACCTAACTTGTACTCTTCGCATCTTGGCAGTTCTGCTTTGTCTTCGACGATGAACCGGCCAGCTGAACAGCGTACTGCTTTGCCGTTGTATTTTACTGCTCTCCGCATGATTCACGAAGTTATGCCTACAATATAAAACTCGTTTCACAGAGTCTTGAAAACTTCTACAACCATACGCTTCAATGAATGCAACAAGTTGCTACTCATAACTTTGATGCGCATAGGTTCTAGCCAAAACTGCAAATGGAGTCGAAGGTTTTCCAAAGTTTCAAATTTTTTTTCGTGAAGTCCATTGGTGAGCTCTTTTTTATTATTGAGATATGTATGAGAAGTATAAAACGAGGAAGAAATGTTCATCTTGAAAAACTAAGAAAACACTTCAAATCACTTGCAACAAATTGGAGTGGCAAGTCCAATTTGTGTCGGAGATTACAGGGGGAAATAATGGTAGTGAATAAGACGAAATTTGCAATTTCGGAGTGATTTCAGAATAAGTAAGTTTTATTGCCAGTTTTTCCTACTGATACTCGATAGGAAATTAATTGAAGCCTCTGTATCGCTTCGCGTAATATAGTAGCCATACTGTGCCGCTTCTAGATTTCGGTTTCTATCAGTTGTTCGTTTCAAAAAGCAGACCCATCAGAGTACTAGGTCTGTGGTACATGGAGATTAACGTTCCAAAGCGACTCAATCTATGACAGACGCCATGTGGAAGGTTTCAGATAGTTTCGAACGATTCATGTTCTTTAGTGCGCACTCACATCCAATAGTCCACTGGCTTCTTGCATTTTTCCTTCACTGAGACGTGGCCGCCGCACCCGGAATTGAACTCCCGCCTTTCAGGTAAGCAGCCGAGCACTACAATCACTGAGCCTCATCGGCCGCTCCAGCATCGTGTTCTAGTCTACGAAAAATACCAGCTCTAACTACATCCTCTCCAAGCAAGAGAAATGAGTAGATGGGTGCATCAATTTGCGCATCGCCAATTTGCAAATGGATTTAATTTTCTTGTATTCATATTTATGTCATGATGTTGATGTCATTCTTGAATTTAAAAAAGACAAAACAAACAGCTGATGCAAGCTTGCATCAGCAGGAAAAGGCCAAGAAGACTGGAACTGATGGCGAAGGAGGCAGCAAGATAGTGGTGGTGCCATATATCCACAAGCTGTCACACTCCCTCAAGAAGGTAGCACAAAAAGTGGGAGTGAAGGTGTATATGTCTGCACCAGAAAAATTGTCCCGCATTTGCAAGGCCACCTGTCCCGACAGCAGGCTTCAGAATAGTTGCACGATTCGGCATAGAAACCCTTTCGTGCAGTGTACTGAAGAAATAGTCTACAGTATCCCGCTTTCATGCGGCAAGGCGTACATTGGGCAGTCAGGCATGTGCCTTAATGAGCGGTTAAGCGGGCACCATAGGGAAGTTAGGGATGGCGGTTCCAGCAATTTGGCACGGCACTGTCGTGCTCATAAATGCATGCCTGGTTTTAAAGAATGCGATGTGAATGGCAGAAACGCGGATAGATTAACAAGCGAAATTATCGAGGCTGCCGCAATCGAAAGAGCTGGACCTGAAAGCTGCGTCAGCAGTCCGTCATTGTCGCTGACAAAGAAAGATATGGCATTTTTATACTCGGAGCAGTATGTCAACCGGTGAAATGTGTTGCATGTGATTTTTAAGCTTTGTTTACAAAGTATCTTGTCTAATCGGACAGGTGTTGTTCTTAACTTCATGTATAAATTCTGTGTGCACCAAATAAAGCCGTAGTGGAAGTTTAGCGCCTGAGTTCGTCCCCTGTTTTGTTGCTGCGCTATGGATCATATCAAACCTGTAGGGAAGATTTTTCTTCCGCGGGATCATTTTTGACGGTTAACAGCATCTTCAAAACAAAGCGCGAAATTGAAGTGATGGCCTAGGTGGTGAAAAATGAACAAAAAAACAAAAATCTATAAATCATTTAAAGAACTAAATCTACTTCGGTATAAGCGGGGGTGGCTACCCCGATAAGAATATAGTATACCACACAAAACTCTTTTTTGATCCTCAGGTCCTACTTGGTAATGCAGGACAGAAGAACAAGCTGCATTTCAACAGCTTGACAAAACTACGAGCTGCCTAAAAGCCACTCAGCACAAACATCCCTACGTGGGTATGCCAACTGCTTTGTAGGTGAGGGAAATAGTTCTTGTTGTAGGGCATCCCTGAATCGTAGTTATCAGGAGCACTTTCTCTGTGTTTTTTATAATGTTGTAGTGTACCAATGAAAAGCAAATTATGTCCTGGAAATACTGCGAAAACGCTCGATTCAATAACTTGCAAACTTGAAGTGTACGTATGGGTTGTCGTCGGTGCGCTATTAACTAAAGCTATTTTATTATACACTATGATTCCCATATGGCAGTCAAGGCTATGTGAAGCAAATAATTAATGGTCTTAACCTGACTGCTTGGCTGGCCTACTTTTATCCAAATTGTTCAATATTTCTGTCCAAGAGCTAATATCCTTTTAACGAGAGGTGGGCTGTATAGAATGACAGGAACATATTGAGCGTGTGTCCCTGGCTGATATCCGGACGCTTGCTTCAATTTTGGGTTTTTATGGGGCAAATTGAAGCTAAAAGAGAGAACTCATCGCTTATACTCGTGTAGTTTTCTCCTTTCTTGCTAAACCAACCGCGTTTGCTTCATAAGTTGTCTGATTCCCAATAGGCGGAAATGCTGACGTTTGTCGCTGCGTCGCCGCCGAATGAACTGTTCAGCACTTGCAGCGAGCCAAGTGCAAACGCAGGCCTCGGATGAGAGGCAAAATGCTCGTCGGCGGAGGCGGTGAGGCGGATACAGGAAAGCGAGCCATAAAAGCCAGCCAAAGTACAACTAAAATAACTGGCGCCGCTCTCAGGAAACAGAGACGGCAAAACAGAAAGCATCAAAAGGGCAAACATGATATGAAAACATATGAGATCCTAGAAGCGCTTTCTCGCATCAGCCCATCTGAGTGTCTGTCATTTATTTTTGTCTCATCTCGGTGTTTGTGCAAATACCGTCAATAATATTTTAAGTTCTTTTCTAGATTAAAATGGCATATTTCCACTCCTTATGGCCACCAGTGGTAACCACTAGAAAACGGCTTAGATGTGTTTTAACGAAATGCATTAGCTAAAATCTAAGAAACAACTTTGTTACCATTGCAACGAGGTCCCTCATTATTCTTCATAATTTGTAATACACCATTTCTATTATTCAATCATTTTTTTAGATTTTCCGGACCTATATTCTCTGGAACTGTAAAGAAAAAATGAGGGCCATCTTCTCTTGGAGAACAAGAACAGCATCTGAGCAGCGCACACATCCACGCCTACCAGCGTGCATTACGCGGCGGCGGCCTTGACACTCCCTCTTCCCCTGCTGACATTTGATGACTGAACTAGATAACGATGAAGATTTTTATGACGCAGGGAAGCTTTGGCGAAAGAGAAACATGGCACAATGTGTTTCGCTGTACACAAGGTGGAGTCAAATGCTCATCTCCGAAGTGTTTCACACCGGAGAATAGCAGCAGCAGGCCGGTGAATTGCTTGCGCTATTTTCTCTGCGCTAAGTAGCCGGCTGCACTGGTGATCTAACCTCACACCTCTAACTACTAGGCCACCGCTGGAGTGAATGAATGACGCGTCGGCGCTTGCTAGGGAAAATAGCATGTAACACCACCGCTGCCATGTAACGGGAGCAGTGTGGTCACCGAAGCGTAAGGTGCTCTCTTCATGAGTTGGGCTTCCACTAGTCGAAACTGTTAGTATTCATTGCTCTGTAGCCTCTACCCCAATGGCATTTTCGATAATCTTAGAACTGGTATGGCGAAACGCAAAGGCGCCCCAGTACTGTGCGTTGTCAGTGCACGTTAAAGATCGCCAGGTGGTCGAAATTATTCCCGAGCCCTCCAATACTGCACCTTTCTTCCTTTCTTCTCTTAGTTTCTCCTTTATCCCTTCTATTACGGCGCGGTTCAGGTGTCCGCCGGGACCTGAGCCAGATACTTCGCAATTTCCTTTCCCCGAGAACCAATTTTCGTTTTATTTCAACTAGTATGGGTCTCAGTAAAGGAGAAATAAAATCATCAAGCCAAGTTAAGAACAATCTTAGTTTGACAGGTATTTATTAGGCGTCAGCTAGTTAACTTTCTTTTTCCCTCGACTAAAATCGTTTGTGGGCTCCGCCACCCGTGGTAACACAATAGTGAAGAAAATGCACTTCTAATTCAAAAAGCCTGCTTCGAAAAATTTCTACCAGACTTACGTTAAACACGATCTGTGCACCGTTTCTATGCAGCACTGCTCAATTATTTTGTGGTAGGCCAATTTTTGATATCTATTGTAGGCATATTTCATCACAAAAATGAAGCCTCCTCACCTACGGAATGCGCAGCAACGATATAAACAGACTGCGGCCAAGCTGCCTCTTCGTGGCTCACGCCGAACTCCTCCATGAACAGGACATAGAGAAGACCGTAGCTTGATGAAGTAAGCATGGCGAAAAATGCTGAGCAGGCAGCCACGAAGGGTATGGTCCAGCAACGGTCTTGAACGATAACTGGAGACATGATGGCGAGTTCTCCTGGGATCATGCGCTATGGAAGAAGGCACTCGCTGTTGGGGGAGATGCCAAGTTCTGCTAGTTATTTCCATTGGCCGCTGTCAGAAAGGAAAAGATGAGAAAGACGCTGTTTAGAACGGCGGAGAAAAACTCATAAATATTTCAAAAGTAATAATTCCTTGCCTAAAACTTTAGTTGTCTTACAGCGGGCGATTAACCATGGTAGTCATAAAAAACAATAAAAAGGCCTGCTTTAAGCAACTGCACTGTATTAGAAGGCAGTCATAAAAATAATTGTTTCACCTATTGTTACACCCTTTGATGCTGCAAAGTTCCTGTGTAGCAAGACATATGAAAATTTTTTTTTCATTGTGCGAAAAAAGTCGCCAAGTTGGCCATCACGCCACTCAAACTGCATATATGACTGAATGTTCAAAATAATACATTTTTATTGACTTAAACTATTGCTTGTGAAAGATGCCGCTCTGCGGCAGTATCTTTCCCAGCAAGGAAAGCAAAATATGGTGAATTACTTTTACATTACAGGGTTTTTTCCTTTTATGTCTCTGTCTGTCCGGTAAGTGAAAAAATCCGACAGAGTTCGAACCCGGCTGCTACGGCCGAATTTGAATGGAGGCGAAACTCTAGAGGCACGTGTACTGCGCAATGTGAGTGCACGTTAGAGAACCCCAGGCGGTCGAAATTTTCGCAGCCCTTCACTACGGCGTGCCTCGTAACGTGAGTCGCTTATGGACGTTAAACCCCTATAAACCATAAGGCGAAATCCGACATATTTCCTCTGACAGCCTGCCCTCGATGTATCTTTTCGTGGCCATTTGGAAACTCAAGTGTAAAATTCCGGAGCTGCGAGCGATGCTTTATCACAAGCAGATTAGTTGTTTCGCAAATTATCTATGAATATAAACGAGCATATTTCCGTTCATTTCATATTGGATGCGAACACACAGATAGTTACCGCAGTGGCTAAAAAAAATCCTGAAATTCATTATTCCTCTCTTTTAGACAGAATTGACAGTCCGCTTTTGCACGAGTCGAGTACTATACATGCCTGTGATAAAGGCCTTGCTTGAGTATTTACAGGAGGGCTGTAGTTAGAAGAGTCAGGGCATCTATTCTAGCCCACGAGAGAAAATTTAAACACTCGAAGCTAGTGCACTGAACGACCGTTTTGAACGTTGCTCCTTCGTTTCGGATATGGAAAGCCACAGACATTCGCACCAAAGAACCATGGTGGTGGAGCGCAGTTGGTCCAGAGAATCCCTAGCATCGTCTACATTAATTTTGCAGATGATAAATGGCATTTCCAATACGTGCACTGGTCTCAATTAGTAACTCGAGAGCCACACTTCCTTCTGCATCGCAGTTCTGCACACGTTGGTTAATCTATCACGTCGTTGACAAGTACATCAGCCGGATGTCTGCCCAAGACGGTGCATACAGGCAGTACTGGCATCGAGATTAAGCGGCGTCATACGAAGACAAGTCGAGCCATATCTTTCACTAATTGTACCTTATGGTAGTGTCTGAATGAATAGTCTCGTTACCAAGATTTATTGAGATAGTTCAAATTATTTTGCAATAAATTGTGTGTGTTCACGTCAAACTTCAGCAAATTTGTACGGCCTTAGGAAAAGAAAACAGCACAAACCACATCTCAAGAAGCAATTAGACACGGCAATGCGCTGACTATCAGCTCATGCTTTTATTCCTCCACTAGGGTATATATTCAGAAAATTACCGAAGGCATGATGAACAACAAAATATCATGACAAACCAGAAGCGACATGAAAATGGTGAAACGCTCACAGGATAGTTGCCACTTTGTAAGGCGACATTCAGCGAAATCTATTCAGGCACTTTATTTTACAATAAATTGAGCAAACCATTTGAGAGCGACATGCGTATGTATAAAATCTGATAGGGCAATCTTTATAGTATGTAACATACACTGCATCTTCTACCAGGACCCTTTGCTATTCATTGTCCTGGGCACGTTGCTTACCGCCGCTGATCCTATCACGTTTCGCAGCAGCCGCAGCAGACGGGCCGTCCTATATTCCTCCGCTCCTGCCATACTCTTCCGCCTGCTTCTACGGTAACCACTCTTCGAGTGGTTTCCGTGGCAACCGACCGCCACACGCACATTCATCGCTCTCCCCACATCCTCTTCTTTATACGGCAGCCACCCTCCGCGTTTGCGTGTCCCAGTGCTCTCGATCGCCACAATCTTCTCCTTCCACGCTAACATTCCCCTTCCTCCTTCCAAGGTAAGCACCCTACGGATGGATCTTGTCGCAACTATCCTCCTCTTACGCATTCTGCACTCCCGCCATGCACTCCTTCTTCACTCTTCCATCCTCCGAGCGGTTGACGTGGCAGCCACCCTCACCTTACTCACTACTACTATTTCCAGAAGAGGGTTGTAGCGCCGAAAAAGACAACACATAGGAAGCGAAACGGTAACATATGTCTCGGTAAAAAGCAAAAAGACGGTCACGGATCCGATGCGAGAACCCTAAGAACACTGTTATATTTAGCCTCGATGAATAATTTGCCACTTTTACTGTAATGAATGCTTTTTTCTCTAAGCCGACGCTTCCCACGCACTGTAGAATTTTTTCTGAAGGATCCAGGACGACTTAGGTGGGTCGAAAGTTGCGGTGGATGCGTGAGCAGACCCTTAGATTCTATGTTGGGGAAGTTCGGTGGCCGAAGGCTGGTGATTCTCGAATGCAGCTGGTTTTCCCTCGGCGTCTTTAGCTCGATTTCGCGGTTGCTGTTTCATTCGGCTGCTGTGTGATCTTTTAGTGAGTGAACATTGTGGAGAGTGGGTGGCCTGGAGTGTATAATTGGCCAGCATGGTGTTGATGGCACTACTAGAGAGCTAAGGAGGACGGGGTGGATTGGGTTTGTGGTGGAGCCGGTGAGCAGCCCCTAGATATGTGGAGAGGGGTGGTAGAGAGGTGGCTGATGGATGTTGCTAGTATTTTTACGTTATTTGGTTATTTATTTGAACACTGGAATAAGTACAACGAAAATATGTACAGTGGTACTGGGCCCATAGCCAAGGTTATTGTCGGGTTCATCCAAAAAATACCTTGCAAATGCAGCAGGTGTAGAAAAAACTTCTCACATAAATAAATTCAGAACAAAATCACAAGATACTCTCCGCATGAATGTCATTAAAATTATGTTCGTGTATACATTTGTTTTTAAAAGGGACAATCTTTGTACATACTATTAACGCGACTGCAATCTACACAACCATTTCGGAGGCAAATTTATGCACTCCACCGTCCTCAAAATTACAAAGTCCGCAAGAACATTTTCAGGGATTGTAAAAAAATTGGTTTTTATTTTAACATCAACAGGAATGCAACTCCTTAATAGTGCAGCGTTGAACTCATTCAGCTTTTTTCTGTAAGTATTTCGGCATACTGGTAAGTTGAAATGGTTTGTACTTGCAGCTCTAGTGTCTCTTTTAGGAGTTATAAATATACTATGATGAAACGGTTAATTGGATGCTGTATTTTATGTCTTGTGTCTCCTGTTTTTAACGTATAAATATAGTTTAAAGTCGAAATATAGGCTGTCTGAATAAGAGGATTGCTGAGATATGCGTATATCGGATATGTTATTAATCTTAGCGGTCTATTTTGTAATCGGAATATGGGTTAAAGAAGTGTGGGGTATGTGCTGCCCCAAGATTTTATGCAGTAACTTAAATGAGTATACAGTAAGCTAACTGAGAGAGGGCATGCTCAGTTTGTTGCTGGAGGCTTTGCCTGAACATATCGGAGATTTATCGGGGTGGTGGGGGGGGGGGGGGGGGAGAGATGTCTACTTTAGCATTGTTTTCATAGTAAATTGCAATGAAAACAGTGCGCTCTAGAGAACTCATGCAGACATATATTGTGTTTCTTTATCGAGAAGGCTTAGCGACAACTTTTGTGCGCAATCTCAGCCTCAATGATGACTAACAAGCGCTTCGAAGATGTTTCCTTCATCGTTTTCTTTTGTGTTCCTTCAGAGTGGGGGTGTTATGAAGGACACGCGAGCAGCTTTCCGAAGGGGCGGCGTTCCAGTGCACGCCTGCACTGCTGTCCCTGCCCAGTTTTAGAGAACAGGCGTGTTCGCGCAGCCTTTTCTACTAAAAAGCCCCTTATTTGCCTGACATTGGATTCCCCAGATGAAAGTGGCACACGGAACATCATCTTACGCTGAGAGCTTCCAGGCGCTTTTCATGGTTCTTGCCATTTGGAAGGGAAAGAATCTCTTTGATGTTCAGCCGCTGGCACAAAGCCCTGAACTTCTTCCGTGCAAAAATACCTACTCCAATGCCCTGATATCCTACGTTTCTCTTGATTCAATGGGACCGCTTGTCGAATGTGATACAAATGTAATTTCTGATGGGCGGAGCTCACTGCATCGTGCTTGCTTTACAATGCGCCTATCTCACGAGCGGGCCTCTTTCTGTGCTTGAGACAATATGGGATAACCTCCTTCGGAAAGCCTCTGTACCCGCAACTGCATACTTGGAAGGATTTCATGCGTCCGGACCGGGCTTGTCAAGCAAATTCCAGAGCGCTGCCACTGCAGTACCACGGTTCACAAGCTAGGATTATGCTGACGAATAGAGGGGGAAACTTCCTTTTGTGTGGTGCATTCTTCCAGCACGTATTATCCGTAGCAAACATGTGTAACACGTCCAAAAGGTGAAGCGGTTGTGTTATAAAGGTCCTGTCTGCATTAAATCCTTCCAAGTGTGCTGAAGTAGGTGCTTAGACTTTCCACAGGCTACCCCTGTTTTATATTCTTAGCTGCTGCAGAGACCCTCTTCGGATTGGCGCAATACGAATGCGAAGCAAGCAAGGCGGATTGATCCCCGCGGATCAAAAACAGCAGTTATATCACACATTGATAAGCTGCCACAATGGATCTAGAAGTCTGCAGGATGAGCCGTCATCTAAGTAGTTTTTTATGCACCCTATAATCTCATTGCTCTGTACCAGCGTCTCAACAGTGATGAGAGTTTTCATTTCTTATGTGGTAAGAACTATGAAAAGTGCATTTTTCAAACTGTCAACTCAGGGTGCTGTACGGTGTACCACCTTCGTGCGGAACCCGTCAAGGATATCAAGTACACGTCAAGCACAGTGCGTTAATTCGCTACCAATTTTCATTCTTATGTGTTTAAATATTGCAGAGCATTCTGAAATCAATTGAGGCAACCAATTTGTTCTTAAAACTCTAGAATTGGTATTTAGTATGGTCCAGATCGTCGGTTTAGAGCGAATCTACCATAAGATTATTACCTATATTTTGCATGTTTTAAATATTTACAGAGAAAAATTAGACACTTATTTATTATTTGTGACATATACTCGTAGAGGTACCGTGTCCCCGTTCGCCAGCAACTCTGGTCGCTACTAGCTCTGGTGAATGCCTTAACAGTAGACAGCCAGTAATGTTGTTGCTGCAATGTTAGCGCTGTAATGCAAGTTCATTTCAAACGAAAATATGAGTGGCCGCTGTAGCCAAACTTTGTGTAGTATTGCACGCTTCATGCATTGGTAGTAAATTTGAATTCCAATCATCAATGTAATGTATTGATGCATTTACGGAACGGTCTCCTCGTGAAGACAATGTTTCATCAAGTAAATTCGTTTCGGTTTGTAGGTTTCAATTGCTGTCCGCTTCTTGTGTGTGTCTGCACAGATTACGCATGACCAACAGTGACGTATATAAGGGCGGAAACTTAGGCGAGTTGCTTAATATGCATGGTAGGCGATTTCGTGGAAGCGCTATTGTAATGTTCCTTGGCTTCTCTTTATGCTTGTACTTAAAGTTCCTTGTCTATTGTCTACCAGTAACTAATATTCACTTATGCGTATATACAAGATATGCGATACGTACGAAATCCAACTACGCTTTAGCACGGCTGTGAGGTGAGTTTGCAAGAAAAGGCGGTAGAGGGTTTTCCCGCGCGTCTGATTAATAAACAAATAGCTATCGTAAGATGCCGTCGTCATTTCTTAACGAGATCGCCGCACTGAACATGCTAAATACATCTTGACCTCACCACAATAGTCATGTTGGCATTTTTTCTGCTCTGGTCAATTATCTAGTGTGCGTTGCTCCCTTTGTCCCTTTAGGCTGCTTTATGTTTCCCATCAAACACTGCATCACCTTTTCCTACTTTTCGAATGCAGGCCACAATCACGTATGATCACATTGGATCTCAACCTCATAGAACATTATACTATGAATTTAGGACGTTTTGAATACATGAAATTAGGATGCCATAATTGAAGAAAAAGCCACTCCGCTGGCTCAGCTGTTACAGAGCTTGGCTGCTGGCCCGAAAGATACGGGTTCGATTCCGGCCGCGGCGGTTGCATTTCGATGGAGGCGAAATGCTAGAAATCTATGCACTGCAATGTGCAAGACCCCCAGGTTGTTTCAATTATCCGGAGCCCTTCACTACGGCGTTCCTCAGAGCCGTACTTGCTTGGGGACGTGAGACTCTAAAAATGCAAACCAATAAGTGAAGAAACTCAAAAATACTACCTGCTATAGGCGGACGATATGCCCTAGGCCGAGATGACCAGGAGTGGCTAACCAGTACCAGTCTGTCGCCACCTACTCTCTGCTAGATTTCATTGCACTGCATACGGAAACATTTTCAACTAACATTGCTTTTTCCATCTAGAGCCAGCACCTGCCGCCGATAAAAATGAGCAAATTTATAAGCAAAATAGGGAATCGAATGTATGCACTCTTATTCTCTCGAGTATGTGAGCAACTAGACCGCCCCGTCTGTCGCCACAATTCGCAGCAGGGCCGCATAAGTCAGCCTCAACGAACAGCTGCGTTTAGGCACATATGCGCTCGAGAGAGAGATACGACCTTCATAAACAAGGGCTATTTCCGCTGAGAGCCTGAAGAAACGCAAAACCACTAGCAAAACGCTGTGCCCGTACTTGTTCCTATCAGGTGGGGCAACCACCACTGCATGAGTACATATTGCTCCTTGCACAAGTATTCCGAGCGTGTGTTTCTCGGGTACTAGCTTGGTATGGAATCAGGTTACCTAAATTAATTTTATAGCACTGGTCCCAAAATGAAAAATACTGTGCTCACACTAGGACCACAGTTAGGTACTAGCGTTTGAAAGTACTGGCGAGCTGGAAACTTTGTCACCAATTAAGAACATAAACGTGTACTCAAAACTCAAGCACCGCTATACAATAAACACGCTAAGGAAATCTTGTGATGATCTCTATTTTTCTTTTTGAGTAGTTTCGCATCTCATCATAAAATTTTTAAAGCAATAATCTCAAACTGGACAGTAGAGTCAACATTGTTTTTTTTTTTCACAGACCGTTGTAGCAGCGTACTTCCCTGAGAAGAAAGCGATTTGTTGTTTACAAGAGATGTGTAGGCGCTACAGCTGGCCGTGCGCTCAGATCTGCTGTAATCACAGTTAAACGCTATCTTCGGAAACACTGATTTTAGCTCTTTTCAGCGACTTTTAATCTCCATTCCGTGGATTCCCTGTCAAGAGACACGCTTCACGTAGAAACATGACAAGTTGAGTAAGGCTCTCGCAGCAGAGCTCAAATGTCTTTTCGATCTGACGAATGGTATGCGTTAAGCACCTTTCTGCCATCGGGATAACAGATCGTTCATTCATATCACTCTGGCTCCAGCACCATGAGCTCGCTATTGGAGAATTATTCAATTACCAATTTATGAAATTACCGTCTAGTTTAAAGAGAGATTTAAGTAAGACATTTCACTGAACATGCTTACTCTAAGACTGCTGTGCACTTGAGATAATGTTAGTTAAATATCGGGTGGTTTTCTCCTTTAATGCACGTTTTTTTCTCGCTACCCAGTGTGATGGTGCCCCATTGCGGTTTTTAAAGGAAAAATAAAATATGGTTACGACAATAATTATGGCAATAAACACATTATCCTGCATAAATGCCTGCAAGTGTTCTGCAGCACCCGTAAAGCAGACTCGTCAGAGTTATCGTGCGCCATTTGCCACGACAAAAAAGCAGTTCCTTTCCTAAGGACGTATCCTATAGATTTCCGAACAGTTTCAGTGGGCTGTCGCAAGATATTCGTTAGACTTCATTCTTTAGGTTGTAAAAGTCATGCTTGTTGGGCAAGAATGGTCCAGAGTACCAGGAATCCGGCCATCCTCTAATCTCTTGGACTCTTGAATATTCTCCTCGCAAGAACTTCTGACCGCGTTTGTCAGAGAGTACTTGATAATGATCCTCTTTACCAGCTTAGAATGAGCCGATACCGATGATATCATGCAAAAAAATGCTACTACCAGGGGTATCAGCGTATAAGTGGAAGACATTGCGACGCACGAACCACAAGGGGCAGGGTAGATGGGCTCATTTTGTTTGCCTGGAAATACGGCAGCCTTTGTTGATCGCACGCTGCTTTAAAGATTCACCACATTTGCTACAGTAAGTTCTAGCCCTGCACATTGAAGGTATCAACATTCGCGGGCACACTTGCGAAATGCTACTGCAAGCTTCAGGAAGCTTTGCCACAAGCCGCCTCTACCAACTCGGATTCCATTTCCCTGCCCCATATACCCTGCAAGCAGCAACTGAGATCTTCATGTCTTCGCTATGGCTCGAGCCAGCCGAGGGTGAACAAGACAACGCCTTTTCTCACTAACTGACATTCTTTCACTAACGGTTTAAAATGCAGAAACCGCTAAAAATCAAATTGCCTACTATGCAAAACAGCTGGGCTCGAAGTAAGCATACCGGAAATAAAGCAGGCGATGAACCGTA
This sequence comes from Amblyomma americanum, assembly GCF_052857255.1. Classification (NCBI taxonomy): domain Eukaryota; kingdom Metazoa; phylum Arthropoda; class Arachnida; order Ixodida; family Ixodidae; genus Amblyomma; species Amblyomma americanum. The sequence goes on from NC_135498.1 coordinate 98,242,979, forward strand.
AGGGAACTTTGTCATCAATATTGCTAAGATTCATCGCATTTTCGCAAAACAATTACCCATTTATTGTAAGGTCGACAAGCTGGCGGAGAAAAAGTTCGCTTTCAGTGGTACTGAACCTTCCTTTTATGGAGGGAACATTCCAAAATTATGAGTTTGGTCTCTGGAAATGAAACTGCAAAATGCAGACATATCCGCCGCGAAAAGCGAACACAAAAAATCTAGGTCCAGGTTAAAGTACCGGAAACCCACGAACAAAGGAAGATGCGAATGCACTGCAGTAGAACAGGCGGCAGAATTTAGAGACACATAAGCTGAATCATCATATCATTGAGAACCTGCTGGAAAGTAATATTGTCTTCCCAACTGATATGGAGCTTCCGAGGCTTTTTGAGGCAGATGTTTGAGTTTTCTGTCGATTTCCCTCCGTTGCTTTCGCCAAGGACTAGCCACTGTCGACGCATATAGCCCTTGAAACCCTGCGGAGCCGCATGCGTCATTTAACAAATATTACCCAGCATTACCTTGCCTCAGTGGCGGTACAGAGACCACGCGTAGCGTTTGAGAAGTACTAGCAGCCCAGCAGTAGTCCATTCCATTACAGTGTACCCCGGCCGCACGACCTTCCTCTGCGCTGTGGTGTCTGCGGGAGCCATGTGTGTGACTTACCATTCCAGGGATAGCGAAGAAATTGAAATTATTGACGCCGGCCGCTAAACAGTTGACACACTACTTACTCCACGCCGATTATAGTGACCGCACTCATATGTATACAGATGGTTCGGTATCGTAAACTAGTTCAGCTTGCGCCGTGCTCATTCCTCCGAGATACGCCAGTATTCACCAGATAATTTCGCATCGAACATCCTTCACAGGGTCAGAATTGGCCGCTCTTAGTGTAGGTGTGCAGTGCATCGGTGCAGACATGCCCCCTAAATGGGCGGCCTTCTGCTGCCCTACGATGTCTTAATTCTGCTTTACGCCATAGCGATCACGAACAGCTCATAGCGGAGGTAAGACATCTTCAACACGCACTGGAAGAGGGTCAAGACACGGCGGAGGCGTTGGAACCATGCGGTTAACAAATCCGTTCCTGTTTTTTGTCCAGGCCGTGTTTTTCGTGAACGTGGAACCCACATCACAGGGGGCGTACTACGACAGCCCTGGAAATTGGACCGACCATCGTGTTTCCGGCGTGATTTCTTCATCGGAATGCATCGCGAAGACCAAAGTGATAGGACTGCGCAACTGGACACCACTACTGCCTGCGCATCGCACGCCACCATCGACTACGTCACCAGTCACAGCGCATAAAAGAGAAGCTTCTGCCCGGTTCGCGACCAGTGGGCACGGCGGAGGCGTTGGAACCATGCGGTTAACAAATCCGTTCCTGTTTTTTGTCCAGGTAAGAGACAAACAACCTCTTTACTCTTACCGCAGTGACAATGTGTGCCTACTGCTTTTGCCGTGCCCACGGTCGTTAGTTACGTCTTTACAGCAATGTATCATTGTTTTGTTGACGTGCTTGCTATGTGTGGTGACGTAGAACCAAACCCAGGTCCTTCTACACAGGAAATGCTGCAAACAATAATGAAAGATCTTAAACAGCTGAAACAAAATACAAGCTCTACTAACACCAGACTGTCTGCTATCGAAAAGAAGCTAGACGATATTTCCGCAACGGTTACTGACTACACCTCTAAAGTAGAATCACTGGAAAAAACTGTCGACAGTCTACTTATGAAAGTAGACGACCTAGAAAATGGAAGCAGGCGGAACAAACTAATTGTGTTTGGCGTTAAGGAAACCGAGGACGAAACGCTCCAGGACCTTGAGAACACGGTCTGCAAGGATGTTCTTCTGAACCGGTTGAAAATTTCGGATGTGGCTATTGAACGTATCCACAGAATAGGAAAGCCGCTGAGGACAAATGCAGACCGGTTATCTTTAAGCTAGTTGACGGGAGGGTCAAGGAGAGAATTCTCAAAAGCTGTAAAAATCTGAAAAACACAGGCTATAGTATATCCGAGGACTTCTCCCCTCGCGTTCAATCAATACGAAAGAAGCTTTGGGAAAGTGCGAAAGAGCAAAGGTTGAAAGAAGAGAAGGTCATGCTCAAGTTTGACAAAATTCAAATAAATGGCAAACTCTATCGATGGGACGACGCCTGCAATGAAAGAGTTCCCTGCGCTTCAAAGTGATGGTCTGTTTCCAAACCCGTGTCCGCACAGAGTAACACACAGAGCTCAGGAGCACTAAGAGCACAGCCATCTTTGAATTCCTTTTCAATGCCTAATATTAATACTAGAAGCATAGTAAATAAATTCGATGAACTTGAAAGCCTCCTCTTCACACACGATCCTGACGCCGCTGTTCTAACGGAAACATGGCTTCATGATGCAATTCCGAATGATGCAGTTATCACATCCGAGCAATACGAAATCGTTCGTCGCGACCGCACTTCAAGAGGGGGCGGTGTCGCTATTCTGATAAAGAAAGGCATCGACTATACGCTGATACCGCATCACACCAACACTGAAATGGTCTGGGTTGTTCTCCGTCTTTTTCAGCTTAGTCTTTTAATAGGTGTTATTTATCGACCACCGAATGCTGATACTTCTGTACTGGACAACTTGCACGACTTTTTAAATGAACATACAAAGCGCTATAGCCATGATATCGTATGCGGCGATTTTAACTTGCCAAACATCAACTGGGATTCTCTGTGCGCTCAAACTTTGTGTGCTAACTCGGATGCTTTGCTCAGCATAGCTTTTAATTATAACTTAAACCAGGTTGTTCAGAAACCTACGCGGATTACAGCAAATACGAGTTCTCTTCTTGACCTGGTATTTATATCAGACCCTGTTAGTCAATTGGGCTTTTCGACAGATGTCTTCCCCAGAATATCAGAGCATGAAGCGGTGCTCTTTAAAAAGCGAATTGATGCGACCAGTAATTGTTCATCAGGAAGGAAAAGCGTTTCGCGACTTTAACAATGCTCAGGATGAAAGCGTTCTAGATCAGCTTGAACTGACGTATGAAACCTTTGCTAAAAAATACACTGATGGGCGTACAAGTGTGAACGACTTGTGGTTAGAATTCAAAAGTACGGTTCATAAATGTATCAACAAGTACGTGCCGCTTAAACATAAGAAGCTGAAAATGGCGTGTCCCTGGATAACACGCGAGATCATACTGTTAAAACGTCGCGTGAAGCGCTTATCAAGGTCAAGCAATAAAGTTGGTGGTGCTTTGCCGGCTCTTCGGGCTGAACTGCGTTCAAAAATAAAATCTTCACGGTACCACTTTTTTAATGTAAAGATGCACAATTTTCTAAAAACTGACCCCCAAATGTTCTGGAGGCATCTGTCACAGAAAAAAGACCCGGTTAACAAACTTCTCCTTAACAGCACAGTTGTTACCGACTCCCTCTGCTTAGCGACTGCCTTCAATGAGCACTTTTCTTCTGTATTCCTGAGTAACAGCAACTTAGTCTCCGAATCTCAAACTAGCCATTTCAATCTGCCAGACCTAATTATTAACGATGAGGGTATTGTTTCGGCTCTATTGCAGTTGAACACAAAAAAATCCTCTGGACCAGACGATATTCCTAACGCTTTTCTGTACAGATATGCTGAGTGGTGCGCTAAATACCTTTTCATTATTTTTACTGAAAGTCTCAGGACAGGAGAAATTCCAAATGATTGGAAAACAGCAAAGGTGATACCCTTTCACAAATCAGGAGACAAGCTTTGCGTGAAGAATTACAGGTCAATTTCTTTGTTATGTACGTCCAGTAAGGTGTTAGAACATTTTATTTTCAAGCACATAAGTTCATTCCTAGAGGGAAGCGGTTTTTTTATTGAAAGCCAGCACGGGTTTCGGCAAGGCTTGTCGACAGTGACGCAGCTTATTCATATCACAAATGAAATTATGATGTCACTAGACAATAATGTACAGGTAGATTTAATTTTCATTGACTTCGAAAAAGCGTTTGACCGGGTATCGCATGGCAATCTTTTGTTAAAAATAAGGTGGCGGTTAAATAATCGGCAAGTAGTACAATGGTTAGATTCCTACCTTACACAGCGGCATCAGTTTGTTCAGATATCTGAATCTCACTCCACAAAAGCGCCGGTACTTTCAGGAGTTCCCCAGGGCTCAGTCCTTGGGCCGCTTCTCTTCCTTATTTATTTGAACGACCTGTCCTTCAACTCACACATACGCTGTCGGTTCTTCGCCGACGACTGTGTTATATACTATAGTATCACATCAGTCGAAGACCAGACACTCCTAGCCGAATACTTAACAGCAGTTTCCAGCTGGTGTTGTACTTGGCAAATGGGTATAAACAGTTCAAAATGCGGAAAAATGACAGTAACACGAAAGAAACAACCCCTCCGATGCACATACAAAATCAATGGCCTTCCGATCAACTCAGTGACTCAGGTGAAATATCTTGGGGTAACCATGACATCCAACCTGAACTGGAGCGTACACATCCAGTCCATTGTCTCAGCAGCGTCCAAAAAACTTCGATTATTAAAGCACCGCCTAAAGCATTGCACGAGCAAAACTAAACTGACAGCATACACATCACTTGTGCGTCCAGTGCTCGAATACGCCGACGCTGTATGGGATCCGCACACAAAAACGGATATAAAAAATCTTGAAGGCGTCCAGAGGAAAGCACTCCGGTTTATTTACCACGCTTATGGTCGGCAGGTCTCGGTGTCTGATTTGCTCCACAGATCTGGGCTTCCCACTCTTGAATCCCGTCGCAAGCAGCACCGACTAAAAATGTTGTTCAATATCATACATAATAAAACAAAACTGAATTTTCAGAGTTACATGCAATACAACACAACACGCCCCACCCGTAACAAACACGAAAGGACTATCTTGATGCCACGATGCCGAACAAAAGCATATTCTTGTTCCTTCTTTCCACGCACCATTTCCGAATGGAACCGACTGCCAAGCGATATCACCAACCTGGTATCTTCAGAATCCTTCTTGTCTGCTGTTTCGGCTCATGTATCGCAGTAGCGTGTCTAGTACACAGTGTATTTCGGTTTCCTTGTTTTTATTCGTTTCACTTAGTCTGTTTGACGTCGGATGATTTGCCTGTACTTTTTTTTTGCTTCCCGTTGGTCTTATTGAATTTTGTCCTCGTACTGTAATCGCCCTTTGTCGCTGTTATTTTGTTGTTACCACTTTGTAATTTTTTTTTCCTTTGTGCACTCCTGCCTTGACCGCCAAAGGGCAGTCGGCAGTATTTATGAAATAAATAAATAAATAGATAACAGTGGCTACCAGGACACAATGACATCGTCGGAAACGACGCAGCTGGCGCTGTAGCTCGATCGGCCCACAGTAGTACATTATTCTCCGGATACCACTGACAAAAGCCGACGCAGTGAGACATCTGCGAGTGATTGGCCGAAATAACATTTGAGCGTCATGGTATACCCCTGCGAGCTCGGCATGCCGTTTGCACCACCTCGACCCCTTACACCAACTCAATATTTTATCCGACATCTCCACTGCTATGATACGCTCTTGTGTCGCCTGTGCGCGCGAGTGGTATTTGCAAATGCTGGCTTCCACTTAATCACAATGGCAGACTTTCGTGGCGTGATAACGTCGGGTGCGACGAGACAATTGAGCGCCAACTTTGTGTGCGCCCCGGATTGACTGTGAGCGTCTCCTTCTGGCCGCAAACCTCCGCCGCTTAGATCCTCGGCCTCCTACTGAAGCCCAAGATTCCGGGTTTTTGGACCAAACCTTAATCGAAGAGGACAGCTGTGAAGGATATTTTCAACCTTTTCAAGTTCTTGAAACACTCAGGATTAAGTTCAAGGTTGTAAACTTTCAATGAGTGCCTTGTGTACCCTGTTAGTATACAATCGCCTACGGACACGTGGAAAAGAAATCTCCCCTTCTTCTCTCCCCTTTCAATCTCTCCCTCCGTTCCTCTTGCCACGTGGAGGGTAGCATACTAGGCGTCGCCTATTTAACCTCCCTGCCTTTGCTTCCACCTTTCTCTCTCTCTCCTCACAGCACCACCCATATTGCAGCACTTCAACCCGCAAGCACAAATCGAAGTACACATGGACGCCACGCGCATCTCTGCGTTCGGAATCTATGTAGTTACCACGGTATAAGAGTAGGCTAGGTGAGCGAATGGCAAGGATGAAGCACCGCTCCGCGCCGAGAGGATAGTGCAGTAGTTGGCCGGCAGTTCAAGAGAGGGTGCACCAAACTGCTGCCCGCTAGGGAGCTTCAATGCGCGCGCGCTTCATATTGCCCGCTATTACAGACGGCGACAGCCCGTCTAGATTAGCAACGGCGACAGAAAGTCTCGCCTTCTGGCATCCAACACTTCTGCTTCTTCGGGATGGTTTTGAGCCAAGCGATAGTAAACGCTCCCACGCTTTCCGCTAAGGACTACGCCGAGCGTCACCCGGTTGGATTCTGGGCACCGGTGGAGCGGACCCCGAAAGACGCCGCCGCAGCGGACGAGCGGCGGTTATCTTCCCCAATGGTCGTGGCAATGTTGGCGGAACAATGGGCCTCGTTTCCAGTGGAAGACGGACAGCGTGGGAGTATGGCTGCGGGCTAGCGGTAATCGTCCGCCATCTTCGCAAGCATCTACTAGGACGAAACGACCCCTTTCGGCTTCTCAACCCGACCGTGCGACCTAGCCCCGCTCTTCTGCTGACATCTAAAGAACAGGTGTCAGCAGCGCGTGGGAACTTTCGGATGGCCAGATAACATCGCCTCTCACAGTCGACGTGAACTCGACGCATTCCTCCTCTCTCCCAGGCTCGAGGTGTGACGGGGGCGTGTCCCTGTGTGCGGTGGTGTGAGTTTGTGCGCATGAGTGAAAGTTTCAGGCCAATCCCACCCCGGCGAGGACGTCTTCAACCTGGGGAACCTAGGGACGAAGAACGTTATAAAACTCAACAGCGAGTGCAGTGAAAATTATCCTCCATTATGATCCTCCCTTAAGATCCTCCATTCGGAGAGATCCCCTCTTTTTATTCTCATGCCTATAAAAGTGTAAATAAACCCTACTGTACGGTTTTCCTCCGTAACAGATTTCGACAACGTCATTCAGAGACGAGACTTGAGATGCTGAACGAGTAAGCATCCTCAAGGGCCCCTCCATCTCCAACTCTGGTGGCACCGGTGGCGTTGAAGCGCAATCCCCAACAATGGTGGCCTGCGATGGACTTCGACCTCTATCCTCAACACTGCGTAGCTGCTGTTAGGCGCCTTTTCCCGTCCGGATATCGCTCTTGTGCGAGTCGTGGTTATTGCTGTGGAGTCACTGTTCTGAAGCTTGCTCTTCGATTTCACACTACACTGATTTACTGGTGACATGGGGAAGTGCTCCGTGCCTTTTTGTGTTCGCCTCCAATGCACCTACGGAAGGGAGGCTCCTGGCACAGCTGCTGCTTCAGTGCTTTGTACACTTCGAAGAAGTATGCCTTCGTGTTGATGCAGTTGTTTGTGATGGCGCCTGTACTAATAGAGCAATGTGGAGATAGCTTGGAATCAGCGGTGCTGTGGGGCATGTTATAATTGCCTTTGAGCGCCCACTGGATTCATCGCGACAGGTGCATGTCTTCGCAGATGCACCTAATCTCTTTCATTAAGTTCATTTAATGGTTTTGCTACGACGCCCTGTTTGTAGCAGACACCAAGAACGCAACTGAGGTGAGATTATGCCTAAAATTGACTTACAACCATGTAAATTGTTTTAACGTGCTTAAAATGAGTGAAATTGGCCACCCAAATTTTCAGCAATTCCGTAGCAAAAGGTATTTTGTTTTACGCACGTAGAGGAGCACCTCGGCTTTTTAATGTCTAGCCGACTATCGTGTTTACAATCTTTATAAACAACTTATTTGATGTCCTAAACCAGCGCTTTGCAAATGCAATGAATGATCTTAAAGTTCTTGAGAGTGCCTCTGATTGACTTGACAAATGGTAGAAAGAAGCTACAAAATGATAAATTCCTCAAGATCTCTTCTTAAGCCGGTGAACTGCGGACGGATTAATAGTGACGCTCAAATCTGCTCGTGAGCTGTCAATCTACCTGTGGACAAAGTGCGATTTCAGGTATGTCCTCGCCGGAAAAACTATTCAGGACCCGTTGGAATGTTTTTTTGTGTGTTATTCGACAATCGTGTGGCCAAAACGAACACCCAACTTTCCCAACGCTCTTGCAACTTAACCGTATGCGGTCTCTTTACTCCTTCCTGAAGCCACCGCGGTTTGGAAACTGTTCAGCTTCCGAGAAAGAATAGTACGGCGTTGTGACTTTGGCTGACTTTAAGAATGCATATAACAGCTCAGCATCGAAGGAACTAAACAAGCTGGACGAGTTAAAAGGGAGGCTTGACGGTCTAATCGAGAAGGGAGCTGGGAGTGTGATGAAGTCTTTGAGTATGATAATAAGGATGCAAGTGTTGTTGAGTGTATAATTTATTATGTTACAGGGTTTGTACCCAGGAACGTTTTCAATCAGACCTCCTGCACTACGTGCAAGGAAGCACTGGAGGGTCAGAAAGGCTTGTCAAAGGTGCCCGAAGCTGAGCTCGGTAATTGCAAAACAAGGGGCAGACTTACGCACCCTAACACGCACCTCAATCAGCTTTTTATGGAAGCTGAAGAACATTTCTCTAAATAGGCAAATCTGAGAGATCTCTACAATAAAACAATTCATGCTGTACTACCGAAGTTCACTTTCACTTTCCCTTGTACTATCCACAAACAGGACAGGATTATATAATTCTTCGTATGCATCAGTACTGCCGGCAAATGAAACGCAAGCTCGTTGACAACGGCCAGGGCTTGCGTAAAATGTCCAAACACGTATGATCACAATGAGCCTAGCTGAGTGTACTGTTTATTATTTTGATTGTATACACAACAGTGGAATTTAGGTGTTTCGTGTGTAATCCAGGTTTGCAGTGACTACTTTTTGCTTCATGTATGAAATAAACACATGAGGTTGTTCCTGGGTTATAAGTAGGGCCCGGAACTTTAGGGATTCGCCTAAACATGCGTATAAATGCCTAAATGGTGATTTTTTCACTTGCCTGATTTTTTGTCATTTTCTAGGAACACTACCTATTTAACCGCACTTTGTGCCCATAAATGCCTAAATCTGGCATTTCGGTCCTCGGTACCATTTTTCAATTTTGCGACATCTGTCTAATTATGGTGAAAGGCACGGGCCAATGCACGCACAAAAGGTGCTGGTTTTTCTGGCAGTGTAGTTGGCGCAACCAAAGAGGTTATATGTGACCTCCATGAGTGTAACCCGACACTCAAAGCGGCGCAGTCCAGCCGGGGACCATCACCTCAACACGCTCCGTACAGCCGGGGACCGTCGCCTCAACGCGCGCAAGACTCGTATACTCGCGCGCTCACTGCTCGCTCGGTCGACTCTCGGCCGCCTAGCCCTCCGCAGAGAATAGCTACTTCTTTGCCTGCCGCTTCCATAACACGCGACACTGACTTGAGCGGGCTCACAACCTTTGCTTCGTCAGCGCTCTCCATTTCATTTCGTATCGACATTCCCAAAGAAAAGATATCCAGAGGCGCTCGTTGCAGGCAGTGGGTTTTGCAGTTTGGAGATGTTTTTTCAACTGATGGAACTGTGCTTTATATCAAGTGAGAAGCGATGCCATGTAGCGCTACATGGTGCTACCAACAAGCATATTCCAAACCTGAAGCGAAGGAAAGAGTATACATCGCAGCTCATACTGCCAGAGGTTTTCAGCGGTAGTTTGACAGCGAAGGAATCGTCATTTGCCAAAGAGTTGTGTCAAGCATTTTTGGTGGCAGATATCCCGTTGTGGAAACTAACCAACAGTGATCTTCGGAGTTTTCTGGAAAAGTACACCAAGCAGCATATTCCAGATGAATCAACGCTTCGTAAGAGATACGAGAGAGCGCTGCGAGGATACTCGCGCAAAACCAGGGGTGAAATTGGGGACAACTACATTTTTGTGTCAGTCGACGAAACCACGGACGCTAGTGGGCGGTATGTGGCCAACTTCATCGTCGGAACGTTGAGCCCAGAGAAAGGCGGACGGGCAATCCTGCTCAACGCAGATGTTTTTGAAAAGGTCAGCCATTCGACGAAAGCGCGCTTGTTCACTTCATCTCTGTCGCTTCTATGACCAGGAAATATTCAGCATGATAAGGTACTCTTTTTTCGTCACGGATGAGGCATTCTACGTGCGCTAGGCAGGAAAGGGACTGACGCCTTTATTCAACAACATGGTTCACCTGACCAGCGTTGTTTATGCAATGCATCGTGTTGCCAAATATGTCCGGCTCTGTTTTCCCAGAGTATCTACCACAAAACAGGCGTTTTTAAATCTCCGTCAAGAATTGCTATTTTCCGCGCCACAGCACCTGACATTCCTTTGCCCCCAAAGCCTGTTTTGACTCGAGGGGGAACATGGATAAACGCAGCAGTATATTATGCACGGCACATTGAAGTCGTCAAATCTGTCTGTGAGAAAAACAGGGATAACGCTGAGTGCGTGATCAAATCAAGAGCAACGTTCGAAGAAACGTGTTTGGAAAGAGACCTGACATACATCAGTGCAAACTTTCCAACATTGAGGGAAAGGATGACAAAATTGGAAAAGGCTGGACTCTCAATAGATGAATTAATCATTGAAGGCAGTCGAAGAAGCACAAGCAGCACTTCGGGGACTGGAAGGAAATGGCGCTACTGCTTTTACGAAGATGCAACAATTGGTAAAAAAACATAGAGGCCTAGAAACCATTTCTCAAATCGGACACCTTCTACGCGGAGACGACGATACGGCCACATGACCTGAAGGCCTGAGCCCCTATGAACGCTCATGTTTTAGGTACGCGCCACTAACTTCATGTGACGTTGAAGAAGCTTTTCAAAGTACAAAGCTATGCTTAGCGAAAACCGAAGGAGCTTCAAGTTCGAAAACCTGAGAATGTGCTTTATTGTGGCGTGCTTCAATTGAGGACTGAGTACGTTCCGTGCTTGACTGACAAATCTTGTTCTAATAAACAAAGAGTATTACTCAAAGCGCCTATTTTTTCCTTTATAGCGCCTATTTTCATATATTTTAGAGCCTAGATGCCCGCCTATTTCGGCGTTCTTTAGTGCCTAAATTTCCGGGCCCTAGTTATAAGTTCTTCTGGGCTGTGCAAAAAACCCTCACTCATCATCCTCACAAACATCGCATGCAGTTCTAGCGTAACCGCACCAAGGCATGCGTTCAGTCGCTTTCACACACAGACATCCATTTCCCCATCGGTGGACTGTAGCCACTGGATTCTAAAACGCGACTGCTAAGTTGGTGCTTCCTTCTATTTCATTCTTGAGTGAGAAGTAAAGTCGTTCTATGTCATACCCGAGAGAAGTTGCAAACTATTGTAATATTGGCTTGATTGATCCCCGCTCCACCAAAGCTTCTCCGTAGCATTATCTGTCTTCTCCCGCGAGCGTCGATAAACGGGCTTTACGCTGGGCCTGATCTGTGGATAACTTTTCCAGAACTTTAACGAGGATTCACAGTATAACAAACGCCTAAAAAATCAGCTGCTGACCGCAAGTTTTCCTGCAGCTGCATACAGAGACGCTGTGCTAAAGCCACGAACGGCGCCACTGCGGGCGCAAGTTGCAAGCGCCATCTGTCGAGCGAGAAGGAAGCATAATAGTATTGTGCAACAGCTGGCGGTGGCGTTGGCACACCTATGTCTTTCACCGTGGTAGTTACTTACTAGTCGTAAGCAACTACATAACATCTATGGTCCCAAATCGGAACCTGCTTCCACGATGAGCCGCGCTCAAGCGGTTGTATTCAGTACGTGCACTTGCGTCCGGCTCAGGTACTCCTGTCGCAGCATGTACAACTTCATTCTCAAGTATGTCCGCTCGTGCCTGACCTGCCAACGCCGTAAGCGACTGCCTAATCGCGCCGCTAATGAGTTGCAGCCACTTCTTTGTACGCCTGGCCCATTCGGGACCGTTAGAATTGACTTACAGCCATCTGCCCTACACCGCTGCTGGCAACCGATGGTTATTCTTGCCATTGATCACCTGACCAGCTATGCTGAAACCGGCGCACTCACGGCTGCTACATCTGATAATGTGACGCCCTTCTTTGTCGAGCGCTTCATTCTGTGACATGGTGCTCCTCGTGAACTCCTCAGTGACAAAGGACGCGTGTTCTCGTTTTACGTCATTAAAGCTCTGCTCGCCGAGTGCAGTATAATTGGTCTCACTTGTGCAGCCTACCAACCGCAAAAAAAATATTCTGCCTGAAAAATTTTATCTCACCCTGCGTGACATGCCGGTAATGTACGCTGCTGCCAACCACACGAAGTGGCACCTCGTTCTACCCTGTATTCAGTACGCCCGCAAACACTGACGCCCAGTAGACGACATGTTTCTCCCCATTTTTTTCTGCTCACAGCAGGCATGCATCCGCTCCCGGCAACACAGTTATCCCCTACCGCCCTTGCTCAGCTGACCTTGCAATTGTTTCTGAAGCTGTCCACCACGCAGAGGACAGACGCCAGTTCGCGCGGTCGCTCACAACACACTCATGGGCGCCAAAAATACCGCCATGACGAAGGTCAACTTATGACGGCTTTCACATTCGCTTCACATGAGTGAATGCGGATTCCCCTCAGTACTCCCGGCATCTCCAAGAACTTTCTTTGCACGAACCCTTTGTTACAATATAAATTTTATTTACGGTATTTATAAATACTGGCATTAAAATTCCATCGTTGTAGCCGGCTGTTTGAAGCGCGATTTATAATACAATGTCAGATAGATATAGGACACTGAAAACAGTTTAGTACGATTCAAATTGCAAACAATACGGAGTATACCGCTTCGGCTTAACACAGGCGAAAAATGTGTCATACCCAACAATCCTGGACAAAAGAATTTTTGAACGAGAAAGGGTTCATGAGCGAGTATACTGTACGATTTCAACTTAACACTCAATATATCCTTAGATGTCCCTTTGGCAGGCTTACAATTTTTTGCTATTCACGTTTTTGCTGTCATCAAAAGCGTTCCCCATTGGTTTCTTATGGCAATCTTAACCGCTCGATGCGAGCGCGGGAAGCACTATAAACAAAAAATTTTGCCACATATTGGAAGAATTGGCCACTGCCATCATCATTTCTATACCAGTACCATACAGTTTTCTAAATTCAAAATTTTTGTTCAAGAATGTTGGACATGACCAAGCTATATATAAAACACCTAACAAAGAAGGTTACAAGTATGAAGAGAAAGATTTTAAAAATAAGCAATAAATTATTTCACTGCAAACATTATCGGAGCGAATTTGACGCGAAGAGCAATTTTTTTCTGCCAAGGAAGGACAACTCGTTCCAGATAAAACCTTTACCACAAGTCCTAAATGTGTTATAAATAAACCACGCGGCTCTTCTAAGTACTTTTTACAGTGTTCATTGTTAGATTTTATAAAGGATGTAAAAATGAAACTCGTGACAGCCATCTAGCGTTAACATTTCCGGGGTTCTAAGAAGTTACTCATCCAACATGTAACAGTTTGGCATTGTTCATACCTTCATACTGATGCGCCTGTATAGGGGCTTCAAAAGGACAGAAGGCAGCATTGCGATCAGCTGACTCACGCCACAATCGTTGTGGTCAGTGACGAGGGTTACAGGCCCATGCTTTGTATCCCCGCCGTGGCGTAAAAGCTTTAAAGCACAATGTTCTGAATAGAGCTAACATTCCCACAGTTCAAGCGGCGAAAGCAAAGTGACAATTCCAAGCCGCTTTTCCACACTTATGACCGCACTATTCACGCCTCATGAGAAGGGCCTTCCCCCCCCCCCCCCCCCTGGCAAACAAGCCAAAGCGAAGTAGCCTCTAACTAGTCGAAAAACCGTCGGCGTGTGTGTGTGTGTGTGTGTATGTGTGTGTGTGTGTGTGTGTGTGTGTGTGTGTGTGTGTGTGTGTGTGTGTGTGTGTGTGTGTGTGTGTGTGTGTGTGTGTGTGTGTGTGTGTGTGTGTGTGTGTGTGTGTGTGTGTGTGTGTGTGTGTGTGTGTGTGTGTGTGTGTGTGTGTGTGTATGTGTGTGTGTGTGTGTGTGTGTGTGTGTGTGTGTGTGTGTGCGTGTGTGCATGTGTGTGTGTGTGTGTGTGTGTTACAGAATTACAGAAAATCCCACCAACGGAAAGAAAATTAAGGGGAGGTCTTCAAGCTGGTCACGTCGTTCATCCATATATACTTGACACTGGCCGACCTCCATGCAGAGCCCAGCATCCCCACATTCATGCCAAAATTGTGACGCAACCGTTTGCCGCACAGACTTCTGGGTGGTGTCATACAATTTCTGTTCCATGTAGCTTACATGAGCTAGTCAAGTTGAAAGCTAGTTTGCGACATGAATTCGAATTGTATCTGTTCTCAGACTTTCATATCAAAATTGTGAAGAAACCATTCGTCGTACAGCATTCAGCGTGGTGTCATGAGCGTGTGGGGGGGGGGGGGGGGTGTAATGTCATACTTAGCCTTCTTCTCGGTGGGCACAATTCTAGTTCTTCCGTCGAGGGCATGCAAACTCGGCCTACCTCATCACCGTGCAGCGCGAGGGTCCGAACTTTTACGGCCTGCTGCGCACCAAATATAAAAACATATAATGTCGTAGAAAAGAACTTTAATGCATCTAGAAATATTACGCGCAAACAGTCCACATCAGGCAATTTTTTGTCTTATTCTGTGGACTTTCTTTAAATGCAAGAAAAATGAGCCACGTAGGCAACAGGTGTGAAGAAAAAACTGAGTCAGTTGTTTGCTGAACCTGTATAGAATTTCACAAAACGCACTTGACATTAAGTTGAATTTGCACTTTTTTGCATGAAACGCCTTCGTTAAATAATTCATTAAAAAAGACAGAATCCCTCAGCGGAACGCCACACGACGGAGCGGCTGTGTCAAACGTAGGGCTAGTACCAATTTCCAGCCGCGTTTCCGGTCTTTCGCTTTACAGGCTCTTATTGATCGTTGGACTGCGTTTCAAATGCATCCTATTAATGACATAAGAGTGCTTATTATTGGTAGGCGGTTTCAATATGCATGAGTTTTAGGACTTTAATTTGTGATTTTATCGACAATATCAACAACTTTCCGCGCAGGAAAAAGTTGGTAGCGTTCCCCAGAAATAGTCTATCTGTCTTCTTTGGTTTTCATATTCTTCCTTAGAGTACCTTTAAACACGGAAAACATCCTGACACAACCGGAGCTGTGCCGAAGCCCCGGCTTGCGCTGGTAGCGGGGTAAGCAAGGACAGAAATGCTGGAAAGGAAGTCGGTCGAGAAATTACCCAAGTATGAATGCTGCTACGTACTACATGCTCCGTTTACGCGGGTTCTGTGTAATTCTGTGGGCTCCTATTCGGGCTAAACAGCGAGATGCAATAGATTCCTCCGCGCTCATTTGTTCGCCGAGTGTTGGATATTCGCGCCTTTAGTGTTGATCGGATGCGTGAAACTTGTAAGCACAATCCTTCTCCGCTGTGTGCGAGGCTTATGAGCGATTATTATCGCTGCATACTTTCACACCGACGCAATTTGCTGGCAGCCTGGTTTGGTTCGTTAATTTTTTGTGCGCTTATGTTCAGCGCGTTCTTGGCTCTCCAATTCACTACTGTACACGAAATACAGTGTACCATTAACGTAAAGTTGTTCCCTTTTGATACAATTGATGCTTTTTGTGAAGCACATGTGGTAGCTCCTGTCTTGGTTCTGAAGAATGCTTTCACTTTCCTTATCAGTTCCTACCCCCATACATCGCTACTTCCCGAACTTTCAATGTAAGTTTCTTTGCTGAGCAACTTTTAACCACCTCAAATATTAAGAATTGCTGCAGAGCGTTATTCTCTGCACTCAGTAATTTGGAATATCGGTGTAATGTTTCATGCGAACGAGACCTAGAGGCAGTCTTTCTTAATTTATATATTGTAGTGAATAGCTCTGTCCCTTTGAGTTTGCCAGCGCTGATGGATTAATTTTAAGGCAGAATGTAACTTCTGAAAGAGCCATGAAGAAGACATAGGCACTGAAGTTTCTGGACGCATGGATGTACTGGGCATGAACTTACCACAGGTGTTTTGTGAGAGCAATAACTTCATAATACTGGGCGTGCAGTGTTTAAGCTATTGAGCCTCCCGCTTCCGCTCTTTTTGTGTCCTGTGTCAAAAAACAAACAAATTGTTTAATTCATTAAATAACATTCGCAGTGGTAATGGAATTTTTTCCGTGTTTTATGCCCGTTTTGGAGATTTCTCTTATGAGAAAACACATTGCAAAGTGTAGTTTATTTTGCAATACAAGAACAAGCACTTTTTCTTCCAGTTGTGCTGGTTTGCTGAAAATTATAGCGAGAAGGCGCCGCAGCGTGGTACGTCGGCACCGTTACTTTCATGTGAGGCAGTATAAGATACCTCAGTCATGTGGGCTACTATGAATCCTACACGTCCCTGTTCTGAATCGGTTCTGTCAGGTGTTAACAAAAGAATATACGAACGAAATTGATAAAAGGATGCCTAACGAGCTGATACGCCAACAATTGACCCAATAGTCATTATCTTAATTACGAAGGCCTGCAGGCGCCTATCTTTTTTCTTTATTCTCTTCTAATTTCAGAGACCACATTTTCCGGCGTTGCCTGTCGGTGAGCGCGATGCTGGATACGATGCACGCTGCCACGAGGTTCAGGGCTGCGAGCACCCAATACAGCTGGTCGTAGGAACCCAGCTTGTCCCTGAACAAGCCTGTAAAATAAAATATCGGCGAAAGGAAGCAAAAAAAATCTACAGATAATAGGCATTGTTTCTTGAATTTGGCATATCTAAGCGATTCAAATCATAAAGCAACACAAACTAGAGTATTTTCCACTTGGCGGCCGTATTTGTGCCTGCAAAGAGACAGTTCAAAGAAGCTTCGAGGATTCTTAGTAAAGTTGATAATTGGCGAGGAAACAAAATCGGCCGCTTCTGCAAGCTCATAATGTATTAAGCAAAGGCCAGGAATCCATATCTGTAATAATAACATCGTACTTCTCAGATTCAGAGTACTGGCATAACATACTCCTTAAAAACTTATCGGTCAAGGGTCGAAAAGAGTTTATTTTTTAAGCAGTTGTGTTACAGAACCGAGCGAATGAATATCAACTCAAAGACCGGGAAACTGGGGCATTTCGAAAATGAAAATTGCATTTGAGGGAAGAAGATCACTGAGTAATCGCCTTACTGTTTGAATCAAAACACAGACCATCCTCTTGGAAAAACGGTTTTCATAAAATACGCACTGTCTCATTTCTCAGTTAAAACATGAACCGATCCGTGAGGGAAAGGATAAAGGAACGAATGAAACAAGGCAGAGAAGATTAGCGCTCCGGAAAAATTTTGACCATAACGAGCTGACAGCATGCACTGGCATCGCGCAGCACATGGTCACCTTTCGGGTTTCGCCTTTACTGGAACGCGCCCGCAGTGGCTGGCATGCTCTCCCGCCGCCGTAACAAAGTAGTTAGGGCACTCGGCTATTGACCCGGGTTCGAACCCGACCACGGCGGCCACGTTTCCGCTGAGGCCCAACGAGAAAAGGTGCCCGTGTGCTGTCTGATATCAGTGCACGTTAAAGATCCCCAGTTGGACGAAATTATTCTGGAGCTCTCCACAACGGCACATCTCTCCACTTCCTCTTTCACAATCACCTTCCTCCCTTTCCTTACGGTGCGGTTAGCGTGTCCATCGAAAAGTGAGACAGTTACCTCGTCTGTCATTTCCTGACAATAATCATTCCTCGAGGTCAGCAACAGACCGTTCTAACTACGGAACCCACAGGGGCAGCCATGCCAATTCTGGGCAAGGGTTCAAGTTAAAAAACCTAAATATTTTTTTCGGAAAGCTGCACTATAGCATCATTCAGGCATAAAAATGTTCAGTGTGGCTGCCAGGCACCGAAATTTAATTTTGTATTTTGAGATAATGTTTTAAAACGCGCTGGCAGGGAAGCACCCTAGGTCGTCCCAATACATTTGGCGGGGTTCAGAACACGCGAAGTGTTAGACGCGGGCCTAGAATGTAATTCGCAATAACAGTATCAAACGCTTTTCTTAGGTATGGCTGCTTCGCTCATTTCGATGCAGACAGTGCGCACTCCTTCTCCTTACACGTGTCTCTGAAAAAGGGAAGTTAAAACAAATTTTTCTCAAAGCCTACATTGCTTGACATTCAATCGGTGATAGTCAAATCCGTAACCTAGGATTTGAAGCGCAAAGCATGCTTTACATTCAGCATTTCAGGGTTAACTTTTCCTAACTCCTATTCTTGGTGTATGCAGGCGAATATTACCCGGAATATAAGGCGAACCTTCAGCCGAACATGACACCCCACGCGCAAGAGAACTCGAAACCCAACGCAAAACCGAACATAAAGCAGAACCTTTTTGAAAAATCCTAAAATGGTTTGTTGGAACGGCATCCAGCACAAAAAAAAACACACTATTTCTCAGGGTGGGATTCAAACACCAGCACCGATGCAAAAATAACTGCTTCGTTTCCTGATGTCGGAGAGGCCTCCGCCATTGCCGGAGCCTTTCATGCGGCATAGCTTCCAGCACTAATTTTCTATAGCATCACCACCGTCACACACGAAAACCCCTCCGCTGTATGTAAAGAAACTCTCTAATTGGTCGAGACAGTGGTGACGTTACAGGTGCCATGTGACAACTACGGACAAATCATAGCGCTTCGCACCTTAGGAGCTGAGGTGTTGCGACAGTGTCACATTGCTACTGGAGCGAGTGAGTGTACCAGCGGGCGTGTGTGTGATAGATCGACGGATGACGAAATAAATAAAACACTCTATAGCGTCGAAGTGGCTACTAACGCACGGCGGCGCAAACACATCAGCTTTGCTGGCCATTACATTAAGCCACTAAGCAATCGCTACATTTTTTTTATTGCACGAAGCCATCGCCGCAGCCGAACGCCCCACTCATGTTAACAGCCAGTCTGTCTCGGTGCGCATTCAATGTCATCGTCTTCATGGACTTCCATCCGTGCGCAGTAGATTTAGAACACACTGCTATAGCATTGATCGCTTAGAGAGAATTAAGCGGCCACTTAACTTTTCATGCCATTTTTTTCTACGCTTCCATATTCATCAAAATATAACGAAAAAAGTTCGACGTGGTTCAACTACTATTGAACCTGGTTAGGGAGCGAAAGCTGTGGTTTATAGGACAACTATACGCGGCTTGGCGTCTGTAACGAGTGCGTTCCGGAAAACTTCGCTCCTCATTTAATTCGAACACCTGTAATTTACGCGCTCATAACTAAATTATTCATGAACGCCTCAGTACATAACTCGAAGATATGTTTCTCAGACATCCCTGTATTCACTAGAGAGAGAGAGAGGTTGCCATTGAAGGTTGCCTATCATTTTTGGTTTGTAATCCTTGTACTCTCTCACGCAATTAGTCATTGTCGATACCTATTCCTCCTTCCGGGTTGCGGCAGCAATTCCTCTGCTTCCTCTGCGCACGGACAGCAGATACGAACACTGGGTAATGGTCACTTTCGCGAGTTTCCAAATAGGTACAGCAGCCCATGTTGTAGGGAAATGAACTTGTTAGAAATGTCACATCGATGTTGCTGGCAGTCGTCAGGCCTCGGAGGTAGGTTATGCGGCCATCATTTAGCGGTTCAATTCAGTGTGTTGACAGGCTTTCTGCTAGCTTTACTCCTCGGCCACATGTATGTGAGCTGCCCCAAATTTCATTGTGTGCCTGGAAGTCTCCGCAAATATTATACGGAGATGGCATCTTATCTATCATGTTTTCAAGCCTCGCAGCGTCGAATGGTTTGCTTGGCTCAAGATATACTCCAATGAGAGTGTACACTTGTCTGCCGATTAGCGTTACGGCGCGCACGTATCCGTTGTCGCTGTGAGGCAGGACATCAACCAAGGAGGCCGGAATATCCTTGCGAAAGCCTATTAGCTGTCTGCTGATCTTACCTGGTCAGTTTCAATCGTGAAAATAGTATCCGTGCAGTCTAAAATTTCCCTCGACGCTCGACTCTGAGATGGCTATGAAAGGTAAGTGGTACGCTCACACGAGCTGCCGAAAATCGGAGAGCTTCGATCGTAAACCACGAGCGTTCCACTGAAAAATGGTGCATGTGCGAATAATATGGATGGCCATCTGCGGTGAATCTGTCGCTGCTGAAGCCATGAATATTGCTGTCCGGTATTACACCCCTGCAGAGCGTAGGAGGCCGATACCAACGGCTCCATTGAGAGTACCGCTTCTACTTGTGGGAGACATAGTGACGAGGGACTATCGGGGACAAGAACTTTGATGGCTGCAAACAGTATCAGAATCAGTAGACATGTGATATCTTGTTCAGTGCTTCCGCTTTGCTGCCCTTCGATAATCGTCGTGTCTGGTTGCGACGCCTTAGGCTGAGAGCGAGAGGGGCCGTTTGTCAGGGCTTGTATCGAATGCTCCGGCAGCGTTGAAGGAGGCGGTGAGCCGGCGGGCTTGCCACGTTTGCTTTTGCTGCTGCTGCATATTTGTTTTCAGTTTTCTTGCCTTGCTGCGTTGATGCATCTGGGTTAAGGTCTGGCGTATTCATGAAAGCCATCTCAGAGTTAGGTGATGGTTCATACCATTTGGTCGGTTTTCTGGAACTTGCTACATAGTGCGTGCAAGTGTAGCAGCTTTCTTTGAAATGCACCCTCTGTATGATGCAGGGAGTGCGCCATTACAGTTCGCGAACTTATGTTGTGATCTGGAAGTGTATTCCTTGCGCTATTGGGGGCCTGCACAGATTTCTCAGCGAACAGGCCCTGTGCAATGGCACGAGATATGGCCATGCCTCTGACATTTGTAGCGTTGTGTTCCTGCCCCAACATATTCAGTTACAGAGTAACTGCAGAATACACGCGTCACAATTTTTGGCAGTGGTGAATCCTTGGCGAATACCAAATAACTGTTCCACGACGTACCTCTCTCATCTTGCCATCATTTTCAAGAACGTGAGCGGTGAGCCTCCTTGCTGAGATAACGCCTTAGTCGCGCAGGTACTCTTGCAGGTCTTCGTTTGAGTACGTCATTAGAATATCTTGAATTTTTCCACAATTCGCCATGTATGAGTAAGGTACACGGGCCCTCACAGCTACTCCAGCCAGTTTAGTGACTGCGGGCAGGAGACTGGAAGCTTGTAGTGTTAAAACTGTAACCATGAGGCTTCCATCTTTGTTAATTGGATGGCTGAGAACTTTCTCCTAAGCCGCCGTTACAACCGCCCATGCTATGACGTTGGGGTTCACTTTCCATAAGCTTCCTCCTTCCAAGGTACGCCTGAGGACCTCAAGAACACCAGCAGCTCTTTTTTTCTTATAGGATACAAACCGTGAAGGATGCCTGGTTCATCTCCTCTCCATTATTACCCAAGGGCTCGCATGTGGCTTGTTCTTCCCGCCGTTCTCTTGGTTGTTGGGTCTTGGTTTGAGGCCGGAGCTACAGTGACCACCGGAGCACCGGCTGCCACTGCGTCTATGAGTGCAGCATGGAGCGCACCTGGTGGAGAAGTTCCACGTTGGGGCGGCCACGGCGCCGAGCGCCCCGGCGATCGCTTGACGTGCTTCTCCCGGTGAGCAGGGAGCTCCAGGTCGTCGCACAGAGAATACACAAGGCAGAAAAGATCTACGAGTACTCAGACTGTGAAGAAACACTGAAAGTTGGGGATTGGGCTCAGATAGCCGGTCCGCTAATCGTCGTCTTCCTCATCTCCATTGACTAGACGCGCGCCATCTACCGGGCTATAGCCGTACATTGCGTGTTGGATTTCAGTGGGTGCCGCATGAAGGCGCTTCGACTCGACGTCATGCACGAAGGAAATTCATCGGAAACGTACTTCACTGCTCGCTTCATTGCGATATCTGTAATTTACGTGCTCATCATTAATTTACTCATGGACACTTCAGTACATATTTCGAAGAAACGTTTCTTAGTCATCTGTGCATTCAATAGACGCGCCTTCGTTCACTTCAAAGTGTCGAACCGTAGTGGCGGAGTGGAAGCGGCCCATCTCTCATGCCAGAGGCCCGGATTCGGTTCCTACCTAGACCACAATTTTAAGAGGCGTAAGCCTTTCTTGGTTCAAGAGTGGCGTGCACGGAAGTTTTGGAAGGAAGTTGCCCGCCCGAAATGTAAGTCATAAGCTGTATGGTAAATAAAATAAAAGAATATGATTAAGCAACAGTTCATGAGCGACGTATATGTAATACATAAAAGTAAAATGAAAAACAAAAACACAACACAAAAAGAATAGAAATGCACACAAATTAAAAACTGAAATAAAAATAAAACAAAATAATTAAAGATACACAAAAAGCAAAATACACAGTAAAATTGAAAATAGAAATATTAAGAACATTTTTAAAAATCAATAAAATATGGAGACAGAAACAGAGGATACAGAAACGCTTTCGCATTTCCATCTTGAGCAAACTTATACGCAATCCTGTAATTTGTTGTTCTGTTTTTTTTTGTTGAGGCCGCTTCAAGGTCATATCGGTGCCGTAACATGGCCCTGAAGGTTCGTACGCGATAAGTGGACCTTTCGCTCCAATAATACTTTCGAGGCATTTTAAGTGTGAGCGACAGTGTCCAACAGCGCACGTCACTCTGTAGAGTTTGTACCTCGTTACCGACTGGCTCCCACATGAGTGCGTACAGTGAACACCGGCTAGCATCGCAGTGCGGACGGACACAGAATGCCACTTGTATTGAAGAAACCTGCAGCGTGAACAAGCTACAAAGACGCAAAGAAAGGAAACGAAAACAACAAAAACATCGTTTGTGCGCTGCGCTTGCGTTCTTTTTTTCGAGAATTGTGTTTCTTATTCGCGCTGCAGCTTTCCCAATAGAGACAAACCGACTCTTCCGATCTGCTGTTTTTTTAGCAAAGGTGATGTGGCACGTACCCGAAAGTATTACGTGCACTATTGTTTTTGGCTGCGCGCGGTTCAGAGACGAGCGATGTTACAATGACCCTTGAGACGGCGAGAAATTCTTCAGCCGCAGTGCCGAGCATAATCGCGTTTTCAAAATTCTAAAAGCTGATAAGTCTATTACTAGCAGCCATAGCTACAAATGTTTAATTGCATCAGGGCCTAACTCTAAAAGATAAGTTAACTCCGAGGCATGGATTAACTAGCTTGCAAAAGAATTAGCTTACAGGCACTAATTTCATTCACTCATTTTGTGAGATGCTTCAAGATAGGTTTATGCTATATATCGGAAAACCATACTTATATCTTAAAAAATTCACCTGTTCCAAATCTTTGCCTCTTATATAGGTAACGCCTTAACCTTGTGCCCATGGCATGAATAAGTAATTTTCAAAAACAGGGTTTTTCAGATAAGATGATAATTCCTACAGCATAGTTGCTGAGGTATAGTTGTGGTTGTTCTGCTGTGACTGAATATGTGCATAGATGATGACTTCTGGAGTGGACTATGTTCTACTGTGAGCGAATGTGTGCATAGATGGTGACTTCGGGAGTGGAAAATGTTCTAAGTGACCGTGTTCATAGCGGGGCAGATCCGACAGGTTTTAGGTCATTATTAGTATATATGTGACGCTACGGTGGAGCCATTGCTGGCAGAATAAGCAGCACTAATCCCAACGGTAGCATACAACAACTCAGCTCAGCTCAACGCGCCAGCTGTCATATTAAAAAGTGAGATAAGTTGGGTACCGTGATAATTTATTAAAATACGTTTATTAACCATTTAACTTTAGCAGTTGGACGATGTACTGCGAAGGCCTCTCCCATGTCTCTCCAATTAACCCTGTCCTTTGCCAACTGCGTCCACCCTTTGCCTGTAAACTTCTTAATTTCATCCGCCCACCTAACCTTCTGCCGTCTCCTGCTACGCTTACTTTCTCTTGGAATCCGCTCCGTTACTCTTATGGACCAGCGGTTATCTTGCCTTCGCATTACGTGCCCTGCCCAAGCCCATTTTTTCCAGTTGATTTCGACTGGGATGTCATTAACCCGCGTATGTTCCCTCACTCACTCTGCCCGCTTCCGGTCTCTTAACGTTACACCTGTAATTTTTATTTCCATAGCTCGCTGCGTTGTCCTCAACTTCACCTGAACTCTTTTCGTTAGCCTCCACGTCTCTGCCCCGTAGATGAGTACTGCTAAGATACAGCTGTTGTGTACATTTCTCTTGAGGTATATTGGTAAACTGCCATTCATGATCTGAGAGAATCTGCCATATGCGCTCCACCCCATTCTTATTCTTCTAATTATTTTTCTAGGCAATGCCACCAGAGAATCGAAGAATATTTGGATATTCTTCATTACATGTTATCCCTAATTGTTCCCAATTCAAGCCTCGGAATATTCCCTGTAAACAGGCGGTGAATAACATTGACGAGATCGTGTCTCCCTGCCTGTCGCCCTTGCTTATTGGTGAATTAATGGAAGACTATGGGAGCTGTCCAGTTGCTATGAACATCTTCCAGTATTTCCTCATAAGGAACTTTTACACCCTGATTCCGCATTGCCTGCATCAGTGCCGAGGCTCCCACTGAGTCAATTGCTCTCTCGTCATCAATAAAGGCTATATATAGGAGTTGGTTATATTCTGCGCATTTCTCTATCACCTGGTTGAGAGTGTGAATTTGATCTATTGTGGAATATGTTTTATGAAACCCTGCCTCATCATTTGATTGAATGAAGTCTAAGTTTGCCCTGACTCTATTAGCGGTTACCTTAGTAAATACATTGTACGCAACTGACAGCCGATCGGTCTGGAACTTTTCAAGTCCTTGGCGTCTACTTTCTTTTGGATTAGGATAATATAAGCGTTCTTCAAGGCTTCTGCTACGGTCAAGGTCATAAGGCACTGCGTATACAAGGTGGCTAGTTTTTCTAGCACAACCTCCCCTACGTCCTTCAACAGATCTGCTGTTACCTGATCCTCACTAGCTACGTTTCTTCGTTGCATTGCTTCTAAGGCTTTCTTTACTTCCTCTTTTTTTACTGACGGGATGAGGTGTTGCTCCTCGCTGCTGTCTCTCTCATTGACGTTCCGACTAAACTGTCTACTGTATACATTTGTCTAGAACTCTTCGGCCACATTAACTATCTCAACTATATTGCTAACGACATTACCCTCCTTGTCTCTTAACGCACACATCTGGTTTTTACCTATGCCTAGTTTCCTCTCCGCCTCTTTTAGGTTACCTCCGTTCTTTAGAGCATACTCCAATCTCTCCATTTTAAACCTTGTGATGTCGGGTACCGTGCGCTTATTTATTAACTTCGATAGCTCTACTAGTTCTTTTTTATCTCTAAGGCTAGACTCCCTCAAGCTTTGGTGTTTCTTAATCAGATTTTTCATCTCCTGAGATAGCTTGCCGGCATCCTGTCGAACCATCCTACCACCTACTTCTACAGCGCACTCTTTAATGTAGTAGTGAGATTATCGTTCATTGTATCAACATTAAGATCGTCTTCGTCAGTTAAAGCTGAATATCTGTTCTGCAGCGATATCCTGAATTTCTCTATTTTCCCCCTTTCGCCTAGCTCGTTAATGGACTTCCTCTTCACTAGCTTCTTCCGTTCTCTCTTCAAGTCCAAGCTAATTCAAGGCCTTATCATTCTGTTGTCGCTACGCCGCACCTTTCCGACGAACTCCACATCCTGCACAATGCCAGGCTGTGCGCATAGTATGAAGTTATTTCATTTTTAGTCTCACCATTAGGGCTCTTCTAAGTGTACTTCCTGTTCTCTCTTTTGCAGAAGAAGGTAATCATGATCGGTAAACTATTTCTATCTGCGAACTGTTCTATTAAATCTCCTCTTCTATTTTTAGAAACTATTCCATAGTCGCCTACTACCTCATCGCCAGCTTTTTTCTTTCCCAACTTCGCATTAAATTCGCCCATCAGTACAATGTCCGCCGATTTTACTTTGTTCATTGCCGATGCCACGTCTTCATAGAAGCTTTCAACGATCTGGTCATCATGGCTGGATGAAGGCTTGTACTTCCAATTTAGCTTAAATACGATAGCTGCCACCGTCTGGTTAATGATGATCATGATGATGATGACTGTGCTGGCTATCCCTATGCATCAGGAGACCAACGGCACGAAAAACCGGATTATGCCAAAATAGGTAACAAAAATTAAAAACGAAAAAACTCCAAACACACGTCCGTGGTACGTTTTTGGCTCTCTGACCCTTCAAGGACCGTGACCGTGCCGTGTGCGCCACCAATGTTCCAAGCGCCGCTTGGTTCGTTCATCCAGCTTCAATTGCGCTAGCTCGCCGTGTGGGCGAAAACCTAGCGCCATACTAAACTTTAAAACTCCCCCATACTGCCAGCTATAACCTGATTGATGAGGAATCCCACACTTAGTTCTCCTCTATGCGCGCTTATCCGCGATAGCACAGTATGTGCCCGCCCTTTAGCACTCTATACGCATTAACCTCAGTAAGCCTTATAACATCCCATTTAAGGCCCACTAGTTCCTCCAACAGCACTGCTAGGCTAGCCTCACAAGATAAGAACCTAAGGTTAAACGTGCCTCACCAGATAAGAATCTAAGATTAAACGTTGCCAGGTTCAGATTCCAATTAATGGCGGCCTGTACGGAGCCAGTGATTCTTTGCACCCTCCCCTGCGCCACATGTCTGACCGCCGCCGTGGTCAGTTGATTCGCCGCTGCTGGGGAATGGGGGCCGAGGGTTAATTGGTTTGTTCATAGATGGTTTTAGCCAAGCACTACACCAGGGTGGCCAAATCCTGTTCTGTTGAGAGAGTGCGTACTCGGTTCTGGTCACCGATATCACGCCGCATCACAGGCCTGGATATGCAATTCTATCGGAATTCTTAGTTTTTCTTCAAACCTGGTGGAGAGTGGCGCGTCCTGGGATTCGAGCCGCGGTCCTCCTGCAGGCGACGCGGATGTTCGACCTCTACGCCATCGCTGCACCCTTATAAAATATTAGATACGAAGAAATATAATTCGCCTTGGAGCTATTGGGCGAGGAATTTCGGCTCTGCATACGCTTCGAAGAAGCTCCCTGGCCGGGGAACGGGCGTAGCCCCGCCCACGGGCTGACGTATCTCGTAGCGGACGCATCACACTCTTTTCGCTCTTTTCCTCTGCCTCAAGCGGCGGAATGCGAGAGGCTACTCGTAAAGAAAGAGACGGATGTGGGTACGCGCTATTTGTGACCCCTGTGCTCATCTCCAAAGTATCTGGAAAGCCAAAACTACTGGTCGCAAAACAGCTGAGAGCAATTAAATTTCTCTAATATTAATTTCTTTTCTATTGGATTCTCTAACGGCGCACTACAATTTTCTACCAGCAGTCTCGTAGCTAACAACTTATCTTTAAAAGTTAATTAGGAGATTGTAGTTAGTTATCGCAGTAGTTTATGTATCGCAAACGTTTATTGAAGTGAGCCAATGTTTTATCTGTCATCACGGAAGACTTAGCGTTTTGATTTAGCAAGCCTGTTTTTGCTAATGACTTAAGCTTTTAGCATGAATATCCCGATACATAGGTTCCGCAATTACAACTCTCAGCCTATATTTTGAAATTCGCATCCACAGTAATATTCAAATGACGCACTAGTTGCACTTTTGGACAAAAATAAATCATAATGTTGAACAAATCACTTGCGCGTTTATACTGAGCAGTCAAACCTACAATACGTGATCCATTTAGGTTAGGTTCTTTGATATGTAGGAAAATATTCAATACGCCCCGATTAGAACAAGAATTTAAAGTGCAAAACCGTTAAAAATTTTTAAGTACTTTGATCCCTGGCCCCTGTCTTTGAGTGCAGCGTAATTGCACACACATTTACACAAATGGCCGCGGCGCTGGAAGAGCCCACAAGCGTCATTTACGAGTGCCCTGGGGTTGAAAACAATATGTTATTGTGCATGCACATTCCCATGGATTGTGTTTAACGTCTTATGTCATCAAAAGGTACATACGGCCCTCGCCAGGCAGCTGAGACATCCACAAACGAAGAGCCAAGTGCGCCGTTGTAGCACTTTAGACATATGTGTAGACGTCTGTGCAATGAGCAATGACTATCTAGATTTCAAATCGTGGTGCAGTATGTGTGCTGCATATTTCTGCGACACATAAAACAAAACGTATTCGTAGTGAATTTTTTTACCCATGACATTGCGATCTTCTTTCATCCAAGATGCTTCATTAACATTTTAATTTTATTATATGCAGAAACTTTTAAACGCATCTACTTCTTCCTTTTGGCTGTATATATTATGACATTCTGTACTCCCAGTATCATAAGAAGGTTCAGTGTGGAGATGCAGTGTCGGTATTTCGCTCAAGTACGTGTGGGATAACATAAATCACGGTCACTGAGCAGTAATACATCTTCCACATTTAATCATTCAACTGCATTTCAACTTACCTATTGCAGCGGGGCCGCTCAAGACAACCGGCGCCATGACCAGGCCCTGCACGCCACATGCGAGGCCCAGGCTTTCCACGCCAAGGTATTCGCCGTACAGGACGCCCTTGACGCAGATCAAGAAGCCTCGGCATACACCCAGCACTGTTGTGAGTACCGAAAGGACTACGTAGTCACAGATAAGGGATATGAGAACGAGGCTAGCCGCCGAAATTGCCAGGCTTCCCGCTGCTAAAGGGCACCTGCTGAACGGTATCTTGTCGGAGACAAATGGCACCACCAGACGACCCACCAGCTGTCCCACGGCGGCGAAAGCTTGGAGCTGATTGCACTGGCTCAACGTGCCAGCTTTTTTGTCCATCCCATATGCTACGATGGTTCCCTCATGCATGGAGCTGGAATAGTCTATAGCTACGTAGCTCGCAACAAGCGCATACATGCGCGCTGAGCGAAAAAGTGCGATGCAGTGTTTCAGCATGTCCGGTGCTTTAACCACCAGGTACTTAGTTTGGTGACCGTCGCCGTCGCATTGCTCCCGATTTGTAACCACCAAAGAGATGCTTTTATGCCTGCACTTTTCTGATAGGTCCTGCAGACCAGCATGCACTCCGTCAGTTTGCGGGCCAATCAAGTCGTCACTCTTCGAACTTCCTGTATTCAGAGGTCCTCTTGTTTTCTGTAATGACCCTGTGTCGTGCCTTCCATGTATCCGAGTGGGAGCCTCATCAGACAGAAGGCTGGGCGAAGGGAGAACAGCATTAGAACAGTCACGAATATTTGAAGGCCTTGAATGCTCTTCCTTTGCAGGAAAGGATTTCTTCCTCCATGGAAACCGAAATGTCACTGGACGCGGGTTCTCGAGCAACATCACGAGAGGTATTGCGTGCCCTCCAATAGCGCCAACAACCATGAGGCCGCGGAGGGTACCATAATTTTCGGAAACGTAGGCAAATAAACTTGGGCCTATGACACCCGATGCCGCCCATCCGATGTACTTGAAAGCGGTCGCTGTTGCGCGATATTTCTCAAAGTAGGTCAGAGTATAAATGGAAAAGGTCAGTAGCACGGTCCCCGCACCGGCGCCTGAAAAAAAAAAAACAGGCGCATGTGGTAATGCATGCAGTAGTCTTTGAGTCGAGGGGAGCTTTTCCCACGATCTACCAGTGATAGACGCATGGGATCTACGAGGGCATGACACCCGTATTTCTTAATGTAGGTGATTTCAGATATTAGGGTCTCTTTTGACTCGTAATAGTACCAATGGTGGTGGATATCAGAACACAGGCGAGTGATAGTAAAATCGTCGCCGGTTAACCTATCAATAAAATTACCTTTTAATCGGTTAGTTAGGTGCTTACTTACAAATATATGTGTATTCATCTGTCATTAGCAACTGAAACATGTTTTAATTAGAAATTTTCATTATGTTGAACTCTGCGGGGCTTAAATTTTGGCCACTCGTGCAAGAATAAAAAAAAATCACGCGGCAGGGAACCGCCTGTGTCTCACTTAAAGAGAACGTCACTCAGCGAAGTGAGTGTCATAGCGTCCTCTCTTCTCGGTACTGCTAGCGTGGGAGAATTGGAGCAGCGGAAAGCGAAAATCGGCCCTGGCTAGGGCGGGGCAAGCAACGTTGTATATACCCCATTCGCCATCAAGATATATATGCTGCTCGGTATGACCGCGTGCGCCTCACAGCCGTCCTATTTTCAAATTGCGCGCAGGATGGCCAGAGTTTTAGAAATTTTAATTACTGAATTGTCAATTACTAACACCCACCTATAACTCTGCCATCACAGCCAGCACGTCATTAAAGGAGCTTAAAAGTTAAACACACAAGAGAGTACTGAAAGAGCGAACTAATTCCCATGATTAATATGTTTACTGATGTCCGCCGCCACTCTATTACTATATGCTGCAACTCTGAACCTGAATAAAAAAAATTGGTAATTTACTGCCGGGTTTTCCTCAAACGGCGATGGCAACTGGACGTGTAGAAGTCTCTTAACCCAATAATTAGGCGCGGAGATAGATGATAAAAGCACAAACATAAGTTTCGTACCGAGGCACAGATTTAACAAAAAAAAAACAGGTCGCTGAACACGATAGCGTTAAAGGGACACTGAGGAGAACTCTATCATTTTTTTTGTTAGGTTAATCTGATAGTTCGGCATTTCATGGGTTTCTTGCCGCCTGTCCGGGCGCGAAAGATGCATTTATTTCAAAGAAATTTGGATTCGAAAATGAAAAATTTTTTCCCGCCGCTCTGATTCAAACTCAGGGAACTCTTATGACGCCACGGCAACTCTTATGACGTCTCAGAACGGAGTGACGTGATACGTGACGTAACCGCAGACTCCGTGATTTCTGACAGCTAGCGGTGCGGTGCGCAACCTACCTTTGCCAGCCTCAGAGATTCATGGTATCCATGAAGTAAGAAAAACTCCTTCAAGGTGGCGCCTCTTGTCCTAGGAAGTCATCACGCTTGTACTTGCGAGATCGGCCTGTGGCGGCGACACCTGTATTTTGGTTCTTGCTATTTTCTACATTACAAGGGCTTTGTTTTCAGTAAGAGTGGCGTTTTTGTGATAAGGAGCGGCTATTCTATCGATACAAGCCAACTTCAATTTCTCCTCAGTGTCCCTTTAAGGAACACGTGCCGCAGAAAATCCGCCGGCGTCGCTGCCCGTGAGTAAAAATCCATTAAAAATCCTCAGAGAAGCAACCTAGAGGCAGGTGGGCCACAGAGGTCACGTAAGAGTATCTCGCCTTCACCACGTGCCCACCGGTGGCAGTTAAATTAATTATTGGTGGCGAGAGGTTGCCCGCGAACAGCAACCTGAGTCGTACAAGCCCCACCGATGGCAGAACCTGCCATCACTGACCAATTTTGCATCGCTTCGCCGCTCACCACTGCGCCAGGAGTGGTCTGAGGATTCCTAGATATCTGTGCATGTTAAATAAAGAATGACCAAATCCGCATATGTGGACATTAACCTATTAAAACTGTCGCATGATACCCTCGTGTCTGAGATTATTGACCCCTCCATTTTTTAAATTTTTTTTCCTATGCGAAGTTTCATATTGATAAAGCCTTCAGTTACTGGAGAAATGGCCTAAAGTTTCGGTATTAGTCTTTAAAAAGGACACAATACTAGGAATAATTTTTAATGAAAGAATTGATGCTTGCAGTGATAATATTCTTTCAGCGAATGAGAACTATGAAACATCGAGTATAATTATTACCAACGAACAGGGCTACAATACCACTTACCGTATGCACCGCCGACAAGTACACTCATCCACACAATGTTTGGAGAAAACGCCGATGCGACCAGGCTGACACAAGCCAGGAGGGCGCCGAAAATGGCAATATGAAAGACGGAAATTCTTTGCTGGAGAACAGTCGTGAAGAGGCCTGCGCAAATGGGCATGGTTACTCTGGTGCATTATACAACCCACCCTCACGATAAAGTGCCCAAGCATGTAGTGAGATAGCCTTTCATTTTCCCGTGTACTGACTTGTACATCAGGACAAAGAAAGCTGTTAAGTAAAAAGAATGAATCTTGGTACACTTAAGGACTCAAGCGCACTGGCGACATGCAAGCAGGAAACACGGATATAAACTTCATTCCAGGAAGCTTTCTGATAATTCTGCTGTTGGAAGTTTTACAGAAGTTAAAGAGTAAACGGCTTGACTAAAATGTCCACCAAACCTACTGCAGTAGACTGCGGCTGTGCGCTTATTTGGCAACTGCTGCCTAAGATTTCATTGTGCGCGCACAGTTAATCTGGATTTCACATACTACATCGTTAATCCGAATTTCGCATGTTTATCTGTTCAGTCCTTTCATCCTGTCCACTCACCTCTTTCATTTCATTTCTCCATTCTGCCTGATATCCTTTACTTCCGCTGTCACAGCTCTGGTGTTTAAATATCGATGGCAGATGCCGGGGCTAGCGAAAATATTTTCCTTCCGCTTTTTAATATATGTAACAAAACCACTTAAAATACTACTTATCTGCAAATGCACAAATGTACATTCCTGGCCAGCTTGAAATCACCCAGCAAACAACTAGATATCAAGTTTGCAAAAGTCAATGTGCCCCGCCGCGGTGGCTCAGTGGTCAGGGCGCTCGACTACTGATCCGGAGTTCCCGGGTTCGAACCCGACCGCGGCGGCTGCGGTTTTATGGAGGAAAAACGCTAAGGCGCCCGTGTGCTGTGCGATGTCAGTGCACGTTAAAGATCCCCAGGTGGTCGAAATTATTCCGGAGCCCTCCACTACGGCACCTCCTTCTTCATTTCTTCTTTCACTCCCTCCTTTATCCCTTCCCTTACGGCGCGGTTCAGGTGTCCAACGATATATGAGACAGATACTGCGCCATTTCCTTTCCCCCCAAAACCAATTATTATTATTATTATTATTATTATTATTATTATTATTATTATTATTATTATTATTATTATTATTATTATTATTATTATTATTATTATTATACGTCAATGCGTAGACTAGATAGTAATACATGTTGCCAATGGAAAGTACAGCGCCCAGAAGACAATAACACGATAGAGAGACACACCACCATGGCACAGAATTGTGAGTCTCTCTCGTGTCCTTGCCTTTTCTGCGCTGCTCTGCCTTGATGGCTTTTACTGGGAGTTTCGTCGAAGGTTAAAGGGTCTGTGCCCGGCTTCAAAAAGACGACTTCTCCCAGAAATGAAAAACAGGCTCCGCGGAAACTCTGGGAATGTCGTGGCAATGAGACGCACTGCGAGCAAAAGGAGGAACAGTGCGAAGGCCAGTAGGCGAGTGTAGTTTTAAGAGAAGTTGTAAATCATAATTATGGCGAAGAACCGCAGTAGACTCGTTGCGTTTGCAATAGAAACCAAAGTTCTTGCGCTCTGCACCGCTCCGCACGTACATTCGCGGTTATTTGTCTCCATTATTTCCAATTGGTAAGGCACTGTCAGCCAATACCTCCAATATCGACAAGGTGTGAACGGTGCTCTAGATACCTGGCCCGGAAATTATGAAAAAAACTTAGAACCGCGCCTAGGAAAAAAATTACGTGCTGATCGCTGTTCGCTCCGACGGGAATACGACAGCATAAATCGCTTCCATGATAGCGCACAGTGAGGTGTTTAGGTGGTGTTTTTTATTTCTCTTTGCGATCAACTCAAACACATTGCTTTCACTTTCTCAAATATTATAGCACTTCCGAACATTACTATTACTGCTTGCTGTCTGTTTTTGGCGCAGCTGTCCGTTTTCTCACAACTCGTTTCTTCACAGGGTGTTGCTCTGCTCCTTGAAGGAATGGCAGCCAACATGTTTTCGGTACCACGCGTCCGTGTACCCCTCACTCCCCTCGCCGCGAAAAAACTTATATCGCACGGCCGAAAATCTCACAGCTCACTTTTTCGATACAACTCCACCGGAACTTCTCCAAAAACTTCTAAATCAATACTTCCCCGCATACCATCCTGTAGCACACCGCGACTATGCAGGCCTCCCTAAGGACCCCCTTGGCCAACCAAATATAGAAGCAGAGGTTCAGGCTGACTCAAAGACACCTCCTCCGGCGCCGGCGCAGTTCGGGTACACAAGAATAATAATAATATTAATTGGTTTTGGCGGAAGGAAATGGCGCAGTATCGGTCACTTATATCGTTGGACACCTGAACCGCGCCGTAAGGGAAGGGATAAAGGAGGGAGTGAATGAAGAAAGGAAGAAAGATGTGCCGTAGTGCAAGGCTCCGGAATAATTTCGACCATCTGGGGATCTTTAACGTGCACTGCCATCGCACAGCACACGGGCGCCTTAGCGTTTTGCCTCCAAAAAAAAAACGCATCCGCTGCGGTCGGGTTCGAACCCGAGAACTCCGGATCAGTAGCCGAGTGCCCTAACCACTGAGCCATCGCGGCGGGTGTACACAAGAAGGCACTACAGAATCTTGACAGTCAGTTCATCGCCGCCTTTATCGTATACTTTAGCGAGTGCTGGCAAAAGGGCGCCCTCCCACCGAAAATTTTCCGGAGCACTCCACTACCGCGTCGTCTTCCCGCTAACATGAACCATTAGGACCATAATGGCCGGCGCCTGGAGCAGCCGGAAGCCCTGGCCCGAACCTGTGGATTGAAATCCGGCGTATTCTACGTGGATTCCCACCATCCCCACCATGGGGGATGGTACACGGCCGCAGTCGTTCGCCAATCCATTACAGTGAATGGCCTTACTTTCTGAGCTCGCCACATAACACACGTGAAGGAATTCTCCATAGCTTTGGCTACATCTCATCCCACTTCCAAAATAATTATTTCCCATTCGCGAGGGGTCTTTCGCAACGTCGAGCACGGCTGAGAACCGTACCTATCCTACCACCTTCTCCAAAAGCGGCGTCTACACCGTGGACCCCTAGATCGTAATATCGTTTGGGGTCCTGTCCACATGTGCCTTGAGGGAAATGAAGCAGCTGACGCGGTCGCAATCATGCTCTCTCGCCGGGCATTCTCCTCCAACCCCGGCGATCAGGTCTCGGATTCATTCCAGATTACTCCTTCAAAGACATTGCTTTACTTTATCAATGTGGCCACGGCCTTGATCCCGCCCGTGTAAAGGTATCTAAAAGGCGGAGGGGCGGCTTCTGCTCCGCCTTTATACTGATACTTTGCTGTGCCCGGCAGGTCTCAAACACTTCGACCCTTCTTTCTTGGGCAACCGCCTGCACTGTGCGGAGAAGTCTGCGGACATCTATCACATGGTGTGGGCCAGCTCCTCCACCCCTGCTATCCCCCCTCACCCCAACCCCACCTGGGAGGACTGGAAGGCGACCATGCTCGGCTGCTCTGACCTACAGGCCGCAAAAGTCCTGGTTGAGCGCCCCCGGGCAGCGGCCGACGCCACTAGGAAAACGTAGTAGGAACCTCACCTAGCGTTTGTGAAGGCCGGCCCCTTAAGAGTCGGTCCAGTCATACCTCCCTGCACATACTCTTTTCGAGGCAATAAAGGTTTTTCTCCACCACAACATCTTAATCCTTTCTTCTTTCACTCCCGCCTTCCTCCCTTCCTTCACGGCGCGGTTGAGGTGCCTGTCCAGAAGTGAGACAGTTACTGTGCCATTTCCTTTCTTCAAAACCCACAAAAGTTTTGGACGGCGCCTTTTTCTTTCTGCTTTCACTCCCGCCTTCATACCTACTCACCTCCCCCATGACGCGGATGAGCTAACCAAGAACTAGAGAGGCAGTTACGGCGCCTTTCCTTTCCCCAAAAATCACTCTTTTCCTCCCTGCACGAAACACTGTCAAGCATGGCGCCCGCCTGCTCCTTCTATTTTCGTCCTCCCTCTCATGCCCCCTTTCTCTCCACTTCGGTTCCTTGGTGGTGGTGAAAAACTTTATTATAAGCGGAGCTCTTATACCTAAAAATTTTAGAGGTGGGCTGGCTCCTGGTCGTGGGTGGCAGCCGGTAGCCAGTGTCTGACGGCGACCTTCTCCGCCCACTGCACTAGCCTCAGTCGCGACACTGAATCGGAGCTAGAGACCACGACCTCCCACCCCTCCGAGTCCGCGAGAGCCTATTGGGCCGTTGGTTGGAGTGTTTGGCAGATGAACATAATATGGTTGAATGTGGCTCTCGTGTCCCCACACAAAGAACATTCGGGGGTGTTAGTACAAGAGAAGAAAAGCGCAAGAAGCGCTGGGGAGTGAAAGGTGTGATCCTGAACTTAACGCCTGCCCGTTTGTTGTTGTTTTTTCAGGGATGTGTGTGGCGGGCGTCAAGTAGACGTTCTGCGCGACAGTGCAGCCGGTCTCGCGCGCTGCCCGGGTCTTCTGTAGGCACCGCTCGGTTGACATACGCTCGAGCAGCGGAATGGACCGTTGCGTTACCGGGATTGCCCGAATGGGCCGCTATCATTCTATTTGAATAGGGCGAGGTGACCGGAGGTTGGAGGCGAAAATTTTATAGGCGCCAGCATGCATCTGCGCGCGGGTAAAATTTTTTATCGCGGTTTTGGAATCGCTTACGACAAGAGTGGCAGTGAAAGACGATATCACTAGAGCGATGGCTGCTTCTTCGGCTTTCATCGAGGTGTCTGCCCTGATCGATCCTGATTTCGTGTGTTGCATGTTGTCGGAGAGTACGCAGAGGGCGTAAGCTCAGGGGTGGGAGTACTCTGCAGCGCTTGTGTATACTACTTCATGTCCGTTTTGACGAGCTATATCCAAGGTACGGGCGTGGATTCTCAGTCGAGTCTGGTTGTGGACTGGACGCATGTTTTTAGGTAGGGGGTAAATCCAGATTCCGAACCTCAAAGCCATATATCTCACGACAACAGCCAAATCCAGATCCAGACACTCAAAGCCACATATCTCACAACAACACCTAAGACTTCTCTTCCACCCTACTTGGGAGCGCAAAGCCCCGAACTAGACGAGGACACAAATAAGTGAAAAGTCCGAGCAGCTATGCTCGAACTTCGCACCACGTCTGTACCCGGAGCCGATCAAATCACAAACAAAGCTCTGAGAAACTTATGTTACAACTCTATCCAAGCTGCAGCGAACACCTACAACAAGCACTGCAATGAAGGCACTCTCCCTTAAGAGTGGACCCAAGCTCAAGGGTACCTTCATCCCTAAACTTTGTAAAGCGCTAAGCCTAACAAATATTCGTCCAATCTCGCTCACCTCTTGTCTCAGCAAGTTTTAGGACACGTAATCCTCAACCAACAGGTTAAACACTACTTGCAAATCAAAAACCTTTTCCCCCACGCGATGCTGGGTTTTCGAAGGCGCCTCTCCACAAAGACCATAATGCTTTATTTAATAAGAAGACATCCTCCACCCCTGTTACTGCAAATGAACGCGAGCACTGCTGGCCTTAGACCTTCAAAAGGCCTTTGATAGTGTATACGGCACTGACATATTATACACTCGGTCCAATCTTGATTGTGGGCGTTGAACGCACTCCCACATAGCCGCTATCCCCCAGGATCACAAAGCAGCAATCCGAGTTGGCTTCTTGAAATCCTTCGCTTTTCCTGGGGGTCTGTACTCTCTCCCTTTCTTTTTAACATCAGACTCATTGCGATGGCCCCCAAACTTAAACAGATTCTGAGTCTCTCCCATTCTTTCTATGCAGACGAGATTACCTTGTGGGCCAGCACAGGCATGTCGGAAGCAGAGTGAATGTGCTGACGTAGTGCGCGGCTTTCTTAAGCCTCACTTGCTCCCCTGCCAAGCCCGAACTCCTGTTACTGCACCCAACACCACGGAAAAAGGATAAGCCTTCCATGATCATTACTTTAGAATAGCAGCCGGTGCCAGAAGTGCACAAGTTTTGCGAACTAGGCATGTTCGTGCAAGAAAGAGAGAGAGAACAGGAGAAGGATTTTAATGGAACCGGAGAGGTCTGCCTGGTTGTCGGCCTGGCATGCAACCCCAGGCGAGGGTGAAAGAAGAGAAGGGTAGAGAACAGGATGGTGAAAAAAAGGAAAACAGAAAAAAGAAAAGGTGAATGGTAAAATCAAGCGCACTCACGCACTCACAAACACACACACACACACATAATTGTCAAAGAATGTCCACCAAACACGCGTCTCTGAAAAGCACTAAAATACTTTGGTCCCGAGCATACCCGAACCGCGTTCCTCCAAGGTCCAAGGACGTGCTCCAGGTGCACGGGGCCATCCTGTCGGAGTCGTAAATTTGATCATTCGACCGATCAAACTCACAACAAATAAACACCGCGGCATGCGCGAACCCGACCTACTAAAACTGATACAGGCATTCATGATAAGCCGGATGCTATAACCTCTACCCCACCTCTACCTCACAAAAACGGAGACCGAAAACGTAGATGCAATAATCAGATAAGAATACAAGGCGGCCTTTCGTCTGCCCAAACACACCCCCACCTTTCGTCTCTTACGCATGGGAGTCCACAACACGTTCCACGCTCAGTGAGCTTACGAAAGCACCCCACCGCGGCGGCCGCGTTTCGATGGAGGCGAGCCGCGAAGGGAACCGTGTGCTGTGCGATGACGGTGCACATTAGAGATACCCCAGTTTGTCGAAATTATTCAGAAGTCCTCGTCTACTGCACCTCTTTCTTACTTTCTTCTCTCAGTCCCTCATTTATCCCTTCCCTTGCGGCGCGTTTCAGGTGTCCGCCCAAATGTAAGACATATACTGCGCCATTTCTTTTCCCCAACAACCAGCTTCCCAATTTATAGTCTACGTACACGCCGCAGAGCACTCCCATCTCTCAGCTTACGCCCTCTGCGTACTCTCTTACAACCTACAACACATGACATCAGGATCGATTTGGGCAAACACCTCGGAAGAAACCAAAGAAGCAACTATCGAGCTAGCGATACCGTCTTCCACTGCCACTATTACCGTGAGCGATTCCAAAACCACCATTCAAATTTTTGCTGCAGGCAGATACATGCTACCGCCTAAAAAATTGTCGGTTCATTGACGCGCGCCCTGGCATAGGCTGCGTCCAGAGAACGCGCGACATTGCTTTCCCTCCCCCTTTATGGTTTTTCTTCGTGTCTCCTGTGGCTGTTGCGCTTTCCTCCTTCCGTGCATTATGCCTATGCACCATGCATCATGCATGCACGTTTCCTCACCAAAATCCCTCTAATGCGGTTCCCTTTAAGAAAGGTTGGCAATGTAAGGCTGTGCCGTTTAGAGCACGCACGTTCAGGTGCACAGCTGTTTCTGTCGTAAATCATCGTCTGCCGACCGTGCTTCTATGGCGGGCAGTGACGGGGACGTCACTGCCCGCCAACGGTAAAATTTCATTGCCTGCAGCAGTTACGTCACCACAGAGGACGCGCTGTCACAATAACGGCAGATGTCAATTGAATGGAATCGAGTGACTTGGCCAACCGGGTGTGTCTGCGTGAAGCCTCCATCTCCCAGCCGTGGCAGGTGGTGTACGGAAAGATATTGGGAAGACGAACCTAGGTGTCACAGGTACTACCAGACAAGCACTGACGTCACCAAACCAGATTCGTCTTGTGAAACCTGTAGCCAACCGTGGCAGAGGCACGTGGCGTTCAGGAAGAGCATTGCGCGGTTAGAGCATTCCTGCAGGAGGATTGATTGGCTCGGGCGTGACATTACAATGCACGTGAGGCGGTGAGGGAGTTTCACTTGGCAACGCGGAACATCTGCGCCGGCACGGCGTCATTCGGTAGCCGCGTTTGGTTGCGTCCAGACAGCCCTGAACGCGTCTCTGCAAGTCTGAGCAGTTCGCTGTAGGCATGAGGATGAAGGCAGGCTCGTCGCGTACTTCGCAATGCCTTGGCAAAGATGATGGTGCAACGGGGCTGTGCGCTCTCGCATTACCACAAGCAATCATTGGTTAAGTGTACCACAATTTTCTTGGCTCACAGGAATGAGCAAGCGAACGCAGCGATGACCCACTCAACATGCTTCCCACCGAGTGGTAGCACTGGTTTGTTGAGAGTGACTGGTTAAGAAAACTTTTTTGTTTGCCTCTTGTGACACCAAACCGTCGTAAGGAAATGGTAAACCTCGAGAGATACTTTCACTTCCTCTCAGACGAGAGCACAAGTACTTCCCTCATCAGAGTACGTAATATCCGTCCACAATGATAGCCTCACAATAAACAGCCTCACTAAGCCGGTGTTACCCTGCCTATGTCGGCTAGTAATGGACCAGAAATGCTCGAATGCAAGTTCATCCACAAGTCACTGAGGTGTCAACGGTGTTACGTACATAACAAGCCTATGCGTCGCCTGTGTACTGCGTCTAGCTTAAAAGCTACCCTTAGCAACTATTTTAAAGCCAACTGGCACAACTTTGTTTTCCAAGTGGCACACATTCTGCGAGAGTGCAGCAGGTTTTTTTATAACCGCATTTTAAGCCTACCTGATAGTCCTTTCCAATGTACGCGGAACTTCAACTGCTATTCACGGCTCCTGAACTCCGTAGTAGGGGATATCCCCGCTGGCAGGAAAAGTGGTTCGGCTTGGTTTCTCACGGAGAGAAATTGAACACCTCTCACCTACGATATGAGATGCAGGCGTATAGATGGACTGAGGCCAAGCTGCCTGCTCGTGGCTCACGTTGAACTCCGCCATGAAGAGGACATAGAGGAGGCCGTAGCTTGAAGAAGTGAACATGATGAAAAATACGGAAAGAGCAGCCAGGAAAAGGATTGTCCAGCAGCGGTCTTGAACAATTACCGGAGACATATTTGAGGCTTTTTTTGTGGCAAGTGGCACCATGGTCTCGAGGGTGATCGTGGACAAGCAAGACGACAAGTCGCCAAAGTCGTTTCAACTGGTAGCCGTCAGAAAGAAAAGATGACCAAATAAAGTTATAGAATCCAAAATGTAGGCAAAGTATATCCAGAAAAAAAGATTTCAGAAATCTAAGAGCCTATCACAGACTGCGACACTACCCCGCATTGCTCTACTGCATTAGCAATTGCAATAATCATACTAAGTTCACATTCAAAATACACTTAGCAACAGCGGAAGAGAAAACTTCGTTCAACATACGAGTCACCCGCAAGGCCAATCACATCACCCAATGAGGAAATATAGGAATAATGAATTTTTAATCGGAGCTAAATATTGAATGCGCGACTCGGTGTGCTTGAGCACTGAGTTCCATATCTAAATAAACAAACAGTGTTTGAGGAAAGACCCGTAGAGACAAGACCTCTCCCAGTGAATACCCAATCTGCGTGCCGGTTTTAGTCAACTTCTTTTTTTTTCTAAAAGCAACTGTTTTCATATTTTCCTGTAATGCTCCGCCATCAGCAGAATGCTTTAAAAGCGAGCAGCACAACTTTTCAAAGAATAATACATGTAGCCCTTTGAACATGTATTTTTTTTCTCTGGTGTTGAATAAAACCCAATTTGGAGTATAACGTACAATGTAAAAAACAGTGCAGATATTTCTTCTCACCGTCTTTTAAGCCGTCTGGATACTCCGCTACTTTCAGAGTGGAGTTTTCTATTCTAGTCAATGAGGAATGCTCGCATAGTTAAAGGAGTTTGGTTGTTAAAAGGATACAGTAAGGTTTCTTTCGCTCCAAGAAATAAACTTTAAAAGAAGAAAGTCCCCACAGGGACGCCATATTTGCGCCTGTTTTCTACGACGCGTGCCTCTCTTTCCGCTAACAAAAAACTGCGTTATGAAACAGAAAATTTCGTTCCCTTACAGAAAGCATCGGAATGCTGCTCTGCCTGGTCATTTTGTTTTATATGGGATGTTCTTCAAAGGGGTTACAGAGGAGGGGCAACTTTAGTCGAAAGTAAGGTGACTAAAATTTGCTTCTACCCGAGCCGTGCAGCTGTTGCATCAGCTGTAGAAGTCCGAACTTTTGGCTATGTGAGGGAGGAAGTTTTCACTTTCATTATATTGGAAAAGCTGGCGATGCATAAGCAGCCAGAAAGCATGACCCAGAGACAAGACACTTGCGCTCAAAAGTTTTGACGAGGGCTCTACGTAATGCACACATTGTAGAGGTTCCAGCCGTGGGTTTCTTAGCTTATCCGGAGCTTCCCGTTTGTTATTCGTTTTCTCAAGCCTAGAGTTCGAACATAACCTACTTAGTCCCCACTATGTCCTTACATAGCCACAAATAGGCTCAATAAAACAAAAAATACTGAAAACCTGACCAAGGAATTCCCAAAAGCGCCCAATACGTTTCACTCGCGTCGAACGTTTTGTCGTTTTGAAAACAATAGTTACTTTCAGATAGGATACCGCTTCACATAGGACACCTGCACATATATCTATTTGAATGCCCTAAGACTAATTTTATATTAAGCGTATCAGTATAATAAATAGATACAATAAAGCGTACTACCTGGCTTCGTTGAACGGTTTGCTGTGATGCGCCCTAACCACTGGTTTCGCACTCGCAAGCTGCGACCAAGGTCTACTCTGGATTTGATTAGATGCACTGCGCGGAAGCCTTTTCGCCGTAGTTACGTCAGCATTTCCACCTAAAGCTGGCAGTATCCGTCGACAACAAGGAATAAAACTTTATAAGCACGGTATGGACGGCTACGTATGCACCCAACCTCTCGCGGCCGAGACAGCTGCTACACCGTACCTGCAGAGGGCAGGCTTCGCAGCTGACGCGCATAACTGTGAGGTGACGCACAACTGTGTTTAGACACATAAGAATCCCAGAGTGATTTCTGACATTGAAATGCCTGTGTGCGTCTGTTGAAAACCACAAGCAACGCAAAAGTATTAGTGAAGTGTTGTAGTCGCAGTTATTTCTGTACAGCGAGGCCCTTGCTTATGTATGCGTCCGTAGCGATTAGGCCAAAGGCACGTCGCGGGACTAGCTTTCAGACAGAAATATCAAGTAAAACAAGACGGCGAGATATAAGCTCCACGTCGCGGACTTACGCGGAAAACGCTTTACTGTGTGTCTATGGTGAATAAATCTTTATTATTATTATTACGATGTGTGTACTCCGCAAAATGTGAACCTTTTTCAGATGCTAAAGATGCCGAATTTTCGATCGGCTTTTGCTCATACCGTTGTACTAAAACATTTCTGGAGCGATACATTTAAAGTCCCCACTGTGCTTCCCCGGCCTTTACGTCACGCGCCTGCAATTTCGGTTCCTCACAGACGGACCAGATTTGCCAAATGTAGTCGAGCGTATTATGTTCTAGATATATATATTGCTCTTCCCCCTGAAATAAATTCCTGTGAGTCTATACGTGATACTCGCATAAAACTCAAGAATTTGCACTTATTATTATTATTATTATTATTATTATTATTATTATTATTATTATTATTATTATTATTATTATTATTATTATTATTATTATTATTATTATTATTAATAATCTAATTCTCTGGTCCAGATTTATCTCTCGTGTTGGGCACAAGGAGAATGTATCGACAGTGAGGTAGCAAAAGTAATAAGTTGTATCTAAATCACGTGTGTCACAGGATTCGATACATTGGGCTCTTCATTTTACCGTTTGTGCTGTCAGCAACAAATGAAACGCGAACAAAACAGTTGAACTACAGACTGTAAGATACGCCAC
The DNA here is from genome assembly GCF_052857255.1 of Amblyomma americanum. NCBI lineage: Eukaryota > Metazoa > Arthropoda > Arachnida > Ixodida > Ixodidae > Amblyomma > Amblyomma americanum. The sequence goes on from NC_135498.1 coordinate 98,286,628, forward strand.
TCTTAGCCAGTGGAAGCTAAATACTAGCTCCTGCTATTTTAACTTGGAAGGCGTGAAGAATCTTCTTCAGAAGTGTTCGCTTGTATTTCCAATCCAGGAGCTAATAAGTTGGCGCTTTGGTGCTGCCGCCTCAGTTTTCTTGTTAGCATTTTATTCGTTGCTAGTACCATTCAACTGCCACAAAATGCCGTTTTTTCCAATGCGCGGATGACACCGTTTTCCGTACCAAACGCATGTACTACGAGAACGCAGCAAGTTTATTGCAGGCGAACGCATGCTTCGCAGTGAAATGGTTCGATTCACTAACTAATATTCCGTTAATCTTATTCAACGCTCTTTGTTCCCCCTGTCAGTGAACTCCCATTGACCAAGTAGATACAATAAACTATGCTATTGTCTTTCAAGCTCTATTTCAAGCTTATCTTTGCGGTGGACTAAGGAGTGTGGCCAGGGTTATACTTAACGTGAAATAATAAGCTCCACTGCAGGTGAAAAAAAAATATCGCGTATCCTCTAGCCTACAGCGTGCTGCGGTAGGGAATTACTCTCTTTGTACACTGTCCTTCACTATGGACGGACCAATAAAATAGAATACTAAAATGCATTTTAAATTGCATTGCTTATAATTCTTCTACAGCCCTTAGTGAAACATTATTCAAGTCGTCAGGTTGACATCTTTTGAATCACTTTTTAAGGAACCCTTAGGATATTTTAGTAAATAAGAATTCAAAACAAGATACTCGATCGGCTCCCAAAGTGCTGCTCAACACACAACATTATGTTGTGCCGCGCAGCTCCACCAAGTATGTTTAAGCGAGGAGACCTGCCTACGTGCCGAAAATTTACAATAGCCTTCCGGATGAGATCCTCTTACCAGACACTAAATATCGGCTGAGACAGTTCCTACAGTAATTTTTTTTTCTTATCTGTATTGTGTTATTTCCGTGTAGCGATGTTAGTCATTCTATACTTTCCGCGGAATTGTCAATATTGTCATTTTTTTATACCTGAAAAATTATCGATAGCAGCACTGCGTGTCAACATTTGTCCACTTGTGAGTCTCTTGGTCGGTCTTAATCTTGTGCTTATATTTCCTGTACATTCAATGACTACAGTGTTCTCCTCCATTTTTTTTTGCTTATGTCTTGTTACCACACTGAAGTCTAGCATTTTTTCACTTTTTTGTTTGTTTACGTTTTCTTCCTTAGATTTTTTTCCCGCTTGTTTTCTCGACGTCTTCTCGCTGTTTTTGCCGGGCTTTTTGCAGTACCTTGTCAACTGCAAATATTACGACTGTCATTATTAGCTGTGTAACAGTGCTGCTCGCTTTTTGGAAATGAATAACGCATTTAATAGCTGGTCAACAGTGGATAGTTAGTCTAGTAGGAGATTTAACTATTAAACCCTATATGCAACAAACGCAATTGCAACGAATTATTTACCTTATTTGGCGTCTTGGGATTTCACTACATTCGTCGTTGCCTCAACATGAGATGAACTTTTGAATGTACATTTAGTGACGTCGTGCTTAGATAATATAGCGGTTCGAGCGCCTAATCTTTAGCTGCTATCGTGTGTTATTGCTCAATGAATAACTGATCACTACTTTGCCGCTTGCCGTGTATCCCTAAGCGTGTCGCTTATTGGAACACAACATGAAAGTGTAAAGTTTTAAACTACTTCAGAAATACCAGTCGCTTTTGTTAACCAACGGAAGTTTGATAGCCATGTCACGCATTTTGCGTGGTCTTTTTTGATTGACGGTGGGCACTCACACCAAGCGTTCGATAGTTTTCGTCAGTATCTGGCTCATTTCGAAGGCTCCTGCCCCGTTACCAGAAATAAAAAGTGCAGAAAACCTAAATTTTGATCAAGTACAAGATTGCGCAAGCCATATCCCATACAGATGGGCTTTGGGCAGAATGCAAAAGTTCCCCTAGCAGTGAAGCCCTACACTAAGAAAGTAAAGTTGCTACAAACAAGGTTGCATGATGGAAGCCAACAATCACCGAAACCAAGGAGCTTAGGGGATGTCTTTTTTTTTCATTTGTAGTTCTCACCAATAGGACAGCAATAAAAGCAGAAGAAAAGACAGCTACACGTCGCCTGTTGGATCCGAACCCATGAACTTCGAAGCTCGCGTTCGGTGCTCTACCAACCCAGCTATGGCGACAGCTGTCCAATCTTCTACTTTTGGGGGGTATTTATGGGTAGTGTAGGCGAACCTTGAGACTGTTCAAAAGCGCCACCCTCGTCTATAGCTGCAGACGTAGTACGTCCTGTGTTACCGACAGTGCCACGTGGGAACGTGGTCGAACGGTAAGGACGGAACTATGCGAAAACCATCGTATGATACCTATAACATCAAGGCTGACAGATTCGAGGCCCTCGTCGAAATATTCACCAGACAAGCGAATGGAAAAAGGTTCTCGTTATGGCATTCATGACGGAAGCCAACATTAATCGAAACCAAGGAGTAGAGGAGATGAATTTTTTTCTTCAATTCGTAGTTTTCATCATTAGGAGATTGATAAAGCAGAACAAAGAACCACGTGCAGCCGCCGAGATCCGAACCCACGACCTCTGAATTTCGTGAACTTCGGAGTTCATGCTTTTACGCACATGTACGAGCCTCTATGCGCAGCTGTCTGCTGTCAAAAAGTGGTCGATATGTCATTATGCTCCTCAGAGAACACAAAAATCGTTTAAATGGTATTCATAGTTGCGCCTTGCAGTATACTATGTTGAATGAGGTTGGGAGCCTTTTAATACACGAAAGTTGTGTTTCCACAGTTCGACCTATTATCAAGTAGAGTTACAGGGGTGCGGTATGTTTTTTTAAGAGCCTATTGTGAGGAATCAATCCTGCCTCGTTTTATAAAGTTTCGTTTTTTGCGTCTAATGAATTTGATATAGCCTGGCCCAAGACGACGAAGGAAGAGTGCCCAAGGCATAACAAAATATTTTTTTTATCCTGGAGTAACAGTTTTTATTGTAGCACTTTCAAATTTTTCTGTAGTACCCTGTTCTTTTCTGCAGTATCTTTCTGTACACCTGCCGCAAGGACCATAGTTAGTGAAGTACAGCCTATAACGTTGTTCTTACTGCAAGTTCATGTCCTTAAGTGTATGTAAATATTGTAAGTGGGCTTGAGAGTTCTGGGCGAAGATCAGAAGACAGCGACAAGGTAGCGATCAAGGCGGCGTCATAGGGACATCGAGTTAGTTCGAAACGGCGTTTCAGCAGGCTGGTCTCGCGCACTGGCCAAAACCGTCTTTCTCCTCTTCGGCGGGTGCCTGCACTGGGCACGCGCTGGCTTGCTATATTACAATGCTGCCTCTTTCGATAGGGAAGTCTGCTGTATCACGCTTGCGCGAAGAAAAGTGGAAATACCGTTGCAGTAGAAGCAAAGGAGAATGGGTGGCAACGAGTGACACGCAACACATGGATAGGCTAGTGTAAAGAGAACTCCACTTGTCACTTTTGAACGCTGCAGCATTATTAGAGAAGTATCAAAAGAGTTCATGGTGGTTTAACGTCCCAAAGCGACTCAGGCGATGAGGGACGCCGTAATGAAGGACTCCGGAAATTTCGGCCACCTGGGGTTCTTTGACGTACACTGACATCGCACAGTACACGAGCCTCTAGAATTTCGCCTCCATCGAAATTCAACCGCCGCGGCCGGGATCGAACCCGCGTCTTTTTTGGGCCAGCAGTCGAGCGCCATAACCACTCAGCCACCGCGGCGGCTTGTGTATCAAAAGAGATATATGCCGTTCCTTCAAAGGCAACAACAACGTCGGATTTGTTCAAAAGCTTACTGCCTCTTAGATTACGGGTTTTTAAGCGATTTGTTTATCTTGACGAGTGCTTACCTTAGTTTCATGGTTTCAACCATAAGAATAGGTTTATTTCAGCAGTTCAAGCACTCTTCGAAGTATTAGTGCAAAAACCAAAATTAATATAAACGGTTCATTTCAAGTGTCGTTATGCTGTGGTATGTCGTGAGAAATGATTCTCATTAATTTATAGAGAAATGCGGAAAAAGCAGAACCTAAATTAAGGGCGGAAAACGTAGGCGCCGAAGCATTACTTAATCGAGAATATTCTGTGTCTAAGAGACATCATCTTGAGATTAAGTTCTATAAAAAATGCGCTTACAAAATTTCTGAGGAAATTGGGCAATTGGAGATGAGGTAGGAAGGAGACTTCGCCCAGTATGCGTGAACAGCATAGGTAAAACCAAATCACATCCCACACGCAAAAGCAAACGCGAAGTTCATCAAAGACGAGTCTGATGGGTCTCGTGATGGCCTTGCACATCGTGAGGAAAGAAATGTTTGCGCGCAGCTGCGAATCTTGTGCCTGACATCACGTCAGCTTTGGCGCGTTCGCTTTCGACGGCGGCACCTGCTACAAAGGGCGGTTAGCTTAGAGGCGATGAGTGTGTTTTGTTAGTTTCTCGCATGTGTTTTGTTGTTACCTCGGACTACCAATAGAACGTTTGGACTCTCTTAGTTGCAGGCTATATAAGCACCACTGGCACGGAAGGTACGCCATCGTCAACCCGGCGTACAGATTCAAAGACGCGGTCATATTCGCAGCGGTAAGCAGCGCCGTTGTTTTCTCTATGACGCAAACCCCTGTTAGAGAAAACACTGTCCGCAACAACGGGCGTGATTCCTATTGAGTCGCTAATGCTCTATTATTCTCGGATCCATATAGACTTGGTTGGCACCATATGTGGTTCAGTTAAAATCTCCGCTCTATCTCTTTTATCCCGAACGACATTTGTTTCAAGATTCTTCATACGAACACAAGTATTTTAACCCTTCTGTTCACCTTACTGGCGCAAATTCACTGGAACGCGTTGATTTTAGTGGAACTGCACCTTCGTCATGTCTTCCCTGCTAGGTTACGTGAAACGCTGATTACAGATTTGCGTAAGTTTTCCAGATAAAACAGGTCAACACATGATCGCATCCCCTGCGCATTACTTATGATCGAATCCTCGGATCGAATCGTCGGAATGCTCGTTAAATTTTAAACTTACCTTCAGCAAGGCCATTTCACGATGAATAATTTTTGCAGAGTTGTTTCTCACACGTAGGCTTTGTGTATTCATAAAAGTTCATCCGGCTTCACGTCTCTACAGCATTCTCTACTAATAACGGAATGACAAATTTTTATACAGAATATATAGCTACACTTAGTTCGTTCAATCAAGCAGAATTTGTGAAATTTGTTACCTGTCCGAACATTACGTGCTCCTGTGGAGCACTCAAGTGCAATTCCGGACTCTTAATCTCCTTTTACTTACGCCATTTTTGGTGCACTGCACAACATAGAGAATCAAATTTCAGCGAATTGTGAACTGATTCAACTGATGTTTGGAGCAACCGAAACCGGCGTTGGGGGAATACGGCGATTAAGTTTGAGAAAAATGTCCTCCGTGCGTTTCGAGAGTGCTATGTTTATTTTGGCTCGGAACAACTGCAACATCGCTGCAGGAACGATACCGACATTACGCCTAACACAGTTGCCGAACCCAGAAGAAGGGTTGACTGCGTAGAACTTGGTGCATAGGTGGCGCCCAAGAGAAGCCGGTTGTGACATCAGTGTGCACCTGTATATAGTTTTCTCGTAGACTTTCTTAATCAGTCGGCGCCCACTGGTGCTTCACCCGAAGCTTCGAAGAACTACTGAAACATGCACTGTCTTTTGGCGCGGGAAATAAAGCACCTTATTTGCTTTAGTTGCACCCTGTGCGCTTGCGCAGTAGCAGCCGCCATAGTTATGACAAGGCCTAGGCCAGTTAGAGAGGCAATGGATGCAGACGAGGCGGAGCGCCGTGCTTTCAACCCTGCACGGATGCGGAGGGGCAGTGCCACAGTCTCCTCGCGAAGGGCGTTGGACGAACGTCCTCGGGACGCGACCGAAAACCTGCTCAAAGACAAGGCTCCAAAGTGCGTGCCAACGCAATTCTTAAACCATAATGCAGACGTCGTAACCCTTTCAAAAAAAAATTTCATCTGCGCGCACTACTGCGTGGCTGCAGCCTTTAAAAGCAAATGCGAAAATTTCAAAAGCACTACGTTGACAAGCTAGTGCTTGCCACATGCATGAGCGCAAGTAGAATTGCATTTTTTTTAAGATTGCACGACAGAGGTCTTAACTAAGAGCACATGACAGGCCTTATATTTCTAGTCCATTTGGAGGTATATTTACACCAGTCTCAACCACCACATCGCCAAGCGACAAACCTTAGCTGACATCTTAATGGCAATTGCAGGTGTTGGAAGCGTGAGCAAGGTTAAGAAGTACAACGAGTCGCAAATACAGAAAGACGATACATACTGCCCAATCGTCTTTGCCAAATTACAGTTAGACGGGTGTGGAAAACCACTATAGTCCGTGTCTCGTTTTATATAACAAGTGTCCACCCTACGGCATGCCATTTGTAAAGCCTGGATGAGTCCTTTGGCGGCAGAAATGCAGAAGCTAACTGTAAAAAAAGAGATGAAAAAGGCCAGGGCCTTTATTATTTTATTTATTTACTTCAGACACCTCAAGGGCCTTCGGGTGAGGGCCTTACGTAGGCCCCTGTCTTATCACGAACAAAAAGAGTGAGTAGCCCATGTGGGCTAGTCAAGCAGCACTATACCAAATTTGTTTTGGAAAGCACTATTCCACCAAGGCATCATTACCCACAAATTTCAATAAATACGCTGAACTCAACGAATGGCTCAAATCCGCCCTCACTAACCTTGCCCAACTCCGTAGAAACAACGGATGCGCTTCAATGTTCTGAGTATGCAGCATGAAACCGAAAATCTTGTAGTGTCACTCGCCAGGGAATGTTTGCGGAAACTTCATAGAAAAATTTAATAGTGGGCTGTGCGCGCTCTACATTATTAAGAATGGAGCATTTTACGCAAATAACTAGAACAAATTTATTTCTATAACTGCGAAGCTTGATTTATAGATACTTAATTGTGAGGTTTCCATCGAGATGCATTGTTAGCAACTGTGGTTATGAACAAATTTTTTTTAGCTGGTAGTCGAATCTATTCTCTTCATTTTAAATGTTTTCGTAACTAACAAAGACGTATTATCGTGAAAATAGAATTTTCCTCAACACATTTTTAAAACACAGCCAAAGGGAACATAGTGGCCACCATGAACCAAATGCTTGAATGTATTTAACACATATCTTTTCAACCCAGCCTATCACTTAACATCCTTTTGTTTAAAGGTTTTCAAAGCCCAATTGCACCAGAGCCCCCCTTCGCCGATTTCGCCGCTGTTTGTCTGCTCGCGCAGCGACCTTGATGAGCTGAGTCGCTGTCATCTAGGTGACGTGACCTTGTGACGTCTTGACATACTGCTCTCCGTGGCAGGTGTGGTTCGATTAATGATTGGTCGCGAGAGGTTGCTGGGGAAGAGCAACCTTGGTGTCGCGCATTCGTAACGCGTCCCCGACTTCCCGAAGGGGAACGCTATCGCGTGCAGGTTCAAACAAGAGAACAAACACATCAAACAAATGAAAACGAAGCCGTATTTATAATTTAAAAGAAAATAGCAGATAAAAAACCAAAACATCAATATAAACACACACCCAACACGCCTACAACCCTACTGATTGAAGGAAAGAGTTCACCAGATATTGAGCTTCCCAGGTGAAGCGGGGATGCCTTGCAGACACGACAGCCGCTGGTTGATGAGCTGCGGCGCGTCGCTGGCATTGCGTCGAAGGAAGCGGCGGAAGGGAACCAGGTGGTAGTAGGAGCGGAGAGGACAACAGGAAGACGCCGGTGGTCTCCCGTCAGTAGCCCGAAGAACTTAGCAGCAGCAGGAGAAGCGTTGCTAGGACCCGTCGATGGCGTATCGAAACGCAGTAAGCTTAATACAGGCTATCTAAGGGAGCCTTTCGGCAACACGGACCCTCAGTCCATCGGCCGCCACCTCCAAACCTGGAAGGGAAGCAGGAGGCTTGCGTCGGTGGTCCAAGGAAGGTCCCCGGCAGTACGGCTCCAACCTCCAGGCTTGAATGACCCGACCTCCGCTGCGCTGTCTCCCTTCACACTTCTGTTTTCCGACACGTCGTCTCTCTGCTCCTCGTGCTCGCCACGCTCTTCGCCGTCGTCGCCTCGCAAACACCATGCGCACGTGCACACGCGCAACGTTGGGCTGGCACGCGCAGCGCTGTCGGCGCATCACTGTCGGCGCCCCGCACTCAAAAATCCCCCGAGATTTGGTTGTGCACCGCACACTTGGCCTTTACAAGTCTTACCGATGGCAGCACCAGCCATCGCAAGGCAGTGTTTTGTCGCTTAACCGGTGCGCCGCTTCGCCATGACTTCTATACAGACTTCCAGGGATCTATGAATGTAAAATAGAAAATCGACAATTTCGCATATATCGGCATTAAACCATTACTGCTACGCGTCATACCCTTAAGGCGGAGGTAAATTTACCTTCCAGTTTTTGTTAGCCAGCACGAAAGCCCCCACTGAAGCCTACTGGACGATGAAAAACCTAGCCATGACCTGAAATCGAGGGTATGAAAAATCTAAGTTGCGCGACTAATTCGCATTTGGTCTAAAGACGTGAAATCATTCATCATTTTTTTCCCACTAAAGCGTTTTTAAAAGTTCAACCTAATTTCAGGTTACTAGCTGAAAGATATCTGCCATCCGAAAACTAAGAGGGGATCTTGTCGTTAAAATTAGGTTCAATGTCAGTGCACCTGAAAGATTGTTTGGGATGATTGCCGGCCATCTAGGCTATGACATATTGCCCTGAGTAAAGCAATCAGCGTGAAGAAAACGTCAAATTTCCGTCAGAAATAAACGACAGCAAAATTCGTCCAAAAATTTCTGAAATAATTTTAAACCTAGTAACTCCTGAAGTTCTATGAAGGGAAAGGGCAGGACATTGAAACTTTCGCCACTTCCTGCGCTTCAAAGTAGTCAAAAGGTTGTATCTTACTGCATTCAAAAAAGTAAGATATTTGTAGGGGTACTGTGTGCCAGCCTCGTTGAACAGATGGTGCTGCGGCTGATTAAGTAGTTTCACCACCAGAACGCCACCCGTAGGCAACGAAAAGCAGTTCCTTAACGTCATGGATTGAGAGTAACGTAACAAAAATTATTGTAAAAAATTACGACACGTCTAATAATCGGAGGGCTGAGATATTAACAACATTTCCAGCTAATTTCTTCGAAAATATAGTTTCTCGGGGCACGTTAATCGCCTCTATGTGCACTCTTTCTTTATAAGCTCAAAAAGTGGCCATTATCGACTGTCAACCGGGGGAGGGTATTTTGTTTAGTGCCGAGGACTGAATATTGTTTACTGTATTGCAGCCGCTGCGATGCCACAGCGCGCCAGTTTTAAATGCTTAGCCTCAGGCGCACAGGATTTTGGCAGAAATCGGCACCCTTCCCTCTTTTGAAGCGATCGCTTCACTACGCAATGTGAAGCCGATTTCACCCTGCCTGGAACAGCCCCCTGCTGCGCATGCGCCTAAATATACGGAGGAGGGCTGCGTAAAAATCAGAGGGCACGCACAATAAATGAATATATAACCAGCGCTTAAGCCGGGAATCGAATCCGGCCTTTTGGCGTTCGAGACTAGAACGCTCCCACTCTGCCACGACGGCTCTTTTTTTTCCTTATTGCATGAAAATGCTGCCGAAAAAAATCTAAGCATGCTTACGCCACACAACACCAGGCCACCGCACCCCTGCACTACCCCACCTTCAAAAACATGGAAAGTCCGGGAGGCACACTCATGCATCCCAAAAGGAGAGCCAGCTAGGCGGCTCTTGCAGGGCAGCATATACTCCCGGCACCAAAGCACATTGTTCACGAAACAAAGATTTCGTCGGTGGTGGTGATTCGGCGTTGCGGTCCATCATGCGGCTCTTCAAGGGGCTAATTTGTCCCAGCAACCTAAATAGATCATATGGCACAACACAGTTTTTCTCCACAGGCAAAAAGCAGATACTGTAGAATGTGATCTCAATGTCGTTCATAATTGTTCGTTGTAATTACTGCCAGAAGAACATAGCATCAGTGCACAGAATAAAACAACGATTAATTGTCTCTGGTGTATTGCACAGGCGGCAATTCACCATCCATGGCCCAGTCATGTTCTTAGCATGAAGCCATGGCTTCACAGGCAGCAGCGATGTGTGCACTTTAAAGAAGAATGTTTTTGCACCAGAAGCAATGCAGGTTCGCCTAACACGTTTTAAAGCACTGGTGTGAAGGAATTCCAGAGAAGGTTGCCGACACAATGGTACAGCTGCCTCCTGGAGAGGCTATACAGGTAAAGTAAAGAAAAGCGCACAGTGAGGAAATTGAAGGCGTCAGCAACTTCCTTAAGGAATCCCCATAAAGGCACCCACACGAGTGTGTCCAGTCGGTGGGAAAAGGAAAGTCAAATGAGCACCCATACGCCTAATAAACACAGCTACTAAAAAAGGGTGGTTTGCGGTTTGAAACAGAAAAAAAGCGAAACAAGCTGATGCACGTATAAGTGAACAAGGCCGATTCCGCCAGACTCCAAAGAAAGAAATAGGTTATCGTGACGCAAGGGTTCCCATTGGGAACGCCATACGAAGGTAGCAAATATTATGTGAAGCACCTGCACTTCCTTCCTCGCACAGTGGAGAACCTGCACCAAATAGGCAAGTTTTGCGAATGAAAGAATGTTGCAGACTTGACCCCGAGCAAATACTGACAGGACCCTACCCATCCAAGCCTGGGTTTGTTGCCTCATCGACGGCTCGACGTCTGAGCATGAATAAAGGCGCGTCTAATGAATGCACAGGTTTCTTAGAAACGATTTCGAGATGTGTACAGGGGCATATGTGAGGAATTATGAGCATGTAAATTATACTTGTCGGAATTAAGCGAGTACGATGAGTTTGCAGTACAATTCCTCCCAGCTTGGCGTGCAGTCGCAGCGCTATCCTGTAGGCACCTACTGAAACCCCCTTCGTCATTGACGGCGCTGACCCGGCAGAAGGCGCCGCATCTTCTGAGTCTTTCTCTTTTAGGGCGGAGCTTAAGCGTCTCCGAAGTTATTCTGCGCGTTCAACGCACACATTAGGCAAGCGCAAAATGTTTTTTCACAATTCAGACTCTCCCTTCGCATACTGCTCATTCGTTTATTACGCGTACTGGTTGGTACTTTCACGCCAGCGATTTGCTTGCTTTGTGAGTTATTATAGCAACACTAGCTTAAAATAGCTATAGAGAAACAGCTACAGAAAGAGCTAGCGAGACAGAGACAGGTAGAGAGAGTTTACAGAAATTACTCTGTCTATATTTACTATATAAGTTTTCTAAGCATCTTTCGTGGCTGAGATTAATTACTGTTGCTTTCAAGGAAGCTGAAAACGGCACCAAACATGTTCTTCATTTTAATAGGGTTACAAGACAACCTATGCACACGCTTTATCTACCACAGTTTTAGTCTTGATGCTTGATGCAAGGCGAGGAAGAACCAGCTCCGACAGCGTTAAGGTTCGAACTGTTTATAATCGCGCTGCTCGCGCTGCGGTCTAACCCAACTTCGTCCTTCTTGTCCGGCGAAGCGTGCCATGGCCTGCGAGCCGAGCGCGGCGCTAGGGGTGCTACAGGGATCCCCCCCCCCCCCCGGTAGAGCGGAAGCCACAGGATGCGCCCAGGGGATGTGCTTGCTGGGGAAGGTGCGCACAATGGTGGCGCAGCCGAAGCGAGAGTGAGTAGAGAGCCTACGGACATAGGAGTGGTAATGTAGGCTGGTTTGAGTCGGTCAGCAGCCACGACGTCTTCACGGCCGTTGACGTCTAACGTGAAGGTCTTCTGCGCACGATGGAGCACGCGGAACGGTTCATCGTAGGCCGGCGTGAGGGGTGGACGGAGGTGGTCACGGCGGATGAAGGCATGAGTGAGAGAGGCCAGGTCCTGGCTGACGGACACTGACTGAGAGTGACGAGCTGCAGGATTGAAAGGAGTAATGTGGCGAAATGCGTTGCGTTGGTTTCGGATGTCGGTGGAAGCGGCATGCATTAACGGAGGGGAGAAAGGAGAGAAGAATTCCCCAGGGAGACGCAGGCAAACACCTTAGACTAGCTCAGAAGACGAGCTGTCGAAGTCAGCCTTCAGTGCCGAGCGAATGCCCAAGAGGACGAGGTGAAGGTGGTCGGACCAGCGTTCCAGTGGCTTGTAAGCAGTAAGGGCAGCCTTCAGTTGTCGATGCAGACGTTCCAACATTCCATTGGCGGAAGGGTGGTGGGCGGTCGTAGAGATGTGGCGGACGCCCAGAATATTGGCAAGAGTAGTGAACAGTGCTGATTGAAACTGGCGGCCGTGGTCGGTGGTGACGACAAACGGGCAGCCTAAGCGAGAGACCCAGCCGACCATGAAGGCCGAAGCAAGTCTCGGCTGTAGCGTCAGCAATGCGCAACGGCCTGGCCAGCGGGTGAAACGATCCACACGGGTAAGCAGATAAGATGCCTCACGTGATAACGGGAGCGGTCCAACAATGTCTATGTCAACGTGAGAAAACCGTGCGTCAGGCGGCCGAAAAGGAGAGGCAGGCGTGACGGTATGCCGGTGAACTTTGACTCGCTGGCAGTGAGGGCAGGCTTGCCAGGGCTGCTCATGCGGTGCAGAAAGCCAAAGGTACGTAGGGGCGCGAGAAGACACTGGATGTCTCGCACGTAATGAACTGGGAGGAAAACGGCAGTGGACATTCCGCGAAGGACAGGGACGTAGATGAGCTGCGATGACGATGCAGCTTTGGATCGTTGCGCTGTGCAACCGCTAGCTCCTCCATGTCCATTCGCGATTCGGACGCCATGGCACTAACACGGGAAAGCGCATCATCAGCAGCATTCTCCGGGCCATGGACGTGAGTGAGATCTACTGTAAACTCCGAGATCAAAAACAGTTGGCGCATCTCGCGTGCAGTGTAGGTGCTGTGGTTCCTTTGGAAGGCAAACGTCAAGGGCTTATGGTCCGTGATGACCTGAAAGTCCCGGCCTTGCAGAAAGTGGCGAAAATGCTTGATGGCGAGGTACACAGTGAGCAGTTCTCGACCGAAATAGCTGTATTTAGTCTTAGGTGGCTTCAGCTTTGCGGAGAAAAAACCGAGAGGCTGCCACCTAGAGACGTGATGCTCGAGAACAGCGCTGACGGCAATGCTCGAGACGTCGCTGACCTCGGTGACGAGGTGCAGTGGAGCGTCACGAACTCGATGTATCAGCAAAGTGGCTTCTGCGAGTGCCTTCTTTGCAGCAGAAAATCCAGCTTCGGCGTCTTCAGTCCACACAAGTGGCGCAGAAGAATCTTTTTTAGAAGCCAAAAGATCGCTCAGAGGCTTCAGGAAAGAGACGCACTTCGGGAGAAAGAGGCGATGAAAGTTCAGGAGGCCCAATAATTCTCTGACCATTTTAAGCGACGTGGGGCCGGCAAAATCTTGAATGGCTTTGGCTTTGCTGTCGAGCCCGAATACCTTGTGGAGGCACCAGGTGGCCTAGGAACTCTTTTGTAGCTACGCCAAAGAGGCATTTGTTCGAGTTGATGACGAGCCAATATTCATCCAGTCGGTGGAAGAGGGCGCGCAGATGAGCTTCACGCTCAGAACCTGATGAACTTGCGACAAAGAGATCATTGATGTAAGCGAACACGAAGCCGAGGCCTCGCGTAACCTCGTTGATAACTCGCTGAAAAGTTGATGGAGAAGCTGGTAAATGAACGCTTATCATGGTGGCTTGAGGACAGCAAGGCACTGCCATCCTGTATGACAGGATTCCGCCGAGGTCTTAGTGCTCAAGATAGCGTCTTAGACTTGATCAGTCACATTGAACACCAGAGAGCTTTCGGCCTTTCCACCTTAGCCATTTTTCTTGATGTTGCGAAAGCTTGCGACAGCGTGCTTCAGAGCTCAATTCTGAACAGTTTGCAAGCATGGGCATACAGGGCCATATGTTAAGATTCATTTACAAGTTTATAAGTGGTCGCGCGGTTCGTGTACGGTTAGGTAGTACGTTAAGCACCGAAAGGGTTCTATCACGAGGTGTGCCTCAACGAAGTGTTCTTTCCCCCACGCTCTTTAACGCCGCAATGGCTGGCCTACCCGATTCGTTGAAGAAAAGTTGCAGGCAAGTGCGTATGTCACTTTATGCTGAGGACATCTGTATTTGGATTACTGTCTACCAACACAAGCGATTAGCCCTGATAGCTCGACAGGCTATACTTTCGGCACAAGCTTACCTTCAATGTGTGGGGTTGTCTCTGTCATTGGACAAATCCGGCTTTATTCTTTTTCCAGGTGTAGGAAGACGTCAAGCGCGGGTGAAGATAGACCTCGGTCACTCTTGCATCTGTCAATTCAACCACGCGCGTTTCCTGGGCGTCATTATTGACTCCCGTCTACAGTGGCGAAAAGCTGTAGACGCGATTGTTTCATCTATATCTTCTCGTCTCAATGTGACCCGTATAATTGCACGTGAGCAATGGGGAAACCATCCTTCTTCAATGATCAAACTTCATGAAGCGCTGGTGGTCAGCCGGATAATGTATCAATTACCTTTAATTTCCCCCTCGGCATCACAACTTGAGCGTCTCGAAGTTGTCCACAGAAAGGGCCTAAGAAGAGCCATTGAAGTTCCCCAGGCGGCTGCGAATAAGGCAGTACTTCATGAGTCCCTATCGAAACCTCTTTTCCTTATTGCTTCTCAGAGACTATTAATGCATCTTGACCGCTTAGGAGAGACGGTAGCTGGGCGATCTCTTCTCCAGCGGCTCTGCAAGAGATATGAGTCGAAGGCTTACTTGGCACTCAATACTCTTAGTTCTTTAGGCATTAAAGCCCGAAGGCAAAGGAAACGGTTGAAACACCCCTGGTCTTTTCAGACCCTCGACTGTAAGGTCACAATTTCCCATGTGAACGCAAAGCGCAGCTCTCCTTTGGAAGCAACGCGTTCGCTTGTACTGGAATACTTGGAAACAGAGTATGCCTGCCATCTTCAAATTTTCACGGATGGTTCTGTGGACAAGGTCAAACAAGCTAGCGCAGCGGCTTTTTACATTCCTTCTTTGGACTGTAAGTGGTCCGTACGCTGTACTGCTGTTGTATCCTCCACAACGGCTGAAAGTGTTGCTATTGAGGCGGCTTTACGGAAGTTAGGGTCTTGTCCGGCTCAACCTGTTGTCATCCTAACTGATTCAAAATCTGCCCTTGAGAGGTTAGAGCGCGGATTCCTCACTGACGCCTTGTCTCTAAGCTCTCTGCGCTTGGTGCAGAATCTGCACAGCAGAGGCTTTACTCTACATTTCCAGTGGGTGCCATCTCACAAAGGCGTCAACGGTAATGAGGTGGCAGACAGTCTCGCCCATAAAGCTCTCTCAAGGATTCCATCAAAAAAAAGTACCTCAAGATGGGAAAAGTCTCTGCAAGAAAACAGTGCTCGATCACTTCAGTACCCTGTGGAGTGCGTCCCACAAGCCATGTGTGACCAAGGGACTGAGAAGATCTCAGGCGAATCTTCTACATCGAATTCGCACGGCCTCTGCTCGCACTCCTGCATGGATGCATAAGACCGGCATAGCATCGTCTCCGCTCTGCTCTTTATGTGGTGTGTGCGGGGATATCGAAGATTATATTATGTACTGCCCAAAGTACAACGCGGGAAGGCATGTGATGTTCGCTTCCTTCAAGAAGACAGGAACCCGTCACGGCACAGTGCAGGACATTGTCTATCCGAGTGGAAACCAGACATGCAGAAGGGAGGCTGCACGCCTTCTTTTAACATTTCTGCAGAACACGGATCTTGTTTTTAAATGGTGACAGCAGGAACGAACTATGGCCTACTGTGATTGAATGTGTGCGTAGATGGTGTCTTCCGGAGTGGACTACTTTATACTGTAAGTGAATGTGTGTATGGAATGTGGCACTACAATGGCCTACGTTCTACTGTGACTGAATATGTGCATAGATGGTGACTTCTGGAGTGGACTGTGATGTGAACTGTGTGGATTGATTGTTTGCATAGATGGTGACTGCGGGAGAGAATGTGTACTATTATAAGAGACTGTGCGCTTAGCGGAGTAGATGCGGCATTGTTAATATCGAAGGGACGCTGCGGTGGAGCAATTGCCGGCCGACAAAGCAAGGCTAACCCCACCTGTAGCATTCAACACCTCAACCTCATCAACCTCAACCTCGCTGAAAAGTATGTGCGGCGATGCGGAAGCCAAAAGGCATCCGCATATACTCAAAGAGGCTGAACGGTGTGATAATGGCCGTCTTCAAAATATTAGCGGGCTAAATGGAATTTGATGACAAGTCTTCACTAAGTCAATTTTAGAGAAGATCGTGCACCCAGCCACATTTGATGTGAAGTCCTGTATGTGAGGGAGTGGAGAGCGGTCTGGTAAAGTGTGAGCATTAAGGGCGCTGAAGGAACAACTCACGCAGAAGGTGTCGTGCTGAGCAGCGGAGTCTCCAAGAAGCTGTCGCATGCGACGGAGGAGCAGCGAAGGGCAGCTGTCACCAGGCTCTGTAGCACTGAGGAGCTGCTGGAGTTTGCAGCGCTCGGACGCTGACTTGCGGTCGATGATAGCAGCCGTCAACGTGTCGAAGGGTCAAGCCGAGTCCGGCGAGCTGATGAGATCAACTAAGTGCTCAGCTGCGTGAGGAGGCAGGGACGACACGAGGTGGAGGAACTTGGTCTCCTGGCTGGTAATACATCGCAGCTGGAAATGCGCCTCAACCTGCAGGAGCCAGGCGTGGGGGCGATTGGGCCGAAATGGCGGCAGGCTGACTGGCTGGAACGTGACCACCGAAGCACTGAGATGCTGAGCGTTCTGGGACCGGTTACCGCCGGTTTGAAGGGCGGAAGAGCCAGGGAAATGAATCCATGAAGGAGGATGGGGTTGCGTGTTCGAAGTCGGGTCGCCAAGTCTGTCGGAACTAAGGCGAGGAATAACCATCTCCGACAGCGTTGAGGTTCGAACTGTTTTTAATTGCGCTGCTCGCGCTGCGGCCTAGCCTTACCTTCTAATTCCTGTCCGGCGCCGCGTGCCATGGCCTGCGAGCCGAGCGCGGCACGAAGGCAGCTACAATGCCTTTGCCATGCATCTCCTTTGCCTCGTCTGCAACAGATTAGTGAGCAAGTGTGGATGATGTAGCAACACAGATCCAAAAGGAGGAAGATATTTCGTTCCAGTTGTGTCAATGAGAAGTAAAAATCTTTTGATAATGAGCGTATTTAACAACGGAATCAACATACTAATTTGCGTGCCACAAGCTGAATCAATATAAGGTCATTGAGAACCGAAATTAATTATAAGGCGTTGATATTTCTGTCAGATAATTCTATATCCAATGACTAAAAATTTTTGGAGAGCATTTCATACATACATTGATGCACCGTAAGTTATGCAGATCACCTCGTGCTGCCTAAGTAATTAACAGCATGGAAACCATGGCCATATCTAGTATAGGGTGACGCTCCAAGGACGGCGCAGCACGCATGTTTCACGTGAAATCGTATTTGATGGTGATTACTATGTTCGTGCTGAATTTCTGCGACAAAGAAAAGTAAGAAAAAATGTGCCAATCACAGCGGTAAGTGGTCTAGCCTTGTCTCTGACAATCCACGATGTGGGATGTGATGTTTTAAAAGGGCTCGATCTTGAAATTTGTCAGTTATTTTGGTGTACTAGGCGGGGGCGTAAAGAGCACATTATTTTGAAATTTATATGATCGCACGCTTGTTCCTAAGGCTTAAACAAGGAATAAAGACGCGTGTCTGAAACATTACAGGAAGTGATGCGGCTTTATCAGAGCTCTTATTGCAGCATCAGCCGCGAGACTCTACAGAACACCACCTTTTCCAGGTGCGCCATGGACCTCATAGCCCCAAGAACGTGTTGCCTTCTGGTGCTACTGCTTATGGCGCATACTTTCGGTGAGTAGATATGTATATTTCAGACTCAAAGAACGGTACTCTGTCTAGCCGACAAGAGTGGATGAAGGGATGAAATATATTCCTGAAAAGGCGCAGCGGCTACTATATAACATGAACAGGTGGGCACGTTGGTGAGATATGATCTGCAGTGCAGCAGCCCAATGGCTCGAGGCCAAAAGAAGAATCTCGTCCTTTCTCTTCCTTTGGCCTCTAGCCGTTGCGCTGTTGCACTACAAATTAAATAAAGCAGCTACCAGAAATGGCTCATATATGCTCATAGGAGCACACGGGTATTAGCCAAAGCCCTTGACTGCTTATCGTCTCCCCGCCTTCGACAACGTCTCTTTACTAGCTAGGGAGCACGCATGATTTCTCACGTGATTTGGCAGCTTTAGCAGCCTCCGCTACCAGCCTGTTTTCTACCTCCTGAGCTGCCCTTGCCTTTTTTTGTGTGATACACGCCGCAGCATTCATGCTCTTCTGGGCACCGTGCTCACCACTTCATCCTGCTTTCACTGACTGACGCTCATAGCGCCTGCCTGCTCTTCTTTATCGGCCTTAGTGACGCGTTCGGCTTCCTTGGCCCCATTCTCAGCTTCGTGTGCGGATGCATAAAGCTGCCGTTCGCGACATAGACGGCCCTTTCTACCTTTTAAATCATCCTGCTCCTATACACGGCAACAGCTGCCGTGTTACTGGCACCCATAATTTGACAGCGCTGCACTAGTTAATAAAACATGGCCAGAGCAACGATTTTCAGCGCGCAGAGCTAAAGGCACTGGGCTGGTGACCGAGCGGTCCAAGGCACCGGGAAGTAAAGCTCCTGTGGTTCTGCCGGAGCTGTTTCGAACATGTTCCTATGGTTTAGTTTGATAACTGTTTTTCTCCTGCTGTGTACCACTGGAACGCCAAATTTGGCCGTGTTTTGACGAAATTGTCAGTTGTGCTTGGCTTGAAGTTAAGATTCATGGTCGGCCTGAGGTTTGGCGCGCTTTCCTTAGGATGATGGCGTAAATTTGCCGAAAGCTGGAACTGAAGTATTTTGTGCTGAAAATTTGTCATGATATTTTTGCGCCGGGTTTAATTTGTCGGAACTATTGCTCCTATATACCTTAAATATGTTGATGCGGTTTTAAAGCCGCTTTCAAGCATTATGTTCACGCCGCCTTAATGTTTCCTGAATTTTTCCCGCAGCACTTCCTCCGCCCATTTTCTTCCCGAGTGTGACCGAAACGTCGTAAAGCATAAATATTCTCTGCAGCGCTACTAATGATAATAATTCTGGAAAAACAATCACGGTGATGTTGAGCGGCACCAGATGCAAGAAGAAACCTATCGTGCTCCACAAAGAAACGGCTGAGATGATTGGTAACTTCATTTGAATGAAAAGCAACCTGCCAACACTAGGAGGTTAAAATATGTGGACAATATCATGGGTGCCGAAAATATTCAGAAACCAAAAAGGAAGAAAATTGCCAACTCGAAAGGAATGGAATGCATGCACTCGTAACTGCTTTTTTATACATATACAGCGCCGGTTCTTCTTTCCTGACGTGTATTTTAGTGCCTCGCTTTGGAAAAAGGAAGCTCGCTGTTTTTCTTTTAGAGTGTAAAGACTAGGGCTTTATACATTGCCTCTCATGAGGATAATTATACTATTTAATAACACTTGTATAATTGGGCAAGTAAGGTGTTCTTTAGCATGGCACTCCGAACGACGAAGACGACTGTGACAGTCGAACTATTCACCTTGTGGACACGGAATAACTGCACATATCTGGCTACCGATTTCATTGCTAGATTTACTAGCGGCAAAGCTCTTTAGATGTAGCTGTGCGTTCACTATGTTTGCCGAACCTGACTGCGATGGCACCTGCCGACTGGCGTAGCGCTTAATGGTCAGTATTTCATATACACGTAAAGATAGGGCAATGCCTAAAAGAGGACAAGGGGTTTTTTCAGATCTCATTTGCAGTTTGATGCAAATTATCACTAGTGTCCTGAAATTTCCTCCGATTGTACGGCACGAAAGCCTGCTGATATTTTGTATTATTTGGAGATAAATAAATGCCATTAAATTTAGGGTGAAAGCAAAAAATATTCCAGATCTTAGTTTACTCATTGGATTCACGAGGTTTTGAATAGAGCAGGGCGAATTCTCTGCACCGCATTCCACCCAAGTGCCTTGCTGAGTCAGGCTGAAATAATTCTACTAATTTCTGCGGCGTTCTTTCCAACCTCGAGCAAAAAAATCGGCCGGCATTTCTTCCTGGTCAACAATTACCCTATGGATCAAATATGGTGACAAAAGTTGAACCGAATTCTTTTTTGACGGAAATTTTTGTTATCCGCAGGATCAAGTGCTCGAGCAGACACGGAAGTTGCTGATAGAGCAGTCAAGTCAAGCAGCCAGGCATGTGAAAAAGTTTTTTTTTGTTTTTTTTGGAAACCCACGACTATTCCCTTTTTCATCCTCAGATGAGTCTCAAGCGAGTCTAACTTGACAGTATGTCCAAATATTGAGTTTCCGTGACAGCCATGAGGGCGCACTTTTGGTCTTAATCAATAGTTAAACGCTGGTTAGCGAATATACACGACAAATTACACTCGACATTGAAAAAAAATGAGATCAGATTTGTCCACTTAATCAAGTGCTAGGTAGGCGAGCTTGCACTGCTTACCCGTGCTATAATTTTCTATGCATTGTTATACTTCGCTATGAATGAGTAAAGCACATGCTGTACAGTTTCCGCATCACATCAGTAGCAGTGAAGAGAGGTTTCCAGGGAGAAGGGAAACAATCCAAGTGCAAGAAAGTGCGTTTGAAAGCGAGCGCCCATTAAGGCGTGGATGTAAGCACGAGCTGCTTCACGATCCGGCGAGCGGCGCGACGGCGCAGAAGCACGGAGCGCCCGATGTCGTGCGGCACGGAGTACCAAATGTTTGGGTAGCACCGTACGTACACGTCTGCTCTCCGTCAAGACTGAGGGGCGGCTGATGTGAGGAAAGAGAGGCCCAAGTTGAGGAAGCATGAGCGACACGTTGGCTCCGTCCGCAGTGCAAGTGAGAATCCCACGAATTGGCTGCAGGTTTGCGACCGTGCCACCTTTAGTAGAAGGAAGGCACGCCAGGCGCGTCTAACTGATTTAATCACTCATGCCAACACGGCGTCCACTCAGCCACTCATTCACTTGGTGTGACTAACGCACTACACACTAACAAAACGACAACTGGAAGAACGGAGAACACATGACAAGCGCGCACTAACAACTGAGGTTTATTCTGGTACGAGGGCACATAAATACATTCCTTCACATGCAGAAACAGTTAATTCACTGCCACAGCAAATGTACAACAAACAAGCCCACATTGCTGCCTTGCTCACTCCCAAACGCTCCCCACCCCCTTCTCCCTTCTCGCTCTTTCCTAGGCGTCAGGCGCCAATCTTCGATAGACTCTGGACCCTGAGGTGACAACTTCTTGTGGATATAGGCGTTGCACAGGCCTAACTAGCTCCGATCCTGGCGGTAGGCGAATTCGGCATGTGCGCACTATCCCATCCTTACTCTTGACGCACTTATCGGTAACACTGGTCAGCCAAAAAAGTTTTCGCGCATTGTATTGAACAATAACATCAGCAGTCTTGAAGTTGTGGGCGTTGTGCACCTTGTGAGCATGCAACCTGCGAAGAGCAAGAAGGTACTCATGGTAACACCGTTTCCAGAGGTGAGCCATGACCCCCTGCCTGTGAACCCATAGATTTAGAAAATCTGTTTCGGCTCATGGCTGCTTTCTGGCGTAGAGAGATGACGACATCCCAGCAAGAAATGTGATGTAGTTAACACCGCTGGCTCGCTGGGACAGGAGTAAATTAATGTGATTAGCCCTGAATTAAAAACAGCTTCAGTTTGAGATATTAATGTGGACAGCAGCTGCTTATCAAAATATCATTTTCCAAACGAATTCCGCAAGCACATCTTAACGATTCTGATCAATCGGACCCAAAAACATCCCTACCACGGAGCTCTCAGCAATGAACTTCCATGTTATACTATAACTAGCAGAGTAGTCTTTCACCTGTTACTGTCTAATCGAAGTATGAAGCGTTTGCAGGGGCTCTAGATATCCTTCTCAACTTCTCCGCGTTATCGGAATAGACGACCAGCGAAGTTCCCCGTCTAGCACAAAATCTCCTGAATGTCATAAGGAACGACTCGACGGTAATGTCGAGGACAAGCTCTAGATGGAAAACCCTCACGGCGGCACAAGTCAAAAGCACTACGTACTTTCCTCATGCCGAAGTCTTTCGCGAGAATTGGTCCAGCAGACTCAACACCCCTCACTTCAAAATGTCAAGTGTTGAGCGGGCTTTCACATGGAAGATGTGCTCTCGGAGCAGTAGCCGCTTTCCGCCGAAATCGTGCACACATCGCGCACTTTGCTAGGACACTTTTAACACACTGACTGGCAAGCGTCACCCAGAACATTACTCGCAGCTAGGTTAGTGCGTCGCTGACCCCGCCATGGAGAACTATGTGATGGGTGTGCAACACCACAAGGCGTATTGACGGGTGGTGACCAGGGAGCAACACAGGCGCCTTTTCGCTGAACCTCACTGCAGCATTCTTAAGCCGGGTCCTGATCCTGAGCGTACCGTCGCCATAGATGCAAGGGTGAAGGTCTCGTATTCTCGAAGATGCGTGAACACGTTTTCTCTTCGTCAGCTCGAACAGCTCGGCAGGAAAAACGTCCTTCTGAACTATCTTGAAACAGACGACCTCACCCTCACGCAGTTCTTGTACAGCAAGGGGACCAGTACACCGAGTGGCCGTTGAATGGCAGTAATGGATGTAGCGCGCTATCCACACTGTTACTCGAATAGTTCTGCTCCAAGTGCTGAACCGATTAGGTAGAAAAATTGGGTCCCTGGTCACGCTCATCAGAGTCATCACGTCGCGCTTCAGCTCAGACATGACTTCGATGTAATCAGGGCAGCCTAAGGTACCACTCTCTGGCCAAGTGTCGTGAGAGCATGAGAGCCATTCAGGGCCTTTCTACCAGAAGTCGTTAGCTAGCAGATCTTTGGCGTAAATGCCTGGGGTTAAAAGGTCAGCTGGGTTTTGATGACCAGGACAGTAGCTCCAACGAGATGTCACCCTTAAACTGCATTTCGGTGACTCGATTGCATGCGGACTGTTTGCACTTGGTGGTCATATCTCCTATCCAACAAAGCTCGACTTAAGAGTCTGTTCCTAAATACCCTTCGAGGTTAACGTACCTTCTCTTCAGCGTCTCCCGTAATAACTACGATACGAGCTGCCACTACTGCAGCATAGTTACTAGTTCTAAACGAGGTAGGGTAGGCGGTTTGATCAGTGCGACTCTACACTTCGAAAGCCGAAGTTGAATGCGCACAGCTCCGTACGCTCTAGAACTTGCGTCGGAAGACATGCAAATGGTAGATGGGAGTGTGACCCGAAATTGGCATGAGAATGGTGTTCCTCTTCGTGAGGATTCACTGGCGGAGCTCCGGCCGGGTAGCCTTCCTGGAGGGTTCGATTAGGTTATTCCTGCTTACCTGCATGAGGGGTCGATGGCCGAGCTCACGAGAACCTTCCCGGGTTTGACCACCACAAATATAGAAGTAAGCCTCACCAGCTGCGTCTAACTGATTTAATCACTCTTATCAACATGGCATCCACAGAGCCACTCTCACGCTCCTCACCCCCTTCATCTTTTTTTTTCCTAGGCGTCAGGCGCCAATCTTCAATACCGCCTTGGAATTTTGTGAGCCGAATGACACGAGCGTTGCCACCTGCTTACCACTCGCGATTCAAGTTGTTCACAACGCGGCTTTAGACAGACCCCTAGAGAAATCCATGACTGCTGCCTGTAGTGCTAGTGCACTAACAATCTCCACCCGTCGCAGTGGCATAGTGCCTATGGCACTGGCTCGCAAAGATGCGAGATCTAATCCCAGTCACTGCAGCCACCTTTCGATGAAAGCGAAATGGAAAAAGTATAGACGATCAGCGTGGCTGGTGAGGATGATTTGCGTTTGCATTAGCGTACGCCCTAGACAGAATAGCAGCTGCCGCTGACAAGCTCGCAGCGTGCGAACGGGTGGTATGATCCTGTCCGTCGTCACCCATTGGCACACCGTATCTCCGTTTGCTCTCCCGATCGAATCCAGCAATCGCATTGTCACATGCCGTACCCCTTATCTCTTCCCTCTCGCCGACCGTCGCCTCTCACCTTTGATCTCTCTTCCTGTAACACTCTCTTTTTTCCCCTGGCGAGAGGAGCATTTCCTTCTCTCCACTTTGTCAATCATTACCCAAATTTATCATCTTCTTCTCTTCCTAACTTTTTTTATCTCCCATTTGCCACCTGCCAACAAAAGGCTTCAGACGGAGACACAGACAGGCAGATGTTTCACACATGGTGACTCTAATGTTAGCCCATTAAAAAGCCCGTGATATGTGCGATATCAATGCACGTTCAAGATCTCAAGGTGGTCTAAATTAAATCGCAGCCCTCCGCTCTGGAGTCTCACATTAGATTAGAATCATAAGCACTTCACTCCCCTCCTACCATTACATTCCAGAGAAGCCTATCATGCGAGCCTAAGGCGCTGTTGTGGAAAACATCGTCACTTCGGTAGGACGTACATGGGCCAGCAATAGTTGATTGTTTCATAATTTGTGGAAATGCTGATAGAGCTTCCGCGCCCCCTGCCCTTTTATCATTTTCTGTACAGAGACATCGGCAACACTCTCTCGAAATTTTATGTCGCCATTCGCCAGCTTCGCCATCTAGCGAATTGAATATTATGCAGTTTGGCCCTTTCGAAGCCGTAAATAACAAACAATATTGCGCTTCATATCGCAGCATTGAAAACTTCAAAAAGATGTGCTGCTGTTTCATTTCAAAAAATTTAATATATAGACGCCAACCTGTATTGTTCTTACTAGGCTCAGGAAGACAGAGCAGCGGAGCTTTCTACGTTGGCAACTGTGGAAGAAGGTAACGTTGGGCATATTGACCCGTGTTCCTATACTCTTTCCTCCCAGCAAAGTAGCTGGTTATGGCACCGCGACACGTTCGTCACGAAACGAGCTTCCTGGCCATTTATGATACTTAAGGGCTTCTTGTCATACACTACTTTCCACAATGCGACCCCCTTGACTGCGCTCCAAAAGCTTCGTTTTCTGCAGAAAAAAAGGCTCTGGCAGGAAATAATAACGTGACAGCATTAACGCTCCCGTATTACATTCATTGCTTGCCCAATCATTTCTCTAATGCTTTGTTGTACACCAGCCTGTATGAAGACACAGAAAGAAGTAAATTTAACTCTAGCGTCCTCGAAGAACTGCTTGACCTTGCGAGGCCTATGTTCTCGGGGAGGAGTTTCTTTTGCTAGGAAATTTTTCAGGCTTTCAGTTCTCTACTGTGTGTCTTCATTCGACTGCATAGGCGGTAGTTGTCAAAGATGATGCATTTAAATCCGGACCGACTGAAGGAGCGGCCTCTGGTCATGACAGCAGTGGGCCAAAGTATGCCTCCACAAACAAGCGCGTAATGCATGTCGCATAAATAACGAAATACGAGCGCTGAAAGTTTTGCCAAAAAGAAGGTTGGGAGGGTGGGGCGGTAGGCATATATGGCGAATATGTGGGAGCATTTCCTTATTTCTCGACTAGAGCCCCCCCCCCCCCCCCCAAACACATTTCGGCCGAAAGCCCAGCTATAATCAACTACCCTCCTTTCACTTGCTTTTTATTCTTGAATTGGCGGCTGTGCATGCAATCTATAAGAGCATGTCATTAATGGATCGTTCTCCATGCGCTCGTTGCGCATGGAAAACGATATTATTAACAGCAGCTTCCGTTCCATGTGTACGCCTTCTTAAATATGTCACTCCTCGATCATCTGAGTCCGAAGTTTAGAGCTTGAATGGTTGCTAACAACTATGCGATGAAAATTTGTTTCACACGAATTCAAAAGCAAGGACACGTAAATGTATTTCGCTACTTCATGTTCGCTTTCTTCCCTCAAGAATAGCGCTCTCCCATACCACAAAAATAATTGAGGAAAGACCAAACGCTTCGAAAATTTACCTCGTCAGCAAAATAGGTGATGTAAATAATTTCACATGCAGTAACATTTCTCTCTCACGCCTGTACTTTCCTCTTTTTTTCTGGCATTTTATCCTCAATAAAAGCACGCAACAGGTAGTGTTCTCCGTTTCAGAGAAGTATACCCGTTTACCAACCATTATTTTGCAGTAACTTCTATCTGTTGTTCATTTCGGGAGTTTGCAGGTAAAGAATAAAAGAGGGAATTATGGTGTCAGTAGCACTCTGTACTCTTTCAGTGTCAAGTGCCGAAGAAGGAAGGCTCATTTCAAAAATTATTGGACTCGCAAGGCGTGGCAGGCGCAGACTGTTCCAAGGCGACCTCCCTTCAAGAAACGCTGCAAATGATTTTAGTTCGAGCCGTCGTTTCAAGTGAACTTGCAGACAATAAAACCATTCGTTACTTACTGAGCCAACATGTGACATGATATTAAGATACAAGCTTTCAAGCTCACTACAAAAACGATTACCAGATTCACTTCCTCGCACACTCTTGTACATACAAACTATGCATAGATATTGGTAATTATAACAAACAAAGCTTCCCCTCCAATTGGCACATACTACTGTGAGCGTTTCGTGTAAAGCGGCATTGCGCTAAATGTAGCACCCACATGTGTTTTCTCTTTCTGTCGTTCCGATGAGCTGCGTAAAAGATCCTGGAAAACACTATTAAATTTAGTACAAAGATGACTGACGCCAACCAAGTTAAATTTTGGCAAAATACGTCGTTTCCGGACCGGCTCGGTCCCTTCTTCATGGTGTGACTACGGGCGAGGCTCAGCTTGGCTTTTTAAGCCCTCGTTTTGAAGACTTCCAGGTCCGTGGCCGCAAACCATAAATGTAAGAAGAAGGAATTGTCCCAGGGAGCGATTAACATTCTTCTGTGTCGGTTGGATGTGCCGCGACTCGCGTAGAAGCCCCCTGAGCGGGTTAGCTTCCGACTGCAAACCGAAGACGAGATTCGATACGAACAAGATGCAAATGCTTCCATTTTGTTGGGCCGTTAGCCGAGTGCTAAATTGAGATACTTTTTAGCAAATTTCTCGTCCGTTGTATGCGATCAATATCAGCAAAGGTAGTCGCTGCATTAAATCAGACTGGCACGCATTTGTTTGCGGAAATTCATTCGTCTCTCGAGTTACGCTAACATTTGCACAAGATGTGCGAAAATTGTTGCCAGCCTAGTTGGAGATGCTACTTGCTGATTATTTTGTCTGCTTGCGTTCAGCGCATCAATCACTCGGAGCAAGTCTGCAAAAGTGACATGCAGTGTGCCAGTAACAAAAACGCTTTTCTCTGTTAATATATAACTCTGCGTTTGCTGTAAAACAGAGCTTATAGTTCCTATCGTGGTCCTGCAAAATTATTAAAACCTGCGCTATCGTGAAGCAACTCCTCGTGATGAATCGTTGCTTGCAGGGCCTTCAATTTGAGCGTATTTGCTAAGCAACGCTTAAACTTATGAAGGCACAAGAACTCTTGCAGGCTGTCATTAACTTTAGCGCTCATTTGAATATCGCTGTGTATTCTATTCGAAAGAGATGTGTAGGAACTGTTTCTTAATTTATTACTTTATACAAGGGCGCTTGTTATTTAAGTGGGCGTGTGTAGTTGACTGTATTGGTAGGTAGGAAGCCACTTTTGAAATAGCAGAGAAGCCGCAGGCAGTTCAGGTTATAGAGGGATGCAGGTGCAGGGAATGGACCTTACAAACGCATTTACCCAGAAATATTTGGATGGTGCATGAAACAAGAACCGCAAAAGTTATTGAGCTTCTCGGTTGCTCTTTTTGTGTGATTTTATTCCCAGAAAAATAGTTTGCGAATTAGAATAAAGAAACATTGCAAAGCTCAAAAAATTTTTCCCACTGCACATTGTGCGCATTTTGAAAATTTCTCACATAAGGAAACATACTGAGAAATGCAAAATATTTGTCAGAACCAAAAAAGTTCACTTTCTTCTACCTTTTGTTTCCATACCCAGAAATTCTGTACAAAACTATTTTTGAGCGGGAAACCGTTTATGAACGCAATTTTTTCCTATCATATAAGATTTCACTATAACTATAAATATATTCGCAGATCACCAGACGGCAGTCTTGTATTTTTTTCTATTCACGTTTTTCCTATCATCAAAAGCGTTCCCCATTGGTTTTCAATGGCAGTCTTTAATGTTCGATGCGATCGATAGAATACACTTTCAAATGAAGATTTTGCTACATATCAAAATACAGGACCATTACCTTTATTATTTCTATAACAGTGTCTTACAATTCTTCAATTTTCAAAATGTTTTGCCTGAGAAAGCTGGACATGAAAATGCAGCAAATGGGGCCGCGGTGTCCTGAACCGACACCGTAATTTTCTCAGTAGGAGGATTAAGGTTCTGCAGATATGTGTGGCTCCTACAGGTTGTTGTTGGGAGCCGACTGTGTCAAATGTTCACAAAAAAAGGGTATATACGAAAGAAATTGCCGAGAAATGCATAACAGACATACGCGAAGGCTAATGATTATTTTTTTTCACTGCGATGAACAACAGAGCTGCATATATTTGATTTATTCCTTTCTTAATTAAGAGCACATGTTTTCCTTCGTTTAAAATCGGTGAGCGCAATGCAACAGACGACGGATGCTGCCACAAGATTCAGGGCAGCCAGCATCCAGTAGAACTGGTCGTAAGAGCCCAACGTGTCTCTGAAGTAGCCTGGAAAAAAAAATTTTTGGCGAAAGCAATCAAACACACACATATAGTAGGCGCGCATAGTCGAGTTTTTCGGACGCCATATTTTGTGTTCGTTAAAATAAAAAGCAGAAACTAGCGTAATTTCTACTCATCGGCCTTAATGGTATCTACTGCTATAAAGTTTGAAGAGGCACAGAGGAATCAGTAAACTTGACAAGGGCTGAAGAAACGAAACCGGCCTCCTTTTCCAACCTCATAAAGTATGAGGCGGAGGCTAAGAATGCTTGTGGGCATTAAAAACATCACAGTTCTCAGACTGAGAGCATTCGTACTATGCACTCATTTAAAGCATATTGGGCACTTGTCCGAATGGTGAATTGTAGTGTTAAGTTACCAATCAGCGCCAGTGAAAATTGTTAGAAAACATAGTGGAGATCTTCCTCCTCCTCAAATTAAAATTTTCTATAACGAGATAAAAACGAACAAAAACTGTCTAGTTTTTCGCTTTCATCAACTCGTGGGTGTTTCTCCGTGGGGGCCAAGTAAATGTGCTCGATTTCAGACGCGAGCACGTGATGACCAAAATATTTTGAGCCAGATTTCTGGCAGTTTTCTAAAAACCGATGCAACTTTTATTAACTGCTAGTTACGAGTGTTTATTGCGTCGGAAACCTAACTATAAACTGTAAGAAGTTGACCCTGAGAAATTTCTACCGATCTTACAGCACTTCACTTCTGCAAACCGTTCCGTGATGTCGGCCAAAAGTGCCTTTTTGTAGCATGCAGGAAAGATAAGATATACCCCGAAAAGTATACTTCCTTCCACTAGTGGCGGAGTTCGCTGGAGTGTTAGGTATTTCGGGGTTTTCAGGGAAGCCTGCAACCGCATCTTCAATCAACGGCTTTTGAGATTAAGACAAGCATTTTACGGCACACAATACCAGCGCTGGCGGACATCATAAAACTGGACCATAATATCAACTAGTAAAGTGAAATACTGAATTCTAATAATTAACTTTTTAACTCTTCCCGATAGACGCCTGACTAGAATTGAGAATCGGCACAATAACTCAACACACAATGACTCAACTCTTGGCTGCTTGGGCGCCTATCGGGGATAGATAAAAAGGGAACCATTATCATATCGTTAATCGCTTTCCTAGTTAGCATGGATCGCCTTTTCTCTGACGTCCGCCAGCACTGCTATTACTCTGGCGCAGGAAGCTTCTGTTTATTGATTTTTTTTTCAGAAGTTAGCGGCGGGCTTTCCTGAAGAACTTGGTATAGCTGAGGCTGTATGCCTGAAGGCCGCTTTGAGACTAAGTAGTTAAAAAAAATTCCTTCGGAATCATAGTGAAGCCATTGTCGGCCGTTATAAAACGTGCGAAATGAGGCGACTTTTAGGATAATTAACTGAAGTATGCTACTCAACTCCAGTTTCTGCAGTTAGACGCCTTGCTATTAGAAAATCGTAGCGGGCCATCAGGGCATCCACTATCAGTTATCAGATGTGGAGAACTGTAAGATCTCTTGGAGCTATGGGGCGATCAATTCTGGTTTTCCAAGCGCTTGAAAACAGCGCGCAGTGATGGAGCAGCGGCCTTAACCACGCCCACGTGCTAACGTAGCTTCGAGCGAACGAATCACACTCATCTCGCTCTTTCTCTCAGGCTCTAAGCGCGGAATGCACTACGGAAAGAGATGAGCGTGGTTACGCGGTCCTTGCGTCTGCCGCACGCCTCGTCTATGAAGAACAATAATCTCTCGCCCAGTTGCCCGAAAGACGATTGTATTTATCCACATCTAGTAACTGACAATGGATGCCCTGACAGCCTATTGCTGTTCTCTAATTGCAACCATATCTCTCAACATTGTACTTCAATAGCAAAGTGACAGATTTTAATTAAGTAGCTCCGTAATAAACCCTCCTCGCACGCATGATTTATGGATCCCGCAAGAATTACCATTCCATCACTAAGAGCCTATCTTTTAAAATTACTGAAAAGCTCGCTGTAAAGTTGAGGCACATGAGGGTTCACACTCATATTACTTGGACTGTATAACTGCAAATGCAATTGCAGAAACAATTATAATGGAAACGTTTGCGCCTGCGGAAGAAAATAAATATTAAAGTGGAAAAATTACGCACTCTTCTTACACGTTCTCTGTCATGTCGAACGAAATCGACTTTGTGTATGCAGTGAATGTAAACGCGTTTATGCAAAAAATTGGAACAAGAATGTGAACTACCAAAAACATTTAGAGGCGATCAATTGGATTCACGTGGGGAAAAGGGCGTAGCATTCTTCCTGCAATTGCCACTCGACTTCGCTTTTCGTTCAATTCGAAATTCTCAGTCCATCGCCTCTCATTCCCTAATTTATTCATATTCTGATTTCATTCTGAATTCCGTCTACGCAACAACGAAAATGCGTCATATTCATAAATTGCGGCAACTCTTCACACCACAACAGGCGCAGTGGCGCACCACTGCACTGGCACGTGGCTGTTTCAAACAAAGCCACCAGTGAGGCTTCTGACACACACGTTGCTCCTCCCGAGCAATGCGAGAAGGGATAGCTCACGCAGGCCTCAGTTTGCACACGCAGTGCTTTGGGAGGATGTACAGTTTGCACCTATGCTTGCTGTTGTCTTAATCTTTTTCCACTCGTTCATTTTCATTTTTTTCTGAATCATTCCTCAACCGGCGTCTACCTGCTCTAATTTAAATGTGTAATGGGAGGGGGACGGTTGACAGGCGGCGGGGCATGAGAGAGAAATAAACGCCACTTAGGAGGCGTAGGTTTCACACGCATGCCGACAGTGCTGCGCATGCAGTTTCCGCCTTTATAGCCCTCCTAATGCTTTTGCATTGGAAACTTCCACGTATAATACATACGTTCATACCTGGCGACCGTTACTATGGGGAACATGATTTCACAGATATCCCCACGTTTGTCTACAGTATTCTAAGAGCGCACCGGCGTTATTGACTTGTTGCCTGGATTTCGAAATAACGTATTACGTGTGGAAATTCCCATTGATTGTGTTTAACTTCTTACGTATCTGAAAAGTACATCAAGCTCTACCAGGAAGCGACGATTGTCCCGGACGTAGTAGTCCAGAGCGCCTTTGCGGTGGTCTAGACAGGTGTGAGGACGTCTGTGCTATAAACAATGAGAAATCAAAATTCCAAGTCGCACTGTGGTAATCTCTGGTGCATATGAACGTGCGCCATTACACAAAATTTATTGGAAGGGGATATTTTTACCTGCGATATTGTGATCCGTTTTTTTAAATCTCAGTACACCCTAAACAGAAAGGAGCAAAAAGGGGAGTAAGCTGTACTTTAGCGCATTCCCTTTAATAAAAAACTAGTGAGCTAGACCACAGCTTATACTCCATTTTTACTCCGTTATAGACGTATTCGTCTGAGTGTCGTTTGTAAACGCACGTACCGTTCGCTCTGGACCACATCTTTTACCAAAGTTTCTACTAACAATATGAAAAGGGGGTTGAATGTAGAGATGCAGGCGCATATAACACACACGAACGCGGTTGAGAACATAACTTCCGGTATTGAGCAGCTCATACGACCTCCGCATGTAACCGTTAAACTGCAGTTCAACTTACCTATAGCTGCAGGGGCGGTCAAAAGCGCTGGAACCAAGCTCACGCCCTGCACGCCACATGCGAGGCTAAGGCTTTCCACGCCAAGGTAGTCGCCGTACAGGACGCACTTGACGCAGAGCAAGAATCCTCGGCACACCCCCAGAACTGTTGTGAGAGCCGAAAGGGCTACATAGTCACTGACAAAGGACATGAGAATGAGGCTACCCGCCGATAGAGCCAGGCTTCCCGCTGCCAAGGGGCATCTACTGAACGGTATCTTGTCGGACACAAATGGCACCACAACGCGGCCCACCAACTGTCCCACGGCGGCAAATGTTTGCAGCTGGTTGCACTGGTTCAAAGTGCCAGCCTTTTTGTCTACCCCGTATGCTACGATGGTTCCCTCATGCATGGAGCTGGAATAGTCTATAGCCACATAGCACGCAACAAGGGCATAGAGGTACACTGAGCGAAAGAGCGTGGTGCAGTGCTTCAGCATGTCGGGTGCCTTAACCACCAGGTACTGAGTTCGGCGACAGTCTGCGCCAAACTGCTCTGAATTTGTGCCCACCGAAGACAGGTTATTTTTCGTGCACTTTTCTGACACGCGCAGCACATGAACTTGCATTCCTTCACTATGCGGGCTGTTCAAGTCTTCTATCTTCAAACTTTCTCCCTTAAGGATACATCGTGTAGTGCGATGTGATATTCTTCTCTTGTGTAGTGGCACCCTATTGTGCTTCCTATATTCGCCACCGGCAGCCTCATCACTCAGAGAACAGTTAGGAGGGCCAACTGCATTACAGCAATTGCGAACATTTAAAGACTTGGGCTTATCTCCCGTAGCAGAGGAGCATTCTCTACTCCATGGAAACCGAAATGCGACCGGACGCGGACTCTTGAGCAACATCACGAGAGGTATTGCGTGCGCTGCAAAAGCGCCGACGAGAAGAAGTGCCGGGAGGGAACCATAGTTTTCGGAAGCGTAGGCAAATAAACTTGGCCCTACGACACCGGACGCCGCCCATCCGACGTACTTAAAAGCGGTAGCTGTGGCACGATATTTATCAAAGTAGGTCAGAGTATAGATGGATAGGGTGATTATTACAATCCCTGCTCCTGCGCCTGAAACAAAAAACAAGAAAAGTATTACAATACCAATCGCTTCGAGGAAAAAAAGATCGCATTATAGGCTTTATTGCACTCTTCTCTTGGGAAAGGAGAGTGGGAGAGAGAGGAACGGTACAGTCCCCAGAATGCTCTAGTAATGCCCATATTGGGTGTATCAGGGAAGAATAATAACAATTGTCTCACTGCAGAAACCTTGCTGGTTAATTCATTTCTAATAGTGAACATTTTACCTGTCGAAGTAATAAGTACCTGGCTCGAAATATATGTTAATATCTCACTGTCATTAATAACCAAATAAGCGAATAAAGACTTGAGACACGCTCAAGCTCTGCCTGAAGAGTGAAACGTGCTAGCGCCCGCTCTTCATACGACCCACATTGCGACATCACTCCGCCCTGCACCTAGATGCCCCTTGCGCAATGTAAACTGTGGACTCCGCTTCAAGTGCGGACGATGACGTCAAACTCACTGACAACGCTCCTGTTGGCCTCCGCGAGAAGTACAAAGCTTCCGTTCTCTCAACCTGCGCAAGGCGTCAGCCGCTGCTGCTCCTCTGATTTTTCAGGCATGAACGTCGCGGCGGAGCCGAGGTAGCCTAGGCTATGGCGACGCTGGCTTTCCCGCCTGACCAGCTCCTTTACGATGTCGGATCAAATTTCGAAAGGCAGATTACGCTCATGACTGGAGCGGGACAAATTTTGGCCATCCGCCCATGTATAGAAATTAGCGCGGCTTAGTAGCGCGTGTGTCACACTCACATGCCAACGTCACACAGCGAAGTGCGTGTCATGCAGTCCTACCTTGTTGTTCCGTCTCACACAGCGGAGTTTGAGAAAACTGCAGCGGCACGGACCAGGGCGGAGCAAGGAACGTTTAGTACCGTGTTATCCGGTAATGTAAGCTTGCTAGTGGGCATTTCACAACCGTCCGATTTTCGAATGACGCACTGGATGGTCAATGTGCATAGCAGCACAGCGCCGCGCGCGATCACTCTTTAGAAGTTTTCAAAGCTTATTTCGCTGTTTCTAACGCCCAGTTATAGATATATCATTGTAATTCACAACTAAGCGAAAGCTTTGAAATGTCAGACCTGCCTGATTATTGAAACTACATAGTTTTTCACGTCAGTCGTCACTGGTACAACTATGCTTCAAATGCTCAAATGAATGCAAGGAACAATTTTTTACAACGGTACTAATGGGTTTCACCCAAACCACTGGTGTGAAATAGTGGAGAGGATTTTTCCGAACAAATTAGTTAGGGCAAGGAATAGATAAAGCGCGAAACATATCAGTTGCATAGCTACCAACAGATTTGCATAAAAAAAGAACAGGCCTTTTTCAACAGCCTAGCTGAAATATTACAGAAAGTGATATAGAGTTGCACTAGCCATGGCCTTAAGTGTTCACAACATTCATTAACGTTAAAAAAAGGAACCAGCAATTTCTGGAGTAAAATTTAGAGAAAAGAACTGATCCCTGCCGGGATAAGAATTCTTCAACAACTGAGAAAGAAACAAAGAAAGGAACAAAGAAGAAAAGAGAGAAAGGAAGGAAGAATGAAAGAAACAGATAAAGAAAGAAAGGAAGAAGGAAAGGAAGAAAAAAAGAAAAAGAAAGAAAGAAAGAAGAAAAGAAAGAGAGAAAGCATAAAACATGAAATAATAATTTCATAACAAACACAACAAATATATAACATGCAGCAGAATATAATTGCGACCAACATATACTACCACTTACCGTATGTGCCCCCGACAAGTACGCTCATCCAGACAATGTTTGGAGAAAACGACGATGCGACCAGGCTGACACAAACCAGAAGAATGCCGAGAAGGGTAATGTGGTAGACTGGAATGCTTTGCTGGAGAACAGTGGTGAGCAGGCCTGCGCAAAGGAGCATGGCTACTGTGGTGCACAGCACAGTGTTTATAAGCATTCAACCTGCGATAATGTGACCATGTAGGTCAAACAGGTGGCGCGTCTTGGCAACAACGTTTTGATCTTCCCGCGTGCTATGTCTGTAGATTGAGAGAAAGAAAGCGGTTTTGTCAAGGGAAAAAGGAAACATTGTTATTATAATAAAATTATTCTATAAGATTAAAGAAAGAAATGCACTGCTGACATGGAAGCATGAAACGAGGAGATGAGCTGCTTGGTTTATTGTGGTTTAGCGTTCGAAGGCGACTCTGGCTATGAGGAACGCCTTAGTGAAGGGCTCCGGAAATTTGGCCACCTGGGGTTCTTTAGCATGCACTAACATCGCACAGTACACGGACCTCTAGCATTTAGCCACGGCAAGGATCAAACCACTGACCTTTGGGCCAGCAGTCGAGCGCCATAACCACTCAGCCACCGCGGCGACAATTGAAATGCATTCCGAATAAATTGATAAATTACTCCTGTTCTAACCTTGAAAATATTCTATTTAATTAAATTGTCCGCAGAAATGTCTGCAGTTTAGTACAGCTGTGAGCATTATTTCATATGTATTTAATACCATTTCACCATACTTACTCTTTTAATCTGGGTCACACACATTTATCTGCAACTACTCGAATAAACACTTCAAACCAGTTAAGGATGGTACCCTACCGTACTCTACGGCAACTTTTTCTGGCAGCTGTACTGGGTCTACGCTGCACGCATAAGTTAGGCCGAATGGGAGCATAAATTACTGACGTCCCTTTTGCAACTCCTCATCATAAAACAGCAAACAGCAGTGAATGGTGCAAACAGCTGTAAGGGGTGAAAATCCCCCTTTTTCACTGCCGTCACAAAAGCATGGAGTAAATCGAGTATTCACATGAGTTTGCTACTTTTTCAAACAAAAGTACGCCGACTTTAATACTTCTTCAGGCCCTAAAGGCTTAGAAAAATCGTTTCTGAACGTCTACTAGGCGCCTAAAGGCAGGTGCTGGTTCGCCGCGCTAGCAGGTGGCGGCGCCGGTTTCCTCGTCGCTGCTAACTTCTCACCTCTGCTCTTGCTGATTCACACGCATTGGTCATAATACAAGACACCGGATCACCGCCGCTTTGCACAGCAGTATGCTGTACAGGCTGTGGATCTGAAGCCACGAGCGAGTTCGCGGAAAGCATGGATTTGCTTCGCTTGCGCTGGCAGCCTGCGACAGGCCTAGTTTCGGCGGGCTGATATGGCGGTGTGGGAGGCCCGTTTCCCACGCATGCGATTTTCGCCTGCGACGCGGCGAGTTCTGCCGGTCTGCGACTGGGGCGGTCTTCAGTCCTGCCACAGACGGCTTGCCCCGGGTTTCCGTCCGGTTGGAATTCAATTGTAGCGTTGGTGTGCCCGCTCTGGGAATGACCAATGGGGAGCACCGAGACGGCGTGCGACGTGGGGTCACCTGGGAGCTGTTGTCGCAATGAAAGCAAAACTGTATATTCTAATATAAACACAGGAAATATGGCCCTGCATCGAAAGTACGCTGGTTATAATTTCATCAGCATATCCTGTATAGCGTTTCGGATGCGTTAAGTCATGGATTGCCTATGCAAAAATCCAGAAACCGTGCGTGCCCCTCCAACCTAACTCGGTGGATACGCGTTGCATGTGAAAGCAAAGACCAAAAATCGCGCTGCGGCGTCACCGATTACGCCGAATATTTTCGTTCTAGTCGCAGCATGCGAAACGGGCCTGACGCGTAGGCCTCCCCGCCGTGTACAGCTCACCGCCCGCTTCTTTACGCCCGCCTGCCGTGAGACAGGAGAGTGGACAGCATTGACGTCGACAGCAACATGCTGCACTGAACATCTCACTCAAGCCGCTAACAAGTGCTGAAGGATTGAACGGACATTCATGCAGACAAATGCGCAGACAAATGTTAGCAGCTGTAGTGTCGTCGCGACGACATGGTGTGTGACGCACCAGACGAGAGTCTTGATCGTCGGTTCAAGGAGCCAGTTCACACAGCGGTAAGTAAGAAAGTATCTCAAAGGTTGTATGCGGCTGGAAAAAGCGTATGGCAGCATAAATATCGCTGGTTACGTAATTATGTGCAACCAAGAGTAGCGACAGTTTTTTTCGACCAAACTTTCTAAAAGCAAATGGAAAAATTCCATGGATGCACTTAAGTCTGCTTAGGTGCAGTAATGCGAAAGCATTTCTCTTACTGCGCGTCCTTCCCCCTCACACGCGTCCGCTATCTCGCCTCCGTCAACTCGCCTACGCGCCAACGCGCGCGCCATCTGCTGGACCAGCGCCGTACATTGCGAGGGCGGGTTTCAGTGGGTGCCCCACGACAGCGCTACATCTGCACACCAATAACAGAAGGAATTTACCGAAAACGTACATCTGTAATTTAGATGCTTACAATTATGCATGTACGCCTCAGTACATTTCGTGAAGATACTTTTCTGAGACATCTGTGCATTCACTAGACTCGCGTTTATTGCGCTCCAGACGTTGAACATTCATGGCGGAGTGGAAGCGTTCCCGTCTCACGTTTCGGAGGCTCGGGCTGGCTTCTCACCTACGCCGCCGTTTGCTTTTCATTGTTTTTATCCAGTTCATGTTGACACGCATTGTCCACAGCTTCTGTCCACAACTGCTGACCTCAGCACCCGTCCGCAGCTGCCGGCGACGTCATTCATGAGCCAAGAAATGCTCTCGCATTGAAAAAGTTGTCCGGGCAGTGAGCAGGGTCAAAATGCGCAGAGCCCGTTGGATCCCATGTATTTGTGTCACGTTGCCATGAACAGTGATGAGAATAAAAACTGTTCCGCACTAACCTGTTGCTTGCTTTTCTGAGTTTTAAGAGGTCCCTGAAAGTCAAACCAGGAGTGCTTTTTTCTGTTCATAGCATAGGAAATGGCGATGCATTAGCGCACATTGAGATCGCCGAACTTGTTATATTTTATATTTTATTCTGCTATAGAAATGTTCATGATGCGTTAGTGGTGTCCGAACGTAGCAGCGATTTTAGGCTTTAGACATGAGGTGGGAACCATACAGAGCGCTTCGTTTCATGTTGGAAAGGCGTCCAGTTCCACAGTGTGTTATCTTTATGTGCTGTAAGCTCCTCGCATTCGTAAAATCTGAAAAGCAGAAGTTTCCTTTTCCTTTCCACTTTCCACACACATCCTATTTGTGTGAAACAATCGTGGAGGCAAGCGTTTCGGCTCAAGCGGCCGATAAAGTGAAGGTAACGAAAGAAAAAGTAAAAAGCCAGATTCATTGCCCGGACCAGGAGTGTGACAGAAAACAAGAGCAGAAAAAAGATTGGAGGTTGAAATGCAAGATGTGGGAGGTGGGGACCGGCGGCAGCATTATATTCCTAACAACCCCAAAGAAATTACAGTGAAGCTTCGAGCTCCCCCTGCTGAGTTGATCTGCCTTGTCTCGCCTCTAGAGTTTATGCAGAACGGAGACTCCGTCAATATGCGTGGCTGCAGGTGCTGCCAGGAAGAAATTGTATGCAAGCGTCCAATCCGTCCAATGTGTGCTGCAGGCGACGTCTTTTATTTTGCATGCTTTGATTTCAATTATTCCTTTTGAACTGGTGTCTGGAAAGCATGAGGAATCTTCTGGGCACTGAAATAAGTAATCACATTGCACTTTTCAGGGCAGGAAAGCAGCTAATGATACAATTCTTAGGTAATAATTTAAAGGGGAATTGTTGAAGATCGATACTACTTTTTACTAGCGAAGTGACTCTCTCTCTCTCCCAACTTGAACTACCCTAAAAAACCATGTTCAGCTGCTGTGAACCGACTAGGCACAAAGTGTACTTGCTAGTGGAGTAGCTAGTAGTACATATGTGCACAGACATGTGCTACTACCGAATTTTTCAGTATTAAAATTTTTTGACCTTCAACAATGTCTATTTATTAAAAAATGTCCTCCGAATTTTCAGTGTGAAGTTGACGCAACCTTCATTTGAAGCACCTATTTCAAGCCTAAAGCTGTAATAGTTTGCTTGTG
This sequence comes from Amblyomma americanum, assembly GCF_052857255.1. NCBI lineage: Eukaryota > Metazoa > Arthropoda > Arachnida > Ixodida > Ixodidae > Amblyomma > Amblyomma americanum. The sequence goes on from NC_135498.1 coordinate 98,326,108, forward strand.
CTTATTTTTCCCGATCTTTCTTTCAGAAGGGACCTCATTTGACGTCGTGCCTTGTCAGCGACATACAGGCATGTCAGGGATAGCAAGACACGCCTGTATGTCGCAGCCACTCCTCTAATTCACTACAGGAGTCAAGGAGTTGGCTCTCCGTAAACTTCCAGAGCCAGATGCCGGATACTTGGCTCCAATGTTTCTTATCCAATAAAAAGCTTTCTTTGGAATCAGTCACTGTAATGCCATTTAGGCCGTCACTGTAGTACTCCATTATCGACATACTTCGGTAATGCATTACTGGAGTACTGCATGGGCATACTGCATTTAATATGCGCTTCTTCATGAAGTAGACTCCTGTGGGCATCATAAGGACCACCTTATAACAAGACAAAGTATTCATAAAATTGCCTGTACAGCCGCTTAAAAGCAGCAGACACGTACTCCTCGAATGTACTATAACGTGCACTGCAAAAGAGCATATAATACCGTAATAAATAGATTGCAAGCTCCTTTGTCAACGAAACATTTACTGCAAAATAAACTCTCGTCTCGAGATCTGCAACACTTTTCTCCTTCAGGCCTCTTTAAATACGTTTTCATACAGAGGAGTAGAACAAGTGTTCGTTTTCTGAGGAGCCCCTGACCAACCTTTTCGGGAATGCGCTACACGACAATCCATTTACTCCTATCTGGTTATTTTTGTGTTTGCAGTGTAACAGAAGTGCGCCCTCTCTTCTTACGCCGCGGACTGTCGACCCTGTTTGTAGTTTAGTTTTTTTTAAAGCATAGGATATTGTCAATATTGGTTTTAGGGCATATTTCTAACTGTTCGTTACTCTCAAAGGTCAGTCTAGAAAAAAAAAATTATTATTCAGAACAACTGTACTATGCACAAGAAGTAACAAAAAGCGTCCATAGACGGTGCCAGCTGCCCCAGAGCCGGTGCAAATGCACCACAAAAAGAGGAATGCGCTAGGTGGCTAGGCGTACCGGTGCGGCAGAACTATTTGGCGGATTGATACAGTTATAAGTGCTCCACTGCTGTAGCCTTACCGCCAATACCAAGAAAAGCTGCCGCAGGGTATATCAACTGCCAATGTGGCTTGCGTGCCTGACGGCTGGGGTTAGTTGGCACTGCATGTTTTAACTGGAAAATACAGCACCCAGAGGACACTCACGCGACACAGAAACACACCAAGGCTGCACTGTAGTGTGTGTCTCTTTGATGTCTTTGCCTTCCTAGTGCTGTCTTGCAGCGATAGTTCTTATTCTGTCGTTGGTCAATGATAGCGTCGTCGGTGCCCGGCGTCCTAAGGATGGCTTATATTACGAACGAAAGATAGTGTACGCGGTACCGCAGTCATATTACTGCGATGAGAGGCACAGCGTATGTTAGCGAGAGAGGGGCAGGACTGAGGTGCAACAGAGCGAAAGTCCATCGGAGAGCGTAGCTGCAAGCCTGTTATTAACTCATAATAGGGAAGAATGACCAAAGAAGAGACGGAACGGCGGTAGTACACATTACAATGCCTGGCGTTCTCCATTGGTGCTCACCTGTTTTCAACGGTTATTCCCCCGACTAGTGCTACGCCAGGGCAAGTGGCGCGCTTACCGACGGGTTTCAGTTAACACGATCTATATGACCCTGGCCTGAAAGGGGATCTAGTGACGTGGCCCAGATGGCCAGGAACATTTGAACCGCATCGCATCGAAAACGGCTTGCAGCGTTAGAACCTACGCTTTTTTGCATATACGCTAACTCCGATTTATTTCATTAGAAATCGTCGTCCGCCAAGACTTATTCTGGCGATCGACGAAATGAGTGTCTTGTGCATCTTTCGATATCATCTGTTTTATGCTATCGACCCACAGCTATTAGGTAGCAAGTGTAGCGATCAAGCATTAGGCCCATTTATGATAGTGTGTTAGCAGTGATATTTTCTGAATTACCGCTATGATAGACATATAAGAAATTATAGTTAAGATGCAGTGATACTTTAGAGAGACACTAAACGGGAATAGCAAGTCAGGATCATTTGATAGCAAGTTTCAAGTTTACGGAAAGCCATGTTTTGTGAGCATGAAAATTGCGTAAAACAGGAGCAAGTGGCGCCGCCAATTGAAGAGTCGTGCTGCGGGGACGAGTGCAGTATTCATGAGCTTAAACGCAATTTCGCCATCTCGATGGGCAGTTACAGTCGAACTACGAGTAAAGCCGCACACGAGCCTAGCCGACAGTGCGAAGTCTCGCCACTAAACAGCGGAAAACAGACGACAGAACCCAAATTAGGTTAGTCGCAAACATGAATGCTAAATCTTTCACTTTGCATTATGTGCACTTAGGCTGTGTGTAGCTATTTTAAGCAGGGAGATCTCAACAGCAAGCTTTCAACAGCATTCACGCGGTACGTGCTCGCTACGCGGCCGGTGAAGCTGCGTACATCTCAGTAACAGAGCCATTGACAGCAAGAAAAACCCTGAAAACAGTGTAGCATTTTTAAGGGCACAGGGTAAGCCCTATACTTCCCATGCATTTTAGGCCATGTTGAGGTACATGTTTCTCACTAACTAATAAAAGTAGCCTAATAATACATATATCATTGTTTGCCAAATTTTGTGCTCTTTTTACTAAACTAGAATATTTGAAATGTGTTGAAAATTCGATTTTTCATAAAATTTTTTCCGGTAGTACACAAATCTGGCCTTTCTTTGCGCATTTCAAAATTCATAACAGAATAACTGCTCAGTGAAATTGCTTAATTCTAGTTCAGTAGTTGGCAACACTTATGTAGATGATTGCAAAAAAAAATCAGCCCTCTGTCTTGAAAGGCATTGGAAATAATGGTACCTTTGTAAGAAAAAACACTGTTTTGAGATAATAGAGCGTAAAGAGAAAAAAGATGTGAAAAACCATTTTTTATTCGCAGAAACGCCTCCATAGTAATTGGTTTAATAGCCCCCTGCTTCGTAGTCACTGTCGCTGCCATTTTTTCGCTTTTCGGCTTGTCGTTTTGACTGTCGGGCCTCTTTTGTAAGCTGTCGTGTTGCTCGGTCCGCAAAGTACATGCGCTTATGGTCAGCTTCCCTCAGCCACTTGATGGTGTTGCTCCCTGGGTTCAATCCACACGCCTTCAACACGTTGGCCCGTGCGATGCTACCATCATTAAATGAAAGAACAGCATCCAGTGTTGCCATCCGTAGGGTCCGAAGCCTAACAAACACATTCTTTGGCGCGCGTTCCCAAACAACATGGTTGAACGACTCATTTGCATTTTGAGTTCGCCCATGCAGGCACTTCTCTAGGAGCTTAGCCTTCGATAGCTCCCTATAAATGGGTTTGATAGCCTCCAAGACAGATGCAGGCAAACTCTCCTTGTGGAACAATGGCTTGCCCTCTGACTGACTTCTGTTGAAGGCACACCACGTATCAGGTCCCTTTGGGCAAAGTCCATGGCATGGGTCATCGTCTGTGGCCGATAAGTGAAAGAAGGTTGCCCAAACAGCCTTTCGCATTTCATCCAGGTTTCCTACATTTCTTCTGATGGCCAAACCATAGTACGTCTGGAGCTTGTCTATTACTGCATCAGTCAGTCGGCCTCGGCCCGAGAGGCTCTTTCCATCAGAGAGTTTTCCTGCTTTGTTTCCTTTTTTTAGCCTTCGTAACCTTGTGCCCAACCTTTTTTGCACGTGCCCTATGCACTCAACCTTGGATATTTCAACGGAATCACCATATGGCATTTGTGCCTTCACAGCCATAAAAGCCTTGCTGTCACCATCCCCAAGGTATTTGACGTATCGAACGCCGTGAAGCTCCTCACTCCTGCCGAAAATTTTCAGTGCTCCTGCGACTTCCATTCCACCGCTGGTGCCTTGGTAGTTGCTTTGGCACACCTCTCTATGAAGGCGGTCACTGTTTGTACCCTTGATGCTGCACTTTGGACAACGTTTAGACAAAACCTCCACATCCAGCACTTTCCCAGAGTCTACACTGGTCGCAGAGACTATGCCGTTATTGGAAGTATGGCCTCGCTTCTGCCAGCTTCCATCAAGAGCAACTGCGATGTCTTTATCCCCCTCATTCAGCTGCACAGCTTCGTCAGCTGCCCTTTTCATCGACTCCTGAGCAGCAGCTTCGATGTGACCTAGAAGCTCTTGATTGTATTTCGCAAACTTTGCCGGCGGCTTAGGAAGGTTTAGCATAGCACAGAGTATATTTCCTGCAGCCATTCCCTTACCAATGGACCTCAAGGCATACACTAACCTGAGGTTGGCTTCATAGAGGCCAGAAGTAGTTTTCTTCGACGTCTCAAATCGTTGTGCGGCACTACACACTTCACAGTTCAAACTGTAAACGCTTGCAACACCTACCCGTTTTGTCACAATTTCGATGAGCTCAACACTTCCACCGCACTCTCTGCACACACAAATCTGTGTAATTGTGGCACAAATGCCGTCCATGTCCATTAAGGCATATTGGCTGCTGCTCTGTAGCACATCCTCTTCCTGGAAGCACAGAGAAAATCTTGAAAGCTTCGATGTCGAGGAGCTGGCGCGTTCGGCGTTCGGGATCTCATTCGGTCGTGGACATCCTTTTGCTTTTTCACGATGAGCGTAGCGGTTGCCGTGAAATTCACGCCTGACGAAGGCCTTCTTTGCCCTGGGCATCTCAACTTATCAGCAGCAACCAACACCGGCACAATTTACAATACTGATCGAAAGGGATAGCACTCGGACGCAGCTGCATGAAGGTTGCAGAGACGTGGAAAAAACGTGCAAAGCGTCTCAGGATTGTCTTGGCTAAAAAAGAGGAGCTGTACAATAGTTGCCAGACAATTTTTTATATGTAGCTGATTTTAGACAAGTTTTGAAATCAGGTGGTGGACTTTCTGGTTGAAAAAATTGACGTTAATCCTGAAAGGGGGCGTGGCCGCTCACTACTTGGTTTCGGAAAAAGCGTTTTTCAGCCGTAAATATGGCTTTCTGAGGAAAGTGCAATCATGGAACATGTGTAGAAAGAATTGAACTTCTAAAATTCCAAAAGAAAAAAAACGATTTTTTTCTAATTTTACCTTACCCTGTGCCCTTAAAGAAAGCTACTGAGGTGTTACGAAAAGACGCGAAACCTTGAGACCATTTCCGTACGCGTTGTTCCGGAGTCGCTAGCGTGCCGGAGCAGACGCATCAACTAAAGAACACCACGCACCAAGCTGGCTTGCAATCTGGAAACTATGGAGGGACTCATTCTAAGGGCCCTCGGAATCAGGTTCTTCCGAGAGAGGAGGATAGCCTACGGAAGCTGCGTGTGAGGCCACACTTCCTCATTGATTTTGTTGGGGAAGATATATGTATACACTATCAAATAATTTATTTTAAGCCCAATGTTTCGAGATCAACTCGGTGCCTTGTTCAAGGGTGATTGATAGGCGAGCAAGCAGCAGCAGAAAGCGGGCTTCGCTCTCACTTTGCTGTCACATCGCGAAGGCCATTAGCATACGTGCATGGGAGAGTTCCCGGAATCGTGTTTATCGTCGCCTATGTGAGCCGGATATGCCGAGATTCAACTTGACGCCTATTTAAAGCATTACGCTCCACGGCCAAGACGCTCAATTCTTCGAAGGCGATTTTATGGTCTGAGCGCTCTTAGTGCTGGGCGAAAGGATTGCTTTTTTAAGTTCATTGACCAGACGTCATTTCTGTGTTGCCGGACTTTCTGCTTGAGCTTTTTTTTTTGTCTCACCACTGTATCACGCAAGACGGCTGCAGCGCGTGCCATGCTCCACTAAGACTATCGTAGCAAACACGTGGGGCATTGCGTCGAAACATGCGCCCGTTTCGTACGCAAAGCTATCGTGGACGCAGTACTAAAACTGTGTAAAACTGTGTCCGGGGTTCTATCCCCAGTGCCACCGTGTGCCCACCGGTGATACAGTGGGTACAATCTTTCTCGTGCCTGGTGCTTGGGTTCTCTAGGCTGAAATGCTTAGTAAATGGGTCTTTGACCCAACCTTTTATCATGGCGCTCTTTGGACACAGATGCCCTTGCGCCATAAAAAATACATCATCGAAGTTATCTATACCTGTGTATTAGCAGAACAAAGGAGACCTAAAAATAAAAGCTAGCAAATACGCTTTATTATAAGTTAATGCATGAAATCTTATTCACCTTTTTTTCTCAAGGCGTAGCAGAAGTACACATAAAGGTTTTGCGTAAACTAACGATGCACATGGCCCGAACGTCGAGCACTAAGCGAACGGACGAGCACATGGGCGTTGTTCATAACTCAAGGGATCAGCATGGCCGAAGGTTGTTTTCGAAACCCCAAGTGATACACGTGGCTTATATATAAGCTATTAATATACGGAACAGCCTTCAAACTTGAGTAATGTATGGAAGAAAGTACTTTGCGAATTCCGGGTGATATACAGTATGTGGCCGACACGAGGCGATGCCGTCTAGCAGACGCCGATACGCTAATGCTGTTTTCCCTTTACTGCCAAGGCCTTGTATCGCACAGATGCTCATTCCATGAACGGGGGATGCTATACCCCTACATAACGCACCAGAGCACGATTTGAGCTGGGTTTGTTTGCCTTCAAAACCACACACGCACGCACGCGCACATACACACGCTCACACTAGCGCGCAGGCACCCACGCACGCGCACGGACGTACACGCACCGCTGCTTTCAGTCGACCTGGTATTGCGTGCGTCTCTGAGGAAGTGCGAGCCGGAATTTTCCAACAGGTGGGGCCAAAACATGAACGCGGCGCTCGTCCGTCGAACAGAACAAGAACACTGCGGGAGGACGATTCACAGCGGAGGATAAACACGGCGCGACACGTGCAGCAGCGCAGAATTGGAGCACTGACAATTCTTCAAGCATGCTTTGTCTCGCAGATGTTTACTGCCCGTCTCACTTTCTTCAGCGAAAAAGCGACGGCGCTGCTTGACTAAAGTGCACTCCATGTGTATCAAGTGGCGGTTTGTATATTTTTTCGGCGATATAATCTAAGTATAAATTACCAGCGGAACGATGCGGATGCGACATAAACTCTTGTGGCGAAAATTCCTTAAAGGCGGACCACGCAGGATCTCATGTCGAGTTTTCCCAGGCAAAAAGTTTGAAAATTTGTGAATTGTAAGACACTATTATGCAAATATTTAATGTAATGGTCCATCGATCGCAACCAATGGGGAAAGCTGTTGACGACAGCAGAAACATTTATAAAAAAAAATTCATGACTGCCGTCAGGCGATCTGTGGATATAATGATTGTTATAGGTAAATCTTACATTATACGAAAGAATTCCGTTCAAAACGGTTTCCTGCTTAGAAATGCTTTTGTCGCGAATTTCTGGGTATGAATTTAGTGGAAGTTTACGAGAATTGACGCTCTTCCTCGTGTACGTACTCATCGCGTATTCAGATTGTATTCTCAGCGAATTGCGTATGTTCCAAGTCGTGTATGAGCAATAGGACCATTAGTTAGTGCTACTTGATGTATCCTTTCGTAAGCCAACTGTACAACCACGCTCTGTTAATACCAAAGAGCGGTTTCAGATGAAGACTTTATAGTCTGGCTTGTTTTCTTTTTCTTTTAGAAGGCAAGTTGCTCGTAGCTTCCATGAAAATCGATGACGCCGTTATATTTCCGTGCTCCATCTGAGCGTCAGGAACAAATGGAATGTATTTCCAGAAAAAACCTTGATGCCTCGTATCTAACCACGTCGTTTGGGATCGAGATTATTTTTTCTACTGCTTTTCCTTTTTACCATAGGTTGAGTTGGCCACCGCACAGACGTAATTGAAACTGCCGGTGTGGACAGGTTTTTGAGACAGCAAGCAACGGGCTTCGTCCTAGACAACCTTTTTCTTGCCAATATTTGAAAATGGAACTTACGAAACTTAATTTATTATCTTCCTTTAAAAAAGCATCTACGAAGTTTTCGTTTTTTTATGTACATGATGATTGTGGGACGTGTAATTATATGCATTATCGAGTAATTTCAAACAGTCTTATTATTACTTGTAAACGAGCATATTCTGGGCCTTGTCGCTGCAGTGTTCGTGAAGCGCGTTCGAAGGAAGAATAATTGCTGAAATCAGTAAATCAAAACAATACTAATGACAAAAAGTTAGCAAATTCGTGAAAAAAAATTAAAGGCTGTGTGTCTACCACTTGCAGTGGGTTTAGGCAAATGTTTCTTTTTGGAACACTGACGTTCAGCAGTAGCAAATTTAAGACAGACGACTATACAATCTTCGAGCCTCCTGCATTAGACCGGCTGGCGTAGACGCTGTCGGATTCTCTCTACGAAATGTGTTGGCACCGATCTGAGGATTAAAAGGGCCACTGCGTCGTGGCAGTGTCCAAAGCGCATGCTACGTTTGTCGGACCCGCCGCGTGTCTTCGGGCTCTCCCCTCTCGACCACGTGTTGCTTCTGACAGGCGTTTCGAAACGTTTGGCACGTCGTTACGACCAAGCATCCCAATCGATATCAGCAAAGATTGCACGAAGAGTTACGAGGCATTGGCCGCCGCGGCATGGCGCATGCAAGGACGATCATTCCCCAGTTACCTCTGTAGCGCGCACTCCACCTCAGGACAACGAAGGTAGCGCAAGGCACTTGCGGGTGGTTGTCGCGCAATCACGGTGCTTAGCGAGGATTCGTGTGCCTATCATAGCTAATATTGTCATGTGTGTTATTTGTTCTTCATTGATTTTTCACTTACTCCACGTCATCCTCAACCAGCTGCCGATCGACAGCAAAGAGAAAAATGCTCGTAGGGAGACGCTCGTGAGCCCAGCCGCGACCGCTTGGCCTGTCTCTGGCGCCTGCTCTTGTGGTCCTGGTCCTCCAGTGTGCCTTCGACCCGCGTCCTCTGAACGACCAGTGACATTCTGGTTGAGGTGCCATCTTGTGCAACGTCATCCCCTACCTCCCGCTTCGCAGAGTCGCATTCCCAGCCCGGGCCGCCGCCCCTCTGCTGAGGAAGACGAGATACGTGCCAAGGACTCGGCCCCGAATTCGGCCTCTTGCCTCACCGTGAGCCAAGGCCAGCGCACCGATTCTTCGCCCGCGCCTGCCGTGGTTTACCTCCTCCTCACTCCTCGTTCCGCTGTCCCGTTCCGTGGCGAAGCCTCCGAAGACATCGACGATCGGCTTCAACACTGTGAACACGTGGCACGCCACAACGGCTGGACTGCTGATCATTGCCTGCAGAACTCGTTCTCGTACCAGTGACAGGCATTGCCCGTCACTGGTACGAGAACCACGAGCCTACCCTTACATCGTGGGACACCTGCAAGAGGCAGCTGCGAAACACTTTCGCTAACCAGCGTCGCCGCCAACGCGCAGAGGACGTTCTGCAAACCAGGTTCCAGGGCCCCTATGAAACCGTCACTACTTTCGTCGAAGACGTGTAAAGGGTATATGCTTGGGCTTGTTGGTTCATAACTTCAAGGTGAAAAACGTAGCGCAAAGAAACGAGGACACAGAAAGACGGACAACACACGGCGCTTACTTCCAACAATGGTTTATTTCAGAAAGAAAAAGTGGTTTTATAACGAAATCACGACCAACACGCCGTCAAACCATGTGCTAGCAAAGCGTATCAGCCAGATATGCGAGCTCTTTCGCCATCAATGATACAGAGGGGGTACTCACACAATCATCTTTCAAAAGTGATATCCATTCCGCTTCTATGATTTCTCGTGTCAACCGGTTATTGTGCACTTTTAAAACCATGCATTGTTCAAGAAGCGGTATGCAGTGACATGACCGGCAGTGGACTGACAACCCTTTTCCACGCATATCATCTACGTCACGCCCATGCTCACGAAGCCTATCATTCAGGCATCTGCCGGTTTGCCCTACATACTGCTTGCCACAGGAAAGAGGAATTTGATAAATGACATTTTCAATACAATGGACAAACTTTTTCCTATGTTTTTTCGTACAACCAACACCGTTTTAAGATTTTTTGAAATGTTTCGTACAGAGATGACTCAACTTCTTAGGCGCCGAAAAAACCACTCTGGCTCCCGAACGTTGCGCTATTTTTTTGAGATTATGAGAAAACTTATGAAAATAAGGAATGACGGCAACTTTTTCTTTCTTACTCATGGCTTCCTGGTTGTCCTGGCCTTTTTTATTGCAGACTTTCTTCAAAACACCTTCCGCCACAGACACTAGTACATGGGAAGGGTAACCAGCATTCTCAAGCCTCTTACATTGCTGAGAAAAACTTTCATGCATGAGGTGCGGGCAAGACTTCTTCAAACAATTAAAAAATGAAGGGCTAGCAATAGATCTTTTTACGAGCTTAGAATGGGCTGAATGAAAAGGTAACAATGGTTTTTCGCCGCGGGGTTTGAACATCCAGCACGTCCGATCATGATGCATTGTGATGCTGATGTCAAGGAATTGGATAACCCTGTTATCAGGTAGTTCAAACGTTAGTTCAAGAGGACTAAAATGGTTACGAAAAAGGTTGAGAACATTAAGAACATCATCCTTAAAGGAACTGTCATTACTGTTAAGAACAATCAGAAAGTCGTCAACGTACCTAAAAATATTGATTACATTGGTATCTTTTACAATATCAGCAAACGACCTATCCAAACGGGCTAAAAACAAATCGCTGAGGAAGTGTGCAGTGCAGGAACCTATACAGATGCCATCTTTCTGAAGATAAGGTTTTTCATCCCATACAATGAACGTTGACTTGAGATATAATTTCAAAAGTTCTATAAATCCATTCACCGAGATGCCAGAAGCATTTTGAAAAGTAATCGGCCCTTGCTGGTCTATACATTCTTCAATACAAGATAACAAAGCATCATGCGGAATGGAATAATACAGATCTTTTATGTCCACAGAGAAAGCGCATAGGCCTTGTCCTTCATATGACCTGAAAAAATCTAGAACCTGCTCAGAATTACGGACAAGAAAGGGATCCTGAATAGAAAGCAGCTTTAGTTTTTCTTGTAGGCACATGGCAACCGATTTTTGCCAAGTACCATTCTCGGATACAATAACTCGGAAAGGAACATCAGTTTTATGGGTTTTTGCATTGAAGAAAACGTGAAGGAAGTCCTTTTTACAATCCATAATTCTTTTCAAAACAGAACCAAGGTCTAACTTTTTGCACAGTTTCTTCGCTTCAGCTTTTTTTTTTAAATGTTTACAGTTGGGTGGCAGTTGAAAGCGGAGGACAGAGCTTCACACGCTTTTTCATTAAACATACCAGACGGAAACACGGCAAACCCTCCTTCTTTATCCGCAGAAAGGAGGCACAATGAATGCTTCTCGAGATACGACTTAACACGATTTACAGGAAGTCTGGAAGGCTGCCACTTACATCTCACCAAGGTATCGACGCCTGCCGAAACACACCGGTCAGCCTCTTGTTCAGGGACGATTCGGGAAATATGGTAAACGAACGTGAGCCGCTCCGCTGAAGACGTACTTGGTTCCAGAGCAAACTTAGGACCCAACGATAGAACAGATTTCACATGGTCCGGAAGATCCAGTCCTTGCGGACTGGAAAGCGCCGTGTGTTGTCCGTCTTTCTGTGTCCTCGTTTCTTTGCGCTACGTTTTTCACCTTGACGTGTAGAGGCTTAGTGCCCGAGCCGACCCCCGAGCCACTGAGGAAAAGAAGGTGCGCATTCTTCTGCTAGGACCAAAGTCCGACATTTTCGGCGGTCTCATTCGGGATTCTCCCACAACCGTGGCCAGGTTTATATCCGAAGCGACTAATATCGAGCGCGCCCTAGCCGCCAGAGCAGATCATTATCGTCGGCTTGCTGGAGTTCCTGACGCTTCCAGTCTTTTCGCTGACCACCCGGCGGCTTACCCCGTCGATTCCATGCACCTACGCGAGGTCATCCGAGCAGTTGTTAGGGAGGAATTTCGGAAGTGTCTGCCACCCACCGATTGCGCATCTTCATTCCCCTCCACAGAAGTCGTCCGAGAAGAAGTGCAACGTGCACTTTTCCCTCACTTCCCCGTCACCCCTCCTTCTGCACAGCCCACCATGACGTACGCCTCCGTCGTCCGTCGCTCGTCGCCGACACCGATCGGCCGCCCGTCCCCTACTCCACAGCCACTACCGCCTCCTGCGCCTGCCTCCACCCCTCGTTTCTAACAGCGCGGACCAAGCAAAGCCAACGCGTGGAGGGCCGCAGATGACCGTCCGCTATGCTTCCACTGCGAGAAAGCCGGTCACACCAATCGCCGCTGCTTCTATCGGGAGCTCGGTCTTCACGGATTCCGGCAAGATGCGCCCCGCCCATAGCATGGCGAGCAGTCTCGTGAAATTGAGGAATTTCTGCTCCATTCTCCACCAAGAGAGCGGCCTTCTCGTCGTGCGTTCCGCTCGCCACCGCCGGCTCGATTCCCCTCTTCGCGCCCGGCGCGGCAGCCTTTCTCCTCGTAGGGGAATCTAAGCCCCGTGACGCCTGGAGGTGGCGTTTCCGACCACGTACTTGTAAAAGAGCCTCCACGTACGACGTCCCGCTCCCCCTCACCTGCCGATGACCTTCCCGCCGATGCTATAGCCACCTCTGCTCGCCCAGTGTGCAACAACCTTCATGTCCTTATCGACGCTCACGTCACGACGACCCTCGTCGACACCGGCGCCGACTACTCCGTTGCAAGTGGGGAGTGGTCCCGTCGCCTTCGCAAGGTAATCACGCAGTGGGATGGCCCACAAATCCGAACTGCCGGAGGTCGCCTGTCACCCCAGTCGGACGCTGCACTTCTCGTGTTCAGATTAACGGTCTCATGTGCCCCGTTACCTTCGTCGTATTGCAGCGCTGCTCGACAGATATTGTTCTCGGTATGGATTTTCTGAGCGAGTTCGATGCTGTTATTGACCTCGCCGACTGCCGCCTCACTCTTCGTCGACGTTGCCTTGACCGCCGAGCTCCGAGCCGCCGCTCTCCGAGGCGCACATCTTAGCGGAGCGCGTGGCTTTGCTGCCTGACTCGAGCGTGTTTCTGCTGGTTGAGTCCGCACCGGATGTCTCCGGCTAAGTTCTTGAAGGTACTGTGCAGCTGCTTCTTGGCAAGGGTGGCAGCGGAGGCAGCGGCGGCAGCCACGACAGCAGACGACGCAGTCGGGACGACCGCGGAAAGAATCCGTGGTGGTTCAGCTCTGAGGGGGGACTTCGCGGAGTCGTTCGAGATCCCGGGCGTCACGGAGCCGGTCGAGGAGCCGTTCACTGTTCTTCCCGCCCCTGGTGCCCCTGGTTGGCCAGCAGCAGCAACAGCAGCAAAAGCAGAACAAACCCGCAAGGAACACCGGAGTCAAGGTGAGCTGGGGAGCAGTGGTTTGTGGCGTGCATCCTTGTAATTGTTAAGCTTGCGAAATAAAGATTTTGAGATAAGTCATGTCGAAGCATTATATTTCTTATACGAACTGGTTATGCGGGGCTCTGAAACATCTTTTGAGGAGAACACATCAACTCCCTCAATCACGACATTGTGGTGCCACGGGCATCTGAGCTAAGTAATACACTCTTCACGGTAGCAGCGCAGAAGACGGGGATGAAAAAAAAACAGCCTGAATAATATATTACAAACTCGCTTGTTTATCAATTGTATTGAGCTCAATAATTAAATAATACCCCTCTCTCACGGGTGGTTTAAATAGCCATACACAGAAAAAGAATAAATGTCATGGATCACGGGGTAATATTTCACGTTTTTAAATTCCTTTATGTAGAGTACAGGTCGCCTCGTTTATATCACGAACAATGTAATGAAAAACAAATCATAATAGCTATATAAATCAAACATCGCCTCCTGAGTTAATTCTTAGAGAAACGTGCAATATAAGTTTAGTCTTCATAAAATGTATAGAAAGATGCTAATACTTGTCCTGCCATTCTTAAAAGTAAATAAGCAGCCGGCATTGGCTCCGGAGATAAATTTATTGTGTTAAACATGAACAAAAATTACATCAAAAATTTTATGAATGAAAAACAGCGTACCTACATATGATTTCGAAGCCGGGAACTCCACCAAATTGAACACATCTTCGAGTCATTAGACGTGCGCTCCTACCTGGCGAACATATCGATTAATGCGCAGCACACGGCCGATTGAAGTGTTTGGAGAGTTGTGCGTAGTTTTAAGGAGAAGTCGGTGGTCGAAGTTACATTACACATGACTACACTAAATTTTGAGTGAAATAGACAGCAAAGTGTGTATATAAAGTTGAGAAAATCAAGGACTACTGAAAGAAGACGAGGAGAAGAGCTCCTTTTTATATTTGATTACTTATTCAGCGTTTCTGTCCTCGTCATGCATAAGATACGGGAAATAATTGAATATCTCTGGGAGGCAAATGCGTCCAGATTATTATCGAAGCCACTGATACTATGGTCCGCTGACGGCTTTTATCCAAATCTCGGAACATAATTTTCTAGCCACTCTATGACATGAGAAATAGGCCTCAAACACATCCTGATGTGCACCGCTGGGCTTGGAGCAGATGTAGTATGACAGGCCTGAGACAGCCCTTGGCTTCCATAGATACAGATGCAGATATTCACTCTAAACCACAATTCAAGGTTATCGGGCGTTCCAGCTTGTCAGTCGGTGTAGCGCACCGAAGACAAGGGTGAAAACCTGGGTCAATCGATATGTGGTATTAGCTTCCTGATCAAAATCCAGGAAAAGTATGTGGAACATTGTTATAGGTACACGTATGTGGAACACTGTTAATCGGTATGTGTAGACCACACGCACTCAAGAAAATGTTGCCGTTTCGAAAACACTCCTTTAAAATTACAGTTGCCAGCTGGAACCAACCTGGACCTCTGTGAAGAGCTTATGCGAATTTGCCGAAAACATCTTGCTCTAGAGCGTATTGTTCCAAACTCGAGGACGACTAAAATATTTACGTGCGTGAAGTCACTAAATTAACAACTCATCATTTCGCTTCTAAATATTTGCTGCCACTCTGCCAAATCATGAAAATGCGACGATTAATTTCTGTGTGCTTCGAGTTTTTTCTTGTTACAATGCCTAGCAGATCGACTAGATTAGAGGATTTGGGAGAAGGGGGCTCAAAAATGCAGCCACTTTTCCTCATGTGCAGCCGAATCTCTACGTCAGCTTCATTTAACGCCCGCACGATCTGTTTTTCCTTTGACTAAGTATAGCGTGTAAGAAAAACATGGTTCATGGTCGCTAGTAATAGTATTCATTCGCTGTCTGGGTGAATAAGTACTATTAGGAAGCATGACTGATGAAGCAATTTCTAATTCGTTTCTGTTCGCGCCTTGAGCCACGCTACCGACATGCAGCTGAAAGAAATTTAGTGCGCTACAGGTATTGTGAAACTACGAAAGGAAGCCACGCTGAGTGGTGCAATTAGTATTTCTTAACGCTTAAGAAATTCGCGGATATCCCTAAGAAACTTGCAGAGTGCCGGTGACACCAGCCTGTCGTGAGACCTGCCTGCCGTTTTCGTAACACCACGCAGCGGCAGCCAGCGCACTAAGAGCTTGTCACCGGTCTATGCTTTTTCACTGTTCACAAAATCATTAAAAAAAGAGCTGATGGTGGCGCAACATCTTGCTAAATTTGTATGCTCACAGTGCTCATAAAGCTAGCCTGTACCAACCATTTACATGCTCTGGAAAGAATCTTTTACCGAAATTGCAAGAGGGCCTGTTTAGCACAGGTCTTTTTGTGGCTATCTGACCTGTTTCTGCGTTCCTATACTCTTTAATAATGATATATAGGTAAAACATGAACGACTATTCCTGCTATGCCTCTTTTCGAAAAACTTGCACACGAGAAATACATCAGCATGTCGTCCCTGGGGTTACCAAAAATTTGATTCAATGACTTGATCAACAGGGGAGAAAATACAACGGTAAACAAACAAGTTAGGGTGTTCATCGGCAGTTGACTGGGACCCTCCCGCGGTAAGCGGGATTTAAGTTTCTTCCTATACTATCTGCTGTGGCTCATTCGTGGGCGCTGTCAAAAAAGTGTCCCAGTTTTGTATATAGATCGCATTTGAAGCCTAATTCCTCAGTTTTGTAGCAATAGCTACATTACGGTAGCATTCCGAGCCTTCAGCGTGGCGGCGCCATGGCGGCGGCTGAGCCGCCACGCTGTCACTTGGTTGGTCACGGGGTGCGGAGCAGCTGCCGGCGGCGCGGCGCCGTGGCTGACCACGTAGTTGGTCACGTGGCCAAGTTCCGCTCGGCCAGCTGTAGCTATCGCGTCACTCCAGGTTTAACCAGAGCTAAACCACCGCCAATTTTTTTTTTCTGTTTACCCGCCTTTTCAGTCCTAATAATGGCTCCTGGATTCCGCGCTTTAAAAGATCTGCTCTACCAGCCAATATTGCTCAGCGCGGTTTCGTTCGAAAAGAAGTCGAAAATATATCTCACCTACTGCATGTGATGCAGGCACATAAATGGACTGAGGCCATGCTGCCTGCTCGTGGCTCACGTTGAACTCAGCCATGAAAAGGACATAGAGAAGGCCGTAACTTGATGCGGTGAGCATGATGAAAAATGCGGAGAAAGCAGCCACGAGCGGGATTGCCCAGCAGCTGTCTTGAACGATAGCCGGATTCATTAGTGCCCTTTGTGTGGGTACAGGCGCCGCGGTAATGGGCTCTCGCTGACAGGAGAGACGACAAGTCATGACAATTCTTACAACTGCCTGCTGTCAGAAAAAAAAGATAGCAAAATGAAGTTATGGTCTCGAAAAATGAGGCTCAATAATGTAAAAAAATCGATTGCGAAAATTCAGCAGCCTAGCGCATACTGCCAAACTTCTCCGCACTGCTCTAATGCAACACAGTTAGAATGACAAGGTTAAGTTTAGGTCTAGAATAAATTCAGCAACACCGTAACAGAAAATCCACTGCAACGTAGGACGTACCGGCAGAAGCAATCGCATCACCGACCATGAATATCGCACAAAATATGCAATTTTTATAGCAACAAAATATTACACGCGCCATCGTTGTGCTAGAACGCTCAATTTCGCCTCGAGAAAAGATAACTTTTCGGAAAACACCCTCTTTTCAAATGCTTCTCTGCATTGTTGAAAAAACCGTAGTATGCTTGATAGCAATCTATACACTTTTTAATCAACCAAACATTTGCCCACTATGTGTGCTTCTGCTCTCTTGATACTGAGTAAAAACGAACTTGTGAATAATTCACAAAGAAACCAAATTGGGAGGACACTTAAGCGCCATTTTTGAGGGTATAATGCGGGAGTGTTAATCAGTATCGTCGCCGGCTCCTCTTGCCCACACAGGCCCGGACACGGCTTCCATACTGTGTGAAGGACCACAGAACGTACATCTAAAGCCCCGCTTTAACCAAGGTGCATGAACGTAGCTGCGTGGACTAGACGTAAAGCGTAAACTAGATGTGACTCACTACCCAAGCCTTGGGTTCCAATTCACGACTAAGTACCTATATTTCATTTTCAGAGCAATCACTTAACTTTATATGCTTGCATGTCGTAATGGAGTTTGAGCCATGTTGCGAGCTTCTAATCAAAAGTTTGCTAATGCTTTAATTTCCACCGCTCACCTTGCGACCAACCAGCACTCTCAATCAGACTGGCTGTTCGGCACACACTGGCGACAATGACTACGCAAGTTTCTCTGCTTACCGGCAATTTTAACGCTCAACGTTGAAACATCCAGCTCGTTATCTTCGAGACACACTGTCAGTAGGCTCAGTGGAACGGGGAGTCCACCTCTTTGGACTCATCTACTATCTGTCAGTAGGCTACCCCTGGTACAGCAGTGGAAGGGGGAGTCCACCTCTTTGGACTCATCTACAATCTGTCAGTAGGCTAGTTCGCGCCTCTGGTTTGCCATACGTTAGAATAAGTAAGGTTCGGGCACGTAATGCATCCTGGTTGCTAAACTGATAAGCTTATTTTATTCTGCACCCAGAGGAAAAAGTATAAAGAAGCACGTCCTGATGAAGACGAGTTGTGTTCGCCTGTTATCCACGATGCGTTAGTTGTAGATAGCGCCTTTTTGGCTGCCACCGCGAACGCCAGGGCCCGTCACGCGCAGCAATCTTCAAACAAAGAATTTAATCCGTTGACATCAACAAAAGGAACACTGCTTTCGAATGGTCTTTTTTTTATTTTTCGCGCCCTTCAAATGAGTGCGAAAAGAGGTACAGCCTTCGCAAAAAATAAGGCGCCTATACTGATTGGACCTAAAACGCACTGTGAGGCCTCTAGTGCATCTGTGGATGTCCTAAGTTTACGAAAGATGAAAAACAAAGTTGTTCTCACCATCTAGGGATCTAAAGCACTGACATTGCACAATGAGGCATGAAACGTGGCCCAGAAACACCATACTAGCGCTGAGAAGTTTCGATTAACGCTATACGTAATGCATACCTTGTTGTAAATGCTCCAACCGATTATTTTTCAAGCTTATTTTCAACTTCATTATTAAAATTTACCCCAATAAGCCAAGGTTTTAACCGTATCTAAGCAGCCTATACTATTTATTTTATTATGCGCATTAAAACAAGAAATAATGCGGACAGGGTAAAGCGACTTCCAGCAATGATTAGCCAGTTCCACTCGTGTCGAATACCGAAAACCTTGGTAACTTTCATTTGGGATGTCATTTATCAAAGGTAACCTTCATATATGCCTAGCTTTACATTTTCATCTCAGTATCAACCCAGGTACTTCAGTATGTTATACAGAAACGAAGAAAGCTACTACCTGTTCTGGCTAAACGATTTTTCCTCGCGCGTGATGAATATTCGCAGGTCACTCACAAGCTGCAATCACGACCTACTGCGGGCTTGGATTGAAGTACTGTGCGACAAAATATTTCCCCCAGTTTACGTCACCATTTCCACCGGTAGCTGGCTGTATTTGTCGGCAAAAAAGGACACATTTACACGCACGACATGCACGGCTATCTATGCACCACTCCTTTTGCGGGAAAGTCAGGAACAAGTGCGCACCTGCAGAAGGCAGGCTTCACAGCTGACGCGCATAGCTGTGTGGCGACGCGCAACTGTTTACAGGCATATTTGCACCAGAGAGTGAGCTCTGAAATACTTCTGTGCTTCCGCTGAAATCACAAGCGACGTAAAAACACCAGTGGTGTGCTTCACCCGCTTTTTTTTTTATACCACAAGGCGCTCGCCCATATGTGCGTTCATGCCGTTTCGGATAGAAGCGCGCAGCCCATGTCGCTATGAGATATAATTATATGGTAAAAACTGAAAAGCAAGATGAAAAGCACCCCGTACGTAAGTACGTAATAGTACTTAAGTTTATAGCACTTTTGGCTTGAAAATTTTTAGCTATGCGTAACCAAGTTAACGTGTTGCATTCCAAGCTTTTATATTTGATGTCCAAGCTATGCATATCTTGGGACGAGTATATACACGACAGAAAAGCCATACGTTAACCTTCACTGCTCTTTACAAGAGGCAATGTCTGCGCTGAAGTCGAGGTAAGTGTCGTGCAAGCCGGGCAGCCAAGAACAGGTCACATAAAAACAGTCAGAACGTTACCATGTACAAGTAATATCCTGAGTTCCTGACATTAGCAAGCACGCGCTGTCCCAAGGATAGTCCCAAAGCATCGATGGCACAGTGCGAGCGAATCAGTCGCGTCAATGTTTCATTCGTGCTTTTTTTACGTTTTCTCCTGAGCAGCAAAAAATATGTAGTCTCACAGCTTGATGCCCAGCTTTGCTCATGCTGTTTCAGCAGACAAGGCTCACCATTTGTATATCGATAAAAGACTTGCCTTGATCGTCTCATAAGTTTCCTTGTATTTTGGGAGCAAACGTTTGTTGCACAAACTAAAAAATCTGCCTTCCTGCAAGCGAAACGCACAATGCCTCATTAATTCAGCCGCTTGTGATACCAGCCAGAATACGCGCATGCTTTATGGACATAAGCGGCAATAATCAGTCAGGTTCATCACTTTCAACGTGCGTTGTGAGAAGACGCACTATATAGTTTGAATGAAGGTAGCTCCTAGTGAACACGACCAGTGAACTGTGCGATGGCACGAAGTACTCAGCTCAATATTTGGCATAATATTTGGCAAATTAAAAAAACAGAACTAGTCCGCAGAGCGCAATGATATTCCAGGTCCCCTTACATAAACTATGTGCAGATTTTATACCTGAAATTGCAGTAATATTAGCGGTTCTTTTTTTTTCCTCTCGCGTATTGCTCGAGCGGTGCTCCACAAAGCTATTATGATGACTACATGCCAATTCACTTTCCTAAATTACGAAGGTTCCAGTTGTCTGTTGCCTCTAAATTCATTATGTACGACATACAATTGGGGTTCGCTGCTCCAGCGGCCAGTGCCGCCGAAGGAGAGAAAGCTGAAGAAGACGAAGCTGACGCAGTTGAGTTGGCGAGGAAGACGAAGCTAACGCTCTCGAACTCTTGGCTTGGAGCTACGCTGTGTCAACAAAGATTTTCCCTGTCCACATTTCTTGTGCGTCTTATTTGCGTCTTTACATTTGGTGGAGGTGCTGGGTGTCAGTCATCGTGGTAGAGGCTGGTAAGGGGTGCAGATCTTCAGGTCCGTAGATCCGTAAGGTCTGTAGCTCCAGGGTGGGAACAGGTCCTGCCGCCCGCTAATCCACCTCCTATAGTCACTGCACCGCTGACCTATGCTGAAGCTGTCGCCCGGCCACGGCCTCAGCCGGTTGTTCCTGCCTATGCGCCACCTTGAACCGTCTTTCCTGACCCACCGCTCGCTCCTACAATGCCTCACCCTCACCGGCCTTTGCCTCGCACCGCTCCACGCCCTCTGAATCCGTGGCGCACTCAAGATAACCATCCGATTTGCTATACTTGCGGCCTCGCTGGTCATGTGGCCCGTTGGTGCCGCACCCGCGGATCCCGTCCTCGCGACTACGGTCGAGCGCCGACGTACGACGTTCCCGTGCCCTCCGCACCTGACTCTTCTCATCTGCCCCAGCATCCCTCTACCTATCGCTCCGACTCCTACCACCGAACCCCCCGGTCGCCGTCTCCTCGCCGCCGTTCGGTCTCTCCTATGCGCCGCCGGTCGCCACCCCTCCAAGCGGAAAACTAGGCGCCGGAGTTCCGGAGGCACGAACTGCGCCGTCACCGACCGTCTCAAGTCCTATTGCCGCTCCTGTGAACATTCTTGAAGTGCTGGCTGAAGGTGTTCCTGTTCATGCGCTCATTGACACTGGTGCTGCCGTGTCCATCATTAGCCGCAACTTGTGCCGCAAACTAAGAAAAGTGACGACGACGCTTTCTGAAATTTCCCTTCGAACCGCCATCGCTGACCCCATTCGACCTCTCGCAGCGTGCACCGCTCGCCTCATCATCCAAGGCCTCTCCTACGCTATGGAGTTCTTCGTTCTTGCCCGCTCCTCTCACGACATCATCCTCGGTTGGGACTTTCTGTCCGCGCATCACGCAATCATCGACTGTGCACGTGCTCAACTTGATTTGTCGCCGCTGTGTGATACTCTTGTGGACGCCTCTCATGCTACTGCCGCGCATATTCTCGCCACTAACGACACCGACGTGCCGGGTTTCTCTTCTGTTCTTGTGCCCCTTACTTCTACTGCACTCTCTGACGCTACTGTCCTTTTTTCACCCTCACCCCTTTGTGCGCACCGCAAATCTCTCATGCTCCCGCATGCTGTGCTCACATTTTCAGGTGGTTGTAGCGCCCTGTACGTTGCGAACCCGTTGCCTATCCCGACCACTTTATTCCGGGGAGAATCGCTTGGCATGGTTGATGTCATCGATCTCGACGACGCTTCACCTGTTCAGGATGACCCTCCCTCGTATGACATCAATGCCCTCACTCCTCCCATCGTCGCAACCTATCATACCTCACCCGACCGGCTTGCCGATTCCGTCGATGCCGCTCTGCCACCTCTCCAACGCGCCCAGCTTGCCGCCTTGCTTCAGCGCTTCCGCGCGTCCTTTGATTCTCATCAAGACATTTTGGGTCGTGCAACAGCGGTTCGCTACCATATCGACACTGGAACACATCGACCTTTGCGCCAGCACCCTTACCGCGTCTCCTCCGCTGAGCGCCGCATAATTGATGATCAGGTGAGCGACTTGCTACACCGTGGAGTGATCCAGCCCTCTTACAGCCCGTGGGCTTCTCCCGTTGTACTCGTCAAGAAAAAGGACGGTTCCATTAGATTCTGCGTAGACTACCGCCGGCTAAACAAAATTACTCGGCAAGACGTCTACCCCCTGCCTCGTATAGATGACGCGCTTGACTGCCTGCAGGGGCACAGTACTTTTCTTCGTTAGAGCTGCGCTCTGGATACTGGCAGGTGCCGATGGCCGAAGCTGATCGCCCGAAAAGAAATTTCATCACGCCTGACGGGCTGTATGAATTTAATGTGATGCCTTTCGGTCTCTGCAACGCGCCTGCAACTTTCAAGCGCATGATGGACAACATCCTACGCGGGCTGAAATGGCAAACATGCCTCTGCTACTTGGACGATGTTGTCGTATTCTCCCCGGATTTTCCGTCTCATCTTCTTCGACTTGAGAGTGTCCTTCCGTGTCTCAGTGACGCTGGCCTGCAGCTTATTTGAAGAAGGGTCACTTTGGCGTCCGACAGCTGACTATCTTAGGCCACGTCGTGTCCAAGGATGGTGTCCTCCCGGACCCTGCCAAGCTACGAGCAGTTGCTGATTTCCCGAGGCCCACCTCCCTGAAAGAACTTAGGAGCTTTATTGGACTTTGCTCGTACTTTTGTCGGTTCGTCAAGAATTTTTCTGCAATTATCGCCCCACTGACACAACTGCTTGCCGGCGGCCACGACTTACCGGCCTGGTCCACTGCATGCGACGAAGCTTTTGCCATGCTGCGCCATCTTCTCACCTCCCCTCCGATCTTGCGCCATTTCGACCCTTCCGCCCCTACAGAACTCCACACGGACGCCACCGACATCGGTGTGGGTGCCGTTCTTGCTCAGCGGAAACCTGGCTTAAATGAGTACGTCGTTGCTTATGCAAGCCGTGCACTGATAAAAGCGGAGACTAATTATTCCGTCACGGAAAAAGAATGTTTGGCAATTATTTGGGCGATCACAAAATTTCGCCCTTAATTATATGGGCGCCAGTTCGCTGTCATCACAGATCACCATGCCCTTTGCTGGCTATCGTCACTCAAGGATCCTTCCGGCCGCCTCGCTCATTGAGCTCTCCGATTACAAGACCACGACATTCAGGTCATTTACCGCTCCGGACGCAAACACTCCGACGCTGACGCCCTCTCACGCTCCCCTGTGTCCTCTGAGCTCGACCAACCATCTATTTCTAGTCTCACGCCTTCTTTCTATACCATTGATATGGCTTCTGAGCCGCGCAAGGATCCTTGAATAACTTCTATTCTCGATATCTTAGCCAACCGCTCTGCCAGCCCCCCTTCTAGTGCACTCCGTCGTCAAGCCCGTCACTTTGTCGTACGTGACAAGCTGCTGTACCGTCGCAACTACCTACCAGATAGTCGCAAATGGCTGCTCGTGATTCCCCGGCGTCTCCGCTCCGCTATTTGTGCCAGTTATCATGACGACCCGCAATGCGCTCATGCCGGTCTGCTGAAGACTTTTACCCGCCTACGTCCTCGGTATTATTGGCGAGGCATGTACCGTTCTGCCCGTCAGTACGTCCGCTCTTGTTTCGAATGTCAGCGGCGCAACGATCCACCACAGCACTCACCGGCTCCTCTGCAACCTCTACCTTGTGCGGCCCGCCCTTTCGACCGTGTTGGAATCGACCTTTATGGCCCTCTTCCTAGCACTTCTGCTGGGCACCGTTGGATCATTGTCGCCATAGATCATCTCACGAGCGATGCGGAAACTTCCCCGTTACCAGCTGCAACAGCCTCCGACGTCGCCGGTTTCATACTTCAAAACATCATTCTTCGCCACGGTGCGCCTCAGGAATTGCTCAGCGACCGAGGTCGCGTCTTCTCGTCCGGCATCCTGGAGGCCCTTCTTCGGGACTGTCACATCGTCCACCGTACAAGTTCATCTTACCATCCCCAGACGAACGACATGACCGAGCGCTTTAACCGGGCCCTCGGCGACATGAGGGCCAAGTACATTTCATCCGATCACTCCAACTGGGACCGCATTCTACCATTCGTTACTTATGCTTACAATTCTGCAATGCAAACAACTACTGGTTCTCCCCGTATTTTCTTCTCTACGGCCGGGAGCCATCTTCAATTCACAACCGTCTCTCAAGCCGCTGCGCATGCCGAAGAATGCCGTCAACTCGCCAGTTCCTTTACTGCCCACGATCAGTACCGTCAGTATAGTGCCCGCGCCACTTCTACCTGTCTGCCGCCGGCTTACTTTCCGGACTCTTTAGTTTGGCTTTTGGTGCCCTCATCCAGCCCGGGCCTGTCGACAAAACTGCTAAGCAAATACCACGGCCTCTATCGCGTAGTTCAGCAGACATCTCCAGTTAACTACCTCGTTGAGCCCCTCACGCCTTCGCCTGATTATCGGCGCCGCGGCCGCGAAATCGTCCACTTCGACCGCCTGAAACCCTACTAGGACCCCGCTATCATCTCGTGCCCTTAGGCCGCCAGGATGGCGCCTTTTCAACCCGGGAGTATTGTAAGACATACAATTGGATTTGCTGCCCCAGCGGCCAGTGTCGCCGAAGGAGAGGAAGCTGAAGAAGACGAAGCTGACGCAGTTCAGTTGGCGAAGAAGACGAAGCTGACGCTGTCGAACTCTTCTTATGTGCCATATACCTGGGGTGAAGAAGAAAAAGAACTCTTGGCTTGGAGCTACCCTGTGTCAACAAAGATTTTGCCTGTCCACATTTCTTGTGCGTCTGATTTGCGTCTTTACAATTAGAATGTCCTGTAAATTCCCCAGAAGACCCGACACTAAGCCTCAGTCTGCGAGACATATGACATTTTAGAGAAATTAGGAAATACGCATTACTGCACGTGTTGCTGCAAAATACTCGTGTGACCATGCACAAGGTTTGACCAAACAGAAAGTTTGACCAAAGTTTCAAGCCGCCAATTAGCAGAGAGAGAGAGAGAGGGTTTATTGATTTGAAAGGCAGAGAGGTTGGCCTCAAAAATAAATATCTGGCCTGCTACTCTGCTCTGGGGACGGCAAGAGGAGATAAAAGAAGGTCACGATGGGGGACGATGATGATGGGAGGAGGCAGATGAAAAACTACTTTAAAAAAAGGCACACTTTCTGACATCACAAACGCGAGACAAGGTCCGTGTCGCTCCAAAAGTGTGAGAGCGCTTGTGTTGCCTTTACAGTTCTAAAACTATCTGGCCAAGCACCGAGGATCAAATCCTCAGAGAGGAGCGATGTGTCCATAGGCTTCAGAGCAGATGCGAGTATGAGTCTTTCACGTGCATACGCTGGACACGCCACTAAAACATGTTCTATAGTCTCTAGCACGCCACATGTGGTACATTCTGGGGGATCATCGCAACCGCCTGTCGGGATAAGGCTGGAGGCCACTACCCTAAAGAAAATTTTCGTATTCAATTTCTCCGGAAATATATTAAATTTTATAAAGTAAGAACAAAAACTTCGCAATCAAAGAAACATCGTGCTGGGAAACTACAAACTAACATCCTCGCTAACTCAAGAGTTCGCTTTATGGTTTATGGGGGGTTTAACGTCCCAAAGCGACGCAGTCCATAAATAACCTCCGCTTGAGTTCCCCCGCCTACCACTGGCGCCACCTAGCGGCCATCGCCGCACTTCTTGGTAGGACGAAGGCAGTACCACGGCTAGAGGTGCGGAAGGGCGGCCGAAAAAAATGACAAAACCATCAGCATACCTCGGCGTTTGCAAGTGGTACACTGAATAGGGCTACGATAAGAGTGTTTTCTACTTGTTTCCGTCGTGGCTACGTGAATAAGATTGGTGGAGTGACAGATCCGAATGGTTGGACGAGTACGGTGAATCCTCATGCGCCTTACCTGTAGATTGCCTTGTCGTCCAAGATTTAATTTGCTTGACGCAATGCGGCTTCGCTAGTCCTGCGCATGTAAGGTACGGCAAACTGCGTCTGCCAGCCTGCGGTCGACGCCCAAAGAAGCAAGTATTTTGTCACGAATGTCAAGCGGCGTAATACGCACCACCCTGCGTTGTTGGCAATTTTCCCGGCAGCACCGCGAGGCTCCCACAGTGAGCCCTTAAGCATGTTGGAGAAGCATAAGCACACTCTAAGAACAATTCACCGGGCAGGTGTTGTTTCGTATTGCCATATTGTTTCAATAGTACTCGGAGTGATTTTGTTTTTCAGTTGCTTTAATGTTACTGCTTGCCTGCTTGCGTGCGCAGCACAAAAACTTTCGTGCGGTAGGATAGGAATAACTTTATTAAAATGCCAGCAACCAACGGTTTAACGCGCCGTGCCGTTGGTCAAGCGTCGACTCGGGGTCTTAGAATGCATGCTAATTTCCAGCGGTTATATAGCTTTATTCGCTTTATATCGCACAAACATTTTTCCTGCAGTTATATGTGCTGCTGTAGGCTGTGCTTCATGTTAGCACTCCGCTTTGTTTAGGGCACGGATTCTTACCGTAGCAGGTGTATTAAAGGGGCAGGGGAGGCATGTTGATGCAAACGCAGACGTCGCTCCGCTAATGCCATAGAGGCCGCAAATTTCGCTTAGAGCTGGTAGTGATACAGAGCAACTTGATTTCTTGTTTTCTCTGAATCACTTTTATTCATGAGAGTGAATGCAACAAATTCCGATGCTGAGTAATTTTTCAGTCCTGAAAATAGGGAGCACCTATAGGCCGATTACTCTGCCATAGATGTGTCGTCCTGACGCCTGCGTATTTGGAGGATGGCTTACCACAGTCGTGAATCATGGCAACGGTGTTTTAGCAGCGTGATGATTGCAGTGTTTCTCAAAGCAGGCTCTCAAAAGGTGTGTAGAGCGCGGAGGAACACTTGGATGTTAATCACGTGCGTTGGAACTGTGAGCGGAAAGGCTGCAGGTTAAGATTAACGCACGTTAAAGAGCCGAAGAAATATACCAGGCAGCATGTGGAAAAAAGGTAATTTAAGTCCTGCGAGAAAGATATTTACGAACACAAAAACAGGAAAAAACAAACAAAAAGAAACACTCGTGGAAGAAAAGAGAGAACTCGAAGGAAAAAAGGAAAGGTCCACTCAGCGTTCAGTGCTCAGCAAAAGACTCGGCATTCCATATATGAGCCTAATATATAGTGCGTCGGGCAAGGAGGTGTGGTGGGGCGCCGGTGCAGTCTGTGTGCTCCGGTCGATGTCCTGATAGCAGTGTAGAGTGGATGGCAGTCACCACGGCAAGCCTCAATGCTGCCGCAAGAACCCGTCACACCTGTGAAACACGGGTGCGGCCCCCAGGTCAGGTAGCCCGGGGAAGCAGCGGTGGCCACGGGAAAAGCAGGAAGGGAACCGCGTTGCCTGGGTCTGGTGGCTCAGGCTGTCGACGACGGGCTGTGCAGGTCTAGCAGCCCGGACTTCAGCAGGCTGAGGGCCAATCCTGGGAACTCGGGCCGCCAGCAGATATCGTCCTCGTCCGTCGCCGACCGCGTTCTTCCTGTCCTCTCACGGCAAGTACTCTACGTCAGGTTTCACTTCTCGTCTTCTTTCCGTCTCGAGCGTCTTCGCCAGCCGCAGTGTGACGCCGGTACATTACAGGCACGAAGCTTGTTTTGCAAGACAGTGCTTCTTTAACGCTGTGCACATAATTTGCTGTGTAATGCTTACGCCGTTCACAGTAAATTTGTAGCAAAAAAATCCTAAACAGGAGTTTTACATCGAAACCACTAGTGAACATCAACAGTGCCACGCTTCCCGCAATGCAGTTACAGCACGGCCGGTATAGATGTTGGCGAGATGCTGCGGCTATTAAGTCGAGTCGCTAAACTAATCTCGAAACGTTCTTGCCCTTCGCAGCAGTAAAGCTGAGACAGAACTCCACGAACGCAAAAGAAAGCCGAGGAGCCAACGACTACGCCAGCCACGCTTAAGCGGCTCGTCTGCTGAATCCTACTATGTGACTACCCGTTTTAAATCCAGGTGGCGCTGGGTGTCAGATTTAGGCGCGCCCTCAGGGCAGCGCACGTTCTCTATTGTGGATGCCATAGTGAAGGGCTTTAACGAACACTGACATCACACAGTACACTGGCCTCTAGCATTTCACCTCCATCGAAAGGCGACCGCCGGGGCCTGGATCGAGCCCGCGTGCTTCTGGCAAGCAGCCGAGCACCGTTTTATTTTTCATTCAGAAAATGTACAAACAACATAAAAGAGAGAGGGAGCCCGGACCAGGAACGTTTTGCCAGGCTTAACGCCAGCTGAAGAATAATGAAACGGAGATAAATACTCCAAACAAAAAAAACAGTTAAAAGGAAAAATCAAACCTGTAAAAAGAAAACAAAGGCCCAGAAGAACTGAAAACAAACGACACACCACATTCAAACCGCAGTCAAAGGCAGACCGAGAAACACCCGACCGCGGCGGCTGCGTTTTTATGGAGGAAAAACGCTAAGGCGCCCGTGTGCTGTGCGATGTCAGTGCACGTTAAAGATCCCCAGGTGGTCGAAATTATTCCGGAGCCCTCCACTACGGAACCTAATTCTTCCTTTCTTCTTTCACTCCCTCTCTTATCCCTTCCCTTACGGCGCGGTTCAGGTGTCCAACGATATATGAGACAGATACTGCGCCATTTCCTTTCCCCAAAAAACCAATTATTATTATTATTAGACCGAGAAAGCATAGCGTGCAGTCCGCGACGAAAAGAAAAGAAAAATTTTGAGAAAACTAGTCACAGTACAGTCAGGCTCTCACTAACAATCCCAGACGAAGCACACAGTGCAGGCCACGACGAAAATCAGGGAAGTAAAAATATAATCAAAATACAAGAAGGCGAAACCAAACACACAGTCAAAACACGGAACACAGTCAAGGTCACAGTCACAGTCACACAGTCAAAGCACAGTATACAGGCCACGACGAAAGGCATCCATGCCAAACGAAGGGACACGGAGCCCTCCTCTGTACAAATCTTGTGTAAGAGAAATGAAAGGAAAGAAAGAAATCAGCATTGATAATTAGGAGTTCTGTTGCTTATGAGGTCAACCTTTTTTAGAAGAGCGCAAGCCACAGAGTTTCTCAGGAGGGAAGGGGTAATAGATAGTGTAATGTCTGATTAGCAAAGATACTTTAAACGAGAAACTAAAGGAGCAGTGAGGGAACAATCCCTGAAGTAGTGACGGACGTCTTCACATAGCATTCCACATGAAAATTTTGGAAATGTGGAGCGACCAATTTTTTTTAATGGCAAAGAAATCTACCGGGCCCAGTAAGTGAAGTAATAAGAGGATTGCTCGTTAGACTAATGGGGGAGTGTTAAGTGTACCAGGAATCGAATTTAATAATTCTGTGCCGCCATTATTCTCGCGCCAAAAAGAGCGCCATAAAAAGAAGTTAAGAACGCACGCAGCAGCCGGAAAAGTCAGTGTGTAAACTGCCATTTCACCGCGCACCGTAACCACTAAGCCATCGTGACAGCTTAATATCAGAAATGGCTCAGAATCAGCATTGCAGAGCCAAATACCGTCCGATAGCACTTAGCCCAGTTTAACAATTCGAAAAAACCCTTGTGAATGTACTTTAGCGATGTGCACGAAAATGATCTTGTGGCGACCACACGGCGATGTGACAAATAAGTGCCCCAACAAACCTATAGCTAATCTTCATCGAAGGCGCAAATAAGCACCTATGTTCGAGGAAACAACTTTAGCATGCGGCTTAGGCAAGAAGGGATAAGGAAATCAAGGAAGTATCTTACATTTCTCCCAAGTACAATGCTCTCATAGGCCCACCATCGCTATTATTCAGCATGCAAATAATGTTAATTGCAGGCATTCGTAGGTAAATAAAAGTAGCAGATGCACATGCGCATTGACCGCATATCCTTCTAAAGGCTTCGAGGATGTCTCTAAGGAGCTGGTGCAGCTTACCTAGGAAGCGCTGCGTGACAACTGTTCCACGCCGGTAATGACGAGTTATCGAGAAGCTAGGTGATAGTAGTGTGCGATAGTAGCAACAACAAATATAAGGCAAAATAACAATTCAACGAGCACAGTTCTGCGGATCCGCATTAAATAAACGCAAAGCATCACGCTTGTCTTGTCTCACGAAACACTTCAATATCGCTGAATTTCACCAATGCTAAAAGCAACCAAGATAATGAACTTAATATTACCAACTATTTGTCTAAAATCCAACACTACTCCTTGCTGCTAAGCAAAAATTAATTTCAGTCACAACAGTTTCTTCAAAATGATTTTCTTTGTTCTTATCACGGTTCGCTATTACAAAAAACTTGGTCTATGTACAGTTTTGATCGGGAACGGAAATGTTCATATTATGAAGGCACAAATGTAAGCTGCTTGCTTGCTCCGAGAAGCGTAAGCAGCTGCTGTGGTCTTTTTTTTTTTTTGCACCACATCAAGTGAAATGCTCAAAAAAAAAAAGAGAGATGCACTAGGCGACGCATATTAGAGATTTGCGCACTGTGCAACGGCTGTGAATGAGTTTCTGGGGTTTTTGGTTGTACATAGGGTTCTTGATCTCATGAAAATATGTCAAAACCGAAAATTAGGACTGCTATTTTGGCTGAGACCATTATCACGCGCCGGGCAAGTAGGATCGATGCAATTGCTTTCAGAAGTATTTATTACAGATGTAGGCACGCATGGCCGGCAGGAAATTAAAAGGAAAGGAGACGCTCCCGATGTGACAGCTGCCATGCACACCGATGTTTTCACAAAGTTTAAACTGTGCCGCCAGTATACGATCGTATTCCGGCCGCCCATAATCGCCAAATGCCCTTCATGGAGCCCAAAGCCGCAGAATGGTGGCGACGCTGCTTTAGTCGCAGCAGAAAACAGCTCACCAATTTCTTAGATTCAAAAAATTTCTTCCATTCTGCACAACATGAGTTTCGTAAGGGCCTGTCTTGCGAAACCCAAGTAGCACCGTTTCTTCACGACTTGCACACTAATCTTGACCGTAACGTACAGCCTGACTCCATCTGTCTAGATTTTGCGAAGGCTTTTGAGAAAAATCCTTCCAGTCGTTTATTAGTAAACCTTGCACAGCTGAACTTACATCCTAACATACTACAATGGATGGAGCATTTTCTTACAAATTGTTCTCAATCAGTCTTTGCCAACGGCCACCTGTCTAACAGCCTCCCGGTTACGTCAAGCGTTCCGCAAGGATGTCTACTCAGTCCCTTACTGTTCTCAATATACATTAATGACTTACCTGACCTAATTTCCTGCAGTATTCCAGAGTTCGCTGACGACTGTGTTATTGACCACACTATTAATAACACTCGTGATCAACTTAGTCTTAAGACAGATCTTAACAGCGCACTTAATTGTTGTAGCAACTAGATAATGACCTTCTACACTAAAAATGGTAAACTTTTATCCTTTTCCCCTCGCCACATCCTGCATCGCTTCCAATATTCCAAAGCTAACACTTCGATTGAATTATAGTATCATCTTATAAGTATCTAGCAGTCACCTCGTCATATGATTTTTCTTGACGCACTCATATTGGCAACATCATTTCAGCATCAAATAAAACACTCGGTTTTCTCAAGCGCCTTCTCCGCCTTACCCCTTCACACGTAAAATTGCTCGCATATAAATCACTTATAAGACCAAAATTAGAATATGCCTCTGCCATGTGGAGCACGCACCGAGAGCATTTAATCAATGCATTAGAAGCAGTCCAAAATTGTGCCACTAGATTCATCC
This sequence comes from Amblyomma americanum, assembly GCF_052857255.1. Taxonomy (NCBI): domain Eukaryota; kingdom Metazoa; phylum Arthropoda; class Arachnida; order Ixodida; family Ixodidae; genus Amblyomma; species Amblyomma americanum. Next base: position 98,357,958 of record NC_135498.1, read on the forward strand.
ACTCTTCATACTCATATGACGTCAATATTTCTTCGTTGAAAGCGACATCAGGACTACCACCCTTTTCGTTCGGTCGCCGCATTACAAGTATCACCCTTTATCACATATTATTTCATTCTTCACTGAATCGGTCACCCTATATCACACCTCCAGCACGCATGTCTCACCGCACCCGTCATCCCCTACTAGTTGTACGGCCGCGATCACAAACTGCCACCTTTTCTGCTTCATTCTTCTATCGAGCAGCCACGGACAGGAACAGCCTACCCTGTGACATCGTGAACATCGCTTCATCGTCTAGTTTTCAAGAACGTGTAACCGATCATGTTCAGCGCTTAATAATGTTCACTGTTTGTTTTTTCAAATCCCTAAAATCCCACTCCCTATGTCATACCCCTGAAAATAAGAGATCTTTAAGGAAATAAACTGAACTGAACCGCCGAGCAGCTGGGATCGTTTTGCAAGCGTAAAACACACCTTTCAGAAAAGTAACGTCGCTCTCACGACACTTCTCAAGTCCACATACGAACCACGATCGATATCGGTGACGGTTAAGTCGCAGAAACAATGTCTTGCGCTCGCGATCAGTGCAACCATCTCAACGAATGCGGCGAGCGCCACAGCTCGAAGTTCATATCAGCATTAAGAAAGCAAGGCGTGTGTGGTAAGCTTTTCAAACAATATATATTTGTTGGCGATTTTACTACCGGATTAAAAAGCACTCGCTCGTACCGCAATGACTTGCAATACACTCGCACTTGTCACTGTGCTGTAAAGCACAGTACATGAACAACAAATTCACTGTGCTAAGCTGCTTCTCGGTGTAATATCCTCGCGGTAATAAAGAACACTTGCAACAACCACTAACGGCTCCAAGTAAACATTTCCTCACACCACCAGCGCACGCCTTGCGTGGGGCTTGAAGGCCCCACTGTCAACTCAGTGTAGGCGGCGACGAACAACCGCTGTTGCCCAATGCGAATTCGAAGTCACTGTAAACACACGCAGCAGCTACATGGGGCTATATAATGCTATATGTATCTCGGCATAGCTACCATCATCAAGGCCTGGTTTCTCACTCTGCTTCGCCAGCGGCCATTTTTGCGCAGGTAAAAATGAGGAGGAGAGATCGTCATGGGAGAGCAGCCGCTAGCAGCAATACGACTCCTCAGTCGAATGCGTTCATAAGCCTGAAAGATGAAGTTGACCAACTTGGTGCGCCAGGCAGCGTGCGTTCATCTGCCCCTGTTCCTCCCGTACGCAGAGTCGCAAAGACGTATCCGGATGCTCAAAATGATCGCACACGCCCTTTAACATCTGCTCCATTGCGCAACGAGTGGCATGGAGATTCCCGGGGATCTATGAATGTGAAGTACAGAGCCACCAATTGCTCATACGTGGGCAGTAACCCATTAATTCTTCCGCGTCATACCTCTAAGACGAAACTTAAGTTTTTCCTCGAGTGATTTTTCTCACGTAACGGGTGATATCAGCGCCGTAATTTTGATTGTTCGTAGCCGTGCGCCACATGGTGGTATCCTGGTGAACTAGAAACGCTTGCCCCTGATTCCTGTACATGAGAAAACCATAAAACTGAGTGTGCTAGTGAAAAAAAAAAGAAACCCATATTGACTCCGAAGATAAGTGGTAAAAATATTCGTATGAAATTTTCTGGAATCCTGTCGGTGACCTTCTTCTTAAAACCATGGAATTTTCTCAGCTTCTTAGGCAAGTCCAAACTGAATAGCTTTAGTGCGAGCACTGTCCACCGGACGTAACTGCAGTTATACCGGACTTTTCACTGTTAAATTCTACAAACTGTGATCGATTAGTTAAGTAGCCTTTAATCCAGTTAATGATTGTCCCTTCGCCTTGGGCTGAACGAGGATCGACTTACAAACGTACAAACGCCATTCAACGGGATTGCTGCGAGTAACTATTCGTATTGATGTTCCAAATTTAATTACCTTGCAAGATTCCGTAAATCAGACCTAGTTTAAAGACGCCGCCAAAGGGCGATTCCACGCCGGCGCTGATAACCGCATCAGAGCTGGGTCAGGGAGCGGGGGCGCTCACATCATTCTCTCGTAGTATCCATTCATTTCGTGCAGTGGTTTCGACTGTGCACAATTTCCAAATTATTCTTAGCAGCCTTCCTAATGCATATTTATTGTTTCTTCATTAAAATTGTAACCAGGGCACCTTATTGTTTTAACCTAGAATTATTGCTGCCATTACGGAACATTCAATGCGACAATTTAAATTACGTTTTACATGAAGCATTAATCAGTAGGCCGCTAAAGATACCTGTTGGTGCCATTTGATGAATCAACTGACATTTCATATCAGAATATATCAGCATGAGCTTATGAACAAAGAAAATACTATTTGTTTATAGTCCGTCTGTCCACCTTGTCAGTGTTCCACGCCCACACAACCGACAGGAAACTCGTACAGTCTGCCGCAACATACTATACTCCTCTATATTAGTTATCTATAAAATACTGCGCTAGTTCTCTGTATATGTCCATGTAACGTTTTTAACATACGGCTCTGTACCTAGAAAATATCTTGCAGCCAGACCTTATCTGCCACTTTCCTCCACGTAGCGTCATCGCGGATTTCCACAGGAAAGTTAAAACACAGCGGTGCGTTCAGTGGCCGCCACCTGCGTTGCGCTGGGTTCGCAGAGCGCGGCCGTGGTTGAGGAAGCGGGTGACAGAGGCGGCGAGTGGAGGGAAGACTCGGACCACCTGTGGCGGGCGCACTCGATTCGTGCAGCACACGTTACTAGCAATTCAGGAAAGTGGTCTATACCGCCTGTTTTAACATACCACGTTGCGAAGGATCAGAAACTACAAAGGCTTTTTTGTTCTGTAAAAAAAAAAAGCACTGAAGCGACGCTTTGACCTGGAAACCTCTTTCTCTGTGCTGTGTAGAGGTATACACCACTCAGCTTCGGAAGGGCTTAGAAGTGCGTGTGGACGCATTGGTTTAACGCCCTGCAGCGTGCGAAGGAATTATGTGCTGTGAAGATGTCAAATGTAGGCATATTACATTTCTGAATACCCCAAACGCGGCTTAGATTTTGGAAAACCCATTGCCTATGCTGTTTAAAGCAGCTGTAGAAAAGTGATTGGGGCTGCAGACATTTAAAAACCTCTATTTTCTTCCCCTAAAACGGCTCTAAATTTACAACGTATTCGTACAGTCTCATCCCTTCAAATTTCAATTTTGTTTAATGTAGTTAAGCGACCGTCGCTAAGTCGCAACCTTTGACGTCTGCGGAAGGTCGCCCAGGCACTAGACGCTGTGCAAAAATTCAATGGATCATCCGTACGACTAGTTCTACTAGAACAAGTGACGTCTCGGCTCTCAGTAGCATAAGCCGTCGGGCCTAGCGGTCCTGGCTAGGAGCTGTCCAGAAATGTTTATCACGTTGTTTGTGTTGCGTAAAATAAAGCACGCTGGAGTCTCTCAAGAGGGGCAGCATCCCCACTCCTAAGCAGAAAACACACGGTGCACGTCCAATACAGTTCCCTCTGAGTATCGCGGTCTACATTAACCGCTATCAATCAGCGTCGATACGCCCGTAGATCTTATTCATGTACTATGTTAGAAGCTGGGAACACCTCTCTTGCTGAATGAAATTACAGGTGAGCTGATGTGTTTTTCTTCCTTTTATTCTATTTTTTTTATATCTGCTTCACTCTCCTGTACAGTATTTCAATTCAGCGATTTTAATAATAACCATTTTGAGGGAGAACTCGCCAGATGAATAGGTATGATTTTAAGAGAATGGTAAATAAAATTGGCTTTGTTTCCTTAAAATACTCTATTTCGTGAACACATGTAGGAATACGAGTTTGCTTAAATTTCAACATCATCATACGCTGTTTGTCGAAACAGGCAACGAATGAGCTCCAGGTACATGTCGCACATCTACCGTTGTTCATTGGGATCAGGTACAATATATGAGGTTTGATTTGCTTTTCATTAAACAAACTTACTAGAATAAATATCTAGAGTAAAACTGCGCCATTTTTCAATTCTTAAAAAAAAATTGGCGAGCGGGTATTTTAGTGCCCTTGCACTCGGGCTTACTCTCCGCCCAAAAGCCTTTGTCTGTTCATGTGAAGCGTGCTATTGGCTGGTTGTACACCTGCCATGGGTGGCAGGTGGACACCCCTTTTCACGATTGTCCTGTTGTCTGTTTGCTTGGTCCCTCCGCTACCTGGAAGAGCTGGTTGACAACCACCTGCGTGGCGGGAGGGCACCTAAGTCACAGGGCACCTTGTGACGTCATCACAACCTGCCCACCGGATTGTGAGCAAACTGCTCATTATGTCGGGTGGCAGTTCTATTTTTGACTGATCACGGTACGTTCCTCGGTAAGAGCAACCTGTGTCTCACAAGCCTCACAGATGGCAGCATCTGCAATCGCAGGGCACTGGCCCGTCGCTTAACGGATGCATTACTGCGCCTGGATTGGTATGAGGACTTCCAGGAATTTATGAAAATAGGGAATGACCAATTATGCTGCAGTACAAGTCACAAACGATGTAATATCCCGCAAACTTACATCCCCCTGTATCAATCAAGGTAAGCCAGTTTAAACAGAGCAAAACCATTAAAATTGAAGGTAAACCATGCAAAACCATGGGTAACTGTTCTAGCGCACAATAATTCAGGATTAGCCCTAAGCTGAACCACACAAGATTGTTTTGATGCTTATATTTTTATACTGTTTTCCAATTAATAAAATCATTGGGTTTCAAAACCGAGTTTCAATCTAATAGAATGAATGCACAAGGCAGCAAAAATGAGCCTCCATTGAAGTGTACAAACCGCCCACAGACGAAACAATAAATGCAATTTATGGTGCAATAGTTAAATATCACCGTGACTGAAAGCCACCTGGAAGAATGGAATCTCGCCAGCGTATCGACAAGTTGCCTTCTGAATGAAGGCAACGCAAGGCTCAATGCAGATGTAAGCAGGAGCTATCCTGCGTATATTTTGTTTCTTTTCTCGCTTCAGAATAAACAGTTGCTAAAATTTCGCCAATTGTGTCCTCAGTATGAGCTGAAGCTTCTCCCAGTTACCTGCTGGGCATGAATACAGCAGAATATTTTGAAATCATGATAGGAAATTTTGCAAGCAATTTAATCCCCGCAACCAACACACAGCACAAGCACTTCCTACAAGTTACACTAACACACCTCTACCTACGCACAAAGATGTAAACGGCGCCGTCGACTTATCCAGAGATTGCACTCGCAGTGGCAGTTAGAGCAGAACATGTCACACGCCATGACAAGGGGACTGCCAGCGGCTAGTTTGTTTCATTGTACTGAATGGAATAACGGAGGCGTTAGCGAAGAAGTGAGGTTTGTTGGAAGCTGCACACACACTATGTTGGGGGCACGTTATAATGAAATGAATAAATGAATGAAGATGCAGACAGATATTGTTACGGTACACAGTCGTGAGATGAAGCGGAAGTTGTTCCCTCGCCGCGTTGACGACGACGAGGACGCTGAAGGTAGTGCTTGGGTGACTTGATTTTTGTGTGCCTTCTGACTGCGGCCTGTCGCGCCTGCTGCAGAGCTAACTTCCTGTAATATTTCGTGGAGGTGTAGGGACTACACTAGGGCCACACCCTGAACCTCCGCAGTGATCGTCAGCTTCAATCCATCACTATGCCGTCCGACAAACCACTGGCCGCTGTGTCTTCACCAGTGCCGACCGTTGTCGTGGAGCAGCCTCGGGACCAGGGCACCTTTTGTGGCACCGATGACGTCGATGTCGAAGGCTGGCTCGCCATGTATGCGAGTGTCAGTAAGCACAACCGCTAGGACGCGACCCTCGGGCTTGCTAACGTTACCTTCGACTTGGCGGGCACGGCGCGCGTCAGGTTCGCGATTCATCGGGAAGACCTTACCTCTTGAGACACCTATAAACAGAAGCTCAGGGACTTATTTGGCACGGCAATTATACGCAAGCTCGGCAATAAAAATGGTCCTCACTTCTCAAGCTCAATCGTCCACCGAGTTACAGCTCTCCTACATCCAGGACGTTCTAGCTATGTGCCGTAAATTAGACAGCACCATGTCACAGACCGACAAGGTGAGCCAAATCCTAGAGGGGATCGCTGATGACGCCTTTAGTCTTAGCCTCTGCAAAGACTGCACAACGGTCGATTCTGTCCTCCAGGTATACATGCACTTTGAGCAATCTAAACACTGCCGTGTTAGACCCACTTTGGACCGCCTTCCGAAAACATCGGTGGCATCCTCATGCGAAGACCTGCCAACACTGCAACATCAGTGCCATTTTGACAATTTGATCCGAATTGTACGGAGAGAACTGGAGGCAATGACTCCCGTCGCATTCGCCCCTCTGCCGGCCGAGGCTACGATTGCCATGATCCCGTACCTCGTTCGTCAGGAGTTCGCGAAGGTGGGCCTCAATTCTGGCCTACTCTCTGTGTCGCCCTGCTCGCCAACCACTGCTCCACAGGTAGCTGCCGCTTCACGGACGCTTACCATCCCGCCTTGTGACCGCTACCGGAATCCTTCGGATTGGCGCACCTCGGACGACCGGACAATCTGCTTCACCTGCTCGCGTGCCGCCCACGTTTCCCGCCACTGCCACTGCCGTTGATTTTCCACATCTCAACCTATCTCTAGTTAGGATCGTCGTGCCGAGTACGGATCTAGCTCTAATTACGATTGTTGTGGCGACTACGGACAGCGCCAGGTGTTTTCCCGTGCTAAATTCTCACAGGCCCATGACACTCCGACCCCGTGCAGGTCCAGCCGCTTGCCTTGCCTCAGCTCGGCCGCTCCCGTTCGCCGCTACTTCAACGGCCCTCCACTCCGCCGTTACCTGGCTCTCACTCGGAAAACTAACCAATTCATCTCACGGAGTTGACGCTGCAGTGGCGACCTGTCCCGAAAATTCTCTCCTGACCCTCGCTCTTCGCCGCAACCTTCTCTAAATCTGCGTGGACGGTGCATCAGTAACCGCTCTGACTGACACTGGAGCCCAAATTTCTGTCTTGGGTTCCTCTTTTTGACGCCGTGTGAAGAAAGTTATCACACCCGCCGTTTCCACAGCCGTTCGTGTCACCGACGGAAGTTCTGCTGCCGTCGCTGGAATGTGCACTGCACGTGTTTGCAGTATCGGTCGTACTACAACTGTCCTGTTCACTGTCCTCGACCATTGCCACCGCGATGTGATCCTCGGCATCGACTTTTTAGCGAGCCATGCAGCGCTAATTGATTGCTCCACAGGCCTTCTCTGTTTGGACCTGAAGCTCTGCTCTCAAAGCACCGATACCAAGGCGCCCCGCTTACGTGCCGCTAAGTTTACTCGCGTGCCGCGTGACTCTTCAGTATATGTTCCAATGTCTCCGTTCTTCCGTTCCTGATGATGCCTACGTCACTTACCCAATTGCTTACCCAACGTCGTGCTTCCACGCACCGTCCTGACCGTCGCCCGCAACAGCACCTACCCTCCGATTCTGAACATCATCCTCTCTACCCAAGTTTTACCCTTTGGCATCGGTCTCGCTGAACTATTTCCTTTGGCCGGATGCACCGTTTCTGTTCTCACAGCTGGCTCTCAGTCTGGCCTCCGTGACCTTCCCCGCTCGGTCGCTTCACCTCTGGACCCTACTTCTGCAATGATCGCGGCGTATTTGCCACCTGACCACGCCAGCACCCTCTACACTCTTTTTGTTTCCTACAGTGACGTATTTGACTTCGGGAATCGTCCTCTCGGTCAAACTACTGTCGTGAGCCATCGCACAAATACGGGCGATGCCAGCCCCATACACAGAAGTCCCTGTCGTGTCTCCTTTCCTGAGCGCGATGTCATCCAGACAGAGGGGGACAAGATGCTGGCGAACAACATTACAGAGCCTTCTAGCTGTCCTGGGAGCCACCTGGCGTTGGTCAAAAATACTATGTCAACTATCGCCTTTTTAATCAGATAACAAAGAAAGACGTCTATCCTCTGCCGAGAACTGATGACGCCCCCGACTGCCTACACGGTGCCAGCTATTTTTCTTCTATTCATCTCCGTTGAGGCTATTGGAAAATTGCTGTTGACGGAAGGGATCATGAGAAGACCACCTTGGTCATCCGTGATTGTCTGTGCAAATTTAAAGTCATGCTTTTCAGCCTCTGCAACGCTCCTGCAGCCTCAGAGCGCATGATGGACTCACTCCTGCGTGGCTTCAAATGGTCGGCGTGCATGAGCTACCTAGATGACGTTGTCGCTTTCTCCTTCGAAAAGCACCTACACCGTCTTTCTACCACCCTTGCCGTCTTTTGCCGCGCCGGTCTCCAATTGAACTTCAAGAAGTGCAGTTTCGGTCAGCGCCAAATTAAGGTCCACGGCCACATAGTTGATGCTTCCGGTGTCAAGCCCGAGCCTGACAAATTTCGTGCTGTTCGCGAGTTCCCCATTCCCCGTTCTTCAAGCGATGTGCGCAGTTTCCTCGGGCTCCGCTCGTCATTCCGCCTGCTTATCTCGGACTTCGACGGCACGGCCCGTCCCCTTACCTCCCTTCTGAAGAAAGATGCGCCTTTCTCCCGGGGCCTTGACCAAGCTCACGCCTTAACAGTACTTGTTGCGGCCCTCACTGCTACAACTATGCTGGCCTATTTCAACCCTTCTGTGCCTACGGAACTTCGCACAGACGCCAGTGGCCATGGTATTGGCGCCATCTTTGCGCAGCGCCAGCGTGAGCACCATCGTGTGGTTGTCGACGCCAACCGCCTGCTATCTCACTCCGAACATAGCTATTCTATTAAGGAGCGGGAGTGCCTTGCGCTTGTTTGGCAGTTAATGAGATTCCACCCTCATTTGTTTGGTAGGCCCTGCTACACCAAGTCGCTGACTGTTTCTCCCGCCATCCTGTCGACCCTCCTGATTCCCACAACCGTGATACCGAAGACTGTGTTTTTTTCCGTATCGGACTTTCTACACTTCGGCGACGATCAGCGCTGTGATCTATCTCTGCACACCATAATCGACCTCCTTCGCAGCGACCATTCCGATGCTCCTCTGAGCCTGTTCGTGCTATATCACGGCACTCTGCACTGACGCAATTTGCGCCCAGATGGCGCCGACCTCTTACTCGTCGCCCCCGCCCATCTCCGCTCCACAGTACTTGCCCAGCTTCATGACGCCCCTACTGCAGGGCACCTCGGCGTGTCCCGCACGTACGACATCGTGCGCATGTGGCTCTTCTGTCCTGGCTTCGCCCTGTCCGCGGATACGTTGCTGCTTGCGATCAATGTCAGCGCCGGAAAACGCCCCCGCTTCCACCTATTGGCCAGCTTCAGCCCATCGACATTCCGACTGAACCATTTTTGCGTGCTGATCTTGATCTGCTCAGGTCTTTTCCCACATAAACTTCTAGGAATAAATAGAATGCTATTGCGACCAATTACACAACCCGGTACGATATCACGCGCGCTGTCCCGACCACCTCTGCCTCCGATGCCGCCGACTTTCTTCGCCAAGATGTCCTGCTTCGTGGCGCTCCTCGTCAACTGCTTACGGATCGAGGCCCCTGCTTTCTTTCTAAAGTGGTCCACGACCTACAGCGCTCATGGCCCACTGGCCAAAAGTTTACGAAGCCTACCACCCTCAAACAAATGGCCTTACTGAGCGCCTGACGGACATGCTGTCTCTGTATGTCTCAGACCACCATGGTGACTGGGACGTCAATTTACCTTTCTTGACGTTCGCCTACAATTCCTCACGCCATGATACCCCCGGATACTCCCCCTTCCAGCTGCTCTTTGACCGCGACCCGCTGCTACTTTTTGACCGCTTACTCTCTCATTACCCTCTACCAGCAGTTACGCTTGTGACTCCATTTTCCGTGCAGCGCCGGGATCGTCTCGATGCTTCACAGTCTGATCACCGTGACGCCCACTACCCTTCCGGCTCCTTCGTACTCCTATGGCTCTCGGCACGCCGTGGAGGCCTATGTGAGAAGGTACTGGCTCGTTACGTGGGCCCTTACTGCGTCTTGAGGCAACTGAGCAACGTGGCCTACGAAAACACGCCCCTGCACCCCAACTTTCCTCTCACGGCCCCATTCACACAGCTCTTGCACGTCGTCTGTCTTAAGCCCTAACATTCGAGACCACCACCTTAGGACGCGCAGGGACTGTGCTTCCTTCCGCGGGGCGGAGGAAGAGAAGGTTTGCGGTACAGAGCCGCGAGGCGAAGAGGACGTTGTTCTGTCGCTTTGCTGTTGACGACGACGAGGACGCTACAGCTAGGGCTTGGGTGACTTGATTATTGTGTGCCTTCTGAATGCGGCTTGTCGCGCCTGCTGCTGAGCTTACCCCCGTAATAACATTCTGTGAGCACCTTCGCATAAACTTCAGTTGTTTGTCAGCGCCTGTGGTCTCCATGTGTCCAAGCTGTTCCTTTCTGATATGCTATCACAAGTATGTATGACGTCGCTGGCATCCAAGTACCCTAATCACAACAAACGCAAAGCGCTGATGCGCCAGATGTCGCTGTAATAGCATAATCAACATCGGGTCTCCACATCACCTTACTTCATAATAAAGGGAAGCAGCGGTTTTTGAACTAGTCAAAACATAAGCAGTGCATGAATGGCGCATTTTATGAACTTTCAGTATGAGGGCGTTGAGGTGCCAAGTCTTTGTGAGTTGTCCGGCCGTTTAAGTCACAACTGAATCGGCTCCACTCCACCAGTAATGAAGATGCTATTTTCTCTCCTGCCTGTCTTGTCCTACTTTGTACTTGAGCTACTGTTTTAAATGCAGAGCAGAGCACACCATTCATTCATACCTTCAAGTGGCGCCCGAGGCAAAAATCGTGAAATTAAGCAATGCAGTATGACATCGCACCAGCCGAAATTACGTATTCTAGACTAAAAGAAAGCATCGCTAGAACCAAAATTTAACACAGTAGCTAGGCGGGCGAGTTGGTGATACATGTTAAAAAAAACAGCTCGAAAAACGGGGACGAAAGGAGAGAAAAAACACATGAGAAGCGCTGACTCTCAACTGCAGTTTATTCACAGAAAACAGAGGTATATAAGGGATCTTGACCCATTGTAGCAACACGTGCCGTGTGGTTTCTTTGTCTGGCTGTTGCACATCATCCCTTGTATTTCTGTATGTTTCCTGTGATTAAACTTTAGATGAGAGTCAGCGCTTTTTTGTGTTTTTTTTTTCGCCTTTCGCCCCCATTTTTTGCGCTGTTTTTTTTTTAACTTGCCAGAACTACCACGCTGACAAATATATGTACACCCACCGTTTATTTCAGCTTTGCCAGTGCACACTCGCTTTTGCGCCGGCCCGCAGAGGATTCAGCGCCTGTAACCTTGTGAATAGCTTACTCGGAATAGCTCCGACAGATGCAATAAGCCGGCATCGAACACATAACTCCACCCCTAAGCCATTGATCCCGCCGGCTCTTCGAACCTTTTTACCAGCGGCGACGCTTATCAGGACGTCCAGAGGAGCGGCGATTCGTACACATCGAAAATTACTCAACAACAGCAACAAGAAAAGTAAGAGCAACGGCATTTAATAGAGACATGCTTGATCTCAGAAGATGATGATGAATTTTTATGACGCCAAGGCATCTGTGGCCAACGATGGCCATCACGCAAGGTTTTTATTTCTTCTATTGAAGGTGAGTGGGGTCAAAGATCGATTTTTCAAGCATTAACCCTAAAGAAGCCGAATACCAAGCAAAAGAAAGCTTATAGCTATTGTATCACCTGTGGTAATCCAGTGGCACTGGGGATAGAACCCTGCACCTCCCGCTTGTGAAGCGGACGCTCAAACTACTAGGCGACCTGATCTCAGAGGAGAGATGGAGCTCTAAGAATACAGCACCAAGATTTGTTATTGCAGTCACTTCGACAACCTTCGTAATTTTCTTAATGCACTTCACTTGCGCTAGGCAAAGACGCCATAGCTGTCACTAATTGTTCCAGTTAATGGAGCAGAATGGTTCTTCTTGTACACAAAGATGCACAGAGGGCGTCTAATCGAGAAACTTTATATATTTTACAGGCCTTGTTCCATGTATGAGCAACGTACTCTTACTAAAAAGCCGTATTAAGTATTTGCCCTGCTCGTGCATTAACCAGCATACATCTGACCGCGTGCTCTTCCATCACGTCAAAATTTGTTCCCTATCAATCCGTTCAGTCATCTGCGCTTACTAACTGTAGGTAAACAAGGCAAGTTGCCACAAAAATTAAAGTATCAGCTAACGCTCGTCTCCTCTTCCTAATACAAAAACATACCGACATGGCAGATAACTGACAAAAAGTAAGACTTCCTGCCATAATTCTTATAACTAAGAAGGTAAATCATCACAGGCTTACATAAACAGTTATGCAACTAACCTGACGTTTGTGAATTAATGCTGTCTTCATTGACCAGTCAGCTTACATCTCAAGACTAGCATTCAGGCCTTTTATCTAACTAGAAACGCTCTGACGCTGAGCGACTGGAAAGGGCACTCCATCCCAGCCACGCTCCTTTGCTCTCTATCCGCGAGCATGCCGCTCCAGAAGCTTAAACGACCTAGCAGTGGAAGCGCGTCGAGTGCAGGCCGATGATATTTCAGGGGCCACATGAACCGGCCTCCTGCAGTGTACTGCGCTAATAGGAGCGGATCCATTCGCTATCAGTTTCGTTCTGGGGTGAAGGCACGCTCTTCGAGATCTATAAAGTGCGCGTTGGATTCGCACCATAGGAGTAAAAGATCACGCAGACAGCGTGGCCGGTAATTTTCGGCAGCCCCGCGTCAACCGGCAGACAGAGAATCCAGAGCGTGGTCATAAGATAGCACAGGGGGTTATATGTGCAGGCGGAGATCCTAACTACGTGGAAATGTCTCTTGGAACCGCGATCATGGATGGCCCTTCGGGAGAGGCCTGTGCTAACAACGCAAAGTTATCTGTAGAATGTCCTCAGTGTGTCTCAGTCAGTGTTCGAGCAACCTTCGGTAGTCCTCAACTGTTCCTCATGCAGGACAAATGGGGTCGTTTTGTCCATCCAAAATAGATGCTGAGAATATTCTGAAGAACAAGTTTGAGGATCTCTTTTGTATCACCCCAGGATGTAACTCGCAGGTTTGCTTTCATGCTGGGCTTGAATTTGAAGTCAGGTTTTGAACCATGCTTGGCACTTTTGTGCACTATGAAAAATATGCATGCTTGGCGACAATTTATTGCTTCTTGCCTTCTGCACATGCACTCTTTTTGGAATTGAATTTGACTTAAAGTATTAGCAACGAACTTTGTGAAATCCCTCGCTCGTGTCAATGGTCTCACCAATTTTCCAGTTGTTTGAATATGTGGCAGGATATAAAAGGCAAAGTCAGTGTCGTCCACATGCACATACAGGACTCAAATGTACTTTAACACAAACGATTTATTTCTACAAAAATACACATCACAGCTTGAAATTACAAAAAAAGGTCTCAAAATGCTATTCAAAAAAAGTAATTTGCATAAGCTTTCAAGCAATTACAATAGCAGCTTTCTCTCCTGAATGTCAGTGCAGGCTAGAGTTTTCTTTCAGCTTTGAAAAGAGAAACATCTCATTTGGCTAGGCTCTTTCGTGATCTGCAAGGAGACCATGAAAAGGGTTAGTTAACACGTCCTAAATCACCGATCTGGAGCGTAATCAGTTTATTTTAATCCTTGCAGCACAGAACCTGCACGTCGTAAACGATAACTTCATGATAACTGGCGTCGTGATATTTCTTTCTTTCAGAACTGATCTTGGCATGATGAACGCTACCAATTTGACATTAAATTTGATCCACCTGCTGTGATACACATGCGGGGATAGGCACCCCAACATGTTTTCATTTTCACATAGAGATTCATGCTTTTGTGGAAATGAACAGGCTAGAATTAATATAATTGAGCAATGCGACGGATCATGTTGTTCACTTCGTAATTGTGCATGGTTTCTCGCAACATGTAAAATGCGCCATTACCCTGCCCCTGAAGACAGCTAAAAATGCGAAATTGTAAGGGCATACCTGTAATTTACACTAACCACTTTTCTTCACAATATCGTTTTCTCTTGCGTGTTGTAGCCTCGCTCTGATTATGCTGTCCATATCTATGAAACTAGCAGAGCCTGATTTTCTTTCCATGATGTGCTTATTAAAAGATTCAAGGCAGCGCACTGCGGTAAAGTGACGAGCTCCTATCAATAAAAACGCTGGAAATTCAGAGGATGTTAGTGAACATACATTATACAAAAATATTACGAATAACAATGCTAGATTCCTACAAATTTTCAATAATTTATCCACAGCCTGTGCACAAAAAAAATGTAATTACAGTACGCAATGAACAACACACCCAGAAACACGTCCCCTTCTATTATGTCACTGGTGACGGGAAAATTTCCAAACCATCTTTTAAACCTACACATGGAGAAAACAGATATGTCGCCTCCTGCAGATCATAAAAATTATGAGAAAAGAAATACATTTTTTGCTTTTCCTCTTAACCAAGCTACCTGTTCTCCACAGCACTTCTTGAGTCGGCAAAACCTCGAGAATAAGCCGACTAAAGGCACTTCATTTGCCCCATAGAAAGCCACTGAACTTTAGCACCTATAATCGTACAGAAGGAAAGAAAATCATGCGTACAGTTTATGCAGCTGATGTAAATTCAAAGAGAGGGTTTCAAAACAGTCGGGGCAACGGACAATGAGTAGCGAAACTTTTGTTTAAAAATTTAAAGAAAATTGAGCAGAATTACATCTGCAATAACGAAGTTTTATGGAATCTACTCGCACACACGGACACGATTTGACCCTACAGGTTCCTATGTAGCTAACAGAACTTCACGCTTGACGGCTCTAATTGTGGCTTTCTACCGCTTTAAATTGACCTCATAGTGACAGCTCCATGATAAGCTTACGTCTAGATCCATAAGCTTACGTCTAGTGGGCTCGGCGGCACTACTAGCATGCGGTGCGCTAATCCTTTCGTCTTCATTGTGCAGCTCGCCCTTGGACTGATTCTTCACGGTACTGCCAGCGGCATCGAACCTACCGAGATAGCCTGGGTGACCTCGCCGGTGAACGGAACTCGTTTCCATGCGTGCGATTCCCTGACGTCAGCGGAATTTCTTCGACCACATTATCCGGGAGCAGCAACGTGCGAGCACCTTTCTACGCATGATCTGCTGGGAGCGCCACCACATGAATGGGCTACATATACCCTTCCCAGGAATTGCATCGGCAGTGGGCTCGGCGGCACTACTAGCATGCGGTGCGCTAATCCTTTCGTCTTCATTGTGCAGCTCGCCCTTGGACTGATTCTTCACGGTACTGCCAGCGGCATCGAACCTACCGAGATAGCCTGGGTGACCTCGCCGGTGAACGGAACTCGTTTCCATGCGTGCGATTCCCTGACGTCAGCGGAATTTCTTCGACCACATTATCCGGGAGCAGCAACGTGCGAGCACCTTTCTACGCATGATCTGCTGGGAGCGCCACCACATGAATGGGCTACATATACCCTTCCCAGGAATTGCATCGGCAGTGGGCTCGGCGGCACTACTAGCATGCGGTGCGCTAATCCTTTCGTCTTCATTGTGCAGGTGAGCAGGCGTTTTGGCAAATGCTTCCGCTCTAGCGACCGTTTCTTGGTAGTGCTGCCGTGCCCGCAGCTGTGTCTTGAAGTGTTTGATGTTGCTGTATTCCTGTGCAAACTCCTCCTGTTATCAGGGGACGTCGAAACAAATCCCGGCCCTGAAATGGCACAAATCGCTAAACAACTGAAGGATATTGCGGAAGATATTAAAGAAATAAAGGAAAAACGGCTGACAGACATCGAAAACAAGTTAGATGCCATAACACTTCTAGAAACTAAAGTGCAGTCTTGTCAAACTGAGATTTCTCGCATGAATCACGTAATAGAATCACTGGAAAAAAAGATAAATGATCTTGAGAACAGAAGCAGGAGATCAAACTTAATTGTTTATGGACTACCAGAAGATGAAGAAGAATCAACCGAAACTCTGGAGCAGGCTGTCAACAAAAGTATCATTCAAGATACCCTAAAGCTCGATCCAGTTGCCTTTGAACGTATTCACCGGTTAGGCAGGCCGCAGGCTAATAAGAATAGACCGGTAATTTTTAAACTCCTGGATGCCCGTAACAAGTCAGCAATACTGAAGCAAGGTTTTAAACTTAAAGACACGAAATATGCCATTGGGGAAGATTTCTCTCCGAGAATTCGAGAAATCAGAAAAAAACTGTGGAACAGTGCCAAAGAAAATCGACAAAAAGGGGACAAAGTTTCGCTTGCCTTCGACAAATTATTTATAAACAGCTGCGCCTTTGTTTGGGATCATGAAACGAACGACAAAGTTCCGCTGAAAAAAAACGAAGAGCAGGAGGAGACAGTCGAAAAAAGGAGCCCACCAACGACACGGGGAAGAGCACGATTAAAGCACTGACCATCATAAATGTAAACGCAAGGAGCATAGTAAACAAAGTAGAATCTTTAGAAAACTTATTAATTGATCGGGAACCTGATATTGTCGCCGTCACGGAGACTTGGCTTTCACCAGAAATTTCGAGTCATGAAATCGCACCACCCAACTACTCAGTCATTCGGAAAGACCGAGACTCCCGTGGCGGTGGTGTGGCTCTCTTGATAAAGAAAACCCTGCCGTTTGTTATGCTCCCAGATGTGTCGGGTGCTGAAAGCGTATTCTGCAGACTTCTCTGCAACAATACTACTGTCTGTGTAGGCTGTTTGTATAGGAGTCCCTCTTCAGGAGATGAGTGCATTTCTGTCATTCATGACTTCCTTCAACAATATGCTTGCAGCACTAGAATCATTCTCATGGGTGACTTTAACCTTCCGGACGTGGACTGGATAACTATGCAACACACATCATCATCTTCAGAAGCTCTTTTTGACTTAATGCTCTCCTTTAATCTCCACCAAATTATCCTAGAACCAACACGCAAGCAAGGATCAGCAAACAATATACTCGATCTTATACTAATCAGTGATCACTTTCCAGTACACCAAGCGCAGACAGAAATCATCGAAGGCATCTCTGATCACAACATACCATTATGTTTGTTACCTCTAGACTGCTCAATACAAAAACGATCCGATGTAAAGACAACACTGAACTTCGATAAGGCTGATAATGCCAGCATATTAACCTACCTCGCACATGAATTTGAAGCATTCAGTGAAATGGTCTCCGACCCCTCAATCAATATTAACAGGGTTTGGCTTCATTTTAAGACTATGGTTTCACACTGCATAACTAATCATGTTCCACTAAAAACTAAGCGTCCACAAAGAAACAGTCCATGGGTAACAAGGGATGTTATCCACGCTAAACGTCATGTGAAAAGGTTGCGTATTTCTATCAAAAATCATGGTTCATGTCCTTCTAAAACTACAAAACTAGCGTGCGCAATCGCGAAGTTCAGAGAGATAGGCAAACGGGCCAAGGAATACTACTTTAATGTAACACTGCCTAACTTTCTGACAAACAACCCGCATAGATTTTGGAACCATTTCCGTCCAACTAAGAACCCGTTATCCGACTTGTCTCCAGAAGATAGAGCTAACAATGCTAATGCGTACAACACGTTTTTTCACTCAAGTTTCACAAAAGATGACGGTAATCTCCCGGACTGTTACGGCAATCAAACATCACGCATTGACCCTTTAATCATATCAGATGCCGGAATTTTTAATCTATTACTCACGCTTGACCCTAAAAAATCACCCGGACCAGACAATATCCCAAACGATTTCTTGAAACGATACGCAGAATGGTGCAGCAGATACTTGGGTCTAATATTTCGTAAATCTCTCGAGTCATCAACTTTACCGGACGACTGGAAGAAGGCAAAGATTATACCAATACACAAAACAGGAGACACCACATTACCATCGAACTATAGACCAATATCTCTCACCAGCACGGCTTGCAAGATGCTCGAGCATATCATCCTTCAACACCTAACAAACTTCCTTGATACACACAATCTGTTATCTCCAAACCAACATGGATTCCGTCATGGGCTATCAACCGTCACACAGCTTACAGAGGTTGTGCATGACCTTGCATTCGCCATCAATAACTGTAGCCAGACTGACATTATATTATTGGACTTTTCTAAAGCATTCGATCGCGTCTGCCACAACAAATTAATAGCAAACTTACGGGGTGCCATCGGGGATGGGGAAATTTTAGATTGGATTTCAGATTACTTATCAAACCGGACACAATTCGTACTGTTTCAGAACATGGAATCTGCGACAGTACCCGTCATATCAGGTGTACCTCAAGGATCCGTGTTGGGGCCACTGTTATTTTTAATTTTCATCAACGACATAACCAACAATATCGATTCTAACATCAAACTCTTCGCCGATGACTGCATTATCTATAAAACAATTAACAGCTACGAAGACCACATTTCACTCAGCGATTCATTGAACAAAATAACCGAATGGTGCAAAACATGGCAAATGACGGTAAACACGACTAAATCTGTTTGCATGACGGTAACAAGAAAAAGGCAACCTTATGATTTTCCGTACTTTGTTAATGGCAGAATACTGACGAAAGTTCACCAGCATAAGTACTTAGGCATCACACTAACTTCTGACCTCAGATGGGACGCGCACATTGCTAGCATAACCTCGAAAGCATTACGCAAACTATTTTTTCTTCGAAGATGTCTGCGCCTTGCACCCACATCGACAAAGCTTCTCGCATATACTACTTTCGTTCGACCAGTTTTAGAATACGCTAACACAGTTTGGTTCCCCCATTCAGTGACTAATGTAACAAAACTAGAAAAAGTACAGCGTAAAGCTTTGCGGTTTATACACAACAAATATAAGCGCACAGATTCACCAACTAACCTCGCAACTATTTCGGGTTTAGAGACGCTATCATCAAGAGCGCAACAAGCACGACTAAAATTTTTATTTCACCTGATGCACAACTACTACAAGATAGACGTATCAAAATACATATCTTTCTCGCAATCACGCCCGTCGAGGCATAAACACGCAGCCGCGATAACAGAATACTCATGCCATAACGACACGTTCATGTATTCGTACTTTCCCCTCGTGATCAGAGAATGGAATCGCCTTGATCCCTCAATCATAACTGCAACCACATTATCTCAGTTCACGTCACGGATAGAATCATTATCAATTAACGAATAAAGCAGTTTCACTGACATACTCAACCGCCTCTCATCACTTCATTAGATTGTTAATTAATTGTGAAGAAAGTCTTATTTTTTCCGCTGCTGTGTTCCCATGTGCTCTAATTGAATTCCTTATTGCAATGCTCTACCCGACTCCTAGACATGTATTTTTATTTTTCCTTGCTAATGTTTACTTTTTCTTGTATTTTTCTTGTTCCTTTCTGTTCACGTGTGTTTGATTTGTATTCCAAAGTGCACGGCTCAAATTTTTATCATGTTTGTCATTTTTGTTCGCCCACCTGCTATGGTCCCTGATGGGACTGGCAGTATTGTAAATAAATAAATAAATAAATAAATAAATGATGAAGCTTACGTCTGGCGCGTATTTTTCCTATATCACATCATGCTAGCTGATTAGCTTCCTATTTTAAGTACTTTAACGCTCATAAGAACGGTGCCCCGGGGCGTCCTTATTTCAACGGTTGGAGCAGCTGGAAGGCAGCCAACCTACCTTGAATAGTTGTTCCCGGTCAGCTTAACCTTGCAGTTTGTCGACAGCATGACGGTGGGCACACAGCATATTAGATAATAACAGGACCAGCGTATCGATTGTATAGATTAAAAGGCGGATAAGATGTGAGCATTGCTCTGATGCTTCTTTATTAATAGGTTCTTCTCTCGCACTCTTTAGAAACACATTGCTCGTAAAAAAGTGCTCTTGACAATGTTAAAAGCTTCAAAACAAGATTTTTTCTTAGTAGCAGGAGCGGAGGTGGCGTGACAGGAAATTTCTTTGCTGACTGGTTGGCACCTGTATAATTAAAAAAATATCACCAGAGCTAGTGATAAGCAGCATCAGGAGACCCTCAAAACTTTTGACCGCCGCAAATTGAACGCTAAGAAACAGCAACGTCCTATGGAACACTCAACATTGCATAACTTGAGAGAAAGAATCTAATGTAGAAATATCTCAGCTCCAGTCAAAACTCGCCGTTCTTCAACAGAACAGAGCTGAAGCGGTTTACTGTTGGGGGTGAATTTCGGTGAGCGTCGATTATATGTGAATGTCACAGGGTATGAAAAAATACTTAGTCATAAGATGTGAGGCGCACAAGTGGCTGCAGGTTAGGAGCTTCTTTCAGAGCTAACATTCAAAAAACGTCAATGCCATGACGATAAAATTGTGCTGTTTTATTTGCACGAATGTCAAGCATGCCCAAAAAGCTGAAAGTTCCATTATGGCATCTCACTGGAATGTATTCGAGGGGTGAGCTGATTACAGACATCTTGGACCAGTGTTACCAGCATATTAACGCCGCTTTAAAAAAAGATCCAACATTTCAGCGCTTAATCAGTGCAGCCGAAATTTCAACCGCCATATTTGTTCGCATGAGAAAAGCACTTTTTTCCTAAAAATTATCTGAAAATATTGCGGTTGCGTTATTACGCGGTGTAAACCATTGTGGAAAATCTGAAAGAGTTTCAAGTGCACAAAACTTAGGGTGGTGGAATAAATAGTTCATTCCGTAGGCGCTACCTTCTGAACCAAAAAAAAAAGCGGAGTCTTGAGCAGGGTTTTCGCGTTTACAGGTATAATCCAGAACTTTCATATTAAACCCGATCTTCTAGCTCGATGGAAATGACTGAGCAGCGCTAACAGACGGGACGGCAGAGAATAACACAGACACATACTCTTACTAGCAATAATAATAATAATAATAATAATTGGTTTTGGGGGAAAGGAAATGGCGCAGTATCTGTCTCATATATCGTTGGACACCTGAACCGCGCCGTAAGGGAAGGGTAAAGGAGGGAGTGAAAGAAGAAAGGAAGAAAGAGGTGCCGTAGTGGAGGGCTCCGGAATAATTTCGACCACCTGGGGATCTTTAACGTGCACTGACATCGCACAGCACACGGGCGCCTTAGCGTTTTTTCTCCATAAAAACGCAGCCGCCGCGGTCGGGTTCAAACCCGGGAACTCCGGATCAGTAGTCGAGCGCCCTAACCACTGAGCCACCGCGGCGGGGCCGCTTACTAGCAACCAAATGATTTATTGCGACAGGAAAGATATCAACATAGGGACGATATGGGCTTTTTCACCTCGTTCCCGGAACAGCCTCTGCCATTTCAGCTGGCGCACTCAAAGATAGTGAAGCATGTAATTTCTAAAACGTCATGAGCTGCACTGTACAGGCCTTGTGTGCGTCAAAGTCAATCAAGCCTTAATGCACAATTGAAAAGATTAACCACAGCAGGGCATCATTTTAAGTTGCTATCGAACACATTACAGTCATTCATTGATCGCCGAACATGGTTTATTGTTTATGGGGTGTAACGTCCGAGAGCCACTCAACCCATAGGGACTCCGCAGTGCAGGGCTCCGGATAATTTCGACCATGTAGGGTTCTTCACGTACATTGACATCGCACAGCACACGGACCTCTAGTATTTCGCCTCTATCGCAATGCGGCCGCCGCGGTCGGGATCGAACCCGCGTCTTTTTGGAGTGCTTGTTCAACTGTCAGAACACGTTGTGCAAGTAATGTTCCTTGCTACGGACACGACTAATTCTTGTGCGAGCGATTTTTTTAATACTTGTCACACTTTTGGCCTGACCCAACTGATCACCAGACTAACAAAACAGAATGCTCAATCATCGAACATATTAGACCTGATACTAATGTCACATACAAAAAACTTGATATCACTCTTGAATCTGCCGGGAATCAGTGCCCACTCAGTAGTACACGCCCCGTTTCTCTTACCGCACCCCAAAAAATAACTAAAACAGTCACATTTCATGGCAAAAGAGACTATGAGAGCGTCAACAGTGAGCTTGATGCGTTCTGGTCTTGGTTTCTTACCTATTTTTATCGTCGCACTCCTGCAACTAATTTGCTATTGCTCAAAAACAAAATGCACGCTCCAATTGAAAAATTTATATCTACCATCAACGTAACCACACGCCATTAATTATTTGGTTCAGTTCCGTGCTAAAGCGCATGAATAACAAAAAGAAAAGACTTTTCCGATCCGCCGAAAAAACCAATAACCCCAACACGTGGCAAAATTATTACGAAGCTGAAAGATCCTATAGACTGCAAGTATACAAAACAAAACACTCATTTTTTTCTTCTACTTTCTACTCTATCCGACATGATTCGTGCAAACACGTGTCAATTCTGAAAATGTATCAATCCTACCCCCACCAGAAATATCACACTGTGTAACGATGATAATAATGCAATTGAAGATCATGACGTTGAGGAAGTTTTGAATTTATCATTAAGCTCAGTTTTCACTCACGAACCGGATAACGATTTACCCGATGGCCCTTTCTTTAACTTACCACCTATGCCGTACTTCAGCTTCTAACCTGATGGTATTGTCAAAATATTCGACTATAAGATTAACCTCCTCAGCTGGTTTTGACGGAATTAATACTAAAGTGTTAAAAAATACAAAGCATGCAGCTAGCGCCATATTGTCTCATATCTTTCAGCAAGCCCTTATATCAGCCACGATACCCCATGACTTGCAAATAGGCAAGGTTATATCAGTCCCCAAAAAAGGGCCTTCATCTTATCGCCATAATTATTGACCGATATATATCACATATTTCACTTCTAAACTAATGGAAGATATCATTTTCTCTCAAAATGTAAAATCCCTAGTGTCCGTCAACTTTTTCCGCCCTAACCAACATGGCTTCCTAAAACGTTTATCTTGCGAAACACAGTTAGCCCTCTTTATTAACGGCCCAGCTTAGCTCTAGCATTAACCTCAACATTCCTATTGACGCCCTCTTCCTCCATTTTGAAAGAGCTTTTGACAAAGTTCCTCACAAACGGCTATTCCTAAAACTTTACCGAGTCTCTTTTTAATTTGATATGCTGCTTTCTCACTAATCGATAACAGTTTGCTTCTGCTAATATATGTTCATGTTGTTATTCCTCTGTTATATCTGGGGACCCCTTCTTTTTCTCATATATATTAATGATTTGCCTGCTAACATATGTTCTTAGATTTGCATAATCCCTAATGATGGCTTTATCTATCGCCTTTAGCTAACAGCGATGACATTTTGCTTCTTCAGACTGACACAAAGCACGTAATAACCTGGTGTAATACATGGTTAATGTCCTTAAATGTGAAAAAACATCTCTGCTATCATTCCACCGACGTCATTCACAACCATCCTCAAGATATCTGATCGGGAATGCAGAAATTGCTTTAGTATCAACTTACAAGTATTTAGGCATCCATTTGACACCTGATCTAAATTGGTCTTTTCATATATCTCTAGTTACTCACGAGGCCAATCGCGTCCTTGGTTACTTTCGACAAACCCTGCGACTAGCACCCCCATCAGTGAAATCCCTTGCTTACTAAACACTTATCCGTCCAAAATTAGAATATGCATGCGCAATCTGGCACCCTCATCAAAATAACCTTTCCACTACTCTCTGATCGATACAAAATCCCTCATCTTGTTTCACCTTCCCAGCCTATTCTTATCATGTAATTGCAACTTCACTAGAACGCAATGCTCATCTCACAAATTTAGCGAAAATTCCCAGACTGTGTCTGTTTCATAAATTCTATCATCATCCACATCTCAACTCTATTATCAGCCCCGCACATCGCATCTCCAAACGCACAAACCACGGAAAGGTCGTCTACCTTCACCCTGCCCACGCTTCTGCGCATCTGTCATCATTTTTCGTTCATACAGCAAGGGACTGGAATGACCTGCCAAACGCCATCGTGTATCTGGTCAACTCATTGTCATTCAGATCGTCCATCGAATAAATGTACTACTGAACTTAACACCCCCTCATGTATTACCCCTTCAATGGGGCCTTTGAGGCAGTAATAAATAATAATTAGTGTGCATGGTTTAGGTTCGTAGCTCCTTCTTTTCATATTTCCTCATTTTCTTTACTCTTAACTCAAGCACCAGCACTACGGCTGATAGCCGAAGAGAAAGTAAGAAGAACGTCTTCACTAACGCTGATCAACGATCAATGAAAAACAGCGCGTGCATTACATATGGGCCAAGGTTCACACAATCTGCTTCAGAATGTGTGAAAGCTACCTAAATAAGATTCAAGTTGAAGCTAGCCCGATTCCTCCAGTCTCATCCTTCCGAGAAAAAGTCCGATGCTTACGATGTCATCAACATTATTAGCCTCAACGGCAAGCACCCTTTCTTCACATTGAAACGTCTGCGCTGCCTTGTGATGGAGGGCCCTCGATCTTTTCCACTCAGGCCGCAGCAGTCGGCAGCCCTCAAGGTGTGCAGGCTACAGCTGCGGTGGCCTGTGACTTACAGTGCTTGTGTCATTGCCTGTCGTGCTTGCTATGGACCGCATTTTTACACTTCTTATTCTTTTACGCCCCCCTCATCCCTCTCTCTTAGTGCAGGGTAGCCAACCGGAGCATTGTGCTGGTTAGCCTCCCTGCCTTTCCTCTACAACTTCTTTCTCTCTCTATCTCTTTCTTCTTGAGCAAGAACTTT
Organism: Amblyomma americanum; assembly: GCF_052857255.1. Lineage (NCBI taxonomy): Eukaryota > Metazoa > Arthropoda > Arachnida > Ixodida > Ixodidae > Amblyomma > Amblyomma americanum. The sequence goes on from NC_135498.1 coordinate 98,382,744, forward strand.
TATTAACGATGTCCTCGGAAAGATGTTTTCACGTGCTCCAACCGTGAAAAATTTTCAGAATATGAAGCTCGCGCAATGTAAGAAAATAATGTAGATTAGCTCAGCTATTCCAGGATATACAAAGCGAAATATATCGGCGTTCACGGTATTCATTGGCGTTGGCTTTGACAATGATCTAGACGGCGATGGCTTTGAGCAAAGGAAGGGCGCATAACTGGCTCCCTGGATATGTGGACTCCTCATTCGTGCTTTGATTCCTGGTGAGAGAGAGATGTGGAATGAATGAATAAGCGCTGACAGCGTTGCGGTTTACGTGCGGCACTGCAGCAATACCTAGGCCACAGCGTTCATTTGGTGATCAATCTCTCGCGATCAACCATTACCTGCATGCGATCTCCCAGGGAGGTAGGAAGGCGCGCTGCCTATCCACTGTGCGGATCGCTATCAACGTAGTCTTTTGACACCAACGCCATGTAAATGAAAGCGAGATTGTGATCTCCACTCACCCACGGAGCCGGTTGTGCGCCTTTCCTTTCGTGAAAATGAACAGCTTTAGCAAAGATGTCAACGCAAATGAATTCTATGAACGCCGTCCTCTCACTTGTTTTGTTTGGTTCTTGAGGAAAGGAAATGGCACAGTAACCGTCTCACATATCTCGGTGGACACTCGAACCGCGCCGTAAAGGAAGGAATAAAGGAGGGAGAGAAAGAAGAAAGACAAAACTGAAAACTGAAAGTTTCATTTTGAGGAAAAGCGCGGCGCTGCGTAGTGGCGGAACACCTGTGGCTCGGCGTGACTAGGGAGCGCGAGAGGAAAGGCGACGGAGTCGGCGGCGACGGCCACCTGCGCCGTGCGTGACGTCATTCGTGCTCCGACATAAGCCGGCTCGCGCGAAGCCCGGTGTTGACTAACGTAGTGAAGCTTTTCGCTTCAAAACACAATTATCGGCGTTTTAACTACTGCTGAACCTGGTTAAAAATCGAAAGCTGTGGTGTATCCGGCAAGTAGACATGGCTTGGCGTTTGTGACGTTGAGTGCGTTCTGCACACTCGATAGGCAGTGCGGCCAGCCTGGTAGGTGGAAGTTAATGTGTGACTGCGAGAGGTTGGTCACGGCAAGTAGACATGGCTTGGCGTTTGTGACGTTGAGTGCGTTCTGCACATTCGATAGGCAGTGCGGCCAGCCTGGTAGGTGGAAGTTAATGTGTGACCGCGAGAGGTTGGTCACCCGATTAACGCTGCGGCCCATTGCTGCAGTGCCGCTTGTCTGCCAGAACGTTGTCAGCGCTAACGCATGCAGCCCACATCTCTCTCTCTCTTTCTCACCACCGCCACGTACCTCAAAGAGCTATTGAGGCGTCCACTGACTTAGGTAGCTAGCTATGCGCCCTTCTTTTCATCAAAATTTTCCGAGTGTATAACGCTGTCAATGCCAACGCCAATAACAGAACGAACGCCGGCAGTCTACGGAAACAGGCGAGCGCTCGGTTTCCGCGGCGGAGGCGTCTGAGTGACGAAATGGCTGTCACGTGGTTTCGCCTCAGTTCAAGGTCAAACTTGCGCGCACGGCGAAGAAGCTACGGAGGGGAGTAGTAAAACTTTCGATTTAAAAATTATTTAATCAGCATTCTTTTCGTTAAATTTATGTGATTTTCATTTGCTTGCTTTGTACGGTTTCCTCATCTTGTGCATGATGTCGTACAGCCTACGTATTCATACGTTGATGTCTTTTGCGAGAGTTTTACGCAAAAGTACCTTAGTGCTTCATGAAAATACATCAAATTTCGTATTAAAGCGGCCCAGAAAGAGCTCTAATAAAGCTGTGGTATGCCTGGGATGTTAAATCACGCCACTTCACCAATTTTCTGCAGCAACAACTTTTTTTAATGCGCTTATCTGTAGTCAAAGTTTGAATTTCAGTGTCTTCGCGCCTTTTCCTCTCCCCTCGTCATTGTTTGAACGCTTGAAGGTTGGCGCTCCTCTGCCAGCTCCACCCCCGGGGGCGGAGATCCCTGACCAGTTGAAACTACGCAGCTAATTGACCGTGGCCATGGTAGCTGCCTGACGTATAATCTAACCAATAGCCACCTCTCAACTTGCTTACGCAGGTGCGAGTGATGGAGGAGGGTGCGAGCGTGAAAAAATTGCCGAGAAGGGCTCGCCGACTTTCGCGCCAGATTGTGGGTTCTCTGCTTCGTGACCCCGCCGCGGTGGCTCAGTGGTTAGGGCGCTCGACTACTGATCCGGAGTTCCCGGGTTCGAACCCGACCGCGGCGGCTGCGTTTTTATGGAGGAAAAACGCTATGGCGCCCGTGTGCTGTGCGATGTCAGTGCACGTTAAAGATCCCCAGGTGGTCGAAATTATTCCGGAGCCCTCCACTACGGCACCTATTCTACCTTTCTTCTTTCACTCCCTCCTTTATCCCTTCCCTTACGGCGCGGTTCAGGTGTCCGAAGATATACGAGACAGATACTGCGCCATTTCCTTTCCCCAAAAACCAATTATTATTATTCGTGCAGGATTGCATTATTTGTCTCCAGTGCTCATGGCAACGCAATGTAGTAATCGAGCAAGTTGATGTGCTCTTCTCGGAAGGTGTTTCAGGGCCCCTTTAAGTATGCAGAAAGCATACGCAACTGCTAGAATAATCATGAACGTTTCAAACGGGAAGGTGGAGGTGGGAGGGATAGCGCTGCCCATAACTAATTCAGTTATTAAAAATAGACTACTGGCATGCGTTAGTAAGTCATCAGAAGAAGCCATACCACTGACGCTCACATGCAGCAGCGTTTAGAGGACAATCAGCGGCAAAAGGGTTACTGCGTTATCGAACCTCCACGTAACAGTTTTGAATAATTACCCACATGTTGATCTACGACGTTATGCACGACTTCGCGCCTCGACCGAAAGTGTGTCGCGGCGAGCAGGTCGCCTGTATGTAATACTTGCGCAAAAAGAGAAAAAAAATTATCTGCTAACGGACACAAACAAGTTTCTTGTCTGCTGTACATTTACCACTAAAACCAATCCCATCCCTTTTATAAACTCTAATAAGACCCACTGTCAATCACTGCATGAGCAGCAAAAATAGCACCTTAACCTGCGCTATTTAGGGTATGACGAGACAGCATTAATAGGTCCCATCAGCGGCTCTTGTTTCCCACAGAGACACGGACACTGTTTCCATGTACAATGAAAAGCCACACGCCACATGTAAAGCCCCACTTCAACTAACTCGTACGAACGCTCCTGTGCGGCCTAGGGGTAGCGTGTCTTACTCCCTACGCAAGAATCAGGGCTTCCATGCCCAGCTAATTACACTAGATTTTTTTTCAGTGCAGCTCATTTTCTTTCTATACGAATTTTATATTCTATACGCATGTCCTAATGGCGTTTGTCATGTTTCGGCCTTCTTATCACCAGTTTTCTAATGTTTGACACATATTTCAATTCCGTCGCTGCACGTGTAGCATATCCAGATTTGGACCTATCCGGAGTCTCTCGGCACAGGACCGACTACCTATGCAGCTTTTCCCGCTGAACAAAACCCTTAACGATGTCGTGTTAAATACCACACATGCCGACTTAACGCATGCGCCTGAAAGACCGAAAATTATAAAGAGAAGGATGTCATGTTCACAACCACGGCGAACTAGGGAAGAAGAGTGGCGGCAGTGCGGATTCATTTTTCAGCTCCCAATTTTTTCGATGCCATCTAACACGCTCACAACAGGCGCATTCTACGGTAAAAAAATATGGTGGTCACATATGGCACAACTGTCAGGCTTCCCATCGCCGCAAAATTCAACGAACTTTACAGCTGCGAACTCTTTCATACCCCATGCCTTGAGGTCACTGCGCTGGAGCGGGATGTGCCTCATCATGCGCGTGGGATTCGCCACAGCTGTTGCACATAAACTGGCTTAAAAAGAAGCGCTTTCACTCGTGATTTTAGGAAAATAGCTGGTTTCTCAACCTGCTGGGCAGCGGAAAGGCTCCAACTGACGAAGCAATCTGAAAGGGTAAGCTGGCCTCACGAAATTTCCCGATTATATAGTAAAGCTTAGCTACAATTGAGCATTCGCAAAATCACTCTGCGAGCAGTTTCACTTGTGGGCTGCTTTCTGTATCATTCGATGGCAATCTGTTGCCTAGTTTACGTGTTTTTGAACTTGCTCTAAACTTCATAAACTTCATCGAGAAAGTGACGTTGAGAGTTGCTGTATTATCACGAAGGTGTAGTGCTTATTACAGAACTCCAGTGGTTCGAGCTGCTTCACGAATCTCATCAATGAGCTTTAGTTGAACTTTAAACGTTCAGGTTTGTCCGAAAACCACCGCGAAACTTGGAAAAGTGCGGACTTGTGTTTTATGAGGGGCAGGTGTCAGGGGATACGTTTTGCTGTAATTATGTAGGGTTCGAAATGAGTTTGTATTTGGTTCCAGGCCACAGCATCTGCTGTGCTTAGCTTTTTGTGCGGTGGAGGATATTTCCTTCGCTTAGTACGTAGCGTTTCTACTCGTCCGCTATACGTGGACGGAACGGGTGTAAGGTCAGAATGGAAAGGACCAGCTCAGTTAAAAAGCGCTCGAGTCCGATTTGGAGCCCCCTCATTGCCTTCTAGCCCAGCATGACCTAGTGTCCAAGTAATACTGTTGTGTTCTTGTAAATGGGGTGACAACGGCGCTTTTACTCGTAGTGTATTATAACGTGGGCTGTTTTACCGAGCCCGTTTTGGTGTTTAAAACCAAAAACGAAAGCTAGGGCTGAAGCAGCAGCAGGGCTTACTGCCCTAATGCAGGCTGTTTCTAATGGCTTGTATACTTGATCTACTGCAATTATCACGCATGCGTCCCCATCCACATATGCCGCAATTCCCGCGTGGTGCCATAAATGTCATTATAGAGTTTTTACTGCAAATGCTTCATTCTAGCCTTGCTCATAGTACATATGTTTAGGTATTGGAGCAACCATTAAATGATGCTGTGATGCGTTAGTGTTTGGCTTCCGAAACTTTGCAATCTTCCTGAGTGCTAGTCCTTTGAAGGATGGCTGTGCCTGGTGCCGTGGATTACTGCCTTCTGTTCTGAGAGACGAGGATCGCATCTGTGAGATCTTAATAGGTTATGTGAATGTTACGGGCTGCTGTCCGCTCGTTTAAAGTGGTTGTAGGGAGGCCAAGCGTTTTTCAGTAGGCACCTCTCATGATGGCACGAATTTTGGCTTCTTCTGTTCGATGTTTGTATGAAAAGAATCTATAGGTGAACCTACTAATAATTGAGGCTTGGGCTAGTCTAAGGGCTTCCTCTTCTCTCATACCTTCGTTGTGCCGAGTAATGCATCTGAACTTGCGAGCTATCTGGGAGGTAGTTGAATGAAGTGTTTGAATAGTATAAAGCTCGCATATTGTTCTGTGTCCAGAGCCATACCACCCTAACTATATCCGATTTCGGGGCCTTGTGACCCTCACTTCCGCGCTTTGAGCATCTTCGTCAGATATTAGTTTTGTACTGAAAATTTTTCTTGCGATAAAAGTATGAGTTCCCCAGCCCGTGAAAAAGACAACTCTCTGCTGTTAATGACGCAAAAACCAATTAAGATTACTGCACTGTAAATATCTGCTGAACATGGCTGCATTTCGTGATGCCTCCGTAGCCAAACGTAAATGATTACTATTTTTAGTCGCCACTTTTGCAGTGTAATTCCAGGCGGTGTCAAGGAAAGCAGCTGGATTGGCTGGTACTTTCCTAGCAGTTCGTATGCCGATTGTACTTCAATGCTTACCCCAGAACAAAATATCTTAGACATACCTCGACGCAGACTAGAGCTGAATACTGTGCCTTTCTGCGGTCTAAAAGAATGTGGTGTTCGTATTCAAATTTCACTTAAGAACAACGCTTCTCGGATTATTCATCGTCATGTGAACTAGTCACATTACGTTCCTCTAAGTATACACGGGATGTTACTCCATAATGCTCATACATTTCGAGAAGGCGTGCAAAGCCTACCCCTTGGACAGCTCGGCAGAAACAATAGAAGAAGCCAGAAGCTCAAGCCCAAAGGAATATCTGAAGTAAACTTGGGGCCGTATTCTATAAGCTGTACTTTTTAAAATGGCGATTTTGCGTCCGTCTGGTCCTCTGTCATTGGTCGCAGAGATATACCCGCGGCTTTCAAGCGTCTATGGAAAGGACTCGGCCATTGGGTGGTTGACGACCGGACCTCGCTGTTGGCTGGAACTGAATGCAATACACAGCCACTGGTGAGGTGCATCGCTGCGCTCAGTCCACAGCAGGTGACCGGACCTTGCCACTGGCTGCCATTGGCTGCGATATGCAGCCAACGGTGAGCTTTGGTCCCCTTCTAGCTAATGACTGGGTCGCTTTCCACAGATGCTTGAAAGCCCCGGGTATATCTGAGTGACCAGTGACAGGGGACCAGCAAGACGCGACACGGCTATTTTAAAAAGAACAGTTTAAGGAATAGGGCCTTTGGAGTACTTTATTTTACTTTCTAAGGGATGAAGATGCTCTTGAAATTTAGTTTATAAGGCCGCAACGCTCTCAAAGCACAAAAGAAAATGCTCGCTTTGACGCCACAAGCAACACAGACAAAAAATTGCCCAGATATCTATCGTTAGCTCAGCTGGGTATGCGGTAGAGGCGATGAGATCTATTAGCGTTAAAATTAAAGCCACCCGCGATAAGCACCGCACACGAGAAATCCTTTACGAGAAAATATTTGAACGGGAAGTCTTTTATGAACTAATTTTTTTTGCAATATAAGATCACACGCCTAGAATCAATATATGCGAAGATTCCACCTCGGCACGCTTCTAGTTTTCTGCTAATCGTTGTCAAAAACGCGCCTTACTGGTTTTCTGTAACAGCCTTAATTACTTGATGTGAGCACCACATAAACTTTCAAAACAAGCTTTTGCTACAGATTGAAAGGTTAGACCATATTCCCATAAACATGTTCATAACAGCAACTTACAATATTCCACAGTTGCCTCACAATTAAAAGTCATATACAAGAAGTTGTACTTCACTTTAGTGCGAAGGCTAGCGGGGCGCCGCACCCGTAAGCCATGTAAAATGCACATACATCGTGGCCTCCAGAAAGCGTGCTACGGCTATCCGTAACGATATATGTGTGGTTCCAGCAAAGATACATGCGTATTTAAGGCGATCACCATACAAAAGCCGTTCTACTCGCACTTATCCTGAATTCATGACTAATAGAGAGCCTGCAATATTTGGACATCATCATCATCAGCCCGACTACACCCACTGCAGGGCAAAGGCCTCTCCCATGTCCCTCCAATTTACACTGCCCTTTGCCAGCCGCGCCCGGTATGAGTAACGAATGAGCGCTGTGGACATGGCGGACGTATTACTGTTCTTGCCAAACCTTCCGTAAAATACATCTTTATGGCAGCACTTGCGACTTTATATGCACTTGAAACCAAACAGTTCCTGCGGGGTTTCTGCCGCAGCCGGGGGTTACATTTTCTCCTGGTATTCCCTGCGATAAGATATTAAACTTTTCATTGCTTCACGGACTGGAAAATCAGTTTGCATGCGTTTTGCATCTATTCCCATCTTTAGTCTCACAGATAGCTTCTGATTTAACAAGTCTTTATGTCATCTTTGAATTGCAACCACGCGTTCATCGTGAAATTCTCAATGCAATAAAATCCGTTGCCTAAAGCTTCATTTTAGGGTAAACTTTTTGAACCTGAACCAAAAATCCCCTTTCGTTTCCAGAGCCGGCCCTCCAGGACACTTACAGCCATGCCAGGCCGTAGGCCGTACCGCCTCATGGTTGATGGTGTGCCTAGATGCCCTTGGTCTAATCCGGACATGATTAGAAGAAGCCTCACCTTCAGGGCTTCCAGCGGTGACGTCTTGCAGAGCACGTATCCAAGAAGCGGCTCTCATTGGCTCCAGTTTGTCACACAGTTCATTGTGAACAAAGGCAATCCCATCACTACATACAACGATTTCACGCGCAACTACCGCGCGCTTGAGTACACGGACTGGTCTGACTGGAAGCCAGATTTCCCACTGAGGTTGTTTTTTACGCATCACCAACTTGAACGGGAGACCATGAACCCGGCAGCCAAGTACATATACATGGCTCGCAACCCCTGGGACGTGTGTGTCTCGCAGTTCCACATAGTGACTGACGTCAGCGTCGCCCAATTCCTAGACGGAACGTTCGAAGAGTTCTTTGAAGCTTTCATCGAAGGTGACGTGGGATACGGGGACTACTTTGATCACGTGGCGTCGGGGTATGCATTGAAGGACGAGCCAAACGTCTTTTTTCTCACTTATGAGGAACTCAAGAAAGACACGCGAAGCACTGTACTCAGGCTGGCTCACTTTCTTAGCGAAAGCTACGGCCGCGCACTAGAAGAGGACGAGCAGGCACTGCAGAGAGTGCTAGAATCGTGCAAGCCAGAAAATATGAGGAAAGTCGTTGTGTTCGACTTCCAAGGGGTCGACAGTGAGGAGTGGAATGGAGTGCTCACCACAAAAAGTCCTATTAGCAAGAGCGGCTACAAAGGAGACAAAACCAAGTACGCCATCGTCCAAGGTGCCACGATAGGAAGTTGGAAGGAATACTTCACACCTGAATTACTGAGCCGCCTAGAGCAGAAAATATTAAAAAAGGGGGATCAGGCTTCATTTATGCACCTGTGGAGTGACATTCGTGCAGAAGCGATTGCTCGGTGCCAGAGCCCAGGAGAGACTACTTCCCTTTTATGATTCAAGACACTCGCCTAATTTTGTGAGCCTGTGCCGCCTTTCACACATCGCTAGTTACGCCTTGAGATGTTGGCAAACTCAGAAATGCAACGTAGGATCTGAACCAGGGAGATAGTCCCAAATATTACAGTGAATGAAATGCCCCCTGTGTCACTGTTGATTACTTGGCGTTCTGTTCAAATCCGCCCAATCCTTCAAATTTTACACTTTTCCCTCACAATACGGCTAGAAATTGAACCGCTTAAGCTCTACATTTTTTACGGACTGTTAGACGTAGGTCATTGCATCGTCTGGGTCGTCTCGGCCAGGCCGACCGAGATCCAGGGGTTCCGTCTTGAAAGGCTGCTGCTGCAATTTTACGTGGAGGCATTGGTTTCGGGGAGAGAAGAATACAAGGGCTTTATTTTAAGCTGTTTTACTTTACACATAGCCATCCAGTTTTCTCAAGGGAAAGCGTTTTACATTCCTCCCCTGTGGCTGTAGCCTAGAATCAACACCTTCATCAACAAGTCAGCTAACTTGTTGCTGGCGATATCGACGTTTAGCTAATCACTTCTGGCGTAAGTGACAACGAGAGTGCCTCACTAGTCTTCGTTCCGCACATCTTGCCGTTCCAAGTTCATCCAGTGCCTTGCACAAAGGAACTCTCGTGTTAGTTGACCAGCCTCATTTGCTAATACAGCTGTTTAAAATAGGGGAAATGGACGGCTCGTTTATCGGCTGAGATGGGCCCATTAGAGCCTGCGTGGAGCGCCTACCTAGTGGAACCATCCTCAGAAGACCAGTCTAGTTGCTGTACCCCTTATAACCTATGTACGAATGACCTGAGGCTCATTCCAGGGGCAGTATGAAGAAACTTCATCTTAGCGTGTTCTAGTTTGTAATATGGCAACTTTTGTGATGTACACTCGCTCGTCAAGGAGAACCCTATGGCAGAAATATCAGTCGTCACTGTATAACCCGAAACAATGGTGTCGTCGTTTGTGCGTGTCTGTCAGTCTCAGAGACGTTAAACCCCCACAAGCAATAAGCCATACATCTGTGTTGCGTGCAAAGTATGCACAAAATGATTGCACGTGTACTGCGTGGATCATGCACGATATTAAGGCGGAAGCGTTTAATGGCTCATTGTCAAGGTCATCTGCCGTTAGCAGAAACTGTCCCAGCTTTCAGGCCTCTTGATTGGTCTCGTGACGTCACTGTCGTGCGCCTCCTGATTGGCTCGCGTGCGTGACGCCACTGTCGTCAACTGCGGGTGTCGGAGTGGTTCGGCGCCGCGCGGGATGATTTATCACTATCACACGGAGGAAGGAAACCATAGGAGAGGCCCTCGCTGTCCAAGCCGCATGACAAAAAACGTGCAGAAAGTCACGTGGTTTTGCAAGGCCTACTGGGATTTGTTGGCCGATGGCGCAGCCAATAGCAGCGTTGGGCGCAGCGGCGTCGTCTGCTTCACGCATCACCCATGTCGGCAGACCGGTCGAGTAGAGTTGGAAATTCGCATTTTTATTCAATCGTTGTGGTCCGCGGGAGGCACAAAGTTCCAGAGGCCTGTAGTCGGTGCTGGTCTTCATTGCTGTGCGCTTAGTTCATTCAGGATGCCGTCTTGACGAAAGCGGTTGTTTTGGAAGCCCGCGACAGCTTTCTCTGAAAAGGCTTGGCTTGGCGCTATTCTTCTTTCGGCTTTGTGCGGTTGCGTCCCTCAACGCTGCTAGCCTTGTTCCAAGGAGAAATTGACAGTGCCGACGGCTCATAAAGCGATAGACGACGGTGACACGCTGGTTTATGGTTACAGCAGCGCGGGAAGAAAAAGTGCGAGTCGGCGCTTAATTGTTTTGTGTGTGAATACGTGTTCTGCGTGTTCCTTCATTTTTGTGTATTTTTCCCGCGCTGTTTTAACCACGAATAAATACAAACTCGTCCAGACCGTGTCCTTGTAAGCATACCCGTTGCGTCTACATTCCCCTATGCATGACGGTCACAACTGGTGGCGACCGATATGCGTGGGCCGCGGTGTGCTCACCGAAGCGTGCAGTGCCAAGGAAGCCGCGCCGCATGCGATGGTATCCGTCAGCAAAGCGATACGCGAAGCAGTCTGAAGCGTACCATGTTTACTGTACGCTGTGCGAGCGATATGTCAACTGCGTGAAAGTTTTCTCCGATATGGACCCAGTGGATCGACCGACCCGCGCTGCTGTCTCGATCGAGTGCTGTTGTGCGAGCGTAAGGACACATAGCCGGGTTTAGGAGGCTTAAGGGTGGTGAAGTGTAAGGCCACGCCTCTGTAAGATTGAGTGTACCTCGCAACTTACCGTTTACCGAGATGCCGAGTCGACCCTCGCGACCACCTCGCCGAGTTGCACTTTCTTGCATTCAGCTGATTAAACAGAATAATGAAGTCCAAAATTTGTATATTATTGGACAATCAAAATATGAGCTTTAAAAAGGTTTGATACAGCATAACACTTATTACAAAACATAGCTTGCTACCTGAAGCAAGCAAAATCTTTTAACAAAAGTGATAACACATGGAAGGAGAACACACATAAAAAGGATTCAACAAAAAAGACCAGAAGAAGAAATGCACAACTGAATTACATCACTTTGCAACCATGAACCATTCGAACAGAGAGAGTAAAACATATATAGGAAGGCAGTAAATGGGGGCTTTGAGACAGAAAAATATTTGTGGACCGATCTTGCCAAATTGTGTGAAAGCTTTCATTTCTCGGTAGTTGTTTCTGCATCACAAAGTTGATAAAATTTAAGCGATGCAAATGCAAAGTAATTGGAGCACTGCATGGAAGTGACTTGAAAAATTGGTAACAGTTGTCGCAGCTAGTGGAAAAAGTGAATCATTTTCCTCCCCTCTGCTTCATGTATTCCTTTCTGTAATATATGTAAAGAAAGAGAGCACCCTGCTGACACTGTTTCTATTGTTGCATTGTTATATTTGACTCTTATCTGCCTAGCCTGAAACAGTATAGAAATAGCATAGTTTTCTGTCTAATTTTCTGTTCTGTTTGTTGTGTACTATGTGGTACTTGTGTGCACATGCTGTTTTATATTTGTCAAAACCACGAGCCAACCAACATAGTCTGCACATAAGTCGGGCATTTGAGCTGTGCACAACTAAGGCATGATGACAGCTAAAGAATGTTTAATATAATGTACAAATTACGGCTGGTAGAATGATAAGGTGTCCATTGTATGCATGAATGTACCAAGTGCATGTGGAAAAGTGTTTTCATCATTTAAGAACATGAATTTGTTGCAAAACTTATATGCTAGTGCTTACTCTGTTGCTGCGTGCAGTGGGATGATCACCCCCTTTTGACACTATTACTTTGAAAGGCCGAAATCACCTTCAGTTGTGTTGAATATCTATAACTAAAATTGTAAGTATGGTACACTAATTACTCTCTTGATTATTCTGGCTTCTATAGTATGAAAAACATGCACTCCATATTTTTTTACAAAATACCAGATACTTCAGTCACCCTGTACCCTAAAGGACAGTAGTGCTGGCACGCTGTAAAGAAAGCTATGGGAGACTGCTAACTGCAGCCCCTATTCTTGAACATCAGTGACCAATAGTACATGTCCATCTGTGAATCTACAGCATATAGATTCATGAACAAGAACTAGCATTTGCGCTCTGGACATGTACTGATTTTACTTAACTGACTTCTTTTTTAAAGTGTGCGTATTGTTCATTTACCACAAAAGACGAAAATCTGATTTTAGGAAGCAGGTAATTTCTGGTTGATTCAGTAGCAATCAAGCTAAATCAAAACCCTGATTACTCCTGAAAAAACTGACAGTGACTGCCATCAAGCATGAGCCTAAGTCGGTGGTTTACATGACGCATTCACATTAAAAAGCTATTCTTTTCAATACTCAGTATGACAGGTTGTAATGTACTCTAATCTGTGAGCGGCCGTTTGAATAGAATTTTATTCTGACAAAGTCAGACATGAAAGTCTGTTACATGTAAGATTCTTATTCAGCTCATATTGCGGCAGCAAGCTGCAGTGTCAACATGAAGCATGGGACCCCAATGGGCTGGTTGCATTCATACTCTACGGTAAATTAAGACATGTGCTGACGAAAACCAAGTCTGATTTTTGAATTCTCACTGTCGCATCAGTCACTGCCCCTTGAATTGAGTTATTTTTTTTAAACATCTGCCGGACCTGAGCAGTGTGCAGGCTCTCGGTTGCCTGCTTGCCAACATGAAACAAGCGCATGTTGATGTAATTTTCTGCAACACTTCTGACAAGGTGTATGTAATGATTGTCGAGTGGAGAGTTGTCGAACATGTGCTCATGAAGTTCATTGAAGAGCTCTCTACCTTGGAATGCGTAAAGAACCTCGTGGAGAAGATCAGTGAGTAGTGTTCTTGATGCCAATTTGTTCAGGCGCACTGCCGTCCTGATCACCGCCTCCGATTTTTGACAGATCTTCAGTACACTTTCTGATGGGTATTTCAGCCCTCCTCTGCTTTTCCTCTTAATTAGTGAGTAAATGTTTCCTCGTTCTGTTGTGAGTAGTGCACTTGTGCAGTGCTCACAAGTCAGCTTTGCAGCCAATTTATCAGCTACATAACCTGCCATGTAAGCCACAATTCGGCCTCCACATTCACTGATGTAGCCTGGAGCTATGATGTAGTCATGGTCTGCAGCTGTTACCTGAGACTGCTGAACAGCATCACTGTCTAGAAGTTGCCTCCTTGGTGCAGATATATTCAAGACCTGAGAAGAAATAACTGTTGCACTGCTGCATGACAATACGGAGATGCTGTCCAGACTCAGACAGTTGCCTGTTGATACATCAGCCAGCTCACTTTGAACATCACTTTTTTGAAGGCAGCACGAAACTGCTGTGTAGTAGGGTTGTCATGCCCGCCATGTGCTCGAATCAGGCCAAAAAACAGTTCCAAATGGTCCTGGCAAATTTTGTGGGCCGGAATGTACTTCATCACTCGTTTTTCAGTGACAAGAAAATGAAAAAGACTAATCAGGCTTTGCATGCAGATGATAAAACCTAAGAAACCTGTCTTTCGGTTTGTTTCAATCATTCGTCTTCCATTTGCAGACTCCTTCAAGGAAGAGAGGTAATGGGTTGTGGCTTTGAACATGCCTTCAAAAGCTTCAATGTTCTTTTCATTTATAGGTTTCTTCCAACCTTTCTGATATGGGCTTCTAGAATTTAGGGCATCAAATGTCTCAATAATTTTCAACAAAAAATTCTCTGTTGCCTGTGTGCCAGAAAAACCTTCCAGGTCAAGTTCCCTGCACTCGGCTAGCGCTGTCGCAACAGAAGTGCTCATTACTTGGGCAGCAAGTCTAACTTTCATGGGCTGCCGCTGCCACTCAATATGAGCTCTGCGCAACTTGTTAGCCAAATGTAGGCCTTCTTTCTCCTGCACAGTATGCAGCCGCTCAATATGCTCCCATGACACTGTCCTTCCTTGGTGGTCAATAAAGTACCTCTTGTGTGCCAGTGCATTCCTCACAAGTTTTAGCATATGGCAGGGATCCAAAAAAGCTGCCACTGGTTCCTGGGTAGCTGGGTGTCGAAAGGTTGTTTTTAGGTCTCCCACATGTTGGAAATCACACCCAAGCTCTTGCAACATAGCCAGATTTGCGGGCGCCCCGTCACAAGTGAGTGAAGCAACCATAGCTCCAGCATCATGTGCCTTATGAAGGCACTGGGTGACAAGGTTAGCCCTCTGTGTTCCAATTAGGCCATCAACTAGGAAGTACCTAAGGGGCAACTTCCATCGCCCATTAATAGCCACGGCCATTATAACGAATGCAGCCTTTGCTTGTGGCAAAGAGTCGCTGTCAATGCCACTGCCAAAGTCAACAAACCCTTCAAAGTTGCGTTTGTTCCATTGGATGTTCTGCCGAATAGCCATTTCATCAACCATGAGGCTGCAAACTGTTCGGTGCCCCTTGCTTGCTGTTTCAGCACACTTCATTTTTAGTGCATTGAAAGCTTCTGTTGAAAGTCCTGCCTGGCCATCAACAGTCTCATACCATTTTCGCAGAGTTCTGGGATGTTGGAGGCACGTGTCAAAAACTTTCCTGACGTACTGATAGGCTCGTGGGGAATAGAAATTTAAAGTTAAGGCAAAAGTTCTCAGTTCAGGGGAGTACTGCTTTGGAGTGCCAATTCCACCATGCTTTCCGACTTGTCTTTCAAGTAGGTGCTTATTTACTTTACCCAGGCCATCTAAAACAGACACTTGCTCTGTCAGGAGGATATTCTCCGTAGTAAAAGCTGACAGAACAGATTTTAGTTCCGCATTTTTCTTTTGCAGTCTCCGCCTTGTACGCTGCAGCCTTTTTATGCTTTTTCTTGACTGAGCATGCATTGCAGAAAACCATGCAGCCCTTGCTCTCAAGTAAGCTTTTTCGGGTGTGTCCTCCTAAGAAGAGAGATAGAAAATGCAATGCATCATTAGAACAATGCACACCCAAGCCTTGCATACCACAGTTACAACAGTGTGCACATATAAAACACAAAGCACTCTGAATGTTCCATTAAAAGAAGAATGATGGAGCTCAGTTAATCTTCTCGTCCTACTTTAATATCAAAGTGTTTCACCTCTGATGGAAATGCTCAGCATGCCATCACTCACAACGCACAGAAAATTCACTTGGTCATCTTTTTCTCGCACATTGTACTATAGCAACAGATCATTTGCCCTGTCACATATTTTACCAGCACCTCACCTCGCATCAAGCCGGTAATGCCTACAAGGGTAACCCTGTTTTTGTCCAGATGGTAAAGTACAAAAATTCACCTGTAACCTTAATGATGAAAGAATGCAATTATTTACCTTCCAGGATTGCCATGATAACAGAGTCTTTGTTATTTCAGTCAGGATCACTTTCTTATATGGATTCCTCACACTTTCAGTAACAAAATTTGATTTCTCAGATGACTAATTCGCACCTGCTGTTTATTTTTTCTTTGTGAATTTTCGTAAGAATATTTAATTGGCAATGATGTTTCTCGACTTGCACCTGAGTGCCGTACCTACGCTGCTTTTTTTGTTTTTGAAACAATTTTGTTCCGCTTTGAGTCCCCCCCATCTCCCCCTATGTAATGCCCCTAGTGGACCCCTACGGTACTTGAATAGATCAATAAATGAAGCTGTGACTCACCGATTCTCCTCTGGTAGATAGAGAGGTGTCCAAAAAGAAGATTCCATAATGTGCTCCTCAGCTTGATATGCAGGCCACACACACACTTAAAAATTCACTGGTTTATTGATTCATCATTGCATACAATATACCATGCAGATCAGTTAGTAGATATTAGTAAAAATTGCCACGGCGAAATCAAGCTAAGTTCATTCACACAGTCTGGGTGCCTGCACATGCTATGTTAAAGATTATGCTAATAATGCATGCTGTGGATGGGCCACTCACGCTATCAAATACGCTCTTGGCATATGCACAAGCATTCGACATTCATGGTGTTGAATTCTGCTTCAGAAATAGGCACATTTGACAGGTCCATTTACCATTGCTGGCCTCCTTCTTCGTGGCGTCCCAACAGAGGCTGGGGCGGTTGGCAAAGTCGGAAGTTCCTGCATAAGATAAACTGTTTAGTAATGCAGCCCACCTTAGAATGCCTGTTGCCCTGTTCTCCTCCGCCATGCATCAATGCATAAGAAGGAAAGCAGGACATGAGGCTAATCACAAAATTACTCGACATGCCCACTACTGGGCCACGCAACAGCTTCAGTGCATAAGTACTCAATGCCTTTCGATGTCTCTGCAAAAGAAAAACGCTCGCACATTGTTAAACTCATATCACCTAGCATGTAAAGGTAATGTTATATGTCTACACATTTTATTTTTATTATACACTCAAAGTGTTGCAGAAATAAAGCAGGGTTAATAGCACAACTGTGTAGAAGCGTGAATACATACAGCTTTAAAAATTATTGCATTAAATTTTGTGTCGTGCAATCTCCTTTTCTGAATGCCCACTGGAACTGACGTTAAAGAGGTTGGCATGTACCCATATAAGAAGTATTTCATGAAAACTTATACAAGGAACAACTGAAAAAGAAGAAAACATGACAGCACAAATTTTTCATGTAGCACGCATGCCAGTTTGCACCGAATACTTCCTACATAGCTGTCAATGACCTTGTCCAAAATCAGTAAAACCAGTTTGGTATAACGTGAGAAAATTTTGTAGAAAAGATATCACTGACCTGGTGGAGTATGTCTTGCATAGCCAAATTTTTCTTGATACTGACAGATTATTTGTAGTGGAACCCTGACGAGATGACTATATTGATTTGTGTAACGAACATAAGCAATGAAGGCACATGAAAGAATATTGTGGCAGTTACTAATGTGCTTATGTGGTTCCACAAAAAGGTACCATCCTATATGAAGGATCTTTGCAGAACCTACTGCACTCTGCTACTGTCTCCGGTAAGCACGGGGCGTGACAAACAACTGCAGGTTCTACTGCACTTTACATTGCAGAATTGCAACGACATCCTACCTCATGCAGTGAATAAACCTGGATGGAAACCACACAGGACGATATGAAACTTACTGGTGTAAGTTGAAAGGCTTGAGATGGCCCTGGCTGAATGTCCAGCATTGTGGCCACATCCTTAGATGCCTGTAAAAAAATTTTGTTCTGGAAAAATGTGTGTGTACCGAGACATAACAAGCGTTCAGTTTTAAGCACCTAGTGAAAAGTGGAGAAGCATCACACTACTAGACCGTTTTGAATTATGTCTGAAGGAATAAAGATATGACTGGTGTGCTGAGGTGGCTTGGTCAAAACTTCCTCTGAGCCTGCGCCAGGAAGCTTTCTTTTACATAAAAATTCACCCGTTTCGTGACTCGTGCTGCGAGATAAACTCAGACACTGTCAATCTTCTAGCAGTTGCTGTCACAAAATGGTATATCGTAACATACCTGTTGTGATGGGCCTGGTAAAGTTTCCTGGCTTTCAGTGACATCCATAGGTGCCTGTGAAAAAAAATTTATTCTTGAGAAATATGCTTCTACCAAAGCATAAGATGTATTCAGTTCTAAGCAACTACTGAAAAATAGAAAAGCATCACACTGCTAGGCTGTGTTTTCAGTTCTGTCAAAAGGATTATAAAAAATGACTAATGTGTTGAGGCGATTCAGAGAAAACTTCCTCTTAGCCAGTGCCAGGATGCATTCTGTTACAGAAATCTGTTTTTGGTCGCTCGTGCTGCTTCATAAACGCAGACACTGTTGTTCTTCGAATTGATGCAGTCACAAAATGGCATATTGTAAAATACCTGTTGTGATGGGCCTGCCAAAGTCTCCTGGCTTTCAGCGACATCCATAGGTGCCTGTAAAAAAATTTATTCTGGAGGAATGTCATCATCGTCATCATCAGCCTGACTACGCCCACTGAAGGGTGAAGGCCTCTCCCATGTCTCCAATTAACCCTCTCCTTTGCCAGCTGCGGCCACCGCATTCCCGCAAACTCCTTAATCTCACCCGCCCACCTAACTTCCTGCCGCCCCCTGCTACGCTTGCCTTCTCTTGGAATTCACTCTGTTACCCTTAAGGACCAGCGGTTATCTTGCCTTTGCATTACGTGCCCTGCCCAAGCCCACTTCTTCCTCTCGATTTCAACTAGGATGTCATTAACCCACGTTAGTTCCCTCATCCACTCTGCCTACTTCTGGTTTCTTAACGTTACAACTGTCATTTTCCTATCCATAGCTCACTGTGTTGTCCTTAACTTAAGCTGAAACCTCTTTATTAGCCTCCACATTTCTGCCCCATAGATGAGTACCGGTAAGATACAGCTGTCGTAGACTTCTCTTCGGGGATAATGGTAAACTGCCATTCATGATCTGGGAGAACCTGCCATATACGCTCCACCCATTCTTATTCTTCTAGTTATTTCCCTTTCATGATCTGTATTAGCGGTCACTACCTGCCCTAAGTAGGCATATTCTCTTACTACTTCCAGCACCTCGCTACCAATTGCGAACTGCTGTTTCTACTTTGGTTTTCTGCATATTATTTTTTAGCCCCACCGTTCTGCTCTGCCTGTCTAACTCATTGATCATGCTTTGCAGTTCTTGTCCAGAGTGGCTTAGCAAGGCAATGTCATCAGCGAATCGCAAATTACTCAGGGATTCTCCATTAACTCTTATCCCCAAATGTTCCCATTTCAGGCCGCGGAATACCTCCTGTAAACTGGCAGTGAATAGCATTGGCGAGATCTTGTCTCCCTGCCTGACACCCTTCCTTATTGGAATTTTATTGCTGACTATATGGAGGACTATGGTAGGCGTGCAATCGTTATAAACATCTTCCAATATTTTCACATAACACTCTTCCACACGCTGATTCTGCAGTGCCTGCATGACAGTTGAGGTTTCCACTAAGTTAAATGCTTTCTCGTAATCAATGATGGCCATATATAGGGGTCGGTTATAATCTGTGCATTCCTCTATCACTCACTGATAGCGTGAACATGATCTATTGTTGAGTATCTTTTACGAAAGCCTGCCTAATTGTTTGGTTGATCAAAGCCTAAGGTTGTCCTGACTATTAGCGATTACCTTAGCAAATACTTAGTAGGCAATGAACAGTAAGCTGATCGGTCTGTAATTCTTCAAGTCCTTGACGTCTCCTTTATAAAGATAATGTTAGCATTCTTCCAAGCTCCTGGTACTCTCGAGGTCACAAGGCATTGCATATATAGGATGGCTAGTTCTACTAGCACAATCTCCCCTCCCTCCTTCAACAAATCTGCTGTTACCTGATCCAAACCAGCTGCTTTCCCGCTTTTCATTCCTACTAAGGCTTCCGTTACTTCCTCTTCTCTTACTGCTACGGGATGTCCCATTGCTGTGCGCTGCGGCTTCTCTCATTAACGTTCTGATTGTATTGGCTACTGCATAGATTTGTGTCTCTTTGGCTATTTGATATCTTATCCATATTGCTAATGATATTGCCCTCTTTGTCTGTTAACGCATACATCATGTACCAAGCATACAAGGTATTCAGCTTTAAGCAGCTAGTGAAAGATGGAGGTGGAGCATCACACTTTAAGACTGTTTTGAGTGCTGTCTGAAGGGTTAAGAAATATGATGACTAGTGTGTCATGGGATTCGGATAAATCTTCTGGTGAGCCCGTGCCAGGAAGCAGTGTTTGTAGCTCCTACTCCAACATATACACAGCCACTGTGATGCTTTGAATAGCTGTAGTAGTCACAAAACAGCGCTGTTTGAAAATACCTTTTGCAGTGGAGACGCTGGAGATGTGTGACTTTGTGTTAGTGCTTGCTGGGCGCCATGCTGAGCAGTGGCAGCAACAGCTGTGCCATCGCCTGGCTGCTGTGAAAGGGGTTCCTGCTGTAAATGAATAATGAGGTGCATCACATGCTCGTAGTGGAACGCCAGCCTTAGCTAAAAAGATGCATGTAATTCAACAGACAAATGTACCAATCTGAGACTGTCAATATGGAACACAGCCAGTGGGCGAGAGTGCACCCATTTCTTAAGAAAGCAACAGCAGAGAAATGCATTGTTAGTACAGCAGGTCTACCATACTTTTGAGAAGGGAGAGTGGGGTGTCTCTCCTCAGGCTCACCCAGCTATACCCCATGAAGTGTGTATGGTATGTGTATGAGGAATTATATACGCAGAACTGCCGTATCTGTATAATAAGAGAGCTAATTATACTCATTGGCATCCACCCAAGCGCAGCTATGCGGCTGAAGGAAAGCTATAAATTTTTCCACAGAAACTTCGCAAAAGAAAACGGGATTCCCCTATAAACATTTGGCCAAGCTTTCTGCCTGTGTTTTGTCTTTTTTCTTTATCTCATGCTTCCCTTTTTCCTTATGTGTATGACATTTACCGTATTTACTCGCGTAATTTGCGCCCGCACATAGATTGTGCACCCCAAAAAGTTTCAAACTTTTAACCCGATAAAAAAAAAACTACTCGCACATTTTGCGCACTATGCTGAGCCAGACCACCAGCATGTACGCGGGTGCGAACTGTGCCGTTTACCCGGCTTGCTCGCGCTGGCGGTCGCTGTCCCGGACGAACAGTTGCGCGCGCGCCCGAATCCAAAACTCTACAGTACCGTTTGCTATACGGTTTGCCGCTAGTCAGTCGGGCCACACGCGAGGGCCCCGTTTTATTGCCCGTTATCTCCTCCCACGGCTGACTTCGCGATTGAATCTTTGCGCGTTTATTGCTTTGAGCTAAGCACGTGCTGTCATGTCATGCCACCCCGCGGGGAGCTATAGCGTGGGGAAGGGGGGGGGGGGGGGGGGGGGGCGGGGACGTGTCAACCTTGTTGCCATGGGGCGAGGGGTGCCAACCTTTTTTTTAGGACGTGTTCGGATAACTCGCTTGCGCGTAAATTGCGCACCCTCTTTTTGGAGCCCTAATTAAAGAAAAAACGTGCGCAAATCACGCGAGCAAATACGTACGGTGCTCTATGCCTTACGGAACTTCTTTGTGATTTCCTTTGTAAACGAACTATAGTTTTAAGGAATTACAGTGCTCTCTCAGTGCCACTTCCCAGGTGCTATGGCCGAGATGACAACAAAAAATGCACCGCCTACTGCTAGGCCCAAATATTTGCACACTACAAGTAATAATTAAGTAGAAATGATTCCCCAAGGAAAACTGTGGTGTGCTCGATGGTCTCTTCTTTTATTTTCTTCTAATGATGGAGTGCGTAAGCTAATAAATAAAAAAATAAATAAATTATCATGTACAGTAAGCAGAATTTCACCAGAGTCATATATAAACCGCAGCCAGTTTAGGAGTACAATGACACAATTACTTTTTATTAGTGCGGGAGTACTGTAGCCGCGCTACTCGATCATAACGTCTAGCTAAAGCCATTTATTCACAAATCGTTCTATTTCTTGCACGAACACCTAAAACATCATATTGAACGCATGCTTATGCAGTCAAGTTATAATAAAGCACCTTCTCAATAAGAGCATTTCTTTCCAATCTCTTGAGAATGTATAGAAGGTGGTTCCTCACCTGAAGGGGGACGGCATCCGCACGTATACGAACTACGAGCGGCGACATCCGATCGAAGTGCTCGGGCAGGAAATGTTTTGAACATACGCAGGTCCATTTTGCTGGCTCCCAGTCTGTTTGGCCTGGTCTAACGGCCTCAGTCCACTGCCTCCTTCGCTCTGGATCTTACGGAAACCTGTTTGAAAACAATACTATTCACTTCACTCGGACAAAGAGCCACCAATAAGGCCGGGGCGGTATGAATACCACGTTCACACCGTGTCGTGCGTTATGTTCTGCGAGCATGCATTTTACTCATTACGCAGTCAATTAAATACGAAAACAAAATGCAGTATACTTACGCGTGGAAAGTGAAGCCCGGTTCTTGTCCTGGCGTGCGCGACCGACACCCAGGAACGCAGCTGCTGGGCATCGCAGCGTCTTTGTTGTCAATGGGAGCAGAAGTCTCACTTTCCGCCGTGTCTGACAGCTGCCGACAGCCTGGCGCGGCGCGAAATCGTCTGCTCGCGCCGCTCGCGTTGATCTTCGCGGCGCTCGCATGCCATTGTGTGAGAAAACGGCCAAGTGTCATGGCGGAGCCCTCGCTTCCGGCTTCAAAAAATGTGACGTAGCAGCCTCTCCTCTTTTTCTTCTTTCCTCCATGATTTATCACATCGGCAGCGTGGCGGCCATGTGTTCGACGGTGCGCTCTGACGTCACTGGCGTGAGGCGCTTGGGGTGGCCTCTCGATTGGGCGCTGTGTAAGCTGACGTCACTGTCGCGAGGCGCACGTGGCGACCGTCTGCTTGGGTGTGGTGTGGTGGCGGCGGTGGCGGCAGCTTACTTTGCAGTATCGCGTAGGAAGGATGCTTCGTCTCGCCAAACCAGTGTCTCCCAACACGCGACGTGCGGCAGCCGCTGAACGCAAGCGGCGCTCAAGAGATGCTAAGAGTATATGTCGCATGCATCAGGGCGGTGAGGCGCGCCTGACACCACAGAGTCCAGGACCAAACATTCACATAACAGTATACGAGTTGTGTGCCTCCGTGATGTTTCCGACGCAAAAAATCGCCATTGACAATGTTTTTAGGCTTCCGCCGTTTCCAACTTTAGTCTCGACCAAGTGTCTTCCGTTATTTTTATCTACTGACCTACCCGCCCGATACGTGTAGAGTCTGCCGGAGGGAGACGGCAGATCACACGCACATCTTGTGGGACTGCATCAAAAATCCAAAGGAAGCAAGATCAAGAACAATCCCGCCGCGGCTGGAGGCAGCCGCGAAGAGCAACGACCAAGACCAACAGCTGTGGGCCGTCCAGCAAGTCCTCGGGGCGCTCGAAAGGCAGGGAACCAGCGAGCCGGCAACGGCGACCGGAGACCCGCGCCAAGTAACGGCAACCTCGTAGACGACGTAGGCCCTCGTCGGGGCGCGCGAGCGCCCAACTGCAGGCACAAATAAAGTTTGCTCCTATCCAATCCAATATCTACTGAAAGTGTCACCTTTGCTGCTTTGGTGCGCATTATCTGTATTGTATAGAATGCTGTAGCATAGACCTATAGCGTATTTTGACAAATATTTTTTAGACTCGAAGTAACGGGAAAGACTTATGTTAATAAAACAATAAAAAATACGTTCTTTGTTCTGCGTTCATTGGTCCAGAGCGGCGGTTACCATTGTTGACTAGCATAGCAACCAATTTTAACATGCCACAAAAGCAAAGCCCTATGTAAAGCGCGGCGCGCGTCCGCGAGCAGCATGCAGACAAAGATGCATGCGCCCACCTCCCCTAGAGAGCTCAATTTTATACCTGTCCGCGCGTGAATCAGATGCCATGCGATCACCCCCCCCCACCCCCTGCGCCCGCTTGTTTCGGTCATAACTCGTGCACCATTCGCTACGACGTAACGGAAGAAGGAATTGACGCTATCGTCTGCAATTCGTGGCCGCTGGAAGGAATAGGCAGTTTCACCCCCCTGGCAATATGAACACCGAATTGCAGGTTACTATGTAATCTCCCTTAATAAGGGAGCAATTACTCACTGGCAATCATCCGATCCCAACCATACGGCTGCAAAGGAAAGCTAAACATTTCGCTAATCTCCCGTAACTCTTACCCTCAAGTGTCCCCTATACAGGCCCCTGAATACCTTGCTATAAACAGGCAGTGAATATCATTGGAGAGACCCTGTCTCTTTGCCTGAGGCCGTTGCTTACAGAAATTTTATTGCTGTCTTTATGGAGGACTATGCTGCTGTTCAATCATTACAGATAACTTCCAATACTTTCACATTAGGCTCTTCTACACCCTGATTCCGTAACGCATGCATGACTCGGTTTTCCACTGAGTCACATGCTTTCTAGTACAAGAAGGCTATATGTCAGGATTGATTATATTCTGCGCACTTCTTTATCGCCTGATTGATGTTGTGATTACTGTCTATTGTGCAGTAGCCTTTACGAAAGTCTGTTCTTGTCATTTGCTTTTGAAACCTAAGGTCGTACTGATTCTATCAGCGCTTACCATAATAAATACCTTGTACGCAACAGACAGTAAACTGATCGGAGTGTAATTTTTCAAGTGCCCTTTTTTCGCGATTAAGATTATGTTTGCGTTCTTCCAAGCTGCTTGTACAGTCGAGGTCATAAGGCAATGCGTGTACAGGGTAGCTCGTTTTTATAGCACAATCTCCGGACTGTCCTTAAACAGATATGGTACCACCAGTCGCTCAGCTGCTTTCGCGCTTTGAATTGCTCCTAAGAATTTTTTTTTACTCCTTTCATTAATGATGGGATGTCCTATTACTGTGCACTACTGCCTCCCTCAATAACGTCCTGATTACACGTAATACAGTATAGATATGCGTAGCACTCTTCATCTACCTTAACTATCTTATCAATAATGCTATTGACATTGCCCTTTCGTCTCTTAGCGCATATATCTCATTTTCATAGCGCCAGCTAAATGGCCGGCCAGAATAAGGAGCACAAATGCTTAGTGACGAGCAGCAGTTTGTTGCATTGGCGAAAAATCAAAAGTGAGCAGCATTAACAAAAGCCAGCGCACAAGAAACAAAAAATTATATAAAAAACTTCCAGTTAATTGAAGCGACGCGCATCAAGAAATAAAAAAAATAAGTTCATGCACGGCCAAAGCCCCGCGCAAAGCCACAACATCCGCAAACAACATTGTAAACGATGCACCGCTTCAGCGAACACTATGGAAACTTACCAACTTCAGCCGCTTGAAACACCAAATAAATGGAACAAACAAAATTGGTGAGGGAAATTTTGTTTCCTGTGCCAATCTTTCTCGGCGTCTGTCGTCCGTATCTCTGAACATGAATAACGGTCTCATCACTCTATGCTGATTCTCGTTTTTTTTCCGCCTCTCCTTGGTCAGCTCTTTGTCTGTTTCTTTTTCTTCTTTCATCCAGCGCTTATTATCATTTCATTTATATGCATTCACGTATTGAAGGAAGACCACATGACTACATGCTCGGCGAATATGGTTCCAGTACATTAGATAACAAAAATTAATAACTGATTGCGCAATTAGCGATTTTGTTTGCATATTGAAAAAATTATAGCCAGTACCTTCGTGCGGATTTTTGTTGAACTTCAGTTTTCAAATCACAGCGACGGCTCCCTAGCTCACACTGTATTTTAAATGCAGGGTGTAGTAAGCTCACAAGTGTTCGTTAGCACAGGTGCCTCAAATATAGAACATTGCATGTGAGGTGGCAAAATGGCTTCCCAGCGCGCTCTAGCAGTGCAAGCGCTTGCAGACAGCGAGGTTCCCGCTGACCGATTTTGATATTTTTATCTCGGCCTCGGCTGCTTTTATCAGTATTTTTCGGGGCCGGCTCTAATGCTTCATCCCAAGATATATCGTTGGCACTCTTGTAAAAGGGCTCGTCTTCGGGGGTCAGAGCTCCACATGGAAAGCCTTCCATGTGGTCCTCGTATGCAAACCTCATCTGGTTTTAGCGGCTCACGTGTCACCATGCGGGCAGTCGCAGCCTGTGCCGCCTCCTTGGGCCATCATTTGGAGTCGCACGGGGCCACACAAACGCGACCAGAGACGTACAGACGCCCACAGTTGGCGGACACTTCCGTTCTTTTCTTAAGCCCCACCACGTTTTTTTCTTTATGTGTTATTGCTTTTCTCTCTTTCTTTTTTTTCGAAGTAACCGCGTGCCAACTTAGCCCGGCCTTCTTCTTACATCTCGTGTGTGCAGAGAGTTCATGCGTACGCAACGTGGCGCCTTTCCTCCCTAACAAGTGGTAGCTGTCTGTGCTGTGTTCCGCTCTCCCCTTTCCCCTTTTTTTCTTCATTTCCTTTCTTTTTAAGCCCCCTTTCTTATGCTATAAGAAGACGCGTCCATGCACTGTATAACCGTTCTTGACAAAGACCAGCCCCTGGTCGAAACGTTGAATAAAATCGTTACGTATTTCAATGTGACTTCCCAAACTTACTTTATTTCGAATCAGTGGCCTAGGAGAATTTCGTAACACTGAAACCCTGATATATATATATATATATATATATATATATATATATATATATATATATATATATATATATATATATATATATATATATATATATATATATTAGCAGACAAGGTAAATGAAATGAGGGCCTTGTTTGACAAGCATATGAAAGAAGCCAACAGTCACCGAAACCAAGGTGCACAAGGGAATTTTTTTTTCTAAAATTTGTAGTGCCAATCAATGGTAGAGTGGTTTAGGAGAATGGTTTGGTAGAGCACCGGACGCGATATTCGGAGGTCGTGGGTTCGGATCCCACCTGCGGCATGGTTGTTTTTCTGCTCCTTAATAATTTTCCTTAATAGACATAATAATCGAAGTATTATTCTACTACAAATTAAGAAAAAAAACATTCCCCTGTGCACCTTGGCTTCGGTGACCGTTGGCTTCTTTCATACGTTTTGCAAACGAGGCCCTCAATTCATTTACCTTGTCTGCTAATAGCTTAACGAGGGTCTCTGTTCTGGCAGTCTTGATGCCATAGGTAGCATAAGAGGGTTTTTGCACAGTTTCCGCCTTCGCCGTTAGATTACGTTCCACGCCACACTCGCGGTATTACAGAACGTGCTACGTCCACCGCTATGGACGAGGGTGGCGCTGGTGAACACTCTCAAGGTTCGCTTACACGCAGAAACATAAATACCCACGAAAGCCGCAGATTAGACAGCCGTCGCCGTAGCTCAGTTGGTAGAGCACCGGAAATGATATTCGGAGGTCGTGGGTTCGGATCCCACCGGTGGCATGGTTGTTTTTTCTGCTGCTTAGATAATTTACTTCAATAGACATAGTAATTGAAGTATTATTTTCCCATTGATTGGCACTACAAATTGAAAAAAAAACATTCGCCTGTGCACTTTAGTTTCGGTGTCTGCTGGCTTCTTTATATATATATATATATATATATATATATATATATATATATATATATATATATATATATATATATACATACATACATACATACATACATACATACATACATACATACATACATACATACATACATACATACATACATACATACATACATACATACATACATACATACATACATACATACATACATACATACATACATACATACATACTTCGGGACACGAAAGTCTGGCCCACCCAACCTCACAAAATAACAACGTAACGCCTTAGACTCACTTAGAAAACGAACCGGCATAGTCATTAAGCCCGCCGACAAGGGTGAGGTATAGTTATTTTACACCTCTGCACACCAGAAGATCATAGCAAAAACTCTCATTAAACTAACCGATGAAGGTGAATTACCCCCGCGAATAAGTCTGGCGCTGACGCCAAAAAATGCCTCCACGGGCGCTTTTACATGCTGCCGAAAATACGCAAACAGAATCATCCGGGGCGACATATTGTTTCTGGTGTCGACACACTGACAGAACTGATCTCAGATTACATCGATTCTCATCAAATATTTATACCTCCGAAACATCCATCTTACATATGCGATGCTAACCATTTCCTGCAAGAATTATCCGATGTCACATTCCCTAGTCGCGCTTTCCTGGTTACACTGGACGTGGTGTTACTTTACTCTAATATCCCACATGACGACGGAATCCAGGCCATGCTCGGAGCATGCAAAGAACACAGAATCCTACACTCCCCCAGTCCAAGTGCCACCGAGACAATTGCGGATTTGGTTCTTAAACTTAACACTTTAGAATTCAACAGCTCATATTAGCATCAAACGAGTGCTACCGCTTTGGGCACAAAACTGGCACCAAATTACGCCAGCATATTTATGAACAAAAATAAATCAGGCGTTCTTTCCTCATATGCAACCAAACTGGCTTTTTACAAACGTTTCCTTGATGGCGTATTCATAATGTGGACAGAAACACAGGAAGAACTAATTCAGTTTATCACCTCATTCAGCAGCATAAATCCAAATATCTCTTTCACACACACCTACTCAACTAATAGAATTAACTTGCTTGATGTTTTGGTTCGTGTTGAAGGGGGTGCATTCATCACTAGCGTTAATAAAAAATCCACAGACAGACAACAGTATCTTCATTTCAACAGTTGCCACCCTCGCCACTACAAAACTTCAATTCCATAGTCACAAGCTATCTGATCCAAACGCATTTCCTCTCGATTGGAAGATTTTCAAAAAATGCTAATCACATGCGCGCAGTTGTAAAGAAACAGCGCTACCCGTCTTCTATCATCAACGATACCATTAAAACAGCGGAAGTTGCTAATGATAATCACATCGCGGCGGAATCCTAGCCAACACCACATCGCTCTAGTCTAGTACTGACGTTCACATATAACCTCCTGAATTTTGAAGAAATTCTTAAAAAATGCTTCAATATAGAACCAATTGAGCGGCTCTCCAAAACTTTTCTAGTGGTCCCCACGTAACATACAGAAAGCCAAAAAATTTACAAAACCACCTTGTGCACTCAACGGTTAATAAACCGAGGCCGGTGGGTTGCACACCGTGCGTAAAGAAGCGATGCCAAGCATGCTAACGCATGCAAACCACAACACTGTCTAAAAGTACCCAATCTTATTTCAAACGTGTTATCCGAGAAGATTTAAATTGCGCTTCCAGTAACGTTGTTTACGTGCTCGAGTGTGGCAAATGTCAGATGCAATATATAGGCCAAACAGACAATTTCTTCCGATTAAGATTTAATAACCACCGCTCACATCCTCAATCTCGCTCCCTAGCCTCCCTCTTTCGAGACACCTCCGCGAGAAAGGCCATGAGTTTGATAAAATTAAAGTAACAATATTACAGAGTGGCTTTAAAAACATTCGGGGGCGCGAACAACGAGAATAATACTTTATTTTCATGTTTGACACAGTGCAAAAGGGTATCAACGAAAATCACGGCACCCTATCATCTCTTTCGATGGCAGACCCTAATAAACAAAGCCCCCACCACTAACTGCGTCGTCTGAGGTCGTACCCCT
This sequence comes from Amblyomma americanum, assembly GCF_052857255.1. Lineage (NCBI taxonomy): Eukaryota > Metazoa > Arthropoda > Arachnida > Ixodida > Ixodidae > Amblyomma > Amblyomma americanum. The sequence continues at coordinate 98,412,064 of NC_135498.1, forward strand.
TTTTCATGTTTGTTTCGGCCAGTTATTCACCATCTGGCGTTCGACTCATTCTTTGGTCCTGCGAAGGCCACATATCCCATTGTCTTTTATTTTTATAACATTTTTTTTGTTTACCATTTCTCATTTGCATCACATTTGAGCTGAGCTCACTCACACTGACAACATTCCTTTGGCTGTCTCCCATACTTCGCGCTTCCCCTTCCTGTCCTTCGTTTTTTTTTTTCTTGTGGGTGCGACGCCCAGCCGCAGCGGCTATACCAGCAAGCGGCGCAGTATTGCCCAAATTAAAATTCACCTTTATTTTCAACATTTCACAATGTTGACGGTCTTCCAGGCAAAAAGCTGTGGGGACAGCTTGACGAGGCCTGAATGCCGGCGGCAGGCAACAGTGACAACTGTACAAAAAAAAAGATATAGATGTACTGCTACTTCGAAAAAGACACATTTTTATCATAAATTTTAAACAATAAGAGCAGAAGTAAGAGCAAAAAAAGACATCAGGGCGTTATACAAAGACTAGCATATACATGCATACGAGATTACAACTAAGCCGATCATTGCACTCATGTTAGACATAAAGCTAACATTACTATGTTTATAGCACGCAAGCACCGGTCACTCTAGAAATATTGTACGCAAAACTTTGCGGGTTATTACAGGGTTAATAAAACTGGGTACATTGAGCTTATTTATTAACGCTGGCATTGTATAGCTGAATGACTGTAGAAGGTAATTTGTTCGGCGGTGTGGAATCATCCATTTTTCATGTGCGCGTGTTTTAGAAACACTGCCAGAGGAAAAAACACTGCCTGACAGCTGTTTGACACCTTCCTTTGTTGTTGAGTCAAGATTCTTTTGCCACCTGACCTTCCGGCCAGAATAAGCGCACTCTCTTTCTTTTCTTTATATTTTCTTCAACCTCAGCACCCTCTCGCGCAGCTCAAGTTGCTCTTTCCTTCTTTCAGCCGTTTTATATTTCTACTTATTCTGTATTGTCTTTTCTCCCTCCTGCACTGGGTTTAACCCCTGCAAATAAAGGGGAGACACAAATGAAGCAAATCACTTTTGAAAAAGATCGGTCCTCCGATCGAAACGTCGATGAAATAAAAATGTTTCCTGAAACGAAGTGTATACTTCTGCTGTCCTACTCGTGAAGTGTGCTACTATGCAGTGAAGCCTCTGTGCTCGAGATGCTGGCTTATATGATGGTTCGGTAAATAATGCTATTACGAGCTAACCCTTTATGTTCTGCTACCGAGTGCAGCAAAGCACTCTCTAATTCCGCCTGGTAAAAGAGTATCCCCTTTAGGTTTATCGTTGAGTCCACCGGGGTATATAATTTAAGACAGCGCTGTCCCTCAAGTGCAGTACTTCCCCGGTTACATGCTGTTTTAGTACGAAGCAGAGGCTCCGTCGTCAACACTGGCGAGCCGAAGCTAAACGCTTTTGCCAGGCCGAGAAAATACAGCGAAGATTAAAACATAGAAAAAAATTGCAGCACAGACATTTCAAAAGCGACTGTTCCCAAGAAGGTGGGAGCGTCTGCATAATTGCGGCACGGCTGAAATCAGGCCAACACAATGCCAGAAAAAGCTGACACGAAGACTACGGCAACCAATCGTACATGTCTGAAATTGGTACCCCAGAAACACTTTAAATTGTCGATTGTAAGACTGAGTGGCAGGCATCAGTTCACATCAGACTACAATGTGTGTTGTGAAGCTGCAATTTTAACATCGCTGGAGGATGTGGTCACGATATGTGATTGAGTGTATGCTCAATATAGCACGGCGTTGGAACATAGTGGGTAACGCGTGGGTGGTTGCTTTGCAGCACACCGTGTGGGGTTCTGTGTTGTTTTTGGCAGGATGGGAAGGATATCATTGGGATAGGGGGCGGGCCTGTATCATCACCAGTAGTGCTCCTATATGAGCTCCCGCAGGGAGCAGAGTTGCGCGATGTTTTTCCCCGCGCCGATAGTAACACTATTCGCGGAGCGGTGACCACATAATTCCGCTGAGGTCAAATCTTCCATTTCGTGTCAGGCATGAGCAAAGGGTACCAGCCGCTCCCATTTTTAGCGCAGTCGTCTTTGTTATTCGAATGAGGCGGTACATTGAAGCCCCGCCAGGAGAAAGAGGAGCGCCTTTAAACTGCCTTCTCGTGGGGCTGCTGTCCCATTAAAAGTGGCTTTCCCGCAGAGCTTCGAGCAAAATAGTGGACTCTCGCGCAACTCTACTCCCTGTGGGAGCATATACAAGAGCAGTAACCATCAGCAGGTTTAATTTTCTGCTACGCCTAGGAAACGCCTGTATGATGGCCGGTGGCGTAGCAAAATAGCCTTGAGTTCTCCCTTCAGGTACTTCCTCCGGTCGCTAGGTCAATTTTGGGGGCTGCTATTGAAGCCGGCACAGGAAGCTGCATTGCGGCTTCACTGCCAATTTCCTATAGGCGTCATAATATCTGCGGGAAATTGCAGTGGGAAAACCGACATCATCTAGGCCGTCATCAAGACTTATATCATTGCTCCATCAAAGTCAGGAATTAGTGATGAGAAGGAGCGAAAGCACGTACCAATGGTTCCTATAAAAGCGTTACACGCGCGTTCCAGCTTTAAAACACCCTGGCAGGGCTTCTGCACTAGTGATTGGCTGCCGATAAAATAACCGGAAGCAGAAGGGCCTCTCCACTGGCACCAACTTGTCCTCCCTCACTGCCGCGGGACGACAGTTGGAGTAAGTGAAAAGAGAAAACATCGGATGCTTGTCGCACACTGTGCCCCTCCGTATCAGCAGAGTTCTTGTGACCTAGCACACAGAAGGTCGGGATGGCATGCCTCGACCCGGATAACAGACCTTAAACATACACTCTGAACCTTGGTTCTGCATAAACTGTCGTGGTTCCACATAAGTTAGGGTTAAAGCTTCCGCTGTACCGATTTTATCTGGAACGAGGCTAACTTCGGTTTTTTCTACGTGGGGCACACACTTCTGCTGCCCCTTTCTTTCCCTAATAAGTGAAACTTATATGGAAGCCGTTCATATTGCCACACTGCTCACATTCTGCGAGCGCCGCCATGCGGCCGAGCGGCATTACTGGGCTCGTGTGGGAGCGAAGAAGAGGACTTTCCCGTACGAACGCGCGCTGCTGGGTTTCTGGCCTTCGGATTAAAAAAGCCCCTTTTCGTGCCGCCCTACGTTTATCTGCGACATTTTGGTGGAGCCGCTGGGTATCGTTCCATGAACGCTCACCCCGAGGGCAACTCTGACGCTGATCAGCGACGCTTGGACACAACACCCGTCCACAAAGCGAGCCGCCGCCTGCGAGGCCTGCAACCTGAGTGTCAGCCACTGACGAGGCCGGTGCGTACCATGACGTCTACTACAGGCAGTCATACAGGCCAGCCTTCCGGCACTGTCCCGCCCGTTGTAGTTCTCACCCCTCGCTCACCACCATCCTTCCACGGCGATCGGTTTGAGGACGTCGAGGACTGATTGTCCAGCTTTGACCGTGTGGCCACTTTTAACCAGTGGGACGACGACCGAAAACTACGAAACGTCTATTTCTCGTTCCGAGACTCTGCGAAGACATGGTTCGAGAACCATGAGGCATCCTTTACGAACTGGGAAGCGTTCCACCGTCAGTTGCTGGCTACCTTCAGCACAAACGCACGCAAGGAAAATGCCGAACTCGCCCTTCGCACCAGTTCACAGCAGGCGAACGAAAGCGTCGCTATGTTTATTGAAGACATGGCACGTCTTTTCAATCGGGCTGACCCTGCCATGCCAGAGGCTACCAAGGCGCGCCACCTCATGCGTGGTGTGAAGGAGCAGCTCTTCGCTGGCCTCATACGCGACCCACCAAGAACCGTCGCTGACTTCGCTAAAGAAGCCACAGGCATGGAACGTTCCTTACAGGAACGCAGTGCGCAGTACGGTCGTCCGGGAAGTGTTGCGGCCAGCAACTATTGTGCGTCCCTGCCAGTCGCCGGGGACGAGGCTCTTCGGGAGCTTGTGCGGAGTGTAGTTCGCGAAGAACTGCGCAACCTCCGCTTAGATGCTCCACCTGCCAGTGTTGCAGTCCAACCACCACCGGCACCACAGTCGGAGCCGTACGCCAGCAGCTACAACGAAGCCCTACGGACACCGCAGCCGGAGCCGTACATCATGAGCTACAGTGAAGCTCTGCGGAGACCTGCGCCAGTTCCACATGCGTTCCGCCCTGCTGCCGAACAAACGCAGGGGTACTTTCCCTCCGCCGAGCTGCGTGACCCGCGCCCTGTTCGAAAAGCTGACGTGTGGCGCACACCCAACAACCGGCCACTATGCTACCACTGCGGGGAGCCCGGTCGTATCCTCCGCAACTGCCCCTACCGGCGGATGGGATTAAGAGGATTTCCACCGAGCGCACCTCGACCGCGCTATGGTGAGAGACCGCGAGACATTGAGCAGTACCTGGCCGATAATGTGCTACCCTCAACGCCTCCACGACGCCAGTCTAGGTCGCCGTCTCCAAGACGAGTTCCTCCACCCAGTCATGCACCATCATCTGGCCAATTCAGAGGCACGTCTCCCCGCCGGGAAAACTGAAGACGGCGTCCTCTGGGGGTAGGACCGCCGCTGCTGCAGACAGTGAAAAGCCTCCATCCGACGATTTTATGCGACGACCCCACCCGCCGACCTTAAAGACGATCCCACCGCCGACCTCACCGACGACCTCAGCGACGACCCCATCGACGACGGCACCAAAAACCTCGCCGACAAATTGTCAAAAAATTGTTTCCGCCGCCGAAATTCTTGTTGCCGCCGATGGCTATGACGTATCTGCACTCGTCGATACCGGAGCCGACTTTTCTGTCATGAGTAGTAACCTATCCGCAACCCTCAGAAAGGTTCTAACACCTTGGCATGGGCCGCAGATACGCAAAGCTGGTTGCCATGTGGTAACGCCGGTTGGCGTCTGCACCAGCCGTATAAAGATCCGCGGTGCAACTTTCACTGGCTCCTTCGCCGTGCTACGAGAGTGCTCTAAAGAACTGATTCTCGGCATGGACTTCCTTAAAGAGTATGGGCGATCATCAACCTGCACGAGCAAATGGTATCGTTTTCGACACAGCGAGCCGTCGATACCGACCCCGAGCCGCACAGAGAACCATTACGCATCTCTGATGACCACACAACGATACCGCCGACAGCAAGCAAGTTTGTCACAGTCCAGTGTGATACCAGCTCCGGTACTCGGGGTATTGCCGAAGCGAATATGTTGCTGCTACTGTCTCGGCAAGTTTGCGTTGCTCGCGCCCTTGTCGACCTTGTTCACGCGCGTACCACGCTCTTAGTGACCAACTTTAGTTGTGAACCCCAAAATTTGACGAAAAACACGGTGATTGCCCATTTTGAAGAACTTGGCGAGCATGCCGGCCAATGTGCCTTATCAACAACGGCCCCCGAAATAGCTGAACAGGACACTGCAACAGCCATTAGGACCGACGTGAACCCTGACCTTCTGACCAATCAGAAACGCCGCGTGGAAAGCCTTATTGACTCTTTCCGCGACTGTTTTGCATCAACATCCAAGGTTCGCCAGACGCCAATAACTAAGCACCGTATTATCGTCGACAGTGACCAGAGACCGCTATGTCAGCGTCGTTATCGTGTTTCGTCGGAGGAGCGCGATGCTATCCACCGCCAAGTTGCCGAAATGCTCCACGACGACGTCATACAACCATCGACGAGCCCCTGGGCGTCACCTGTAGTTCTCGTCGCAAAGAAGGACGGCAGCCTACGGTTCTGTGTAGATTATAGACGTCTCAATAACGTTACCAAAAAAGATGTCTATCCACTGCCGCGCATTGATGACTCATTAGACCGCCTCCGCCATGCTACCTACATTTCGTCACTCGACCTTCGTAGCGGTTATTGGCAAATCGAGGTCGACGAACGTGACCGAGAAAAGACCGCCTTCGTTACTCCTGACGGACTGTACGAATTTAAGGAGCTTCCTTTCGGCTTGTGTTCAGCCCCTGCGACGTTCCAACGTATGATGGACACCGTACTAACTGACCTGAAGTGGCAGACCTGCCTTGTCTATCTCGACGACGTCGTGATTTTCTCCAACACGTTCGAGGAGCACCTGAAACGTTTGCGTGTCGTCTTCGAAGCAATTCGTTCTGCGGGTCTGTCTCTCAAGCCTGAAAAGTGCCACTTCGCATTTCGGGAGCTCACGTTTCTTCGTCACATTGTGAGCGTTCAGGGCGTTAGCCCCGACCCAGAAAAGACCGCGCCGTTGCTGCATTTCCCCAGCCAACAGACAAACGAAGCTCGCGGCGTTTCCTGGGGCTTTGCGCCTATTATCGGAGGTTCGTTCAAAACTTCTCCAAGCTCGCAGAGCCGCTGACTCGCCTGACAAAAGACTCCGAACCCTTTTTCTGGGGCCAAGATCAGGAAAAAGCTTTCATAGAGCTTAAGGCCCGCCTCCAATCTACGCCTATCCTTGCCCACTTCGACGAGCAGGCCGACACGGAACTGCACACAGATGCCAGCAATGTGGGCCTCGGTGCGGTGATTGTGCAGTGGCAAGACGGTGTGGAACGCGTGATCGCATACGCAGGTCGCACTTTGTCCCGTTCCGAAATGAATTATTCCACAACGGAAAAGGAGTGTCTCGCTGTTGTGTGGGCAATCACAAAATTTCGTCCATACCTGTACGGCCGCCCGTTTTGAGTCGTCAGCGATCATCACTACTTGTGCTGGCTTGTGAACCTCAAAGATCCATCGGGGCGACTTGCACGATGGAGCCTTCGGTTGCAAGAGTTCGACGTCACCATCGTGTATAAGCCGGGTCGGCAACATAGCGATGCAGACTGTCTCTCCCGAGCTCCTCTTCCGTGCCCACGAGATGAGTCCGACGACGATTCTGCTTTCCTCGGCGCTGTCACCACATCCGACCTTGCCCACCACCAGAGGGCCGACTGCGAACTGCTGCCTCTAATCGAGTACCTCGAAGGAACCGCTCCGTCTCCGCCCAGACTCTTCTCGCGCGGACTTTCGTCGTTTTGCTTAATAGATAGAGTCCTCTAAAAGAAAAACTACGGACCGACCGACACTGCGTATCTCCTCGTTGTCCCAACCATGCTTCGTAAGGAAGTTCTCGCTGCATGCCACGACGACCTCTCTTCTGGCCACCTCGGTTTTTCCAGAGCATTGGGACGCCTCCGCCACAAGTACTACTGGCCACGGCTTGCTGCTGTCGTCCAACGCAACGTTCGAACCTGCTGTGAGTGTCAACGACGGAAGGTACCACCGACAAAACCAGCCGGCCTTCTGAAGCCAATTGATCCACCGCAAATCCCATTCCAACAAGTCGGCATGGACTTACTGGGCCCATTCCCGGTGTCCTCCATGGGAAACCGGTATATTGTTGTTGCCACGGACTACCTAAGCCGCTATTGTGAAACCAAGGCTCTTCCCCGTGGCACCGCGGCTGAAATTGCACAGTTCTTTGTTCACCACATCGCGCTTCGCCACGGCGCCCCCGTGGTTGTATTAACTGACCGGGGAACCGCGTTTACGTCGGCTCTTACACACGAGGTCCTCCGTCTTAGGGGCACCAGTCATAGAAAAACGACTGCTTACCATCCTCAAACGAATGGACTTACTGAGAGGCTGAACAAGACCATCACAGATATGATGTCTATGTATGTCGACGCTGACCATCGCAACTGGGACGAAATACTTCCCTACATCACGTTTGCGTACAACACCGCCCTCCAAGAAACGACGCGCTTCACCCCCTTCCGCTTGGTGTATGGCCGACATGCCCTGACCATGCTTGACGCCATGCTGTTCCCGGATTGTACCCCCTCGTCTGTCCCAGGCGCTGACCAATTCGTTCGCGATGCAGAAGCCGCTCGCCACCTTGCTCGACAGCGCATTCGCCACCAGCAGACAACTGACGCCCGGCGTTACAACCTCCGCCTCAGGGAGGTGATTTACCAACCCGGCGAGCACGTCTGGGTATGGAGCCCTATACGTGTGCGCGGTCGCTCTGAAAAGCTTCTGCGGCGCTACTTCGGCCCCTACGAGGTGCTACGTCAACTCAGCGATGTGAACTATGAAGTGTACCCGCAAGGAGTTGTTCGGTCTTCTCGCCCGCCCAAGTCTGAAGTCGTCCACGTGTCCCGCATGAAACCGTATTACGCCCGTTAGCCCCTCCCGGAGTTCACATTCAGTGCTGCCACCACACGCCATCGCACTTTCGGTGTCTCCACACTCTTTATCCCCCTTGCCGGAGGCATCGAGGCGATGCCTCTTGAAAGGAGGGGGGCAATGCCACACTGCTCACATTCTGCGAGCGCCGCCATCCGGCCAAGCGGCATTACTGGGCTCGTGTGGGAGCGAAGAAGAGGACGTTCCCGTTCGAACGCGCGCTGCTGGGTTTCTGGCCTTCGGATTAAAAAAGCCCCTTTTCGTGCCGCCCTACGTTTGTCTGCGACAATATTTCTGTAACGGCCAGCTCGCCGTTTTTCTCAAAACGGTTATGTGTAACTGAGGTTGCAGTTCATGGCGCGTTCCAGATAGAACAAGCTCACTGCTCACGAGATAAAAAGGCGGTGAGCGCCGCGATGGGACACTTCTTTTTTCCTCTGCCGTTCGGTATGTAACCAGAAGGCGTGTGATAACTGGGAGAAATGGCCTGGCAGGTCCCGCCGGAATGGAGCAGCCGCTCTATTCTCCTCAGCTGGCGGCGACGGCCTTGAGTGCGTTCGCTAGGCGTTTTTTGCACTTCAATCTTCTGATGTTCTTTTAAAGTGCTGTGCCCTTGTTTATAAACACGCGGACTGTCTCCAAATTGGTGTTCATCGCTGCTCTGGGGTTCGAAGTGACGACAATAGTTGCGTACAGGTAGTTTCGGCAGCCTTTCCTTCTCTGTCGACTACAAGCGCTGCATATTCCGAGCCCTCGATCAACTGTAGGAGCGTATGGAGTGTCGTTGCCTAGCAATAGGGGATGTGCACGGCAAGAGCTTCAGTGAGCTTACGCTGAATCTCTCTTGGACAAATGAATGGTTGCGGTAAATGTGCTTAGTTTGTCAGATAAGAAACAACGGTTTTTTTTTAGGCGAAGTCACTTATAGCTGAACTCTCAGCGAAGTCGTCGTATGAGTGAGGCCTCCTTGCGAGTCACGTGACTCAATATGCACCGGCTGTACAAACAGCTATGAAGCGATTTGGCAATAGCTCTGAAGGTTAGGTATGTGATTATTGCGTAACTGACTTTAAGTATGGCATGGGCTACCCGAAACTTGACTTGAAGTGGCCTTGGCCAAATAATCGACGAGGATTGAAGGGTTGGTACCTGACACGTGGTACACACGTTCTGAATTTTGTCCTTGCCCACATGTGGCCCGGACCACCGCAATTTGACCTTTACGTAACTTTTAATGACGAAAATTAAATGGTGTTTTTTTTTAAATGAAGCATGGCACGTTCCCACCGTGGCCCATGGCATGTACCACCACAATTTTTTTCCTTGGAATGACCTTGGTCGAATTTGACTGCCTGAGAATGTGGCCTTGCTCATGCGAAAGACACGCTTCACTTATTCTCAAAATTCAATTAGCCAACCTTAAAAAATACGGTTGCCCACACCCCAAATTTCCATGACCCACCCCCCAAAATTTGAAAACTACGTAGACCAACCTTCTGAACCGACATGCGACACCCCCCAAATAGGCTTGGCACACTGCCTACAATTTTTGTGGCCTCCGAAATTTGGGTCCCATCGTGCTTCCGCACAATAATTCGTGCTTGACAAAAAAAAGTGAAAAGTCATGGTAGGTGAGAATTTGATTTCGTCGAGAAGTGTCTTTTTGCTTTTCCGCAACCATTACTTTGGCAGATGCAGCCATGTTTTCAGAGATCCGTTGCCTCGAGAATAAATGATTCTAAGAATGCTTTTTCCCCATTTTAAATTATTTTTTCATTATAAAAATTCTCCAGAACACTGCTAAACGATAAAATGCTATTTTATTTCATATGATGATTCGTCTAACCCCTGTAGTTCTTCTCTCTTGCGGTTTTTGTTAGTGCTTCAGCAACTGAGAGTGACATTCAGCACAAGTCTAATTCCTCCCAACGTAAATCACAGATAACACTCTATACAAATCCGAGAGGAGGTATGGTCATATAAACACAGCAGCTCCGGGCCATAAATTAGCACCGTCTTTGACCACGGAGATTGCTCAGAATATCTATGGTTAAGCGATGTCATTCAAATAAATGTACGCTTCGTGCAAAGGGTTCTTTTGATCCAGTTCAGTGATGCCTGAACGTGCCCTCGGGTAACGGTTCACAGTGTCCAAAAGACGGCATGTGAGGATGGTGAAAAACCAGCGGAATTTGGCGTCCTAGTCATGCAGTGACGCCAAGCAGTGAAGCCATCAGTTAGCTCGGTTCTCACAACCTGTCTGCATGTGGAACATGTGTTCGAGATACCTGTATGTGAAGCTTTGTGTTCCACTTAAAACCTTCTCCATTTAACAAGAACGTTGGTCCACATATTTTCTTAGTTTTCTATATGAAACGTCGGTTCCGCATATAAGTGGTAGCATGCCCACCTTTCTGGGGCATCTACTACTTGCGCCATCTACCGGCAGTGGCGACGACAGGGAGCGTAACTGAATGGGAAGGGGTACAAAATAAAATCGTAAAACGTGAACAAAAGCACCTAGAAAAAATGTTTCGGGGATTTGTGTAATATACACTTAGCTGAGGAATAATGAATGTGCCGACGTTTCAATCCTGTGCTATTAATACACGAGCTTCCCAGCGCGTTTGAATATTATACGATGCTGCCTACGGGAGGGGGCCAAAGTTTTCGCATTTTTCCAGACTTTGAAACTGTATAGCAAAGTAACACGGATAGATATCGAAAATGCTTCCCGGTTTTAGGTACCCAAATATATGGTGTTTAAAATGGTGTGCAACCATCTGGCATATCTTTGATCAAGAAGCTTCCTGAGGCCTTTTAATTGAAACCTGATATTGCCAAAAATATGAAATATGGCTCACGGTAGCCAGCTACGCTGCAGAAATGGTTCGGACTGCTGATGTTGCGTCCATTTCGACGCTTACCTTTTTATCGGGTGACTTTTGCCTTGCAGACAAGAACACATGTCAGAGCTCGAACACAGTGTCTCGACCGGAGCTTTAAATAAAGAAGGTTGTTACGATGACCATGCATTAACGCAGATACATAAAGTATTCGCGGCTGTTCATATATGCTTGTCGTGGAGCAACTTTGAATATTGTCAGCCCTTTGCTATTATCTAAAAAGTTTATGGGGGCGTGTGATCATGATATATTAGGGTATGAGAGCTAGCTCGCCTGAATTTTAGCTATTCTTGTTACTTTTAAAGAGCGTAGCGGCATTCAAACGGCCGACATCAAAAAGTATTCGCGAATATAAAATGTTTAAGTTTATTCTTTTAATACTCATTTAAGAAAATTTGATATAGCTTTACTCAGAAACATTCTGAAGCTGTTCAGCTGTTGTCGGGCAGAACTCAGAATTTGGAGTCTAGAAGCAAATAGCGTCTAGATAGACGTTCAGGTTGTTACTGTCACGTTCACCTGTAATGCTTTCAAATTAGTGACTCTAGCGTTGTCCGAATATGGTGACTCGAGTTTGCACTTAGAGTTCTAACCTGGGTTCAGAACCTTTGTTTTGGTCAACTAATTTTAATTAATGTGCTCGTTTCTATAGAAAATATATTAGTATGAATGTATGAATGAAAAATTTCACGCATGATCACTATTCATACTTTTATTGCTACAGCTATTGGTGACTTTTTTTTGCTGTTCTTTCATTCTGACTTCTGTAATATGCATGCATGATGTATTGCCGGGATCCATCCTGTGTAACACAACTGAAAAAATGAGGCTTCGCTTTTGAGGTACAAACTTCGCTTTTAAAGATACCGCAAGATACGGCCAACTTTTTTCCATTTTTGCAAACAAATAGTTGAATTTAACTGTGTCCACTTCTGTGCTACGAAAAAGCGCTTTTACATGGACGTCATCAAGAAAGCAGTTCATAACGGTATATATAAATGGTAAATATGGTGGCTGTCGCAATTTGCGACGCTGCCAGCCGCTACGCTGCCAGTCGCTGCTACGCTGCTTCGTCGGCCGATTGTCATGATATCGCAGTTAATTCTCCCGCACCTCCCAGAGTGACATCGCAAGGGGCCGCCAGGTGCAAGAGGGTTAACCACGGATTAACAGGGTTAGTCGCGATGTCATATCAATCGTCTGAAGCGACTGTCTTGAGAGCCTCCTTTGAAGAACGTTTGCATCTGTCCTTTGAGGCTGGGCTGTAATCATTTTAAGCAATAAATTCTTCTATTTCACCAATGTATTAGATGAGTTGCGTTATTGCAAGCAGCTTGCTTTTAAGATTCATCTTCTTCAAAATGCTATGAAAACGTGTAAAAAATTGACCGCCAATAGCAAGATCAAAGGATGTCAAGGGGCATAAATTAGAGGGGGAAGAAAAATAAAAAACAACTAAGTGTCCTGCCCACGCCAGTACAAATACTACATTGAGACTGTTAAAATATTGAAATCTAGAAGTGCCCCCCGTTAGGACGGCCAATAAAATCAAGAGAAACACCCCCACAAATACATTCAAAGAGAGAGAGAGAGGCGGGTGGGGGGGGGGGGGGGGTGGCAAAGTCTTGCACAGGTTGCCGGGTGGTGCAAGGCCGGCCCAGGACCCAGCCGCTATGCCCACATTTCAGCGTACGCGAAATGCAACAACGCTCTGGCTGTTTACCCCCGGGGGGTCGAATTAGTTCGAAGCGCTCCAGTGCGCTGTCCCTCATAGGCCGTAATGGAACGAATTTGTATTATTTCATTGTGGCTTTTCCCAGTTCCCAGGTTACTCTGCCTGCAGCAGCTTTGATTTCTGTGGTCACGTGAAAAACTAATTATACTGCACTGAACAATACTATCGCTTACTTTGGAAGCAGCAGCGTTTGGTAAATCAAACCAAATACAATTGTAATAGAGAGGTACAGCGCAACAAAAATAACCAGACGCTAAAAAGGAATGTATACCCATAAAATAAGTCACGAATTGCATTCTATGTTACAAAGTTTATGAGAATATCAAATAGGCGGGGATGTCATTATAGCAGGCGGGTATGTCATTGTAGCACGTAGCGGAAAGCACAATGTCAGCAAATTACCATGAATGAAGGGGAAGCCTTCGTAACGATAACACTCATGGGAAGTGATATGTTACCTTTACAGTAATATTCGAAGCACTGGAAGTTATATTTCTTTTCTCCTTTGCACCTTTGGGGAGGAAATCGAGCAAATGTAATAGGTCTATTTTCATGGCGTCGCTGTCAATAAACTTGCACTTGTCACACTATCTGATAGCTGGTGCGGAAGGGGTTATAATTTCCCCGCAAAATGGCAAGGACAAGGGCTATAGTGTCGACATAAAATATTTTATTATACACTTTTTATACAACATTTGGAAACAAAATTTGTACAGAAAGAATCACATAGCGTCATTACCTTGTGTTCATGTCACATGTACAACCAGAACGATGCACTCCAAACGTAACGAATATGAATATAACTAAACACACTTCACAGCAACATGGCATACAAAAGAAGCAATACTTTGCGAAAAGAATAAATAACAAAGCAAACTTTTAATCGGTTGCCAAACAAAATGAGTCAGCAAAGAAGGACATACAAATGAACATAAATGATGGCATTGAATGTGCGTAGTACTGCTGTCGTCACTTTTCTCGAGCCTGTTTGTGCGCATTGTGCACTTGATGCCAGTATCATATGATCTACGCCCGATACGCCCAATCAGTTTTCTTAAATTCGCTGCAAAATTTTTTTCCTGCTGCCCCGCAGAACACAAAGGCGTGTGTGCATGTTCATTTTCAAAGCACACCTCCCCCCCCCCCCCCCCCCCCCACAAAGTACTTTTTCTAGCTGTACTGATTGCGTTATAAATCGGTTATCCATGGTCTGTTTACATAAAAGAATTTTCTAACGCAAAACACAAGCCAAAAGATCATTTTAAAAGTGACAACGGCAATACTTACAAAACACACATATCACATTTATATTACACCAAAAAATTGCTCAGGGCATATATGGCAGGTAAACAGTCACATAATACAAATACACTATTATTAGCACACACCGAACACTTCTTTAGGGGCAGGTTACATAAGGAATCAGGAACAGTACTCTTCATCTTCAAGCAGTGATGCACTTTCTAAACTAGAGGTTCAACACAGCACTATAAATATAAGAGGAAACACGCAAAACTAAAAGGCACATCTCACCACATAACTGTTATCTCCTCCTATGGCTACAATCATTGTTTTTCTCTCTTTCCTTACAAGGTTGTGAAGTTTTTCTATTGATTTGACTTTCGTCGACATTCCCATAGCTCAAAGCTCCGTGCGCAATTCTCCTGCATCCATGTCGTCCACATTTTGTAGACAGTTTCCTTCGCTCACTTTTTCTTCTGCACAGCGTAGCCTCTTCGCCCGTGTCTCTTGAATAAGTCCCTCAAACCAATACTCTTGGTTCCGCTATTTAAATGCACGGCTTAGTCTGACATTCTCACTCACTTCAAGCCTTTTCGCCAGCTTGAGAGCGTCAGCGGCTGCATTCCACTTGTTAGACTTCCCATGGTGTAGGTGCTTTAGCACGTCGTTTTTTTTTCTCTAACCCTTGACTTGAAAACCAACCAAGGCACTTGAACCTTTCGTTCTTTGCGGAAGCGTGGTGCGCGAGAATATGAATGTACGGCGTAACTCTATCGCCACCATAGCCATTGCAACCTTGGGCTCCTAAATCTAAGAACGTGTGAAAGAATTCTGAGGTTTCTCTTTCTATGCTGCGACCTTCAACATCATTTTCCAGGTGGTACAAAGTTTTCCGCATAAGCTTCCAAAGGAGCAAAGTTTTTTCCTCCGTTTGAGGGTGCAATTTTCCGGCCAGTTTTTCAGGCAAAGCCTTCAGCAGGCGCTCACAATCGCCCCCCGATACCGACGTGAATGTTTTTCCCTTCTTTCCTTCATTGGCTTCCCAGACGTGAAATTTAATCCCACAGTTATTTATGGCGTCGACGATGTCCTGAACGTGTATGGTAATACAACGTGGGTTGCGGACTTTTTCACGGTAATCTCTGTCTTCTGCTTCTGAAAGCAATCCATCTACAAGGCGGTTAACTATTCTTAACTTCATGTGCAATACATCAGGAATTATTAAATCAGAGTCGAAGTTAAACAATGGCACGTTTTTCATCCCGTTCGCCTCTGCGCAGCAATCAGCTTTCATGTTCTAAAGAGTGCGGATCAAAGGAGGCTCATTAAAGCTCCTGTTACTTGTCAGAACTGAGCACCTTGTCTGTGGGTTTGCTCGACAAAATGGACAAGGATAGCGTCATGCAGCAGACTGCAGACCCTGAACAACAAGCAAAAATTTCAAATCTGACCCTAGACAGATGCGAATCGGAATCTCGTGGTCCCCTACAGATATGCTACCTTTTCGTGCGACAACATTATTTTTCTTTTATCAAATCCCGAAAAGCCTCTCTTATTTCAAAATAACCCTCCGAGATCTCCGCCACACCGAGAAGGCGATGAAGGTTATGGGTTTGTAGCTGCCGCGTTTTGCAAATGATGAGGAATGATAATGTTGTCCAGGTCGTGCGTCTACTCACAACGCATCCATCACCCTCTATTTTTACAAGGAGTGTCTCGGTGGAGATATCTGTCACATTTATGCCTACATCTTTAGCTAGCTCTTGCGCAGCTAACGCTAAGTCTTCCTCAAATGAAACCTGAGCGCCAGGTGAGGTACCTGGTGTCTTGAAGACAGTTATCCTGCTATCTAGGTGCTCTCTGTAAGAATTTATTAGCCTTATGGTAGGCAGATTAGGGACGCTCGCAGGGAGATGCTCCCAGAAAACGTTACTGACAAAATGTACGTCCAAGAGGGCTGCAACTTGTCGCAAGCTTTGTTTGTTTGGAGAAGAAAGGGCATTATAGTTAACTTGACCATTGCTGCGGAATCCTCTTTTTACGCCGCAATTACAAATAATTTCTCCATTTTCCTTGAATGTTACTTTATGCAGCAGGCCTTTTAAGTCGGTTACGAGAAGCTGGCATACATCTAAGCCGTAGCTCTCCAGAGAGTACAGCATCAAGTGTTTGCGCGATGGAATATCCAGCGGCATTAGGCTTCCTTCGGTCTGTTTTTTTGCACCCCTCGTCGACCATTATTCCTTTATTCAGTAGCATTGTAGTTTTGCGGATTTGAGCTTTTCATTCTCCTGCTATAGGTTAAGAAGCCTAGCCTTATAGGCAGAGACGGTGTCTCTGAGCTCATTTATGGCCTTTTCTGAAACTGTTCCTACTCTTTCGAGTTATTTTTGCAGAGCAGAATTTATGATATTCTCTATGCATTCTCCGGTATTCATTTCAGGTGGGCTAGATTGAGACTCGAAGTGAATCTTTATGAACCTTTTATTTTTTAAGAAGGACGCTTTCGCACGGCCTGTAAAATTCCTGTAGCGCCTATCCGCAATATTGCACAGTGACGTAAACCGGTCTTCAAAATATTTACCCATAATGGGAAGCCTTACATTCGGGGGCAAAAATGATTGCACAGTTTCAAAGTATGTCTTTCGAAGAAGGTCCTTCTCGTGTCTTGTCTTTATAGCTGTCTCATTGGTCAGCGTGAATGTGACACTGCAACTGTCAAAGGTAGCAGACAAGATTATATGGTTTTCTGGCGTGGCCATTTCGTGGAGCTATAAACAACAAACTAAATAAAAACTAGAAAATTTGAGGAACAAGAAGTCATAGCAGTGGAATAGAGACAGTAACCCTCAGTGAGCTAAACTTGTGACACGTTGTGCAAAACAAGCCAAAATAACACGAAAACAAAACAAATAGAACAAAAGTAGAACTACATGGGAATAAACACTTATCACTGTATTACGATGCGCCAGCAATGATCTTTGTCACGATAAAAACGTGCAAGGTCTCACGAGGAAATCCGCAAGGAAACCTCTTGCAGGACTTCTGAAGTGTTACCCCACCCTTAATTCTGATTGGAAACTCAATCGCCACCGTGTTCCCAAGTTTCGTTTCCCGTATCGACCATGCAGACGGAAGTTGGAGCCTGGAGAAGTCTTGTTCCTCACAGAGTAGCCATTTTTTTTTTCTAATGGTTGGCCTTTCCCGTGAAAAGCCCATCGATGAATGTCCTGGTCAAGTTTCACCTTCAGGAGACCGCTTGATCGACCACAGTTAGACACCTTTTCTTTTTTGAATTTCGTACACGATCTCTTCAGAGGCAGACTGGAGGCGTCGATTCGATGGTTTCCTTGGGGATGTGAACTCGCGCAGACAGGCCTCGTTGAGATTCCTCTTAGGCTCCAGGGTACAATGCCATTTGGAGTACCCTTTCTAATGGACCAGGTATCCTTTGCGCTAAATGAAATACAAATGGAGACATTTTGTCAATACTTTAGGAAACGATTTTATTTATCTGAATATAGCGGCAGGGGGGGGGGGGTGAAACCAAAAGTAGGGAAACTGAAACTGAGTCTCAGGATTTTATTTGTTGTGGTACTTATTAGGTTTATAAGATCCGCAAGCGCACGTGCACCTTATTACGAGGAAAATTGGCATGTTATCTCTATGAAAAAAAATGCTGCTGCTAATATGAAGGCGACAGAGCGTCATCACGACAAACGCTAATAGAAATAGTCCTTGGGAATCGCGAGAAAGGTTAATACCTGTGCTACGCGGGCACGTTCGAATGACATCTGAGTCGAATGACATTCGCAACTTGGAATGGCATTCGGACTCGACGGACTTCCGCGGCGCTACACGACACTTTCCAAATGCATTTCAAATTTCCTCAGCTCGTTTTCAGTGTACGATGACGACGGCGGCGGTGGTCACACTAGTGCGACAACGACACTATCACAGTCAACAGCAGCATATATGACTGTAGTGGGACAAGTTTTTGAGGCCAACGGCACCGACGAATCCGACCTGCGGACTGTCAGCCTTCATGTCCTCGGCAGGCCGGCGGCTGAGCGAACACACGCTGATGAGGCGACGGTGTGAATATATTCGCCCTTCTGCCTTATCCATATTGTTAATAAGCGAAAGGAACGGGTATATTTCACATGTGCACACTCGAACACTCACCAGCTATAAGCGCTTGCCAAATTAATTTTAATCGACGGAGACTCCCTTCACTTCCGCGACGACTAGGCCTAGCGAGTCCGCAGGGTTACGTCTTCGTATTCGGCGGTTGTGAAGAGCGAATTCACAAGTTTGAGCGAACGCAAATGATCGACGAGTGTAGTTTTGACAACAGTGCCCTCAAATCAACTATTGCTCACATCGCAGGGCGCGCATACGGTGAGCAGGAAGCGCCGGTGTGACCCAAACCACCGAGCACTGCTTTACAACCAGCAGCAGTCGTCGCCGTTGCTATTTTGTGGATAACAAGTTATGCCTTTTCAATTACCGCGAACGGTCCCCAATCATACTTCTGAATAAAGCAGCTTAAAATAAACTACTGATCGCGTCGGACGAAGTCGGGACAATTAGCGACAAGCGCCGATCGTACACGATGTCAGTAGCCCAGCTGTCAAGTGTTTCTCAGGCGAGCGATCGTATCGGTGCTTCCTTCCACAGATTGTCACACTGCCTTAACAAGCCACGGGTACAACCAGTACAAAAAAGATGAGATTATTTAATATAACTAAAGCGCAGAATCTGTTTTAAGTCATGCAAACGAGCTCTAGCTGTTCGTACGCAGCGATGTAAACAATAGTATATGCGCGCGGGCGTCCTCATCGGCACACTGCTGGAGAAATTTCATGCTCACGCGGTAAATGTTATTTGGTGCACTGTTATCTTCATGCACTTACGTAGACAGAACACGAGCAATTTTCTAAGCAAAGAGCAGGAAAAAGCGAGCAGGAGGTATCAAAGTGAGCAGTCACAGAGTCGAAAGCACTCGCGCGGCTGTGAGCGGGGCGAAGCGATGGCGGCGGCAACGCCTATTGGTCTTTTTTTTTTTTTTATTCGAGAAGTGTGCCATGAGGCATAAGTTGAAAAAGGAAAGGGGGGAAGGAATGCACGGGATTGAAAGTTAAAAGAAGGAGTGAAGAACCGTTGCGCTGAGGTAGTCGCAGAGGTTGTTAATGAAACGGTTGTCCATTGTCCACTTCACGAAGTCACTTTCGCGGTTCCACCGCAGGCCAACCTCCCTGAGGAGCCGTTTTCTGATAGCAGCCGCCGCTGGGCACGTCCACAACAAGTGCCGCACATCACATATGTCCGGTGCAGCGCCACAGTGAGGGCACCTGTCAGGTAGTGGCAGATCTTTGGCACGCCACCGATGACGGACAGATGGTGTCAGAGCCGCCCCTGCCCGAATCCGGCGCACGGATACCTCCTCCTGCCGAGTAAGACTACGGGGGAGAGGGTGCGAACACGGAGGAATTAGAGCGCGTGTTCGCTGGCGCAGAACTTCGGAATCGGAAACGTGGGACAGGAACGGATCTGGGGGAAGAGGGGAAGGTGGCGGATCGTCTAATGTATGAAGATGAGTCATAGCATCCGCTTGAATGTTATGTGGATCCTGGGCATGGCCGCGAATCCAGTGTATGCGCACAGGACATGGATACTTTGCGCAGAGCACATGAATAGATTGTGAAATCTGGAACGTTCGTCGAACAGCCTTCAGCTGTTTAAGGGCGGCGCGGGAGTCGGTGTAAATGTGAACTGTATTGAATGTTGGAACGAGCGGAAGGGAAGCAATGGCATTGTAAATGGCTTGAAGTTCCAATGCCAGGGGAGTGCACGTATCCGCAGTATACGTCGCGCGAGAGTTGAGATGCGGATGAGATGGACTATACACAGCAGTAACTCCCCTCTCTGCAGAATGAGATGCATCCGTGTATAATATGCACCCTTCAGGCAGATACGCTGCTGATACCGACGGGGAAACAGTGGGGCGATTGTCAGTGAGCTGGCAATAGGACCACGGTGGAAGTGTCTTTAAACGATGAAGTTTGAGAGACTGTTTTCGAGCTCTATTTGCCACCCGTTGGTCGATGATCTCACTGAGTGTATTAAGTTGGGCGAACTCCTGTAGCACAGGTATGGGTGTTAAACGAGGCAGATATGTTATGACGCGCATAGCCTCACGATTGATAGCTTCAAGGGAGTCCCACTGTCTGCGGGGGAGACGTTGAAATTGAGTCTGATATACTATCCGTGGCTGAAGGATAGAGCGCACAAGCTGGCGGGCCGTATGAGCACGTGCGCCACCAGAGCGCATAGCTATGCGACGAATCAGACCTAGAGTAGCGTGAGCCGATTTACGGGTGGCTGTCAGCCACGGGGTGCCAGTCCCAGATGTATGGAGGAGAAGACCAAGAATACGAACAGTTTCTACCTGAGGAATCAGAGAATTATGTACCGTAAAATTTAAAGGGGGAGCTTTCCGTAAGGCGGCTTTATTTCCAATTCGAATGAAACATGATTTAGTAGGAGAGAGTGTTAGACCCAAAGGTGGGAGGCGAGATGTCAATACATCCAGCGCGTGTTGAAGGACCGACTGATGAATAGACGCATCTGGATGACAGCACCACAAGGTGATATCATCGGCATATGCAAGCACGCGGATAGAAGGGATGGTCTCTAGGGCTCGAACCAGAGGAATTAAAGCCACATTAAATAATGTGGGGGCGAGAACGGAGCCCTGCGGCACTCCTCTATTGGAAGTGAAATTACCAAAGGGCTTTCCGTGGACACGCACGCTGAAGGTTCGATTTGCTAAAAAGGCGTGAATGGAGAGGAGGAACCGGTGAGGGAGACCAAGAGTTTGAAGGGAGGCAAGAATGGCAGAGTGAAGGATGTTATCATATGCCTTTGTTATGTCTGTAGCGATTACGGTTCGTACAAGGTGACTCTGTGGAGAGTGGTCAAGCACGTCAGCAGCCAAAGTAGCAAGGCCGTCCTCCGTTCCAATATGTGGGCGGAAACCAATTTGGGAATCTGGGTAACAATCATGGGATTCCAGCCACCATGATAAGCGTGCGGCTAGAATGTTTTCATAAAGCTTGCAGATGGTAGGGGTAAGGGAAATTGGACGAAGGGCCGAGAGAGATACTGGAGGCTGACCTGACTTGGGGATTGGAACCACAATAGAATGCTTCCAGTCTCCCGGCATGATGCCAGAAAGCCACACTTCGTTAAAAGTATCAAGTAGGGTTTCCAAAGCCCTCCCTTCCAAGTTACGGAATAAGGAGTTAGGTATGCCGTCGTGCCCGGGAGTAGTAGTAGTTTTTAAACGGTCAATGGAGGCCAGCAGCTCTGCCATGGTGAGGTCAGAAGTAATCCCATCGGGGGGCTCTGTTACCGATAAGTCAGGTGGAGACGTAGCGGTGGAGTCATGGTTTGGAAAAAATTGACGGGCCGCTTGTTGTGCAAATGTGTCCTCATCCACATTTAGCGCGAGGCGAATGCTCTCTGTGTAATCTGCAACCTGAGAAGGGCGCTCCATGGCGTGAAACACTCTCCAAAGATGTCGATTGCCCTGCATAGAGGACAGGCGGGCACACCATGCAGCCCAGCGTTGCCTGCCTAGCCGCTTTGCATAGCGCCGCGCCCGTGCGGTAGCGCGGTGAAGAGTAGGAAGAGCCGAAGGGTCATCGGGGTGACGAGTAGCGTAAAGATCCGCCTGGCGACGAAGAGCCCACAGATTCAAGAGATGTATGTCCGGGTTTGGGTCATCTTCATTTACAGTAGTGGTAATAGTGTGAGTAGCGAGAACATCAGATAGAGTAGACAATGCTGAAGAGGGGTTGAATGTAGATAAATGATTGTCTGCGCGTACAGAATCCCATGATGTTATTCGTACAGTGCGGCGTATTTTCCGTAGACGCGTAGGCGTGAGGGAGATAAAAATAGGGCTGTGATCGCTACCCCAAGTATCAGAATCAACAGCCCAACGAGGGTTACCGGGGCCTAACCACTAAGTCAAATCAGGTGAATACGGGCCACCTCGTGGGCGGGTAGAAGTATTCGGGTGGTTTAAAAGTTGAAAGGAATGATCTGAAAAGCTCCCTTGGATGTGTGAACCCCTTGAGGAATCCGATGGGTAACCCCACGCAGTGTGTGCGCCGTTGAAGTCACCGCCAACTAGAATAGGGATACCCGAGTTGGTAGAACGTAGAAAACGAACCCATCCCAGATTGGGAGATGCGGAGCCAGGACGACTATAAAAAGAAACTAGAATAAGGGGTGTGCGTGCAGGTTTTACGAGAAGGGCGACAACCTCTTGACGTGTGTTGCACCACCGTGAAAGGTCGAGCGGTGTGTGCGGAACTGAACTGTGAATATAAATTGCAGATTTACCTGGGCTGAGGGAGGAGGCGGTGCAACGGCGATCAGGGATAGATGGTGAATGGTATGCGCAGAAACCTGAAAGGCGTGGGAGTGCATTATGCTCTTGCAGTAGGAACGCCCATGCCCTCAGCTTTCCGTCGCGAAGGCGGATGTTCACTTCAGAGGCCTTATTAGCGAAACCTCGACAGTTCCACTGCACCACCACCGATGATGATGCGCTATCCATGACGAGGCCGAAGAGCTTCCACGATGAGGGATGTCACCTGCTTCATCAGCGCTAATATCTTGTCCACTGTCGGGGTAGTCACGGCTAACAGGTGGTCGGCACCTGATTGTGGGCCAGTGCTTACCCTAGGTGATTCCTCTGATGATTGCTCCCGAGTTATGAGAATTCTTCGAGAGGATTGAGAACGACGCTGTTCCCGGCGCTGGGTGAGTTCGTCTAGTCGGCGGCGAGCCTCCGCGATTGCATTGTCTAAAGCTGTGTCTTCATCTGTAGTATCCACATGTGATGGATGCACTGGACGTTTGGGCGTACCATTTGATCCGGGAAGGTGAGCCGCTTGTGCATATGTACGCTGGCGAGGAGACGTATGGTGAGCAGCAGGCTCAGATAAAGAAAGTTCAGGGAAGTCGTTGTCGTCACATGCGAGAGCTGCAAAGCGATTACTTGTAGGGACATCCATTTTTGCAGGCGACTTGTGAAACTTCTTCGCTTGCTTCTTCTTTGGACAAGCGGGGGAGCGAATGTCATGGTCCGGCGATTTGCACAGGGCACAATGAGCTGTTGGTTCATTCATGTCGGCCACAGCTGCTGGATTAGGGCAGGTATTTTGCATATGTCCTTCTTTGTGGCAGTGATAGCAAAAAATACGACGAGGTCGGAAGGGCTGTGGTTTGACGATCGCACCGTAGTAGGTAAGGTACTTCGGGAGAGTCAACGGGCCTTGCAGGATGAGCAGGTATGAGCCCCGGCGACCCATAGGCCGTGCTTGCAGTACAACATGAGTTGAGCAGCGAATATTTGCGCGCACCTCCTCGGGAGGGCTCGTGCTGTCGACATGATAAACCATGCAGCGGATTGTGTCAGGACCAGATGCAAAATATATTTGCACCGGGACATGCTTGCTGTCATCCAGGGGGATCCGCGTAACTGCGCAAAGTTTCTGGGCGTCCATCAAGGATGACAAGTTTACCGTGATGGTGTTCGATGGGCGATGGACGACAAACCCGCAGTAGTTCGAAGAACCAAGGGCATGGTCAATTGTGGCTTGAACATTCCGGGCAGGGATGGCAGTCATATCAAAGCGCAATGTAGGCTTGATGGTAACGCGGAACGAGTTCGCAGCAGGCGAAAGAGAGCCTTGACTCACGGGAGGCATCTGTGGAGGAGGCTCAGACGCTGGTGACGGCCCTTGGTGGGAATACTGAACTGGCGCGACGGGCACAGTTTCTTGAGGGAGTGCCACGGGCACGGAGGCGGTAGAGCAGTCCATGTCACAGGCCAAAGTCGTAGCATCGGAAGACGGCGCAGGCTGGAGGCCTAGAGGCGCTGACGATTGCGTGGACGTGGAGGCTGCGTCAGGTGGCAACACAGCGGGCATCCGCGTAGCCGTCGTCGACAACGCAGAATCCATGCAGACGCGTAGCGCGGCCTCGCTCGGCAGCGCCGAGCTAAGCCTAGCTTGCCCCTGAGGGTTCCGGTTGGGTTTTCTCACTTGAGAATGCGCCCGCCGTGCCGGGAATTTCTCCGTAGGGGCGTCGTCAGCATTCGGTCGCACGGAGGGCACTGTCCGACCCACGCCACACACGAGAAGACAGCGAAAAGCGAAAACACAGACCTAGAAGCAGACACGTATCCACCCACTAGGTCTTCGTCTTCTTCTCGCCTATTGGTCGGTTCGGGCTGCGTTCGCGTTTCGACGGCATTCCAAAATCTGGAATGTCTCCGCCGAGCTCCGTCGACTCGAATGTCATCCGAACCGAATGCCGTTGAGGAACTTTATGTAGCAGCGTAAGTTCGGCAGTCGAGTCGAATGACATTAGGTTGAAAGGCATTCGAAGCGCCCGTGTAGCAGGGGTATAATACTAAATTCGGTATACTAAGGTCGGTGCGACTTACTAATATCAAATACTAAATTGAACAACTATTTGCCGGCACGCAATACTACGCGAAAATGTTGTGACCCATAACAGAAGCGCAACAAACATTTTTATAACAACATTACAGAAAACGATATGTAGATGAACTTGTACATTTTTGTGAATGATACGATGTTGTTTTGCTCGGGACTAGTCCGGTGCAAAGTGGAGCAAGTGCATTTCAATATGGGAATGCAGTTTGCACCTCGTTCCTAAACTATTATACTAAATGATGCGTGAGCGGAGTAAATATATGTGACCCTCAATGTTGTTTTATTCCCTACCATATGCATACTGTCCTTAACAAGTCTGTGTGTTCGGTGATAGATGAATCATCCACACTTAAAGCAGATAATCCAATACAATGCGTAATTATTTTTTGTTCTTGCGTTGCCGTTATTTTAAATGGAGCGAGTTTTCCAGGGTACCTTTTTAACAATCTCTGAAAGACCATTACTTAGGTTTCAAACTTAGTGCTGCAGATGGAATAAATGCACTTTATTTTTCTGATGAAGTATATGGCTGCAGATACCAAAATCAAACCACAGGTAATGACTAAATGTACCCAGCAGTGCGTTACAAATATAAAAAAAGGTTTTAATGTTACAATATTCGAACAAAAACGTTAAAAACTTACCGTTTTTGCGATGACTCTCTCGACGGAGTGGATCATCATTTGCTTCTGGCAGAAAGGTGAGGCTGCAGTTGCTGGGTGTGGACGAATGGTGTTCAGCATATCGATGGTAATGTATTTATAGTACGCCAGCGAACAACCTAGCATAAAAACAGCGTCAAGGATTCGGGATCACGTGCAAGGCTGACGTGCTTTCCCTTTTGTCCCAAGACGCCTCCCGGAAACTAAACATCGCGAAAGAATTCCTTTTTTTTTTGGATTTTGCTTTACCTTCCAACGAAACCGGTTGTGTAAACCAAAGCATTGTCACTTTCTTTACAGCGGGGAGAGACCTATCCCTGGGGTAAACAGCGTGACGTCAAAGGGGAAAGGCCCGATGAGCAGAATCGTCAAGTTTTTCTTATAAACTGGCTTTGCACGTGACGAGCACCTGCTACCCATCCATGTCAAAACGCGCATTCCAGCCGCCTGAGTCGAAGCGACAAAGGCGGCTATGGGAAAAGCCAAATACCTATGTGTCCCCCTCATTCCCAGCACATGTTCCTTTAGCTGGTTGCTGACGTCATTTATTATTCGCCTTTTTTTCTACTTTATTGCCGTGTTCCCTGTTTTCCTCGTTTTTTATTTTGGTGCGTCTCTGTCAGGAACTCTGTCAGGCGCGTCAGTCCTATACTCGTACTGTCGAATGTGGGCGAGTAATTCTCACTATCCAAGCGGCTTTGCCTCCCCAAATCTCTCGCGGCGCACAGAAGGAGGCAGCTGATCGGCCCGACGATTAAGTATCGCTGTTTAGTTATTGCGGCGATAAACTCATCCCTATGGCATAAAGCGGAGATGTGCTAATACCGGCGCATTTCACGAGTGACTTTGGGAATTGGATCCTTTTAAAGACTTTGTATCTAATAAAGAATTTTGAAGACTTGGTTAACTTTCGATGTTTACAGCCTTCAATTTATAGTTCATTAATAGTCTTTTAAATGAACTTTATCACGGACATAATGTCCGCCTTGGCGCACAATCCACCTGCACGGACCACGACGATGCATCTTTTACGGCTTTTAAAAGAAAAATCTGTATATATTAGAAAAAAAAAAGCACGCGCTATTTGCTGCAACCAACACGATATTAATGAACGTCCGTCACGCCTGCAGCTTGACAGCGTTCATAACAAGGCACTAAACAAAGGAAAAATTCAATATGCTCACAAAAAATTTTGAAAAGAGTATGATACAAGCAAGAACGCGAATTCAGCTTCTCATAACGAGATGAAGGGTAAATGCTTACCCATGTATTCTCTCTACTGAGGCTATCTGTTTAGTTAATTTTTGTAAAAAGATTTCAAGAGTGAGTAAGAACGAATTCTTCTCACAAGCGAGACACTATCCTAAAATCAGGTCGCAAACACTCCCTGATAGCAGTGCATTGACAAGAAATCACCGTTCGAAGTCTTTACTTTATTGTTATGGTGTCGCCGCCGGCAACTAATACAGCAAACGGTTTCATCACTTTTGCAGGAGCATAATAGTATGAATGCAAGCGTGCAAATACTCAGAGAGTAGTTCTACCATCCTTCCGTTCCGCAACCAAGCGTGCTAACGACTACGCTACTTCCTGCCAACGCATATGTAGTTCTGCTTGTCTAGGACGCTGGAGAGTGTTTGCAGAAGGGTGTCGAATCAGATGGATGCCTCCCAAATGCCCTGCAGTGTCTCCAGCCTTTAAGATTCACAAGCAAGTGTGTACTTAATTAACACCTTAACCCCACATCAGTGACACAAGCAGCAACATCGCGCTAAAGGCTTTCGCCTCACCGCACTTTAGTTCAACAAAGTGCCCCCTGAATTTTTTTTTTGGTTCTAACGTAATAATTGTTTGCAGCCAGAGACTGCGATGCAAATGTTATATTTGCGCAGGAAGGAAGCGTATTACACTCCGCGTATTCTGTATAGCAACGTTGTGTCCATTTTCGGGAGGTTACGTTGCTGCATGTCCCAATTTTATCCACAGATTCCCTTCTGAAACTATGCTACAAATGTACAAACGGCATGCAGTGGGAGACCGAGAAAGGCAACCATAGAGGGATATAAAGTCGGAACCCGACGCATGGCCTTACAGCTCTTCTAATATTGTCGCAACACTGAAGTCAGTGTTCTGAATAACTGTCCGGCCCGATTACGATGTACAAGAGCTGTAGTACACAAAACATGGTGAGGACGGTTACTTTTTTTCCTTTGCTTCGGGCTAGTCTGGTTTGGTTTATTGGGTTTTAACGTGCGAAAGCGACTCAAGCTATGAGGGATGCCTTAGTGAAGAAGTCCGGAAATTTCGACCACCTGGGGTTCTCGAACGTGCACTGACATCGCACAGTACACGGGCCTCTAGAATTTAATAATAATAATAATAAGAATAATTGGTTTGGGGGGAAAGGAAATGGCGCAGTATCTGTATCATATATCGTTGGACACCTGAACCGCGCCGTCAAGGAAGGGATAAAGGAGGGAGTGAAAGAAGAAAGGAAAAAAGGTGCCGTAGTGGAGGGCTCCGGAATAATTTCGACCACCTGGGGATCTTTAACGTGCACTGACATCGCACAGCACACGGGCGCCTTAGCGTTTTTCCTCCATAAAAACGCAGCCGCCGCGGTCGGGTTCGAACCCGACCACGGCGGCTCATCCATTTTCTGTTCATGACGAAGAATTCCGACACCGTTCATCTCGCATCTAGGTCAATTTGCCTGGCGGGTGATGCCTTTCGGTCTTAAGAACGCAGCGGCAACCTTCCAAAGGAACATGAACCAGTTGCTAGCCGGGCAGGAAGAATGCGCTTGCGCCTATCTAGACGATATCGCCGTATTCAGCCAATCTCTAGAAGCTCATATCCATCATTTAAAGCGTGTGTTTTGCACTCTGGAGGAGGTGGGCCTGCACGCTAGCTGGGAGAAGTGCAGGTAGCGATGCCTTCAATCCACTACCTGGGGCACGTTGTCGGCTCAGGCCGGCATGGCCCAGCCAAAGAGAAAATTGAGGCCATCGAAGGAATTCAAGCCCCGAAGACAAAATAAGTATTGAGGAGCACCCTTGGACTGTGCGGCTACTACCGTAGCTATGTTCCCAATTTTGCAGAAATCGCTCAGCCACTAACACGCCTGACAGAAAAAGCGTGCCGAACAAAACACCGTGGCAAGATGACGCGGACAAAGCCTTGAAAGCCCTGAAGAAAGCTCTAAGTGAGGCGGTTTCACTGACCACTCCGGACCCGCGAAAGCCGTAACTGCTTTTTACAGACGCCCCGCCGCGGTGGCTCAGTGGTTAGGGCGCTCGACTACTGATCCGCAGTTCCCGGGTTCGAAGCCGACCGCGGCGGCTGCGTTTTTATGGAGGAAAAACGCTAAGGCGCCCGTGTGCTGTGCGATGTCAGTGCACGTTAAAGATCCCCAGGTGGTCGAAATTATTCCGGAGCCCTCCACTACGGCACCTCTTCTTCCTTTCTTCTTTCACTCCCTCCTTTATCCCTTCCCTTACGGCGCGGTTCAGGTATCCAACGATATATGAGACAGATACTGTGCCATTTCCTTTCCCCCCAAAACCAATTATTATTATTATTTACAGACGCGTCGGCAGTAGCAGCCGGTGCCTGTTTAGCGCAGCTTTCTAACAACGGCACTGAGGCGCCGATAGCCTTCGCCAGTCACAAGTTCACACCGTCGCAGATGCGGTGGGCTGCAATCGAGAGGGAGGCATTCGGGGTAATGTGGGCATTAAAAAAGTTTGAGACGTGGGTGTTTTCCGCCACCGTGACTGTCAGCACTGACCACAATACGCTCTCCTTTCTTACGAGCAGTGTGCCTCAAAGTGCAAAGCTTACGCGCTGGGCTCTTGTGCTCCAACGCTACAATGTTACCATTGAACATCGCAGAGGAGCCTACCACGCTAACGCAGATGCCTTGTCTAGAATACCCAACGCTTGTTAGGATAGTGCACTGGGTGACGTCCCGAAGTGACAGCTGGGGTTAGTGGACCAGGTAACTGTGTGCATGGACAACAAACTGTACTCGTTGTACTAAAGAAAGGCGCACGTCGATCAAACGAAAGTGTGGGATTTCTGTGCGTGTTTTTTTGTGTATATTTTGTGAACCTTAGTAGCATGTATCTGTGTGCGTGACGAAGGGTCGCAGAATGCGGGCTCGCAGGCTCCAGTTGCTTGCTCGTGCAGAGGTACTCAACCGCCACTTGCCGAACCATTTTCGTTGTTTGTTGCCTCGGCTTATCTCTGCATAGATTAGCCGAGTCTTGGGGGGAAGGTGTAGTGTTCGGCGCACTGTTGCATCTTTTTGTACATGTGTTGCGAATATTCCGCGAGAGGGCAGTGACCTAGGCTGCGCGTCTGGTTTTGTTTTATTTTGTTTTGCTTTGGTGCACGCCGTTAGAAGGGGACTCATGCCTTTTTGGTTAGTCTCCCCATTCGTCCTTGCGGTTTCCTTCGCCACTCCGGACGGCGGGGCTATCTGCCGACCTCGACCTTGGACCCCTGTCGCCTTGGCGAAGGATTGCGAGACCACCTAGGGAGGAACTCGGGGGTAAGGGAAAACGCTGACATCAGTTCTGAGCTTTCCTATTCGTCAAAACTAATGAGCCGCAGTTAGCAGTTTATTTTTACATGTGGAAAGGGGCACGGGCATCTTCGGGGTGTAGCCGCGAAGGGAGCCGCGCCCGTGTGCTTTTTTCTCTAGCTACTTCTAGCTGAGAGGCGCTCGGTCTGGCCGAGTGCGGAGGGAGTGACCGTTGAGAGCTGGTGCAAGGCGCGCCAGTTTGACTGTTGGGACGCGGTGTCCCTCGCCTGTGTGCTGGCGGTCGGATACGCCGGCCGCGGATAGTTGTGGCCGTATACTGAATTTCGTTTGTACCCATCTGTAAATAGCCTGTATGAAAGTTCGTTTCTCACTAAATCGCTTCGCCTACAAGTCATATCATCGGGAAGCTTTCAAGCGGTGCATCCAGTTTCTGGAAATCACCGGACCAACACCACCGGCAAACCTTTTACTCCATCGACAAACACTTCGACAATATTGGCGAGGGAAGACGGAGGATTTGGACAGTTTGGTTGAAGGACAGTTCTTGCCTCTGGAACAGCGGCTTTTAGCTTTCCTCTAGAGGGAAAGGAAGCGATGGCGCATGGGAGAAAGAAACCGGCGACGAGGACAAGGCGATAAGCGTAAAGAGTTGTTAGGATGGTCAAGATGGGAAGAATCCGTAGAGGGTCCGGAAGAAACAGGTGGCGAAGGAGGCGTACAGTCACAGCAGAACGGGCGTGCAGCGTCTCGGAAACTCGGCACTTGTTGAAGGCAGAGACGTGCAACATTGCCTAGAAATCTACAGCCATAGCAAACAAGGCGGTTGTCCGGGGTGGGCCAGGGGTCCAGGACGCCGCGGCGAGGCGGCGGGTAACGACGGCGAGGCGCCGCCGGTGGTGGCGGCGACGCTGCAGTTGTATGGGACGTAAGCGTCGGGGCGCCATGGTATGGCGGCAATATTGGCATAGGTGAGTAGGGTGGTCCCAGGCAGAGCCCGAAGGGCAAACGTCCGCGACCTGCTCCTGGATGGAGCGTCGAAGCATGGAATCGAGGGATGGTGCAGGGTCTCCGAACACAGGCAGATGTGACAGTAGGCGGACCACCTCTTCCCATATAAAATCCTTGATCTTGGAAAGCAGTGACGCAAAGTCAGTACCGAAACCGCAAAACCGCCGCAGCAGCAGGCAGCAACTCGTCGTGCATGCTGTAACGGCGAGTAGAAGCCCGCTGTTTCTTCAGGAAATCATGACTTTGGCAAAGTTGAATGACGTCGACGATTGTATGCGGATTCTTGGCGAGCAGCATCTGAAATGCGTCTTTGACGATACCCTTCAGGACATTGTTAATCTTATCGGCCTCAGGCTTTGATGTGTTGGTGCACGAATTACATCTTCGATGTAACAATATATCTTCGACGTAACTCGTGCGAGTTACATCTTCGATGTAACACGTGAAAGTTTCGTTCGGGTGCTGGGCGCGGACGCGGAGGCGTTGTTCGGCGCGCAGTTTGTACACATCTGTACACATCGGGGCAGCCGAGTACCTGCGAGAAACTGGTGTTGAAGGACAGGGAGGCAAGTCAGCTCCGTGATTGCGGAACCGCAAATCAGCCATGTTGTATAGGTACAATAAGACATTACCGAGCTTGGTAGCATCGTCCCACTTGTTGTAGCCCTTGGCGCCCTCGTACGACGACAAGCAGTGGTCGACATCGTGGTTGTCAGCGCCACTGAAGAAGCCGACCGGAGCCCACTGGAACAGACGATGCTTTGAGAAGGGATGGGAGCTGCCTGGCTGGTGACTTCCGCAATACCGGACGACGGAGCAAAGGTGCGGCAACGGAGCTTTAGGACGACAGGGGGAAGGTACTGCAGCCTCGACCAAATGTAAGGAGGGTTGTGCCTCTATTGTGGGATGCCGCAAATGAAAGCCCACCCCAAATGTTTAAAAGTAAGGTTTTTGTCAAAAATTGCAGTTTATTTCGGAATAGTAACACTTGCGCCGGCGTACTTCAATAGCCAGGGGAATCATCTTAACCAGTAAAGTGATAAAGTAAATTCAAATCGTTAACTCTTTAAGAATTATCGATGGGCGCCCGATTGCAATTAGAGATTTGTAGCCGGCTTTTACAAATAGTCATTTCATATTTAAGACAAGACTATGATAATCCTAACCGCTCTGGCTAAATTAATTTGGGCCATTTCTCGCTCTAATCGAAAGCCACGCCCGTGCGCTTGGGCGCAGAGCGGCGTCAATCGAATCGCATCACACCATGACGCGCGTACTACTCGACAATCTCTGCCCGGCCCGCGCTGCGGTAATGCGCCTACCTTAGCCACTTTGCTGTTGAGGCAGCCTCTATAGTCGCACAGAATAACATAAGAGAAAAGAACACAGAAATAAAATAAACGCCATCTTACAGCAAACTAACAGAAAAGCAGAAAAAATAACATAAATGTGGGAGGCGAAAACTATGAAAAAAGATTTAAAAAACAGAAAGGTTCAGGAGAGGTCAGAGTCGCTTACAATGGCGGTTCATTAAAAACAACGCCGTCAGCGATGCGGCGCTTTCGCTACCACTGCGAAGAGGCATGCATGGCAACCGCAGCGGATTAACAAGTGGTACAAATCAAGTAAGTAGGAGAAATAACATTCCCCACCGCAATCTTTCCTGGAGCCTGACGTTGGTTGCTTGAATATTGTGTTTGCTGCGGCTGCAGGAAGCATTAAATGCAAAGTGCACGGGTATGCCCACTGGCTCAAGCTGGGCCAAAATCGCTGCCACGTGCACACGAGCTAACAGTGTCAGCAGCCAACAAAATTTCTCATGTTTTCTTCTTTCTTCTTCATTTTTTTGCCCTTTTCTCTTCTTTTCTTTTGCTTCTTTCATTTCAGTCTTCCGTTCTAATTTCCACCTTTTTCTGCACTTGTTTATTTTCTTTTTGTTGTTCTCACTTTCCGCTGCCACTACTTCAAAGGCCCTTATGCCTTGCAACAGCCTCCGCTTCCTTCTCTCTTCCTCTACCGTTTTTTCGCGCTCCGCGGCAGTCTAATCTGCCAGCAGTTTGCCTTAGTTGGTATTCGTCCTGTACGAGCTCTTAGGCGTCTGCGGTAAGTGGTTGATACGGTCTATGGGCTGTCGGACGGACGACGTGACGCAGTGCCCTTGGTAAACGGGCCAGCTGTGAGCGGGGTTTTATTCTGCCGTGAAGCCAGGATAATTGGTCCGTCCGTTTCGTTTTGGTATGTGTACAATCCGAAATATTTACTTGTCCCATTACTAGAATAGCCGGCGGCGTGTGTTTGTGTGTGAGCAGATGGTACGAAAAATTGAAGCGACGGGAAGAAAATAGGTTTATGTCATCAAGCGGCCGTACGACGTAAAACGCAAGCCGAGTACCGCAATTTCAGGCAATTATTTACATGTCGTTCGTCCTTCTATTATGCTCCCCACTGGCCGACCTGAATATCGCAGAGTTCTCCCGACTATATGCGTGCGATATTGTGATGCAACCGTTTATTGTACAGCGTTCTGGGTGGTGTCATACGATTTCTCGTTGCATACAGCACACATCTCTTACTCAGGTATTCAAACCGAGTGTCCGAGCGTTTCAATCAGACCTCTGTAGATGTTGCGTTTGTGCAATCTGAGTTCCGAGACACTTCTTCGGTTTATTTCTCAGTGCGCAACCAGTGCCGAGGTCGATCCCTCGCAATGAAACAAACATTAAGGCTTTCGTCTTCACAACATATAGGCAGTATTCAATGGAATCAGAATTTTAGTTTATTTTCAGTTCTTTCGTTCTCTATTTTCATATCGCTTCTAGGCTTTTACATTTAATCCGTCCCTAAGCTCGAAGCAGACGATGCCAGTCAGAGTTTTCCCAGTCTTACTTGTTCTGGGCTGTAGTTTGTCGCCGGGCACCTTGCTGTAATCAACTAAATCTGAAAAAAAGTAGAGCGGAAAGTTCAATATTGCCGCCTACTATTAGGTATCTAGAGATATTAAATGTTACACCGATGGCGTACAGGTAGAGCATATGCCTAGTGTGCAAAGGGACTAGTGTTAAAATCCCGGTGCCACGCAATTCTCCAAAGCATTCAAAAAAAGAAAACGTGTCAATGGAATTGACTGGTGTGCGGCCGGATCTCAGTGACCAGAACAAACAAAACACTCCCTCACCATAACAGCATTTGGCCACCCTAGTGGCCACAACCCCCTATGTGAATGAAATCTGTTAGCGGTAAGAGGTAAAGCAGAATAATTCATGATATCACTTCAAACCATGTATTACGGAGTGCTTAACAGTAGTAGGCGGTAGGGTACGATGCAGGCAAGCTCTCTCAGGAGAAAAAACATCTGAATAAGGAATCGCATCAGCCCTGATAACTATCTCAGCCGCGGCATCAATACGGATTGGTAAAAACCATAACGTAAGAAATTGCCTTCATCTCTGCAGGGCTCGCACAGGGTTGACATTTACGTCGACCCTGTTTTTGTTATGCATAAAGAATACATGTCCAATGCCGCGCACAACTGACATTGTAATATATGTGCACGCTGCGTACAGTATTTGTATCTTGTAAAACTTTCCAGGAGCAACACAGAGTAGAAAATCATTGGTCATCCGAGCTTCCTACTTAGCACAACTGAAATCAACTGCAGCTAAATGTTAACCAAGCAAAAGATGTGTTTTTCAGAGCAAAGAAGGGAACGTTTTGAAGCTGATTTTTCGCTAACATTTTAGAGTGCCACTCTTACACCCGAACGCACAATCTAGGTTCTTGGTGTCATTTTTGAGGAGTTAAGGTATGGACGGACAATAGAGATACTATGTTATGGACGGACCATAGAGGTTACGTCGGCATCAAGATAGCCTGTTCTGTTGGCATTATAATGAATTATTGAACAGTCCATCAGATTAGAGCTAAATAAAAAATATTATTAATTTCTTTACTCGCATTTGTACTACAGTTTACTCAAGTGGTTCTACCACCAAAACACGCAAAGCCGACCTATCGCATCTGCAAAAAGCAGCGGCCATGCTATTTAAAAACATACTCATTTCTGCGAACACTACGAAGTGTTTTGCAAAACAAAGTGCTCACTGCTGATAAACTCCAAAAAAAAAGAAACTAGCGATTTTGATACAGAAGCTAGCGGAAACAAAAAC
Source organism: Amblyomma americanum (assembly GCF_052857255.1). Lineage (NCBI taxonomy): Eukaryota > Metazoa > Arthropoda > Arachnida > Ixodida > Ixodidae > Amblyomma > Amblyomma americanum. The sequence goes on from NC_135498.1 coordinate 98,447,080, forward strand.
AAAGCAATTTGAGCTAACTTACTAGACTTATATTGACTACAGTTTTTATCATTCAAAATACGACATTTAAAGAGCTCCTACTAATTCCGGATTCACGAAATTTACACACATTTACCGCATGCACTGATGACAGACCCAGCAGCAAAAAATTTACCATGAAAAAATACGTGTCCAGGAAGACTTAAAAGCCTGTCAAAAACTCTTGCATTCTGTTTACCGGAACATTGCCATTAAATGTTGCTCCCTGTTAGCGAAGCCGTTCTCGTAGTCTCTCACTTCTTCCCAGATAAGCTTGTTTGAAGCCTTTTGTCTGCAATGAAAATCGAGAATAAGTTAGCTTCATTTGTCTTGTAAAACTCGGTTGTGTGCAGTGCGCCCTTTTTTTCCTTTCAGCGCTGTGATGACGCTATTTTGTATTTTTTTTCTTCCTGGAGGGAATATATTTGTGTCTTAATCTATGTGATGCAGTTTTCTCAGTACATAGGTATGTTTTCTGCTTAATATTATAGTTTTACGCTATATCAGGGCACAATTGTAAGTACCAAAGTAGCAAGGCCACTATATTATGGATACCGCAGGACTAAGTTGCGCTTATGCAACAAGCATCGGATAGTCAGGAGCCCTCCACTACAGAGTCTGTCACATCCCATGTCATGATTCGGGACGTTAAAGTCCATCATAACTTAAAAATAGGAGACGAAGTTGCTTCATATATTATTGTCTACAACACAGAACTGCTCTACCAAACAAACAGTTTCGACAAATTAATCAGATACACACCCATCGAAGGTGCTGACGTTCTGAACAACAAAAACGCATCCCAGCACGAGCCTTCTTGCACATGAATATGTACCAAAAGCATTAAAGCTGGCAGAACTCTTTTATCTTACCGTTTCTCAACATTGTCTTCTTGGCCTTTATTTCCTTCCAGATAATTATCAGTGATGACCTAGATTTCAAGCCAATTCATCTGATCTGGTTGTGAATATATGGAACACGGCTGCACTCCGTATACGGCACCTGTACTGCCCAGTGCAACAGGTGGGTGCGCTTCTGTTCGCATTTGAGGCGACGTTTCACACATAGCTGGAGCGTAATTTTTTGTTGATATTTTTACGGAAGAGATGATGCTCTGTTTTATTGCACGTCAGGTATGATGTGTTCCTTTTTTTTTAAATTGCGCCAGGCTGTGGCAAAATATATCTACTTCTTATACACAATGAATCGGTTCCTGCCAGGGAAATCTCCTTGTGAGGCAGTACCTAGCGTGCCATACGCCGGCGATGCAAGTGATAGTTAAAGCGAAATCCTACATCTGTTAAAGCTTGATTATGCTAAGGCGCCCTCACACTGCTAATCGCCACTCCTGGGCCTGTTTGTAAATTTAGGTGTGCCGAGGAATGAGTCTATTCATTCGCTGTCATGCCGATGTAATGCTATAAGAACAAAAAAGTTTGAACCTAGTGATAACGACAAGCGAACCTATTCTTTTGTGTCTGCAAAAGCGGCAAAACCATGGACGATCAGTTGTTAAATAACTTCCGCCCTCACCGTTCGATACTGTTTCACGTGGAACTCGCGGCAATAAAGGATGTACTACTACCGCCGCTATCGACGAGTGTGGCGCTGATGAATACTCGAAGGGTTCAGTTACACTACACGTAAATACGCTCGAAAGGAAAAGATTGGACAGCCGTCGCCGTAGCCTGGTTGGCAGAGCAGCTCAAGCGAAATTCGGAGGTCGTGGGTTTGGATGCTACCGGTGTTATGCAGTTGTCGTTTCTGCTTTGTACTCATCTATCTTTAAATACTTCTCTATTATTCTCCCACTGAAGAACACTACAAATTAGAAAAGCATCGCCTGTGTACCTTGGTTTCGGTGACAGCTTCCGTCGGGTGCGCCATATTGATAACTTCTTTTCCCCTCCCATGCTATGTAGTAAACGCTCTTTGACGTCACCCTGCCTTGCATAAGATATCACCTCAGTTCATTCTTCTCCGAGAATGTGGCATATCAAGTCGTTTATGTAATTGAAAAACTATTTCAAGCTCAGTGGAACGGATCATGCTAACAACAGTAGAAAACGAATAGAAAATTCAAAAAACATACGCTACTGATACAGCAATAAAATATTGATCAAAAGACCTCGGACATAGCCCGTTACGGAGCTCACGTTATCAAGTACGTTTAAAGCAGGAAATGTCAGTGCCTCCGCGCTGTGCAATGAATGTGTCTAACGACCGTATCACAAACGTCACACATCACTCAGCGTTCTCATATGCTACGAAAACCTGTTAACGTTAGCAAATCGTATGCCAGACTGTGGTCAGCCTCCCGCAGAAAAGGCCTAGCTTGATGTCCATGCAGAGGCAAACCTATCTCTGTATGATCCCTCTAAAACGTCCTAAAACGAAGCCCGTCCACAGGCCAAAACGTAAGTGTAGTCGTCTCATCTTTCTCTCGAAAAGGGGAATTTACACCGTATGCAACTTACACCACTTGAAAGAGGTAATGTGCGCAAAATTTCCTTGAACAGAGGACGCAGCGAAAAGAAATGAAAAATAGGTAGAACTGGCTTTTCTTTCCTTACCGAAATCTCAAGGCGCAGTGGTTTGCTATTTCAGACCTGTTTCCCAGCACCTTTCGTGACGGGAACAGCGGTGTGGGCCTCAGCTTGATATCCATGACACTGTCTGCCAACTAGCTCTCAATACCAGGCAATGATATCCCCTGACACTTATACTAATAACGCATTGCCATGCCGGCGTGCAACGCAAAGAGTGCTGTCTGCTATTTGTCTGGTATTGACAGCAACAGCCGCTTGCATGCTTGAAGCTGGCAGTTTACTAGACTCCTCGCAATGTACTTTCCGCTAAAGCACAATAACCGTTGTTTCAACGCCTCCTGATCGATGCTTCTTCCTTCGCGCTTTAAGTTGTGTGTTACAGCGGGGCTATCGGCACTGAAACTGAGCGTGTACGTTCTTTCTGTAGTAATAATTTTATTCCAAAAGTGTAACCGTAAAGCACGCATACAAAGACTGCTGCGTACCCTATATGACAACGTGGTGCATTTCCGGCTCATATTGGAAGAAGCCATGTATATGCTATACAAGTGAGTAGTTATTTCTAATGATGAAATTTGAGTCAATCAACTATGACAGTTACAAGGCAAAGGAGCCAGGTGCCGATGGAGCGTTCCTGCTGGCTAGACGTCCTCCTGTTCGCTTTTGTCACGTTGATAACGCATGTGCAATAAAAATGCACAAAAACGAAGCCGATAAATACGGGTACACTTCCATTTCAGGACAACAAATATCCGGAGCTTCACGACGATGCCAGGCCGAAGACCCTACGGCAGAGTCGTTGACGGCGTGCTGAGGTGTCCTCTGGTCGATCCTGACATCTTCAGAACGAGTCTCTCGTTCCGTGCCGCTAACGGCGATGTCGTGCAATATACTTACCCCAAAAGTGGATCCCACTGGATACAGTACATAATGCAGTTGATAATCAATGCTGGCCAACGCATAAGCAGCTACAGTGAACTCACACGCAACTTTCGTGTGATAGAGTATATGAACTGCACCAACTGGAACTCGGATCTACCCGTGAAACTATTCCTCACCCATCGACCACTTCAACGGGAGACTATGAACAAAGCAGCCAAATACATATACATGGCTCGCAACCCATGGGACGTCTGCGTATCGCTCTACCGTATCTCGACAGAACTGTCCACTGGCACGTTTCAAGACAGCACCTTCGAAGAGTTCTTCGATGTTTTTATAGAAGGCGATCTCGGTTACGGGAACTACTTCGAACACGTTGCGTCAGGATACGCCTTGAAAAACGAGGCAAACGTCTTCTTTATAACATATGAAGAGCTTAAGAAGGATATCAGGGACGTGGTACTCAGACTTGGCCACTTCCTTGGCGAGGGTTACGGTAAGGCATTGGAAAGTGATCGCCAAAAGCTTCAGAATGTGATTCAATGGTCGAAAGCAGAACACATGAGGAAGGCAATTGTGATCGACTTAAAGGGAAACCAGGTTCCTGAATGGGATGATCTGTTCAAGCGAAACAAGTTGCAGAGTAAACATGGCGTCGATGGAGACAAGAGCAAGTGCGCGTTGGTCAAAGACGCCAAGGTAGGAAGCTGGAAGGAGTGCTTCACGCCTGAGCTGCTTACTCGTTTCGAAAAGAAAATACAAGAAGAAGGCGATAAGGCCTCATTCATGGAGCTCTGGGCAGACATTCGAGCGGAGGCAATCGCGTTGTCCCGCGCCTCGAACAAGTATCCAGTCATTATTTCTCCCTATCTCCAAAAAAAATAATTCTAATTAGTAATTTTACTTTCATAAGCTAGCACATCACTGTATGTATCTTTCTGCTTAAGGGTGCAGCTGGTATAGGGACATAGTAGTCCATCTTTATATTCAACGTATATATACGTACATACCTCACAGATTTCTGTCTTTCAAAAAACATCCGTTTATTAGAACAATTCACACTGAAGCGCCTTTGGCGTCGACTGGCAGCAAAAGATAGTAACAAACAAAATTAACAAAGTGAGACAAATCTTGCTTCTATGTAAGCAATTACCAATCAGCATAGGCCCTTTGCTACTGAACATATCAAGAACATGCGCATCCACTCGTCCTAGAAATATCGAAGGAGCAAAATTGTGCAAACTATGTCTGACATACGTGAGACGACATAGCAGGCAACGACAAAAGCACTGAATGGAAAGAGCGAACATATGCAATAAAGAGCACTCCTACTGCATAACGGAGTTATTTTTATTTCCAAAAGCAATGTTTACTCTTATGTTAAAATTATTGACTTTAAGACATTCAAATTGTGCTGTGCAACCCACCCAAAGAAGTCTGTCGCTCCATATATCAGTGTTCACCCCCAGGTGCTTTTTTTCTTATTCTATATAAAAATATACTGCAGATTTCTCTTAACCTGTATATGATTGCAGAAACAGTTCGTGATCGCTTTGCGAGGTATTCTTTAGGGTGTGCCCACAAAAATTGTGCGTCAAAAACAATCCTAGATACTCCACTTTTTAGAGAGACGCTACTACATTTATAATTTCGGCAGGCATCCCTGTGCATATAGAGCTCGGATGGCACAACTTTCGTATCAAGACTGTAGAATAAAATTTCGTTTATTTTCTTGTTACGATAGATTAAACAGTTATTAAACCCGCCATTACTTTACAGACATCCTAAAGCATTGAGAACATGAGTTAGGCAGAGCAGAATAGTAGGTCTTAAAATTAACATGCAGAAAACCAAAGTAAGGTTCAAAAGTCTCGCAAAGGAACAGCAGTTTACAATGGGTAGCGAGGGGCTGAAAGCGGTAAGGGGATACGTCTACCTAGGTCAGGTAGTGGCCGCAGATCCGGATCATGAGAGGGAAATAACTAGAAGAATAAAAGGTAGGGGGGGGAGTGCATTTGATAGGTTCTGTGATGACCCCCATAATGCGCAGGTCCACACGGGACGGAGAGGCAAAGAGACACCGTATTTCTCAGTTTAAACAAACAGGTATATTCAATAATTACACATGATTAAGGTTATACATCAGAGGCTGGGGCGTCCGAGCTTACATGCCGACGACTTCATGGGGGCGATGGAGTGGCTCCGGAGTTGGGCTCGAGCGGTTGCTGGCAGAAGCTGCACGCCGTCGGGCTTCGGCGCTGAAGGCCCTCTTGGCGAACGATGTCGTCCTCAGCTCAGACTGGGCTCGACTGCATCCGTTTACATGTGCTTTTAAGCACTTGATTAACAAAGGACTAAGGGCGGTCATTTCCAGTGGCCCGCCCAAAGCATCAATTCTCCAATCAAAAATAACATGCGAGATGGGGACAACCCCTTGGGTTGGGCTTAGCCTCGAACCCAGAGTCTGTTAACAATACAAACTAAATTAACAACAAAAACGCCACCACTCTCTCTCAAGTGAGAGTATACACAGGCTCTCTCTTCGGAGCTAATCCTTGCCTCAGGCATGCATACCGCCTCCCACCATCGGTCCGTGTCGCTCGTCAACAACAGAGGAGGGGGCGAAAGGGCCCACGATGCTGCCGCGCTACCGACGGCGGGACACAGCTAATAAGCATGAATGGGTTCGTCTGTTGCTCCGGGAAACCAGACTAAGGGTCGCCCCTGTCTTCCCACATTCTTGGCGAGTCTTGCCTGTCCGCCATGACAGGTGTCCGTCACGGCCATTCTGGGAATGCGCTTATGTTCACGAGGCACGGCGGGAAGCTGTGGGTGCCTTCCCGGCGATAGCCCACGTCGTAAGGGGAAGGAGGGGGGGCTAGGGCTTTCACTTGGGCGCACAAACATACCACCGCATCGTGGTCTCGCCCCCCCCCCCCCTCACGTGTTGAGTCCGAGGGAAAGAATGTTGTCTTCGCGGTAGCGCATAGCGTCGGCTGTGGTACGGCGCGCTCTGGCCCGCTGACAGCTCCCTTGTCCTGGAATGTGCCCGGGAGGGCCGCACCTGGAACGGCCACGCAAATTGGGGAGGATAAAGCCTGTTTCCCCGCGGCGGCGGCGGCGGGTCCGGTTGGGTCCGGTTTGGCTTAAACCACTTCGTTCTGGTTGTCACTCTCAACGAGCATGGCTGGGTAATTGATGATGCCTGTCATCTGGGTCTCCGTCTACGCCGCGCCGTCGAACGTGGATCCTCGTAGCACACACAAGGAATGTACCTTGTAGCACACAAGGAATGTCACAGTTCTCTCAAAACATGGTTGGCAGCTGGCCAATATCCCTCAAGACAAAAGTATACTACAGCTGTATCTTACCGGTACTCACGTGCGGGGCAGAAACGTAGAGGCTAACGAAAAGGGTTAAGCTTAAGTTAAGGACAACGCAGTGAGCCATGGGAAAAAAAGAATGATGGATGTAACGTTAAGAGGCCGGAAACGGGCAGAGTGGGTGAGGGAACAAACGCGAGCTATTGATATGCTAGTCGAAATCAAGAGGAAGAAATGAGCTTAGGCAGGGAATGTAATGCGAAGGCAAGATAACCACTGGTCCTTAAGGGTAACGGACTGGATTCCTAGAGAAGGCAAGCGTAGAAGGGGGAAGCGGAAAATTAGGTGGGCGATTATTATCGATTGCGTTCTTTGGACTCTAGAATGTTTCTAATTTAATAATATGAGTTTGTTTTTCAGGGTACCAGACAGTACTTGCGTATTCCAACGTTGATATTCTAAATGTTTTGTAAGCTGAAAGTTTGACATAACGATTGTCCTTTCTAACCTTCGTCTTTAAGAAAAGAAGCTTGGGTTGAACGCATCATCAGTCGTTTTCAGCATGCTTTCTCAATATCGGTAATTGTGACGAAAAGATAGTTTAGTTTAGTTAAAATATTGGTATCCTTTCTGATGAATGGTGTTGTTATATAGCAATGATAATTTTTTTACATTTTCCCGGACAGAGAATAGGGCCAGCAGATAAGACCTCAGTTAGCACGGCATCAATCTGCCTAACGACAAAGGAATTAACCTTCCTCGCCGAACATGAGCGCTCTCAGAATAGCTCACCTAAGAGGCGTTTTTTTTTTGGCATGCAGGGCCCCGAGTTAGTTTCAGCATGCATTTGTGCCTTTGTGCAGAGTTTCCTTTCATTAACATGTCATCAAATTTTAAGCAATGTTATTGCTGGCTTTTTGATTTTTGTTTATGCGTCCTGTTATGCATTGAATTTTTAGGTTTGTTCAGCCGTGTTCTGTTGACGTTTTAGGTTTTATGCTGATGTTTTTAGCGTTTTTAGTCCTTCTTCGTCATTCCGTTGTTTTTTGCAAGGCGGCTTTCCGTCACATTCTTTCTATTATATGTTTTTGATTCGTTTAGGTTTTGTCTGTTTCTTCCCCTCTTTTGCCTTCCCGTCTTTTGCCCGTCTTTTGCCCAACTTAGTACACTCAGTGAAGTCATCGACCAAAGGGTGGCAAATAGAACTCGAAAACAGTCTCTCCAACTTCGTGGTTTAAAGACACTTCCTCCGTGGTCATATTGCCAGCTCACTGACAATCGCCCCACTGTTTTCCCGTCGGTGTCAGCAGCGTATCTGCCTCAAGGGTGCATATTATACACGGATGCATCACATTCTGCAGAGAGGGGAGTTACTGCTGTGTATAGTCCATCTCATCCGCATCTCAACTCTCGCGCGACGTATACTGCGCAGACGTGCACTCCCCTGGCATTGGAACTTCAAGCCATTTATAATGTCATTGCTTCCCTGCCGCTCATTCCAACATTCAATACAGTTCATATTTTCACCGATTCCCACGCCGCCCTTAAACAGCTTAAGGCTGTTAGACGGACATTCCAGATTTCACAATCAATTCATGTGCTCTGCGCAAAGTATCCATGTCCTGTGCGCATACACTGGATTCGCGGCCATGCCCAGGATCCACATAACATTCAAGCGGATGCTATGACTCATCTTCATACATCAGACGATCCGCCACCTTCCCCTCTTCCCCCAGATCCGTTCCTGTCCCATGTTTCCGATTCCGAAGTTCTGCGCCAGCGAACACGCGCTCTAATTCCTCCGTGTTCCCACCCTCTCCACCGTAGTCTTACTCGGCAGGAGGAGGTATCCGTGCGCCGGATTCGGGCAGGGGCGGCTCTGACACCATCTGTCCGTCATCGGTGGCGTGCCAAAGATCTGCCAGCACCTGACAGGTGCCCTCACTGTAGCGCTGCACCGGACATTTGTGATGTGCGGCACTTGTTGTGGACGTGCCCAGCGACGGCTGCTATAAGAAAACGGCTCCTCAGGGAGGTGGGCCTGCGGTGGAACCGCGAAAGTGACTACGTGAAGTGGACTATGGACAACCGTTTCATTAGCAACATCTGCGACAACCTCAGCGCAACGGGTCTTCACTCCTTCTTTTAACTCTCTATCCCGTGCATTCCTTCCCCCTTTCCTTTTTTTTCAACTTTTGCCTCATGGCACACTTAATAATCGGTTTTTGGGGCTAATTATTAAGTGTGCCATGAGGCAAAAGTTGAAAAAAGGAAAGGGGGAAGGAATGCACGGGATAGAGAGTTAAAAGAAGAAGTGAAGACCCGTGGCGCTGAGGTAGTCGCAGAGGTTGCTAATGAAACGATTGGCCATAGTCCTCGAATAAAAAAAAAATGTGCCCATATATTTTATTGACGTAAATGAAATAGCCAGTATCTCACAGCCATGAAACATCCCGCCGCAAACGCAAGATGAAGTAAAGTGTAGGAGCATTGCAATGGGGAAAAACACTGTGAGCCTCAGGTTGTGGCGCCGTCCGACGATTCCACGCTGTGGCGCTCACTTCGGCGCTCCCAGCCGGTTCTTTTGTGTGAGCTACGCAATGCGGAAGATGAAAATAAAGCAGAGTGGCACGCGCTCGGGGCACACGACAACTACCTTGTTAATTTTTTAAATTTTTTCAATAATATTTCTATTCTTACAATTATCATTATCATTTAACTACTCGGCTATATAAACATCAGCCTCGATCTCCTGCGTGCGTTCTGCATTTCCCGTTTCATTTCGTTGTTCCTTTTTGTTTATTTCTTCCGTCCTCACCAATCATTTTAATTTCGTCCAGGAATTATTTACCTGAAAAACTCTCTGTTCCCCCAATTCTTGGCCAATCCCGCTATGTGGGCATGTGCCATATTATGAGGACAACAACAACAACAACAGTTCAGTCCCTGGAGCCTGTTATGTTGCACCTCTAATTTTGGAGCTGCGCTGCAACCCCGCGATTTCCCGACAGTGGTGTCTCCGGACAGAGAAATGACCGACCCCATCAATCTACCGTCCTGAGGCGAACTTCTGATGATGCTGCCTCGCGCACACGGGACGTTGCAGCAATTAAGCTCCGCCTGGAATCGTTCTGAGGAGAGAACCCTCAGGTGTGTTTCGTCCAGGCGTAAGACATTTCCCATCTATTCCGCTTAACCTCGGAGTCGTCTCAGTTTCGCAAACTACTTTCCTGTCTTTCGGCTGAGGTGGATTAAGAAGCCGGGGACGTCATCTCTGGACCCATGGGCGATGACCAATATCAGAACTTCCACCAGAACATGCTGGATTGCACCACAGTGTCCGAAAGCATGCGCCTTCAGCCCCTGCTCACCAGCGAAGAGCTTGTAGATCGCTGCCCCTCCCTGCTGCTCACTCGCATGCGGCAGCTCCTGGGATCAAGCATCGTGGATATCAACGTTGCGTTGTTGCGGGAGCTTTTCCATCTGTGCCAGCCGCAGTCCACCCGCCTCGTTCTGTGTGCTGCAGCTGACGTGGCTCTTGACGTCCTGCGGACGTCTTCACATGGCCAAAGCGGTTCCGCCTCACGTTCTTGCCACCGTTCTGATTCCCCGAGCGATCCACGCTTGCGCATGTCTCCCACCTTGTTTATGTGCTGTATCATAGTACTTAGCAGCTTACCTATGCAACTCGTCTCGAAGTGCGGCGCGAAATCACTGATGGCGGCAATGGACCTCTCCTTTGCGCCCAACTGCCTTTTCTTAGTCCTGGAACGAATTTCCGGCCTATGCTTCTTCGTTGACTCTGGTTTCTAGGCCAGCGTACTGCCGGTCCCGAAGTCAGACCGCAGTTCCAAATCAACTGGACCTCCTCTTCGTGCGGCTAAATCTTCCTCTATCGCCAGCTCAAGGCTGCGCTCACTGCGCTCCTGGACCGAGAGCACTTTGTCGGCCACCTGCCCATGATACTTTTTGGCGTGCCTTCCGTCCTTTGCCATCACCTTGGCTGTTCACTGGCCGAGCTCCTCTTCGGTGCATTCCTGGCCTCCTCGAGACTTGTTCGTTCCTTCTGCTCCCTTGCCACCTTCTCTGAACTACCACCAGCGCTTACAGTACTCTGTTCGACGTCTGCGTCCGGCCCCGCCTCGACCTTCCGATAATCGCATGTCCGTGCACTCAGAGCTTGCGTATTCGAAGCACTTTTTTTTCCGGCGAGGCGCTATAAAGGCGCCTCTTGCACCCTCCTAAAACGGACCGTACAGCGTCCTCCACAAGACTCCCAAATGCATGGCTATCCTAAAGAAAGGTCACGAGGAAGTGGTATCGTTGAACCGCGTCAAACTGGCCTTCATCTAGACGCCTCACGCGAAACTCCAGCGAGCAGCCACAAATGCACACCAAGCGCATCCCCTCGGAGAGGGCTGTCAGCGTCATCAGGTCCACGCGGCACCCATTCACGGGATGCTGCGAATGGGTGCCGCGTGGATCTGATGACGCTGACAGCCCTGTCCGAGGGGGCGTGCTTGGCATGCTTTTGTAGCGGATTGATGCGGTTGTTCAGCTTGCCTCACAGCTGTTAGACGTGTGTGCTTTCTCATTGGCCGGCAGCGCTGTGATGCGGCAAGACTCACTTCCACGGCTTTTGGCGATGATGGTCAGCCTGATCCGGTTTCCTTTCACCCAGCATCTCTTCCTACTGGTGTCAGCCGCGCCCTTGCTGTGTCCTTTCAGGGTTGCGTATTGGCCCGCTGGGCCTGTCTCATTTCATGCTACTGTGTTCTAGAACGCTTACGACACCAACTCAACACCATAAAGGCCATAAGGACCGAGTACTAGACAAGAAGCTTCAGGAGCCAGTGGCGGAATTCCTTCAGAACTTGGCGTGCTAACATCTGTGCACTTACTCCGTCCTAGCGGGCACCACTGCGGATCATTACCGCGTGGCCATACACCCTCGTATTGAGTAACAGCGCTCCGTCCCCGTCACCTAAAGCCCGGAGAGTCTTTCGGGCACCATGCTGCATGTGTTCAATGGCTCACGCGGCAGTCGCGGAAGGAGGTCGTTTGACACCGTGTCCCTGGTGAAAACGGAAGTGTTGGATACCCGAAGTATAGCGCCTGGTTCGATTGAGGCCTCTTGATTCTGTCCGCGTCGCTATGCTTTTCGCCGTGGAAAGAAGCATGGTACTGCGTGCCACTCAGGGGTCCCCGTCGTTCTCCGGACGAAGCTCCGCATTGCGCGCCCTCGCACTACTCACATGGTTGGCCCATCCACGCCTGGCCACACCTACTCGGTTGCTGCTTACTCCCACCGTATGCCATCGTTCCACGATTCTCTGGAAGGAGCAGTTTCCTCCACGTCCAAACGTCCTGCAGTCCCACCGTCCCATGGTCTACTCTTTTTTTCCGCACTGGATTTTCCGCATGTCATGGTCGACATAGTCATCTTGCTTCTTACTGGGATGGCCATGGTTGAAGTCAGGGCAGCTGTGAACATCGTGGTTGGGTTTCTTATAGAGGCAATCTTAGCTGCCTCTGCCGTCCAGTGCCCACATGCACACTTTTGCCTGCGCTGCAGTGGAGCGAGTGGGTCCCCTCGTCTTCTATATGCGCTTGGTCGGGACGACGTCTCGCCATCTATAGCCCGGTTTGGCCTATCATCCTTGGATGGGGTGGAAATTCGACTGAGCGGCCTGCCCGTGCCCACCCTCCTCCCGCCACCAGATTTGGGCCGGAGTAGTTTCTGCTACTAGGCTTTCTTGTGGTGCAACGGCAGCGGTAAGAGTGGGACCACCGGACCCTGTATGAGGTTGAAAATCCCCAGGTGAGGGCGCAGTAGCCTCTCCGCGACGGTGTGAGCGTGTCGCAGCCAACGATGGCCGTTGCCCATGTGCACGCGCAGGTCGGGAGGGTTACTGACTGGGCGCGTGTAATCCGGCTGAAAATAAGGGCGGTTTGAAATCGAATACACCAAATTAAGTCGCGCGGTCTTCTCTCGGTACGAAGAGTGTACTACCCAGCCGCGTACATGTAGACTTCCGATTCCAAGAAGCTTGGTGCCACTCGGTGCATAAGGCTGGGAGAACCAATCCTGAGTTTCGGGGAAGTCGCCTTCAGAACTTAAGACGGGATAAGTGACAGAGCTAGTAGGCCACCCGGGCTATTATATATATATGTGTATGTATATTTGTTGTTTTTTCTGCCCCATTATAAGTAGTTTCCTTTAAGCGACAGATTTATCGAAATATTAACCTCCCATTGACTGGCACTGCAAATTTAAAGAAATTAGAAACATTTCCCTGTGAACTTTAGTTTCGGTGACTGGTGGCTTCGTTCGTGTGTGTGTGTGTGTGTGTGTGTATACACACATGGAAACAAGACGTAACCAAAAAACAAGCACGATATTATTTCCTGTGCAGCAAAATGTAATAGCAAACCCAATTTCGAACCTCCACGTTATATTTTCCGCGCGCTTACGACAGACTGAGGCTTTAGGGCACATTTCAAAGCGCACTTTAAGCAGAGATTGTTAGCGCTCATTCACTTTTCCTTTAAGCTGCGCCTCAGTGGCCCCCCGCTCCAAATGCACTGCGTTTGCAAATGCGGCGAGCTTGTGCCCCACGAAATAAGGGAAAATACTTGCCGTTCAGTGTATCGGCGGGAAAAAAAATTGCACTGTAATCCGCGCTTGGCCTAGATTACTCAACTGTAGAAATGCATGCGTGCTGCTCAATATTTTGTGCATTCACAAGTACCAGTATAAGGAAGGTAGTTACTAAACAAGTCTTTATGCACTCATTTTTGTACGTCATTTGCAAGCACCGACATGGCAGTGGCGGTGACGTGGCGTGCACTTCATGTGCACAGTCGGAATCATCAGTAGTGGTAGTGACGTCACACCACAATCAACCAATGAGAGGGAGACGCCGTTCACTACACGTCACGGCAGATGACGGATGAGAGTTTGGCATTGTGACAGGTGCGCATCATTCAGAGCGTGTGGAAATTTCCCAGTGCTGTGTGGTTGATCCGTCGAGTCTTGTGACAGGGAAGGGTAACGTGGCTAAGGAGTAGTGAACCGTCGAAGTAGCGCTTCTTAGTCGTGTCAACTGTCGTTTAAGATGAAATCCGCGCCTTCAGCGGGTGCCGGAGCATCTGCTAATGGAGACCCGTTTCCTTCGCGGTGTCATGGCAGACCTCGAAGCAATGGTCCTCGACAGACGGAGGCGGAACGTCGTGCCCTAACAAAGGTGCCTCTGGACTAGCACTTGAGGCTGCAGCAGTGCAGCTTAAATGTCAAAACGATGCAGAACTCCTAAGCAAAAAGCCCGTAGCAAAGCGGCGTAGGCTACAGGAGAACGTGGAGTTGCGAAAGAAGGCTAAGAGATATGCGTCAGGCACTGGACGCCATTAGAAGAGCCAGCTCGTGAGCGTGCTGCGAATACTGATAGAAGACGTTTGGTGCAGCGGTTTCTAACGCTCTCTTGTTCGGCTTCCTAAGGTTTGGTCAGGAGTTTGCAATTTTTTTCCACATGCCAAAAATAATCACACACGTAGAGAACAAAGTCGGGCACTAAAAAGCGTGTGAGGGAGGCTACGAACCCTATAGACAACGCATCGGAAATAAACGCACTGTGCGCTTTCCTGAAGGATTAATAGATCCAGCATTTTCAAGGAGTCCTTCTCTGGTCACTTCTTGGGAATACTGTGCTTCCATAAGCAAATACAGTTTATCCTCGCCTTTTATTTATTTTCGCTGTCCTCCGTGTTCGTCGATGCCTACGCTCTAAGCCAAAAATATGTCCAGATGGGCGTGAAATCACTAGCCCTAAGCCGGCATTTGTGATTTTCCCAAAATTGACTTTATTCCGTCAAGAGGGCCTAAATAATTTAATTTCTGCAAAGGGACGTTTTCTCGGCCACACAAGAAATTTTTATTATTGCCTTTAGCGGAACGGTACGCGGTGTGGAGGGAAAGTTTTTCACCCATACAGGTAGGTTTTGTAATGTAGAATCAGTTAAGTTTTTATTTTCTCAGAGGAAGAAAGAATCAGTGCTTCATCTCATAGAGGTCATGTCCGGCAAGTGGCGCGCTCGTAGTTGCACCACAAGCGATTAAAAAATCATGCCGCCCATGTATACACTGCCATGAAAGTGGAAGCGGCTTCTAAAAAGTTCGTGTACAATGCAGTTTTTCCTCTTAATAAACTAATGGAACCGAAAACAAATTCCCGCATAATAAGGCAACCAACCAATGAATGATTACTCCTAGTATTTCAGTAGTGGAAATATTTGATACCAGTGGCACTGCGATGCCCGTGAAAAGAGCGGAGGCGAGGCGCGCGTTTGTTTTTCTGCGAACGTTGTCAGACGCTGTGCCACCGATCAATTTAATCGTGCTCATGAATTTCTGTGACCGCAGAACCTTTACTGCTATTTAGCGTTCAGCGACCACGTAGAAAGGCAAGGGTGCCTCAATTTTCAGCAAATGCGGAAATGAAGCGCATGTTTTGCGCAAATTAGTACATCAGTGTGGAGCATCAACGTGGTAAGCCCTTAGTTGCAAGTGGAAGCCCTTCGAAAATTGGTGAAATCGTCTACGAAACCTCTTGTGATATTGATGGGGCTGAACCTACGGGATATCGATTGATAAACATTACTCCCTTCTAAGCGTTTCGAAGCAAAGTTGCAGCATACAATGGGTGTTGATATGGCAGCCTTCAAGTTGAAAACATGGGAAAGCGTAACGGTCTGATGGCGGTAATCAAAATTGACGCGTTAATTTTGGGCAAGCACAGCGTTCTTGAAACCACGACACTTCTTGGAGATGCTTATGAAGTGAATATTAAGGTTTCGTATGCGCTGCGCTCTATCAGCAAAGGTCGGGAATGTGGCACCTCGTTTTATGATGTATTCAACGTGCCTCCACCGTCAACAAAGATGATATTCAACCTGAAAATAGTGCAGGCCACAAATATTCTGCGGGAGAAAGCATGTAAGCAGCCACAGACGAAGAGCCGTCGTTAGCAGCTATTTATAGTATTGCTGTAACTGAGAACGGCAACTGGACGAAGTGAGGGCATTCATCATTGTATGGCGTTTTAACTGCTATCTCGACTCACACCGGCAAAGATTTGGACTCTGAGACTCAGCTCAGGTTTTATCACCTTTGTGCAAGGAGTCCTCAAAATAATTAAATCAGGCACGTCTGCAAATCACACACACTGGTTCTAGTGCAGCTATGGAAGCCAGCGGTGCAGTCAAGATTTTCTCTCACTACATCGAAACCCATGAGCAGACGTACACAATGTACATTGGGGACGGTGACTGTGAAGCTTTCTTGGCTGATAGGAGCCTAAACCCGGACCGCGACGTAGAGACAGCCAAATCCAGTGGTCATATGCTGAAGAAAATTGCAGCAAGGCTTGGAAACACCAAAAACTGTCACAAGGGTGAAACTCTGGCAGACGGCAAGGCTATGCCTGGCAAGTGATTACTGACCGAAAAGGAGATAGATTCACTTCAGTAATATTACGAAGTATTACACGATAACATCCATAACCTTGAAGCGATGAGAAAAGCACTGCGGGCAATATGCTTCCACAAGCTCCCCATTGAAGAAAATTCGAATCACTGCATGTGTTCATCACGAGAATCTTCGTGCTGTGGCTAGAACAGTAGTCGTGCTCTAGGTTCTCCAGAACTATACCAACAAAAGCACTGTCTCCCGAAAGCACAGATGGAAAACATCAAGCAAGTTTTTCAAGCACTTGCAGCAGCTTAGATTCTCAGGAGGTGCCTTGATGACTGAACGCAGAACGCTAACAATTCTCTTAATCTCTTGATCTAATGCAGCTGTCCCAAGACAACATTTCTGGGGCCTTGCACAGCAAACGCTGCTGTGTGTGCCGCAGTTAGCTTCTGCAATGATGAGAACAAAGCAAGGAAGCAAGTTCTTAAGACATCAGGTATAAAACCTGGAGCGATTTTTAAGCTAGCCCTAAATAAGATGCACAATGCTTAAATAGTCAAGGCTGAGTGTCAAGTCTCTGCTGAGAGGAAACTATAGAGAGTGTTAGAATAGGGGACCTACGTCAAGGCTTGGGGTCCCCAAAGAAATAGCGGGCCCAGCGCTACGTACGTATGCGCCAGTGAGTTTTAGAATAGGGGGCCTTCACTACGAAGAGGGGCCAGGCTTGCGTTTATCGATTGAAGCGCCACTACTGCAAACCAAAAAGATACTCTTAAAAAAGATTTGAAAACATGAGTTTATTTCTTCATCACAAACTTTTGCTATTCCAGGCATACAATTTAAGAATAAATATTTTATCAAGTGATTGTTTTTAAACAGCCTTTTTGTTTTTTAAGTCGATGCGAAATCGGTCAGCCAAGTCATCTCCATGGCGACCAAACAATATGGGTACCCGTTATGCCCAGCAGCTCTGTATGCAGGGAACCAATCTGGAAATTTGGCGCATTTCATCGCAAAACTTTGTGGTGCGGGCATCTGCAGACAAAAGGAAATCTTCATGTGTCTTCCGTTTGCCATGGACTTTATACACAGTGTAGCGGGGACAACGAATCGGTGGTGAAGCGAGAGGCCCCGCTTCGATGGGCGCCGCCATGTTGCCTGAACGTAGAACTGCGTTGGGGCGCAGGCCTCTTTGAACTTCCCATGATTTCTGACGTCAAGCGACGCATACTCAGTGAGCTTAGCAGCTGTAAACACGAAAGCAGTCTGAAAATGTTTCGTGTTTTATCACTAAAATTTTGTTGTTCAGGTAAGTTCAGACAAAGCGAAAGCTTCGTGCGCCTTTATTTGGCCGTAAACGTAGGACACACCGTAGCGGCAGCGACGAATTGATGGTGAAGCGAGCGGTCCCCGCTTTGATGGCCGCCGCCATGTTTCCTACGCTATCTGACTTTAGGTGGTCACGCTATTTCGCCGATTTAGCGTTAGCGTTACGCAATCACCCAAACACCCAAGGGCCATTAGCGTTTTGCGCATGCGCAGTAGCGTCCCGCTATTCCCCGATGCCCCAAAGCGATTGGGTGACCCTATACTAAAACTGACTAATCAAGGAAGGCCTAGGCGAGCGCCAGAAAAGGTTTTGGAAAAAGCATCTAATGAAGGTGATGCTTCAGACTACGCCGCAGGTGGATATTAGACTGATGGCCGAAGGGTTAAAATTTGATAACAATATTTCTGAAAACGCGCTTTTCAGTTGTATAATTATTATTTTCTGTGCAAAGCTTGAACGTTCTTTTTTCTTAATTTCATTCAGTTATTTCTCAGTGCTCGTTGCAGAGATTGAACGAAAAATATAATTTTTCAAATAAAACATTTTTATTCGCAACTTTCTCTACCCGAACACACTAAATTAAGAATCGAAAATCAAAAAGAAATTATATTTCCAGAACGCAATAAAGCACCTTGTTTCGCTAGGCTCAGTTGCAATGAAAGCGGGTAGTAAAGAAAGCGTGGGAGCACTTTCTTTGCTCAATAAGAAAAAGTTTTTTTTTTTTAATTTTCTTTTACCACAGTCTGGAATGTGTTCTATTTATCAATTTATAAATTGTATACCATTCAATATCTTGGTCGAATTTTGTGTGGAAAGCATCGTACCATTTAAATATGTGCGCAAATGTTCAATTGTTTGTAGAGATTGCAAGCTGAGATATTTGTCAAACACTATAAAGTCGTCTGTCTGGGTACCATTGCCATTTAATGAGGAAAGTACGGGAGATTATTTTACCTAATCAGAGACGTATGTTTATGACGCCTCTTCGCTCGTTTGAGCTTCTCTTCGACCTGCTGCACTCTGCTACATTTACAGGAATGGATGAAGTCTACATGCAAAGCGGTTGTTACAGTGCACTAGATGCATTGCACAGTAAGTACAGTACACAGTACAGTAACACATTTCCGGCGCTATGGGGGATGAGGGTGGCGTAATGATTAGCAGTTGCGCAGCGCTTTAACTCTCTCTGCATAAGTTACTGAAGCGGCACTGCGCAGGGGATCGCGAGTTACAGCATGAGAAATGCGAGATATTGTGCAGCAAAGCAGACGAGACGGAGATGTTAGCTTAGGTATCACGTGGCATAACAGCATAATTTAGGGCCCCTGACGGGGGCGCTGCACGCCACTGCAAGGGTGACACGCCGGCGAATACCTTCGATGCGAGCGGTAGAAGGATTGTCCAGTAGGATGCAGCGGCAGCAGTAGTGGCAGGAGAGTGGGGCCTCCGATGTGCCAGGCCGGCTGACATGTTTGCGCGCACTGATACCCACAGCACGTGCAGTATTAACTTCTCACCCCGAAGGCAAAAAACTATCAGTGTCGCATTCCATGAATGCAGCACCAACCACACACGCCGGCGCCGTCGCCATCCCGCACAAGCCGAGTGCGCGGAACCATCGTTCGAACAGTCCGAGAAGCAGTGTGATATAGTCCGGCGACCTACAAACTGCATGGGCGCCCTTGGGGTACATGCAAAATAGTGTGGGAGCGCAGACCCACCTGTCCTTTCGAGGACCAACTTACACAGTAGGACGAGCGGTGCAGGTGTTAGCATAGGGGCTATAAACAGACGCATGCCAGCACTATAGAGACGCGTGGAAAGGAAGCTGAGCGCCTCGCACTGGCAGCGTCGGGGCATGCAGACGGACCGCTGAAGTAGCAGGGCCGCTTGCAGGGCCGCGGCAAAAAAAAAACCTCGCTTCCCTGTTGCCTGATATTATATGAAGGCATTTAATGCCTAAATGCTTCTTCCTCTATTCACAATATCAAGGAACTGAGTAGCGAGGTGGAGCTGCAATAAACGTTTTCCCAAGAAATCGCGTCCCGGAAGCTTTTGTCCTCAGCAGTACATCCAAGAATAGTCACCTACGAACGACCTGAGCGGAACTTAAGTTGCGCGGGGGACTATGACTAGGGCTTCACTGTAGCGTTTGTCATTGCTGGTGCGTACCGGAAAGGAGGCTGAGATGTCAGATGCGCGTTGGAAGAAACGCTGACCGGTGTCCATGCACGCCGCGACTGTTCGAACTAGAGTGTACCCTGCGGCGGCCCTATTTTTATACATGCTTCCGAAAGGCACACAAGCCCGATTGAATCGCACAAAGGCTTTAATATATTTTAGGCAAAGCCGACAGGTAGTGCATTTGGAGCAGCGAAGTTGCCGCCAGCTGTTCAAGCGATAGGCCTTAACTGGTTGCTAGGTAGCCTACCGGTACTTGCCCATTCATATATGGACTTCGCTAAAGTAACCGACTCCACCGAAGTAATTTAAAATATATCCACAGTAAACACACCGCACTTCACAGCGCCAAGACAAAAAAGCGCAGTAAAAGCTGTGTAGTCAACGGCTGCGCCCGCCATTGCGAGCTGCCATAAAGGTCTCCACCTTCCACGTGGTAATACGGAGCACGCCACGACAGCACCGCCGAGCGCCGTTCTGCCGGCAGGTTTTGCTAAGTTCTAGCTGATTTTGTCAAAATTAACTTGCACAGCCTATATAACATTTGAATCTTGCGTTAGTCGTCCTTGTAAATTGTGAGTTTTATATCAGTGTCACGGATCTCTCCAGAGAACACTCGGACCGAAAGAATGGACTAGGCGACGGGTGTACCCACACAAACGCACATTTAATACACCCTACGCGACACACACACTAGAACACAACACTAACAAAACTAACACAACACACAAAGGCTATAAATACACACGACCCGGGCACACTACTACCAGCGTCTACTACTAGCGTTCTACTATTCGTGGTCGGCGTTCATGCTCACGGTTGGTTCGGTGTGGCTGCAGCGTTGTATGGATCCAGTAGGCGGCGTCGAGGCGGCGTTCGCCGTGCTTGGGCTGGCGTCGCTGGCGGTGTTCGACGTGCTCGGGCTGGCGTCGCTGGCTGCGTCGTACAAGCTCCAGGTCCAAACGCCCGTGGAGGTGATGCCGGTGTTGTTGGCGTTGGGGGCACCACCCGGATGGGTGTCAACAGCGCTGGAGACACCCCTGTCCGTAGCAGGTGGTAGCGTCCTCTGTTGACTCCCCGGAACGGGCTCAGGCACGGCAGGCAGACCATGATGCGATGTCGTGGAACGCGAGCTCACCTTAGCAGTAGCCGGCGTCGCTCTCTTCCAGCCAAAGTGTCCCTGACCCGCCGGAGCCTCCGCTTCTCTGCTGTTCCCCCCGTGCCTCGCTCTCACTCACCCTTTTATAGCCTCGGTGTTAGTACACGTAAGCCTTGTCGTCGTCTTCTTCTCTTCTCCACTAATCATCTTTCTGCACCTCGCCGAATGCTTCTCGACCAATCATCTCTCTCCACCTCACCGAATGCTTCTTCCTCTTCTTTATTCTTCGGTTAATTCACGTCGCTTCTTCACACCCTTCTTTAAAATTTAATTTAGGCTCCTTAATATATGTGACAAGGGCCCCCTCTCTCAATAGTTTTTCCATGAAAAACAGCTCACGTCATCCTCATCTTCAGGCCATCCAGCCAACCTACTATCTTCTGTGGCGATTCAGGCCCCAGCACACAATACACCGCAGGGGTCCAGCACACACCAAACGCACACCACTAACACAGCAAACCAAATTGCGTGTTCAGAACACTAACACACCACTGCCGCTGTCCGTACAGAGTCCTTAATAAACATGTTCGCGTCCACAACACACTCCCTTATATGATCACAACACCAACAACAGCAACAACAACAACAAGATAAATCCCAGAGATACATTAACACAACAACAACAACAAGATACATATCTCAGAGATACATAGAGCTGTTCAGTTGGCTCTACTCCTGAAGTCCGCTCTAACGTTATCTCTGCCTTTAATATATTCAACCTGAAATGAGTATTCTTGCAAGGCCAAACTCCATCTCATAACTTTACTATTGTTCATTTTGGCCTTGGTTAAATATTCAAGCGGCTGATGATCTGTCTGAATCCTGAAATGTCTACCATACAGATAAATGCGGAATTTCTTTACCGCCCACACCACCGCCAAACATTCCTTTTCAACGGTGGAGTAGTTGCGTTCACTTGCCGATAATCTCTTGCTTGCAAAAAATACCGGATGTAGCACGCGATTCTCTTCTTGCAAGAGTACGGCTCCTAAAGCTCGGTCTGATGCGTCAGTGCGAAGCACAAACTCTAACCATATTCGGAGCAAGCAGAACGGGCGATCTTGCCATATGTCCTTTTAACATCACGAATGCATTTTCATGTTCAGCAGTCCAATTCAGCTTATTGCTTGACCCCTTCTTAGTGAGTTCGACAAGCGGGTCGGCTATGTGGGCATAATCGGGAATAAAGTCCCTGTAGTATCCCGTTAAGCCCAGGAACGACTGTACCTCTTTCTTGGTCGTCGGTGTCTGGGCCTGCTGTATTTTGTCCAAGATGTCGTCTTTCGTCGAGATACGGCCCATCCCCAGCTTGTGACCGAGAAAAGAAATGGCTTCAAAGCCCACCTCACATTTCGCCGGTTTTATGGTCAACCTGGCTAGCTGAATTCTATCAAATAGTTTTTCCAATGTAATTACATGCTCTTCCCACGTATCTGTTGCCACAAGGACGTCATCAATATAGTGTTCTACATTTTGGAGCCCATCCAAAACCTTCCTCATCACCTTCGTAAATATTTAAGATGCTGTCTTCAAACCAAAAGGCATGAATTTAAATTGCAATAAACCCGCCGAACACGAAAAGGCAGTCTTCTCTTTAGAAGAATCTTCCATTGGTATTTGCGAATACCCTTAAGTCAAATTTAGAAAAAACCTTTTGTGAGCCACCTTAGCGAACACCATGTCAGCTCTTGGTATGGGTTCTGCATCGTGTACTATGATGTCATTTAACCGCCGAAAATCTACACACAGTCGGTTAGTACCATCGGGTTTTTTGACAACCACAAGAGGCGCATTGTATGCTGACCACGACCTCTCAATCACACCAAGCTCCAACATGTCCCGCACCTCCTTTTCTATTGATTCTTGAACTGCTAAAGGTAGTGGGTATTGCTTCACGCTGATTGGTCTATCTGTAGAGAGATCAAATCTGCAACATGACATCCGTTTTGCCCGGCACATCTGAAAACACATCTTCTTTGCTTTGGAGTAGGGGCTTTATCTGTGAACTTCAGTCGTCATTCAAATTGGGGTTAACTAACACCTTATCCCAACCTACAGTTTCCTTCCCACTGCATGTGTGCATCTCGACAACATCATCTGTCTCCTCGGCTACTACCGAGCATGCTACCTTGGGGGTACACTGAACGGGAACTCTTTCTTCGTACTTTTTCAACATGTTTGCATTTAACACCTTCTTGGTGTTATTTATCAGTAACTCATAATCCATGTCACTTTTCTTCTGCGTCACAAGCTAAGGGCCCTTCCACTGCATCAGTAACTTATTATGATCCGTGGGTAGCAAGATGAGAACCTTGTCGCCCGGATTTAAATTCCTATGAGTGGCTTTCTTGTCATAGTAGCCCTTATAGCGTTCGCGCGCCCTTTCCAGGCCTTGATGGGCAAGCCTGCATGTTTCTTCCAACTTGTCCCGCAACTCAAGAACGTATGTGTAAGGTGTTTTGAGATCTGATGCAATCTCCTTATTAGCCCACAGCTCCTTGAGTATTGTAAGTGGACCTCAAACGGTTCTCCCATACATCTCCAAGGGCGAGAAACCAAGACTCGTTTGTGGTACTTCGCGGTAAGCGAACAAAAGAGCTGGGAGATATCTATCCCAATCAGTAGGTCTCTCCTGGCACATTTTCTTGATCATATTTTTGAGGGTGCCATTGAACCGCTCTACAAGCCAATTACACATGGGATGGTACGGCGTCGTCAGTAACTGTCTTACTGACAAAAGGCGGTTAAGCTCCTTCATTAGCTCCAATGTGAAGTTCGAGCCCCGGTCACTCAAAATTCTCCTCGGGAACCCATAACGTGAAAACATTTCCACAAGACCTTCCGCCACTTGGATGCTGTCAATAGTTCTCAGTGGAATAGCGTCAGGATAACGAGTGGCCACGTCAACTAGAGTAAGCACATATCTATTGCCTTTGGCGGATACTGGAGAGATTGGCCCCACAATGTCAATTGCAAATCGCTGAAACGGTAGGTCGATGGTTGGCATCTTTTCCAGAGGTACGGGACCAACTCTTCCCTTCGGAACTGTGCGCTGGCACACATCACATGAGCGAACAAAGCGCTTAACGTCACTCTGAACCCCCGGCCAAAAGAACTCCTCGGTGATGCTAGACACCGTTTTTTGAACACCCTGGTGTCCGGCCATAATGGCGTCATGTCCTAAGCGTAGCACGGTCTCTCGCATATCTCTCGGTAACACCAGCTATTGGACCCGCCTTCCTGAACTAAATATGCACTCCCTGTGCAGAAGACCATTTACCAATTGATATTCGAAGCACGTGCGACTCTTCTTTCTTTTCACTTTTTCCCCGACTCTTTCGAAGCAGGTCTTCAGGCTCGGGTCTTCTTTTTGCCTAATTGCAATTTCTCCTGGTGTTACGCTCAAACACATCGCACTAGGAGTAGAGAGCGGACGCTACGTTGCTCGGGCTGTCGCTTGAGCTCTTGTCTCTACTGCCGACGAAAAACTGACTGCACCCGTCTGAGCTGTCACGGGCCTTTCCTCCTTTGGATGTTCCTCAACGCCGAGCATCCTCCACTCAGGATCGGGGTCTTCGACACTTCTTGCACCCGTAATATTTCCCAGGATGAGATCGTAGATGGGTTGGTCTACGCATTTTGCCACTACCTGCCCAGTATAATATGGCGTGGACACTAGAATCCTAGCTTCAGGAAGGTACCTTACTGTGCTGTCTACCAGAGTTACGGCCGAGGCTTCCCCTGTAAGATCCTCGTCCTTCACCAGGCTTCTACGCACCAAGACTGTGTTAGCTCCGCTGTCTCTAAGCACCAATATAGGACGGTCCCCTATTTGCCCAACCACCACTGGCATTGCTGCTTTCGACTCGGGTGTTCCACTCACTGCCTCATTTTCCAGCGGCGTTTGCTCTCCTTTCAGCTGTGGAACTTCGGACGGCGTGAAAAGTTCTACCCTTGAGTCGACAACGTATGCAGCTCGGTCCTGCGTTCTGTATCGGCACTCATCCAGAGCATGACCCCTCTTACAACCATGACACACAACCTGTGTTTTCTGGGCATCGCTACTAGTCCGACAGTGAGCTGCACGGTGTCCCACCTTGCCGCAGAGAAAACACCTTACTGGCGCCTTAGACGCACCGCCATAAGCTCTTGGTTTTGCCGCCTCTGTCCTCTAGGACCTTTTCGGTTTCCTCCTTTGCCTTACTCAAATTTTTTAACCCTTGAGCCTCGAGGAATTGGTCTACAGTGTCGGCGAACTCTTCTAATGAACACAACTTTCTTTCCTTCAGGAATAGCGCCAGCTTTGAGCTGCAACACGCTAAAAATTGCTCTGTGACCAGCTTGTCACGCACACCTTCAAAAGTCTTTTCTGTGTTTGACATATCAAGCCACCTATCAAAATAGTTGGATAGCCTGCAGGAAAACTGCTTAGCGGTTTCCGTATCCTCAGGTTTCGCGGTGCGCAATCTCTCACAAAACCCTCTGCCGTAAGCCTGAAACTTTGTAGGAGTGCCTTTTTGACTTTCTCGTGGTCCATAGAATCAGCAGCAGGCATCCTTCCAAAAACATTCAGCGCCTCTCCAACTAAACACATGCTAAATGCCGTTGCCCATTCACTGCGCTCCCAGCCTTACCCCAAAGCTATCCGCTCGAGTCGTTGCAGATATCCATCCAAATAATCTCTCTTGTCATCGAAAGGAGCCATCAGCTTCCTTTGGCAAACTCTGGCCGGTCTAGGAGATTCTGTACCCGCTAAGGAACGCTGATCATTGTCCGTGATCTCCTCATATCCTCCCGCGGCATGCGCCTGTTTCCACAAAATAAACTTCTTCTCCCGTTCTATCCTCCTTTTCTCCTGTTCTTCTGCCTCGCGGGCTCTTCTAGCTTCTCGCTCTTCTGCCTCGCGAGCTCTTTTCGCCTCGCTCTCTTCTGCATCACGAGCTCTTTCTCTTCTCGCTCTTCCGCCTCGCGCGCGTCTGCGCGTGCTTGCGCCCTTTCCTCTCTCTGCCTCTTTGCCTCCTCGTCATAGAGACGCATCGCCTATTCTTTGCTTAACCCCAGCTTGAGCGCCAGTTCTAACGTTTTTGCCAAATCCATACTTTCTGCCGTCGAGAGATCGAAAAAATTCGAGACAAATCAAAAAGAAAAAAAAGGAAATGACTCCTGGCACACGCTCGCCACTTATCTTTGTCACGGATCTCTCCGGAGAACACTCGGACCGAAAGAATGGACTAGGCGACGGGTGTACCCACACAAACGCACATTTAATACACCCTACGCGACACACACACAAGAACACAACACTAACAAAACTAACACAACACACAAAGGCTACAAATACACACGACCCGGACACAGTACTACCAGCGTCTACTACTAGCGTTCTACTATTCGTGGTCGAAGTTCATGCTCAGGGTTGGTTCGGTGTGGCTGCAGCGTTGTATGGATCCAGTAGGCGGCGTCGAGGCGGCGTTCGCCGTGCTTGGGCTGGCGTCGCTGGCGGTGTCGACGTGCTCGGGCTGGCGTCGCTGGCTGCGTCGTACAAGCTCCAGGTCCAAGCGCCCGTGGAGATGATGCCGGTGTTGGCTTTGGTGGCGGCGTCGCTGGCTGCGTCGTATAAGCTCCAGGTCCAAGCCCCCGTGGTGGTGATGCCGGTGTTGTTGGCGTTGGGGGCACCACCCGGATGGGTGGCAACCGCGCTGGAGACACCCCTGTCCGTAGCAGGTGGTAGCGTTCTCTGTTGACTCCCCGGAACGGGCTCAGGCACTGCAGGAAGTCCACGATGCGATGTCGTAGAACGCGAGCTCACTGGAGCAGTAGCCGGCCTCGCTCTCTTCCAGCCAAAGTGTCCCTGACCCACCGGAGCCTCCGCTTCTCTGCTGTTCCCCCCGTGCCTCGCTCTCACTCACCCTTTTATAGCCTCGGTGTTAGGAAGGAAGGAAGGAAGGAAGGAAGGAAGGAAGGAAGGAAGGAAGGAAGGAAGGAAGGAAGGAAGGAAGGAAGGAAGGAAGGAAGGCCTCAGACGTTGCTGGCACATACCCACTACGGGGGAGTGGCCAAGACACAGGCGGTTAATTACTGGATACAGGAAAGTTTTGACGGGAAAAGGAGTGGTAATAGTATGTAGTCTGAGAGATTGGAAGAGGGAAGGAAAGGGGTCCAGTTAACTTGGAGATCAAAGACGGGACAATTGCTTAATGTGCATAATAGTACACAATGCCTGTAATGTTGTAATGTCGTACTGATTGAGGGCGGGAAAAAGAAATTAGAATGGTAGTCGCTGCGTTTCTTGAAGAAAATTTTGCACAGCAGAGCGGACACTCCTGTCGCTTCGTCCAAGCAAAGAAGCGCCACACGTAAGCCTTGTCGTCGTCTTCTTCTCTTCTCCACCAATCATCTTTCTCCACCTCGCCGAATGCTTCTCCACCAATCATCTCTCTCCTCCTCACCGAATGCTTCTTCTTCCTCTTCTTTATTCTTCGGTTAATTCACGTCGTCTTCTTCACACCATTTTCCTTTAAAATTTAATTTTGGCTCCTTAGTACATGTGACAATCAGGAGGATTACTTGCCTTCTACACTCTCCGTGCAATCTAGACAAAGAGATTGTGAAAGGTCAGTCACTTTTCCGCTAGTTATCAGGCTGGCAAAAAAGGCGATCATAGCGCGTATATCGACTGTTGACACATTTTAATGCGATAGAGTTAACGGCGTCAGCGTTGTCTACGTTCGCGTTGTGAGCGAAGAATCATGGGCACGGATCTGCAGGTGGTCTCCAGAAAGCAACTTAGGAGGCAGGTGGGTCACCTACGTGACAGGTGGTCCTCAGAGAGCAACAAAGGAGGCCGGTGGGCCATCTACGTGACAGGTGGTCCCCAGAGAGCAACTTAGGAGGCAGGTTGGCCACCTAGGTCCCAGGCGGTCCCAGAGAGCAACATAGGAGACAGGTGGGTCACCTAGGTCCGAGGTGGTCCTCAGAGAGCAACTTAGGAGGCAGGTTGGCCACCTAGATCACAGGTGGTCCTCAGAGAGCAACATAGAAAACAGGTGGGCCACCTAGGTCCCAGGTGGTCTCCAGAGAGCAACTTAGGAGCCAGGTGATCCCCAGAGAGCAACTTAGGAGGCAGGGTGGCCACCTAGGTCGCAGGTGGTCCTCAGAGAGCAACATACGAGGAAGGTGGACCATCTAGGTCACAGGTGGTCCTCATTCACCTGTGATTTATCACCCATCCACCCAACCACCCATCCAGCCATCCATCCATCCACCCGTCCGTCCGTCCGTCCGTCCGTCCGTCCGTCTGTCCTTCCGTCCGTCCGTCCATCCATCCATCAATTCCCTCAATTCTGATGTGCCGTTTGAATCGGCGAGTGCTCGACCACGAAGACATTTTTCGCGTTTCACTCTTAAGGCGGATCTTAAGCGTCTCCCACGTTTTTTTAATTTACAGATTTTTATTTTAAACACAGTGACAGATACGTTGGTGTGGTCTATGAACCTGAATTTTGCAGCAAGGCGGTCATTATATACTTAATATTGTAACGTGAAGATGTGCACACCAAAAGGGAAAAATATATTTACAGGGAAACAGCTTACAGCCACGCAGCCGAACAACCGGGCACGCGAAGCCCAGCCGCAGAAACGCACTTCGTCCTCTTCGCGTTCCAAGCGCGAGCGCACCAAGCACGAGCGTTCCAAGCACAAGCACAACCGTAGCATAACTCCCGGCGGCAAAAGCACCGTCCCGGTGCTAAGTGGATGATGTAGCAGGCGTGTGGTACGGTTTGAGACGGACTACATGAACGACGTCAGTCAACGGGCTAGTGGACGACGTCGGAGCATGAAGAGGTGTAATCTCGTAGGTCACGTCGGTCACCTGACGGAGAACTCGATAAGGGCCACTGTACTGACGTAGAAGTTTCTCAGAGAGACCTACACGGCGAGAAGGAGACCAAAGGAGGACGAGTGAGCCCGGCGGATAGTGTACTGGGCGATGCCGGCGGTCGTAAACTGACTTCTGGTAGGTCTGAGATGCGGTGAGCCGGTCTCGGGCGATTTCACGGGCCATAGTTGCTAGGGAGATGGCGTCACGTGCATACTCTGTGGTCGAGGCAGTAGAACTCGGTAGTAATGTATCCAATGGCAGCGCAGGATGCCGACCAAACAGAAGGTAGAAAGGAGAATAGCCGGTGGTATCATGCCGCGACGAATTATAAGCAAATGTTACATAAGGCAAGGCAACGTCCCAATCGCGGTGGTCGGGCGAGACATACATGGATAGCATATCGGTCAGAGTCCTGTTGAGGCGCTCGGTAAGCCCGTTCGTCTGGGGATGGTAAGCTGTAGTGAGCTTATGCTGCGTGCCACAGGACCGGAGGATATCGTCAACTACTCGGGACAAAAAGTAGCGGCCGCGGTCCGTCAGCAATTGGTGTGGAGCGCCGTGGTGAAGGATTACGTTCTGCAATAGGAAGTCGGCGACATCGGTTGCGCAACTTGTTGGTAACGCACGCGTGATAGCGTACCGGGTCGCATAGTCGGTCGCGACAGCAATCCAACGGTTGCCGGAGCAGGACGTCGGAAAGGGTCCGAGAAGGTCGAGTCCAACACGGTAGAATGGTTCGAGAGGTACGTCAATAGGCTGTAGAAGGCCAGCAGGCAACGTTGATGGTCTCTTCCTGCGTTGACAGAGGTCGCAGGAGGCAACGTAACGCCGAACAGAGCGGTACAGACCAGGCCAAAAGAAGCGGCGTCGGACCCGATCGTATGTGCGGGAGACGCCGAGGTGGCCTGCGGTCGGTAGGTCGTGTAGTTCCGCTAGGACAGATGAACGGAGACGGTGGGGAACGACTAGCAGGAGCGGAGGTCCGTCAGGACGAAGGTTGCGGCGGTATAGGACGCCATCCTGAATGACGAACAGTTGCAATCAAGGATCTCGGCTGGCACAGTTGAGGCGATCAATGAGAATACGCAAGGAAGAGTCTTGTCGCTGCTCGTCCGCGATGTTAACCAGATCGGAGATAGCGAAGAGGCACGGGCCGAGGTCGTTGTCTCCAGGATCAGGCGGCTCTACAGGGTGCCGAGACAGGCAGTCGGCGTCTTGATGGAGACGCCCTGACTTGTAATGAACAGTGTAAGAATACTCTTGGAGGCGCAACGTCCAACGTCCGAGCCGGCCTGTAGGGTCTTTCAGTGAAGACAGCCAACAAAGGGCGTGGTGATCGGTCACTACGGAGAATGGACGGCCAAACAGGTACGGTCGGAACTTAGCTACAGCCCAAACAAGAGCTAGACACTCGCGCTCTGTAATTGAGTAATTTCGCTCAGCTGTAGAAAGGAGGCGGCTGGCATATGCCATAACGCGTTCTTGCCCTTGGTGACGTTGGGCTAGCACGGCGCCAATCCCATAACCGCAGGCGTCTGTGCGAACTTCAGTCGGAGCCGACGGATCAAAATGGGCCAGAATAGGTGGGGAGGTGAGTAAGTCGACTAGCGAAGAAAAGGCCTCCTCTTGGGCAGGGCCCCAGGTAAAAGGGGTGTCTTTCTTTAGAAGGTCGGTCAGGGGGCGAGCGGTGCCGGCAAAATTTTTGATGAAACGGCGGAAGTACGAGCAGAGGCCGACGAAGCTGCGCACATCCGTAGACGACTGGGGAATAGGGAAGTCCTTGACGGCTTTAACTTTAACAGGATCCGGGCGGACACCAGAAGCGTCGACTAGATGTCCGAGAATGGTGAGTTGGCGGCGACCGAATTGACATTTCGACGAATTGAGCTGTAGCCCGGCTCTACGGAAGACAGAAAGAATGCTCGCCAGTCTTTCGAGGTGCGTGGTAAACGTGGGCGAAAAAACCACAACATCATCGAGGTAACATAGACATGTGGACCATTTAAAGCCGCGAAGCAAGGAGTCCATCATTCTTTCGAAGGTAGCTGGCGCATTACAGAGACCGAATGGCATAACTTTAAACTGATATAAGCCGTCCGGTGTGACGAATGCCGTCTTTTCGCGGTCATTGTCATCAACAAAGATTTGCCAATACCTGGACCGAAGGTCAATTGAAGAGAAAAATTTGGCTCCGTGAAGGCAGTCCAAAGCATCGTCTATTCTTGGGAGTGGATAGACGTCTTTTTTTGTTATGTTGTTTAGGTGCCGGTAATCAACGCAAAAGCGCCAGCTGCCGTCCTTCTTTTTAACCAGCACAACTGGTGAGGCCCAAGGGCTCGACGAGGGCTCTATGATGTCTTTACTGAGCATCTTGTCCACCTCTTGCTGTATGATGGTGCGTTCTGTACTGGACACTCTGTAGGGTCGTCTGTGAATAGGAGCTGCGTCACCGGTGTTGATGCGATGCGTGACCACAGATGTTCGAGCCAAAGGGCGGTCATCGAAGTCAAAGATGTCGCGAAAAGACGACAGAAGATACCGAAGGTCGTGAGCTTGCCCTGGTAAGAGGTCAGCAGCAATCATTTTTGCATATTCATCAGGTGGTGGGACGTCAGAGTCGCGGCAGTTCGACGAGGGTGGGACGCTTCTCACCGCCGATACGACGCATTCGGCAGCAGGGCACAGCGTGGCGAGCGACATACCTTGTGGGAGCGGCTGAACGTAAGAGGCAAAGTTGAGAACCGGAAGGGACGCTTGATTTGCCGACATGGTGACAACTGTATGCGCAAGGGCAACACTGCGTGTAAAGGGCACATCAGGAACCGGAGTAATGATGTAGTCACCATCGGGAACTGGCGGGACAGAGGAGAAACGGACATAAGTGGCGGCATCGGGGTCCAGGCGGACAAAGTCGGCGGTGCACAGTCGGTGAACAATTGGATCCGGTGGCTCTGAAGGAACAGGTAGAGCGAGTTGAACGATGCTTGTGGCGCAATCTATAAGGGCGGAATGGTCGGTGAGAAAGTCAAGGCCGAGAATGATGTCATGAGGGCAGTGTTCGAGGACAGTGAAGAGCACAGAAGTATGGCGGCCGGCTATTGAAACACGAGCAGTACACATTCCGACGACAATAGACATACCGCCATCTGCAACACGGACCACAGTTGAGGGGGCAGGAGTGAGCACTTTCCTTAGGCGACGGCGAAGACGAGCATTCATGACTGAGACGTGCGCTCCAGTGTCGATCAGAGCGGTAACAGGGACCCCGTCCACGTCGACGTTAAGGATGTTCCGATGAGCATGAAGAGTTAAAGGAGGGTTTTCTGGTCGGGTCGTCAGAGCAGCATCACCCCCAGACGCTGCAGCCATCAGTTTTCCGACCGGGAGCGGGCATATGGGGCCGGCGACGAAGGGCGGCGAGGTCGGGGCGATGGAGATCGACGGCGCTGAGGTGACGACGAACGGTTGGTAAGCGGGGTCTGAGCGTGGTGGCCAGAAGAGGTCGTTTCCGAGGGCGAGGGAGAGCGGCGGGAATATGCAGAACCCGGCGGGTAGCGGCTGTAGGTCGAGGACGGACGGCTTCGGCAGTGTCGAGATATGTGGCCAACTCGGGAGCAGTTAAAGCAGATGGGCCTGTCATCAGGTGTTCTCCATTCATCTGGATTGCGGCTGCGTCGAGGGTAGTATGCACGTTCAGAACCGAGCTCCGGGGACATGCGGCGAGCATATGGGGCACTAACTGAGCAAACAGGTTGAATCCCAAGATTGGCAAATTCTTTGCGAACGACAGCCTGTATAAGGGATACTGCTGGAGTACTGTCTGTTGCGGGTGGATGAAACGCAACGGGGGACATTGCCTCTACTTCTTGGCGCACAAGTCGTGTCAGGCTCTCAGATGTCGGCAGACGGCTCGGTGGAGTCGAGTCTACACAGGACGACGTCGCAGTCGTATTCGGCAACCGCGTGAACTGCGGAGAAATTCGGCGGCTCTTCGCTTGTTCGAACCGGCGGCATTCCTTGATGATTGCGTCAACCGTTCCGCAGTCCTTGTATACAAGAAGGTTAAAGGCGTCATCTGCGATGCCTTTGAGCACGTGACCTACTTTGTCGCACTCTGACATAGTGGCGTCGACTTTCATGCAGAGAGCTAATATGTCCTGAATGTATGATACATAGGACTCTGTGGACGTTTGTGCACGGCATGCGAGCTCCTTCTTCGCAGCGAGCGGACGCCCGAATGGCTTACCAAACAGGTCACAAAGCTTGCGCTTGCAGAGATCCCAGCTGGTGAGTTCATCCTCGTGGGTCTCGAACCATACCCTGGCAGTGCCCGTCAGGTAGAAGATGACGTTGGCCAACTTTAGGGTCGGGTCCCACCTGTTGTGTGTGCTCACGCGCTCGTACATTGCGAGCCAGTCCTCCACGTCGACGCCGTCCGTTCCGTTGAAGGTCCCAGGATCTCTCGGATGGGCAATGATGAACGCCGGGTTGGCGGACGCCGACGGAGCGGCCCCTTCGCTGGTCATGGTTGAAGAGCCGGCGAGCTGACGACCGCTGCGGAGTTCCGTGCTTGCTGTGGCTGTACCCAGCACCTCCACCAATAATGTAACGTGAAGATGTGCACACCAAAAGGGAAAATATATTTACAGGGAAACAGCTTACAGCCACGCAGCCGAACAACCGGGCACGCGAAGCCCAGCCGCAGAAACGCACTTCGTCCTCTTCGCGTTCCAAGCGCGAGCGCACCAAGCACGAGCGTTCCAAGCACAAGCACAACCGTAGCAATATGGATCAATTATTAGACGGTCAATTTAAGCTCTCATGTAATTTAATTTAATTAATTTAAGCCCTCATGTAAAGCCCTCATCCAAGATCCCTTGAGACATCTGTAATAAGTAAATAAATAAATTGATTTACGCACTCTTTTATTTTTACTCTAGGGGTTAGGTTGCAAAGCGAAATTGATGACCGTTAACATCGAACGTGAGCCCGGTGTTGAAATTTTTTCTTTCAGGAATGCGTTTCGAAATATCAAAGGTCAAATATACTTATTTTGAAGCTTGTTAATTTACCTTTACCGCATTGAATATTTATAAATGGCGTCTTTAGGCTTTCTAATGCATCAAATACGGGCTCAGTTCGCGTATTTGTTGATGTAAAAGCAGTTAGCTTGATTTCAGCAATGATACCGCAAGCAGAGACGCCTACTTATAAGAAGGTAACTTGAGAAAGCCAACTCAACCAGGCTTCAAATGTGTATTTTTGGCGTCCGATATTTAGAACTAAATTCGCGATTACAGAAATTTAAAAGTATGGCTCACACCTTATGCTGACGGCCACGACTTCCGCCATATAACCTCGGCTCGTAAAACCAACCAGAAAAATTTTTTTGGTTAGTTATTTTAATTAGTCACCGAATTATTTATCCATGAGACGCACATAATTCTCGCATTTCTGCACATTTCCACTGAAAAGAACGCGCCGAAAAATACCTGTTTATGAAATAAAAATCTGCAAGGGTTAACAAAATCACCCTGCATATCAACGAATTCACCAGATAATCTTTCTTGTCTTTAATCTCTTTCTTCCGAGCGACAGAAGCTTGATGACTTTATTTGCTATTCCAGCAGATATGCCCCTTTGCAATAATTGTATGATTCGGTAGGCTTGCGGTGCCATCTGTTCAGTGCGCTACATGCTGGGCCAGGGTAAACACGAAATTTAAGTAATAGGTCCATGCAGCACTAGGGCTTGACATTGTCTGCGTCTCAAAGATATCTATATTTGCGTCAGAAGCCCGTACAATATTGTGAACATGCTTTCTGCTTCTGCCGCCAACGTTTCTCCGGGGAACAGGAAGTACTAACATGCTCCCACAAAGTTCCCCTTTGAATAGTTGTGTAGCAACATGTGCACAAACACTAACTAGCCTTCCAAGCTTGTTCCTTTATGTACTGCGCCATTTCCTGTCCCTAAAAAGCACTTTTCATTTTTCATTTCTTTCTCTCATCACGTCTTCTTCTTCGGCTTGCCGTCGTCCCGTGACAATATGTATATAATTGAGCGAAATTCCCGCAAACATGTGCGGAACGCGCCTCTTAAAATATGCGAAACAAAAACTGTGGCCTTCAGTCAAGCGTCGTGTCTCATCAGCGCCAATAAGCAAACAAACATTATTATTTTTTGTTATTTGCTAAACAGAGGGCGTTGTCTGTAAATAAAGCAGGCACAATAACGTGAGGATAACTATTATAGAACCGAAAATGCGCAAGCCTTTTTATTTTCTTTCTTCCTCCCTCCCTCCATTCATTTTACTTTTATTTTTATTTTTTGTTTTGTTATAATCTTTATATATCTTAATTTTGTAATCTTTATTATTTTTTAACGCCTACACCACCATTCGGCGCTCTGCCTCTTTGTTTGAGGATCGTATTGAAAACGCCATATTTCGTCTTCAGCAATGACGCTGTCTACGAATGCAGCATAGTTCTCTGCCTCGAAGAGCAAATCAGTTCTCACTGCTGCCCGCGTGTCGTTCTAGTCCCGTGTGAAGGAGAGCGGCAGAGGTCTGGCATTAGCTTTCGTTGCCCCAAGTTCTCACGCAAAATTTGTTCGCATGTTTGTGTTTCTAATGTCGAGAGAATCTCATAGCATGCGGACTGTAACGTGCGGTCTTGCTGTACGATTTCCCTGATCCGAGCCACGTGGTTTTTATTCCGTGAGGTTGAAGGGCGCCCCTGCCTTGTGTCGCCTTGCACCGACGTTCCCCGAAACGAACCTCTTGTGTCACTCGGAAACTCGCGCCCGCGATAATGTCTCGTAGTCGTGAGCGTAACGAAGGAGCTCATACGTGTGTGTGGAAGTCTTGACAAGCTTCGCACAGAATTTCATGTTTACACGCTGTTCGATCTGGACGTCCATCTCTCCACATTCAGTCACAGTATAATGCGCGAACGACTATTGGCAACGTATAATTTTATATGTAGTGCCATCTAGCGGCTGCCAGAGCCATTATCATAAATAGCTCAGGTTAGCTCGAAAAACAGCGCTACACATACGCACCAACATTTCTTTCGGCGAATCATTTCTAGAGAAGAAAATAATTCAGTATCAAAACTTTACGGACAAAGGTTATGGCGCATGAAAAAGGACAGGCCTTTTTAATAATAATAATAATAATAATAATTGGTTTTTGGTGGAAAGAAAATGGCGCAGTATCTGTCTCATATATTGTTGGACACCTGAACCGCGCCGTAAGGGAAGGGATAAAGGAGGGAGTGAAAGAATAAAGGAAGAATAGGTGCCGTAGTAGAGGGCTCCGGAATAATTTAGACCACCTGGGGATCTTTAACGTGCACTGACATCGCACAGCGCACGGGCGCCTTAGCGTTTTTCCTCCATAAAAACGCAGCCGCCGCGGCCTTTTTAAATGCAAAATGTTGATTTTCACTGTCTTCAAAAGGCATGTTTTAGGCATACAGTTTAAAAGAACAATAAAAGATAAGGTAAAATTCGAAAGTTCGAAAACTGCCAGCTCCATGATAAGAACGTAACAAATAACAACTTTTGAATACCTAAACTGCAATAAATTCTTTGCAAAAAACTGCCGCTCTTTCAAAAATATACATATCATCCATAAAATCTGGAACTGTTTTAAAGACAATGCGCTCTATCGGCTTGAAATTCCCGTCGATTTGCAAGCTGCGCATGTGTTCGTTGCTCTCGAAGAAAAATCTCAATATATTGATCCTAAATTTCCTTTTTCTCACAAAATAGACAATCCTTTTTTTTTTCAGGTAGAGGTCGGCTGCTTCTTCTGCAGTGCATTCCTCCCAAGTATTTTCAGTACTTGCTAAGGAGCTCAGTGTTACGGAATTTATTTCAGAGGGTTCTCGTAGATTGGTTATCATACGCCGCGTGTCCGTTTTAGGACATTCAACCCAACATTCTCTACTAACACGGCATGCAGCATGCAAATCAGCACTCGGGCAGCGGCTGTGCAGAAGGCATAGCAGGAAAAAAAACAAAGTGTAACAAAGAAAAGAGGCAATACAAATTTTGGTGCCCTGGAAATATCAAACCACTGCATGCCCCGCATTCTAGGACAAAGTTTTGAAAATTGAAAAATCGTAAGAGTGTTATGAAAATATCGCAGGTAAGAATCCATTCATCTAGTATTATTTATTTATTTATTAAACAAAAACCCCTAAGGGCCCTCAGTTCTAGGGTATTTCAATTCGGGGGGGGTGGGTGCAGGCATGTAATCAAAAGTATACAAATAAACCACAATTTCCAGGAACTACAACAATACTGATAAAAGCATATGAGTCTTTGCAAGAAAAATACAAAACACAAGCTTAAACATTGAAGCGTAACGGGGACAAACAAAATATGAAGAGAGCAGCAGCCATTAACGTAAACGCAAGTTATACAATGCCTTACCAACAACGGCATTAAAATAAAACGTGAACCATCAGTAGCAAACATACGAGACAGAAACCTAATGCACTAGTAAGTTACGAATGTACCCAAAAAATTTAAGCTGAGGTGGTGGCAGCAAATAGATTATAAAATTTATGCGAATCAGCGACGGCAGCAATATGTGAAGGCAGAACAGAGCATTCCAGTCAGTATTAGTAAGTTGTATTATTGAATGTGCATGATTAGATGTACGACATGACAAGCGCTGATCTTTAAACGGGTGGTCACGGCGATCAATAAATGGAAGAAGGAAAAAAAACGTCATTATGAGGCGTTGAGTGATGCTGCAGTTTATGAAAAAGTGAGAAACGTGGAAATTTACGACGGAGACATAGATCCTGAAGATCAGCGTGTTTCTTCAAGGCTGTGACGCTGGTATGACGCGAATATTCACAGAAGATAAAACAAACTGCGTGATTTTGCAAAGATTCGGTGTTGTTTGTTTCTCAGCGAAGCGTGGCCACGTGGTAGAGCATCCGCCTCGCATTCGGGAGGTCCGGGGTTCAATCCCCAGTGCCGCCGCTTACCCGACGGTTTTTTAATGAGCACAAGATTTCTCCCGGCCTGGTGCTCGGCTCATCTAAGGAGAGATGCTTGGGAAAACGGTCCTGGACCAAACAGTTGCCGTCACCGATCAGAGATAAATTCCTCCGTCAAGCAATCCTAAATCTGCCTCGGGCGGTAGAATCCGAACTTGTGGCCCTTTTTGAGATGTAGATTGTGTTGCATGAGATCTCTGTCTCTTCAGCCAGGCTCGGTTGACGTGATCCTGTAAAGCAAGAAAAAGGCTGGCTAAAATTGGGTTCTAAGTAAGATGGGCGTGATCTCACATGGGGCGACCCTATTGAAAATAGGGATAATTTGTGCTCCTAAAGAGGGTACGACACGTCGGGGCTGACGATTGTTTGAAGGTGGTGGACCGCGGTCCTAGCTGGAACATAGGCAGTTTCACTGATGATGGGCTGGATTGACTGGCGTGCTGTGGTCGGCTGTCAACCGTGGGGTTGGCTACCTGGACACGGTTGAAGTCTGTGACCGGGGCTGTGGAGTACCGGGTTTGCTCTCAGGAGGGCTAACACTGGGAGGGCTAGCGTGAGGGGTGCCCGCATGCGCAGGACATGCAAAGCATTGCGCAGCGCTGAACAACAGCACACAGTATGATATCAGGCTACACGACTTCTTTGTTAGCACACAATAGTGGTACAACTATTGTTCTCACATAACTCAGTAAGCGAGATGAGAAAATACCCTGAATTATTGTTTTTATAACACTGATTATTCGCAACCCCTTGGCGAGAAATGCATTGTGCACCATCTCTAAACAACCTCGCCCTATTTAGTTGCCCCACCCAAGTTCAATATGACGCTTTCACCTCCAGAAGGGAAATTTCCGGCAGAAGCCACTTTTAGCCAGCGCGCTTACGATCACCATAAACCAGAGCCGGAGCAAAACGCGGAACATTTCGTTCAAGGTCTACTACAGCCTTTAACAGACACCTTTTAACCTTTAAAACTTCATCTTGCGGCTACTGCTCTGTCGCATGTTTTTCCTTTTGCTGATGACGTCGGAGCTCAATGATTGATGTTTCGTGCAGGGAATGTAAAAAGAATGCAGCTCAGCTGTCATGCTGCCGATATTAGACTCTCTATAGCGATTGTTATCGTGTCGTTGCACCGGAGACGAAACAAGCCTCAGATTTTAGCAGGCCACTTGACAATACTGCGAACGAAAAACACCATTAACCATGGCGTGGTGAGAAAGGATCCAAACACAAAAATCTGCCCGGAACTTGCACTCGCAGCGCAATACAGCTCAGAGCGTAGACCCTTCCACTTACCGTGTCGCTTAGTAGGGTTCTTTTTTATTAAAACAAGGAAATACATACATTCCCATAAACCTTCCGGCTAATCCGTGGAACTTTGTTGTAGGAGGCGATTACCTGTTATTATTAGCCTAACAGGATGGAAACATAGTCGAGCAGTATAAGTGCGTACTGGGTGGGGCAGTGCTATGCAGACGAAAGAAAAAGAGAAAGAGCATGCAAAAAAGACAAACGAGGGCTGACTGAGAATGCATTTTTTTCCAGAAAACTACGCCTTTTCAACTAAATCACAGGACCCAACAACCCTCGCGGTCGTACTCTCAGTACAAACTAAGAAAAAAAAACCTTCCCACAGTCCATGGCGCAACTCTCATAAAATTCATTATCACAGATTATTAGTGGTGGTGAAAAATTTATTTGGAACTTAGGGGTTTAGGACCCGCGGGTTAGTGTCTTCATCGTTATTATCATTACCGCTCTCAGTAAGGTTTCAGTGTGCGGAATTCAAAAGTAATAGCAGCTGGGGCGTGCTAGAGATTGTGTTATGCTCACCACAAGTGGGAGTCCCTGAATACTAATCTGGATATGGAATTGGATTAGTTCCCCTCCCGGAAGGTAATGCGCTTGGGCTACGGAATTAAGAGAGGAAAACTGACAACGTTTACGCTTGCGGAATAATGCGCATATAGAATTGTAGCGGCTGTATAATTCGCGCGGGCATGGAGTGGCATGTGGAGACGCCTTGACTGAGCAGTTTCTGCAGTGTGCCTCTCCGGCACCAGGTTGCCAAGACGCTCGCGCTGTCGAAAGCACACGGGGCGCAGAGCCGCCTAACCCGACACAGTAGCGCTGTGTCGTTTCATGTAGAGAGACAAGAGAGACCGTGTTATATACTGCCAGTTGTGCCGCCTCGGTCCCGTGTGCGTATCAAATATGAAACAGTCCCTGAAGCACCCGAGTGGTTAAAAGAAATGTCTTATTTTTTGTGGCGCTGTAGATTACAGTTCAAAATTTCTAGCGCCCTTATATCTGCCGAAGAACGATACTTTGACAGGACTTCGAAGAAAAGAAAACCATAGAACTGAGCGTACGACCTCCGATTGTAGCATAGTTTTCCAGCTAGTGAGCGACGCGGTGGCTGGCTTTCTAAATTTTAGTGTATTATCGCATGCATAGTCCAAATCTGGTATGGTTGACCTGCTCCAACTCCATTCAGAGCGGTGGACAGGAATGCCAGAGCAGGACACCTCAAGTGTTCTGCAATGGCCAGAAATAAGCGCTAGTGTGGTGTAGTTTGTGTTTCTTTTTTTAACAGTTAGGTTTACGGTCCAAAAAATATTTCCCCCAGAATCAAGCAGCTTCGATTACAGTAATTTGATTTTCGCCTTCATCTTCACCATAGGCAACTGGATAGCATGATTAAATTCTTCGAATTACCGCTCTGCTGCTTGAGCAGTGGGCACAAACGGATTTAGTCTAAGCCTAACCGTTTTAGTGCATGGAATATAAAATAGCTCATGTACCACTATATTCTACTGCAGGATTAATACGGTCAGGAACAAGAAAATAGTTTCGGTGGTCGACCTACTTTTTGTGTTCTGTCATAGACTGTTGACTGCGGATTACAGTCAACGTACAATGTCTATATCTGGATTGTGAGGTGGCAGCGGCAGAATCCCGAATATAAAATCTGAGTCTCAGCTGCCGCGGTGAACGGCGCATCACATGGACCTTCCGAGGCGACGGACGAGGGATTGGCGTCGCTTCTGGGGCTCTCAGGAGCAGCTATGTTAGCTGCGTTTGCGGGGCTGGGAGGCGCGTACCGATCGGCAAACCGCTCTGCCAACTTTTCAAAGCTGAGCTCGCTGGTGATTGCGAGGGCGGCCAGCGATTGACGGTTTGCCTGTGGCTAGGTGATGCGCCGCAGGGTGTCAAACAGCCTCCGCGAGCTGACATCTTCCTCCATCCTTTGGCATAGTGAAGCCCACTGCCGGCGGTATAGTTTTAATTCCTCCAACATGAACTAATCACGCGCACAGCCTGGACACATTTCTTATTGTGTATATAGTTTGTATATGCTACTACTCCCCCTATCCTCTCTTCCTGTCTCCTCACCCTTTTCATTTCATTTGTCCATTCTGGCTGCCATCATTTACTTCCACTGCCCCAGATGAAGTGCTTCAGTATCGATGGCAGAACCGGGGCTAGCAAAAATCTTATCCTTCCTTTTTACTATTGTTTTATTAAAAAAACCACTGCCACCAGCCTCAGCTGCGGCGCATACGAACGCAGCTGAGAGTCAAACGCCGACCTGTCGCTTTTGACGCCGTGCGTCAATGCATACCTGGTAATCGCCTTGTTAAAGGAGGTCTGCCGAACATATGAAGCTTTGGTAGGTGTAGTGCCCACATATGTGTATTAATGCGATAGTATCAGAAGCCTCATCACGGATGTTACACGGCGTGCCTGGTAAGAAAACAAAAAGTAGTTTGTAATAAAATTCGATTATTGGTGTAGAGAATAACTTGTCAGGGTCACGTGAAATGGTCCAGTGCTGTGCGGTGAAACGGGTATGTGACGCCATGAAACCACGAGACATGTCCTAGTTGGGTCCGACTTATGAATGAAAACATGGCGTGGTTATTCATCGCACAGCGCATGGGTGCCTTCTGCGTTTCGTGTCCATCTAAAAGCGGCCGTGGCGGGCAGCCGAGTGCCGTGACGAGTGCCTTAACCACTGAGCCACTGCCTCGGTGCTTTTACATGCACTGACATCGCATAGTACACGGGCGCCTTCTGCGTTTCTTTTCATCTTTCTTCCTCTCTTTCTTTCTTTCTTTCTTCCATCCTTCCTTCCTTTCTTTCTTTCTTTTCTTCTTTCTACCTTCCTTCCTTTCTCCCTTGCTTTCTTTCATTCTTTTTCGTTCTTTCTTTTTCTCTTTCTTTCCTTCTTGCTTTATGTCTTTCTTCAATTCTTTCTATCTTTCTCTCTTTATTTCCTTCCTTCTTTATTTTCTTCGTTTCTTTCGTTCTTTCTCTTTGTTCCTATCTATCTTTCCCTCATTCTTTCTTTCTGTCTTTCTTCCTGTCCTTCTTTCTTTCTTCATTTTTTTCTTTCTTTTTCTTCCTTTTTGTCTTCCTTTCGTTATTTCTGTATCTGTCATTCCTTGTTTCTTTTTCTTCCCTTCGTTCTTTCCCTCTTTCATGGTTTGGCCCTTTTCTTTTGTTATTATTACTTTTTATTTTATTTTATTTAATTCCTTTGTTTTATCGTTCTATCTTTCTTGCTTCCTTCATTTCATTTTGTCAGCACGTAGATTGAAAATGGTGAAAGAGCACGCTTCAGACTCTGCAAAGCCTAAGAAAAAACTGCTAGACGTATCTAGCCTGCTCTCATCAGTGATTCTAGATCTGTTGCTTCAACTTACTCTGAAAAAAAAATTGTGCACTTAACAGACGAAGACAAAGCTAGAACACTGAGGTAGAGGTAGAATAAGAGCATTCTACCTCGGTCTTCGCCTGTTAAGTGCATCGCTTTTTTTTCAAAGATCATGCACCAACTAGCTCGTCAACTTACTCTGACGACGTAGCTTTTCCCGCGCCATGCTCCAGGAGCGTATTTAGTTTTGGAGAACAAACCATCACGCAAGCTGACCCACCGAAAAGTCGGACTGAGAACAGTGTTTCTGAGTGGTGGTCTATCTTGGTTATTTTTACCATTTTTCATGCTTGAAGTAATAGAGAGCGCCAGCAGTAAATAACGCAAATTATTCATGCTTTATTGTATGCCCGATCGCAGCCACTGAAAAATCCCAAAGGAAGAACTGGCGGCTTCCCGGCTGTCCATCTATTCTAGGAAAGGTTAAATCCCATAACAATGTTATCAAAACGTAAGCTTATAAAATAACAACAGAGTTAACACCGTGAAAGGCAACGGCTAAATTCGCTTTGGCAAGCTATGGGCACCAATTAAACGCGCCTATAATAGAACGCAGCTTGAGCGTGAGGCCGAAATAATATGTTTTATGGGATTTAACGTCCAGATGCGACTGAGGCTATAAGGACGCCAAAGTGGAGGCCTCATGATTAATTGTGACAACCTGGGGTTCTTTGACATGCACTGACATCGCACAGCACATGGGCGACTTTTGTGTTTCGCCACCATCGAAACGCGGCCGCCGCGGCCTGGTTAGAACCCGCGTGTTTTGGGTCAGCAGCGGAGCACTGTAAGCACTTAAGTACTTAGCCTCTGTGCCAGCGTTGAGGACGAAAGGCTCTGCAAAGGCTCTGCGTGGATTGAGAAGTGGCACATACTGCATTTATGTATTATTAACCTATACCGATGTTGGCGTCAAGGCATTAATGAATTCTGCGTTCCGGAGTTATGAAGGCGTGTGACACTAATAAAAATTTTCATAACACACATTCAAACAATTAGTATCTGCTTGTGAATAATTTTTGTTAACCTTCAAGTCTGCTTAAATGACTTAGCCGAGATATGGGGCAAGAAAAAAATGATGACATGACGGCTGCCTCTAAATCCAGAATATATCAGCACATCTTCAACTCTCGCAACATTTTGCTCACGTGAACATTTTTAGGATTTCCTTAGAATATACAATAATTGAGACTTTACTGTGTAATCCAACATGCTCACTGATTAGTGTGTACTGCAGCTCTAATATTTGTGTACAGGGTTAGTGCGGCAAAATTCTTCGGTTGGGTACACCACTTTGAAGGAGCAGCGAAACAACTCAGCGTTCCCTCTTGAGTTTAAATGACACTGAAAAGTAATATTAAGTCGGGCTAGATTGACAGGTGAGTGTGACGTGATTACGAATGCCATTTTTAAGGAAAATAAAGTATTTAAAAGACAAGAAATTGCCTAAAACCGATTTTCCTGGGGCGCGGCCGCGTGCTGATTCGTACAACTGCGAATGACAACGTATCAATGAGCTTTCTTGAGTGCTGATGTTTTGCCGCCATTCGCCAGTGCTCGTCAAAACAATAGGAAAGCAGTGCGATGAGTGTAGGCAAATGCACGAAAAGTCGCATAATTAAAACAGCGCAAAACAGACGACAGACCGAAATTATAGACGCAAACCCTAGAGCTGAATATGTCGCCTCACATTCAGTGAGCTCAGGCTGCGTGTG
Source organism: Amblyomma americanum (assembly GCF_052857255.1). Classification (NCBI taxonomy): domain Eukaryota; kingdom Metazoa; phylum Arthropoda; class Arachnida; order Ixodida; family Ixodidae; genus Amblyomma; species Amblyomma americanum. The sequence goes on from NC_135498.1 coordinate 98,491,331, forward strand.
ACCGTTGCACAAAGAAACTACAGAACTGCAAGCCCTCAACGTTATTCATGCCGTGTAGTGGTTGCTGGCCCGCCGCTGAAGCTGCTTGTTCTCACTTCAGCCCTCGAAACGGCTGTTTTGTGAATGCTGTGTGGTCCTGAAATTGCGGTCTCTTTTTTTTAGTACGCTCTCAGGCACACATGCGCACGTCATCAACGCGTGAAGAGAATCCGAGTGCGCGGTCTTCCATGTTTTGAAAGGCCGACGTGTTTTGTAATACGATGAAAAATATTTGCGAAGTGCACATGCATACACGATCACCACTAATTTGGCTCATGAGAGAAATAAATTTTTCCGGCGTGGGTCATCATGCATGTAGTACGTGAGGCATCATTATGCAAACCCTAATTTCAGCGATTTTCATCGAAGGCGGTGATATGTCATACTGATGCGATGTGCAGCAAAAATGGCATTAACGGTACAACCGCTTCCGCGAGAAATATGCTCATCTAGCTGATGTTGTATGTTTGTCAGGATTATGCGTGCATCCCCTGCCCTTAGCTATAGTCGCGACGCGGCAGACTACAGTTGGGTGGAGCGTACCCTGATTCGTTTCCGTTTACAAATCGCAGGCGGCAATACACGAATTTTGAAGTCCCAGTTATCAAAGCAATAGCCAATCGCGAAGGTCGTCTACGATCATAGTTCTTGCGTGGTTTGTACACCAACACCCGATAATCGACAGCAGAGCGCGCCGTTTGGTTAGAAATGGGTGAGCAACTGTTCAATTAGATTTATATTTGAAATAAATATGCGAGAGTTCGTCTGCTGCTGCCGTACATTTGAAGATCGCTCCAAGCTTAAGCGCACACTCCGCGACAGTGCACAGCGCACCGAAGAACACACGCTCGTGTCGTCTTCGACCTGAGGTTTGTTCTGCAGTCGGCAGCTGCCACTGATCGTTTCACGTAGTTTCTTTCGCACCCACAGCGTCTCGACTACCTGTGCACTACAAAGAGATCTAGCCGCACGCGATGTAGCGGAGCGCATCAACCTTTGGTTATGAAGGGAGTAGGGGCTGACGGGTTATTTTAGGTTTTCGGTTTCAAACCGCATTTCAGGTTTTTGGGGCTATAATAGGTGAGAGACCTCGATCGCTAATGCATTGTAGAAATCGCTTGCCTGAGCTCTTTTTTTCGCAGGCGGCGTGGATTTAGCAGGGCTTCAGCACATTCATTCGGAATTTTGTCAGCAACGCCTGCCCTGCCTTGGGCAGCGGGCCATACGACGAGCCGCGCGCTGCCCTTCTGGCGGACTTTGGTGTCTCCTACAGCCCGCTGCCGCTCTACGACGCTGCAGACCCACTATCGCCATAGCCAGCAGCTATCCATGCCTCGCTCTCTGGCCGACCGTCCCTCTCCACGACACACGAGAGGCGCATTCGTCGCTCCCGGCCCTCTCGACAGCCCCGGACCCCTCGACACCCCCGGCCAACTCGACGCACTCGGCCCTCTCGGCAGCCCGGGCCCTCTCAACAACCCCGGCCCCCTCGACAGCCCCGGCCCTCTCGGCAGCCCCGGCACCCTCGACAGCCCCGGCCCTCTCGACAGCCCCGGCCCTCTCAACGCCCTCGGCCCTCTCCACAACCCCGGCCCCCTCGACAGCCCCGGCCCTCTCGACAGCCCCGGCACCCTCGACAGCCCCGGCCCTCTCGACAGCCCAGGCCCTCTCAACGCCCTCGACCCCATCGACAGCCCCGGCCCCCTCGACAGCCCCGGCACCCTCGACAGCCCCGGCCCTCTCGACAGCCCAGGCCCTCTGAACGCCCTCGACCCCATCGACAGCCCCGGCCCTCTCAACGCCCTCGGCCCTCTCGACAGCCCCGGCCCCCTCGACAGCTCCGGCCCGCTCGCCAGCCCCGACCCTCTCAATGCCCTCGGCCCTCTCGACAGCCCCGGCCCTCTCGACGCCCTCGGCCCTCTCGACAGCCCCGGCCCACTCGACGCCCTCGGCCCTCTTGACAGCCCCGACCCCATCGACAGCCCCGGCCCCCTCGACAGCCCCGGCCCCCTCGACAGCCCCGTTCCCCTCGACAGCCCCGGTCCTCTCGACAGCCCCGGCCCACTCGACGCCCTCGGCCTTCTCAACGCCCTCGGCTCTCTCGACAGCCCCGGCCCCCTCGACAGCTCCGGCCCTCTCGCCAGCCCCGACCCTCTCAACGCCCTCGGCCCTCTCGACAGCCCCGGCCCCCTCGACAGCCCCGGCCCACTCGACGCCTTCGGCCCTCTCGACAGCCCCGGCCCCCTCGACAGCCCCGGCGCCCTCGACAGCCCCGGCCCCCTCGACAGCCCCGGTCCTCTCGACAGCCCCGGCCCACTCGACGCCCTCGGCCCTCTCAACGCCCTCGGCTCTCTCGACAGCCCCGGCCACCTCGACAGCTCCGCCCCTCTCGCCAGCCCCGACCCTCTCAACGCCCTCGGCCCTCTCGACAGCCCCGGCCCTCTCGACGCCCTCGGCCCTCTGGACAGCCCCGGCCCCCTCGACAGCCCCGGCCCACTCGACGCCCTCGGCCCTCTCAACGCCCTCGGCTCTCTCGACAGCCCCGGCCCCCTCGACAGCTCCGGCCCTCTCGCCAGCCCCGACCCTCTCAACGCCCTCGGCCCTCTCGACAGCCCCGGCCCTCTCGACGCCCTCGGCCCTCTGGACAGCCCCGGCCCCCTCGACAGCCCCGGCCCACTCGACGCCCTCGGCCCTCTCAACGCCCTCGGCTCTCTCGACAGCCCCGACCCCCTCGACAGCTCCGGCCCTCTCGCCAGCCCCGACCCTCTCAACGCCCTCGGCCCTCTCGACAGCCCCGGCCCTCTCGACGCCCTCGGCCCTCTCGACAGCCCAGGCCCACTCGACGCCCTCGGCCCTCTTGACAGCCCCGACCCCATCGACAGCCCCGGCCCCCTCGACAGCCCCGTTCCCCTCGACAGCCCCGGTCCTCTCGACAGCCCCGGCCCACTCGACGCCCTCGGCCTTCTCAACGCCCTCGGCTCTCTCGACAGCCCCGGCCCCCTCGACAGCCCCGGCCCTCTCAACAACCCCGGCCATCTCGGCAGCCTATGTCCTCTCGACAGCCCCGGCCCTCTCGACAGCCCCGGCCTACTCGACGCCCTCGGCCCTCTCGACAGCCCCGGCCCTCTCGACAGCATCGGCCCTCTCGACAGCTACGGCCCTCTCTACGCCCTCGGCCCTCTCGACAGCCCCGGCCCTCTCAACGCCCTCGGCCCTCTCGACAGCCCCGGCCCTCTCGACGCCCTCGGCCCTCCTTTCGACATCCCCAGCCCACACGACATCCCGGACCCTCTCGACAGCCCGAGCCCTCTAGACGCCCTCGGCCCTCTTGACAGCCCCGGCCTTCTCGATGCCCTCGTCCCTCCTGGCGTCCCACACCCTTCCAGCAGCTCTGCCACTCCACGTCACTCGCTGCACCCTGAAACATAGGCCGCAGCGCCACAGCCAGAGTGGCCCGCCTGAGCCGCGTCCTCGGACCCCGGACTACCTGCATGGCTCTCGACACATCCGATTCTTACAAGCCCTGAGGGCTCTGCACTCCGCGGGGGGGGGGGGGGATGTGGCGACAGACTCTGCGCACATTTTCGTGCAGCCTCCACCTTGCTATCATCCGGCCCAGCGTAACACGGCCACAGGCTGGACTGCGTTGCCGATATGACAGCGCCACCGCTGCGTCACCCGAGGCATGCATCACCGATGGTGGCTACAAAAACAGGCTGCCCGGCTGGGGAGAGGGCTGTTTTCCATCTGCTACCGAGACGAGCGTGGCATGGGTATGCTCGTCTGCTGCCCTCGCTAATTAAGAGTTTTGTTTTATGTTGGGATTCGTCCTTCGACAGAGTTGGATGGATCCCACACGCTCTAAACAAACATGGCACTCCGCACAAGGCGTTCTTGTACCACCTACACCAGATCCTTGTTTGCTTGCGAATGTTCTTGCCACTACTGTCTCTTTTCATGCAGCCGATTACGCAGCGGCATGTCGGCTCTTGTTTTTTTCTCCGTCGGCAGAATGTACCATGGGAAGTGGCGCTCAGTAAGCCGTTTCAAATTCAGGGGACATTCAGGGCGCCTCTTCTCCTTTGCCATGCCGTCGCCTGAATAGTTGCTGACGATCTCGTCAACAAGTTACAGCCTGCTCTAGATGGGTTGCTCCTGTTCCTTCTTTCTGGTAGAGGATGACCGAATTATACGTCACCTCTTCTAACAAGTGCTGGAAGATCTTGTAGGAAATCTTTGTCTTTCTTGGCACCGAGTAGCTCGACAGCATCTGGTCGGCCCTGTCGACGCCGCCCATTGTGTGGTTGTAACCCACGACCGCTACAGGTTTTTAATGGTCTGCTTCCCCATCTTTTCAGTAAATGGCACCACTTCCGCTATGTGTACAGTGGACAAAACCGTGACCAACGCTTTGTCCATCCACTGTAATGCGAAATACTACCCCCGTGGAAAGGCGAGTATCTCGCCTTAAGTTTTGTTGTGGCGTAGCCAGGAGGAAGATCTTTTCGTGTTACTCGAGCGGTTCCATACATGTCAGTAGATCTTTTGAGCAGGAAATCAACAAGTTCTCGAGAAGTGTAGAGATTGTCTGTAGTATTGCAGTAGCCTTCGTCAAGGAGAGGCTCCACTAGCTTCGTTACAACTTTCGTGGCCATGTCAAAGTTTTCTGTTACGGATAAGGTCTCCACGTCGGTGCCTCTGCCAGTATATACCACTGAATTCCAAATATACCCGCTTTTTGACTCGCACAGAAGGAATGATTTGATCCCGAACCGCGCTATCTTTAGCGGCATGTACTGTCTCAAACTAAGCCTTTTTTTGAAAAGCAACAAGCTTTCGTCGAAACTTACATCAATATCAGCCCCGTACAATGTACGATACTTCTTCAGCAGCTCCTGATATACCGGCCAGACCTTTCGCAGATGAGCTAAGGGCGTCCTTCCAAGTTCTGGATTGTCGTGTTGTTGACAAAGTACAACATTCTCATCCCAAGCTGGAAGCGGTTTCCAGGCATTATCTCCCCAAATGCAGGAGTCTCAATCAGTCGATTTTTGGACCAGTAAAGCCTTTCGCTCGGTTTCTTCAATATGCCCTGAAGCAACAAATCAGTAAATAACACGCAACTCTTCGCGCGTAATAGGATACCATTTTCGAAAGCGAGCGTGTTTGCCCAGCTTCTTTGAAGTCAACAACTGACAGGCATACCGGTTTGTCTTCGCTACAATCTTGTCCACAAGTTCATCGTCGAAACATGCGTCAAAAACCTCAAGTGGCTGTAGAGGGGAGCTTACTGTGAACTGCATTCCTGTTGAACCCTTGAACCCGAACCGTAGTGCCCTCACTGGAAAATTATTCAGGTTGATTCGAAACTATTCGCGGGAGATAGCGATTGCATCGTCGATGCTCTATTCGTCTTCAAAATTGCTGTCGTTGATACTTTCATCACTAACTTCTTTACTTGAACAATAAAGCACAAAGTCAACATCCTCATCACTTGCGCAGTGTTCTGACAGATCACACTCTTCCGCGTTATAATGTCACATTGATGAACGCATGCTTGCTTGAAAGCGCTAGAAAATCTCGTGCTACGAGCATGTGCTTAAGCACGTAAACAAACTCCTTCTGCCACCTGGCGTGATAACTGTTAACGAATAAAAGTGCAGATGACAGAATGGGTGCTGTCATCTATGTTTGAAATGTTAAACACCATTTGACGAGCTGTGCTCGTCGAAAGTCATTTATAGAGTAGCAACATTCCCGTTGTGAAACTTTATTTCCAGCCAACCAACCTTCGCATATTTTTGTTTTAAAAGCCGTGAAAGATACGGTTTGATGTATGGGGTTTAACGCCCCAAAGCGACTCAGGCTATGAGGGACGCCGTAGTGAAGGACTTCGGAGATTTCGGCCACCTGGTGTTCGTTAGCGTGCAATGACATAGCACTATACACGGGCCTCTAGAATTTCGCCTCCATCGATATTCGACCGCCGTGGCCGGGATCGTACCCACGTCTCTCGGGTCAGCAGCCGAGCACTGTGAAAGATGCGTCGGTGCGATCTATTGAACTGGATTGTGCAGTCTGAGATAAAACACTGTTGACTACGTGTTCCTCAAGGGAAGGCATTCAATCCGCTATTGGCCGGCGGAAGGAGACCGCAATTGTGGAGGTGAAAGGAAAAATTTTTTTTTTCATTTCACAAGTGTGGCCTCCAGCCGCCGGCGAAAGGGGTGAGAGGATAAAAAGATGGAGAAAAGAGAGTAGCAAGAAACTCAAGTCACTGCGAAGGGTAATAAAAATATCCAAGAATAAGGGGTGCATGAATTGTTTCATTTCCGCATCTGCGGTACCTGCAGATATTAGCAAAGACGGATATTTGTTTAGTAGCTGTTGGCTTCTATTGTGACGGGGACATTTTTGCAGTCTTAGTTCCAAACATCTGGCACGCAGCTACAATGAGAATGTATTTTGCTCGAGAAATATGCATATGAGTTTGTTCAGAGAGAATAATTCCTAACGCGGGAATAGCACTAGGTGTTATTAGGCATTAAGCAACATTTACAACTTTTGTCAGATAAAGGCAGCGGCTTCTTATGAAGTTTAATCTTTTTGATGCAATGGCAAAGAGTACGGAAGTTGCCTGAAAGCTGATATTGTTACGCATTAGGGACTAGTCTGGCAGTCAAGTAAACAGCAATGAGCGCTTCCAGAAGAAACTGGTTATTGAGCTGACTCGGGCCCAAAAGGAATTGAATGACTCGGCGCCGGCGATAGAAACAAGCGTTCGCGGCGGTCGTCGAAAAGAATGCTCGCCGCTCTCGCCCGTGCTCAATTTAAACCTGACAACGAACTCTCGTGATATGGCGTGCAAAGTGATCACAACATATGGAACAACGTGGAATTGGCTTCGCCTGGGTGCGCTCAATTGAGATATATCTGGTCGCGTCTTCTATCACGAACAAAGCGATAGAGCCACGTGCCCTCAAAACTGAGGAATGAACAAATAACTATTAGAAATCTACACGTCATTACACCCCTCCTAAAGAAGCATCGAATCAGTTCTTTACAACGAAAAGAAATGCGGGGATAATAACTAAACAGTTACAGTGCAAACACATCAATGAAATGCCGGCACTGTGTCCATTGGCGTGCATAATAAGGCTTTTGGGTGCACAACATGTACAATTTCTGGACGTGCACGGCATAGCTGAAACGCTGTCGTTCTGTTGGGGGTTACTTCGTAGTCCAGCTCTCTAGGTCAACGAACTATCTTATACGGGCCGATGTAGCGGAATATTGCTGCGCTCTAAGCCATCCGCATACTGATCAACCTGTGCATAAAGTAGAGGGTATCAATTTATTTTCTTGTCAGCAATGCATTCAGTGCTCATATTTTGAGTGCTTGGTTAACAAGAGGCGCTGGAGATTGTTCGTGAGCGCAGTTTTAACTTCTGTTTCGCTTTATAAAATTGGTGTCCCTAGATTTTGACCTTTCCATAACCCCGCCTTGCCGCATGTGGTGAGTGCCTCAGAACTGCTCAAATTAAAGCATGATTACGTGAATGACGTTAGTGAAACCCATCGAATTGACATACTGAAGGGGTGCTGTCACAAGATAGTCAGTGGTAATATTGACGCAAAGCCTTTTAATGTTTGTTTGTTCATCATTCAAAGCTGCCGGCACGCGTGTTGCATCCAAAAACAAAGCGGTAAAGCCGCGTGCCGGCAGCTTCGAAGAATGAACACCCATTAATAAGCGTTGCGTCAACTTACCAGTGACTATCTTGTGATAGCGCCCCTTCAGTATGTCATTTCGGTGGCTTTCACTAACGATATTCAGGTGATTATGCTTCACTTTGAACACTTCTGAGGCACTCACCACATGCTGCAAGGCGGCACCCGTGGGTGGTCAAACTCTAAGGACACTAGTACAATGCAGCGAAACAGAAGTTAAAGCGGCGGTGTGACGAACGCCACAAACAATGTACTGAGCCTCTTGTAATGCAAGCAACGAAAATGTGAGCTTTGAAAGCATTGCTAGCAGAGAACTAAGTCTGCACTCCCTATTTTACAAAAAGAATTAAGGGTACACGGTTCCCTTTAGAACGTCGAAATATGTCGCTTATCTTTCTATGGACTATAAAGAACAGCAGGCTTTGTTTTCATTTATTTCCTTTTCTTACATGTAACGAGAAACATTTCTATTTAATTTTTGCGCATTATATCTGAAGGTGTTTATATAGACTACACGTCCATGAAGAGTTCCCAGCCTAACAGGCTTGTTATGAGTAATATTCGTGGAAAATATGGTTTAACCAGATACATGCACGCTAGGTGCGTTACTGTGGCGCTGAAGAAACCATTGAGACGCCTCTAGAGGAAGAAAAAAGGATTAATGTAGGTGCCTTGACCGAAACATTACAGCGCATTCCAAAATGACATTTTATTTCACGCTGGGGTAGTTCCATGAAAAAAAAAAACATTCTTCATCCATATTCTTTTCTCAAGGCAAGTAGGTAGAAAAATAGCGGTTTCAAGTGACTTTCGTTACTATGACTGTGCGACCTAAACTTGCAGCGCGTGTTTGCCACTTTATATAGGCATTCAAGAGCGGCTACAATATCGAATCGTGCGCACGAAGTGCAACACTGGTACGCCGCGATTTACTCACTGCGTGAGAAGGACAAGCACGGACATGCTAAACCGATGTGAGCTTTCACCGCAATTATTTATTGTATGGCATATGACGCAGAATGCGCTGCCGTTTAATTGTGATCGCTACTTTATTGCACCCTTTCTTCGTCGTGTTCGATCCTTTTTTTCTGCCTACAGTGTCGCTTCGAGCGGCGCGCTGTATTATTTCCGGGACTATCACTATTATTAGAGCCAAGCGTATTATTTGTAGTAACATTGGCCAAGACTGTGAAAGTCTTGATTGGATAAATCTCTCTTTCCGCATGCCTACATGTTCACTGTGATTCTTTAGTCGATGCCCACCGTAGGTCTCGTATGGAGCTTCGGCCACTCTCCCTACGACCGGAGGTGAGTGCAGGAATTCGCTCAAACGTGACCCCTCTGCAGTGGCAGTCTTCAAGCAAGGTTAAAGACTAGCGGGTGGCGGGTGTGCTATCTCGGAGCTTCAAGGCATGACATCACTTCTACGTTTCGTCAGCAACACGTTGATGAGATTTAAGGCGAACGGATAACCTCATGTCGCCTCTTGAGTTATTGCGTTGTGAGCGTCAGAAGCTCTGTTTGTGCCGCTTCTCGACATCGCTTCGCTTTTGTTAGACAGGTTCCGCATCGAGCACAATAATACCAATAATATGGGACTTGACCACGTTCATCGCACTGAGGCAACGAAGCTCACCTGGCATCCCGGGCCAAATCGATTTGCGCAGCGAGAAAATGCCCTCACTGGGGTCGGTGCTATTGACGAAGCCGTAGCTACTCCTGACGTTGAACCACTTGTCGGTACCTGGCACACGATCCCGAAGAATCGAAGCGCTCGTTCGTTGTTGACCTTCCCTGTGTTAATACTGGAAGAGATGATCCTCGGCAGGCGTCCCGGAGGAGCAGAACGTCACGCGCTGACTTTCAATGTCGTGTAAAACGGCGGCTACGTGCACTATAGCATAGCCGGATTCGGTAGCACCACGGTATCGGTATGAACGGAATCATACAAGCCGCCTCCGACGTACTGCGCAGCTGCAGGCGAGGCCCCAGTAGTGTTGCGCAACTTGTGCGGGCGAAGTTTTTCATACACGCACGTCGCGACCTCGTCACCCTGTGATTGCTGCCACCAGCGCATCTTCATGAACTGGGAGTTGAAACCAATGCACAGGTAGGCAAAACTGGCGTGCAGAGCAAATGTCCAGTCCGCTCAAGCGGAATGGTGGTGACCCTCATACGGATTCCGAATGTATCGCGAAAAAGACACAAATATTGCAGAAGCAGGATGTCTTCTGTTTTGAGTTTGTTCATATAAAATAGTATGCGCAGAACTCGTCTGCACATTTACTCTGATCTTATACTAGCTGCAACTCCTGTTCTTCTTTTCAGGCGCGGTTCTCTCTGAGGTACGCGGCGCTGATAAAGTCGACAACGTGCAAGAGCCATATCACTGTATGTTGTTGATAAAAGATGACACGCACAGTACTCCAGATCAGTGTTGCAGGCATTACTTCCAAGAGCTTTGCCGTCATAACCAAGTGCGCCAGGCTTTCACGACAACGGAATGCGAGAAGAGATCTGCTGAGAGTAATCCTGAGGAGGATACCAAGACCGTCGGAAATTGATGTCACCTGCGCGTCAGTGAAATGATTCTTGAGGCTGTTTACGTGAAAAGTGATTCCACTGCTTGCCTCGCTTGCTATAAAGTTAGGCAATACCTTATATGTATGCACTTCTACTCTAAATAAACGTTGCATTCATTAGCTCTGTGCAACTTCTTTAATGCATTTTTTTCTAATCATACATCGTGAGTAGCGTTTAAAACGAGCCCGGAGCACTCCGGACTTTTAGCATTGAAGTCCGAGGCTTTTTCTCTGCTTTGATGCTTCTTGTTTTGCAGAATTTTCTTTATATCATGCAGTTAAATATCACTGTTCAAAATTGATTCCAATTCAGAAAAGACGCCTCTAAAAAGTATTCTGCGCTCTCAAGGAGGCCAATAATTAATAGCCTTTCTTTAGTCACGAGTCCATAATGCATACGACAGACGCAAACAGCCTTTGAATCCAAGGACAATTCAGCAAAATATTTTTCGGTTGTTGATATATAACCTATTGTTCTACATAGACTGGAAAATGATTAAATAACAGGTTTGAATAGGTGGTACATGAATAGGGCACTGCCAGAAAATTTAAGTTTTTGATGAAAGCAGTGCATGTGCTTCGCCCTATTATTGCGCTTTTCAGTCATGCTTGCACTCACTCGCATTTATAAAAGAATTGTCATTGAAAGCGAAGCTAAGTATTTTTCAAAACCGACCTCTCATGAGCATTTTTGAAGGAAGCAAAAAGTTATATGGCATATTTTTGAATGCTCGCATATTGCCACACTATTAACTCCTATAGTGGCGCCGTATCGCTGGTAAACTGTATTACCTGGCAGTTGGCAAGAGTTGAGCCATCTCGTGGCTAGATGTTTTCTCGTCTTCATCTTTCGAGCTGCCTGCTGCCTTGCGCATCCCAACAGCGTCTTACGCGTATAAGTAAACCAGCCCTGCGTACGTAAACCTTTTCTCGGTGACATACTTGGTGGGGGTGCTGCTTGCGGCCCATGTACGCTGACCTCGAGGACACTCTTGACGTCTGTTCTCGACGCGTGGCTACAACACCAGTCCACAAGGCGAGCCGCCGCCTGCGAAACCTACAACCAGAGTTCGGCGAACTCACAACATCGGTAAAGGCCATGACGTCCGCTACGGCCAGCCAGACAAGTCAGCATTCCGGGAATGCCCAGCCGTCCGTCGTTCACACACCTCGGTCGCCCCCATCATTCCACGGTGAGCGGTTTGAGGACGTCGAAGACTGGTTGGCCAGCTTTGACCGTGTGGCGGGCTTCAACAAGTGGGATGGCGAGCGCAAATTACGGAACGTGTACTTCGCACTACAGGGCTCGCCCAAGACGTGGTATGAGAACCACGAAGGTTCCTTCACTAACTGGGAGATCTTTCGCCGAAAGCTTTTAGCCACGTTCAACACCAGCGAACAAAAAGGAGAAGGCTGAAACCGCCTTGCAATCGAGGTCGCTGCAGCCAAACGAGCACGTCGTCATGTTCATCGATGACATGGCATGGCTATTCAATCGCGCGGACCCTGCTATGCCCGACGCCAAGAAGGTACGTCAATTACTGCGCAGCGTAAAAGAGCAATTGATTGCCGGACTGGTTCGTGACCCGCCAAGAACGGTGGCTTACATTGCCTAGGAGGCAACAAGCATGGAGCGTTCTCTGCAAGAACGAGGCGCGCACTACGTCCGTCAGGCTAGTGTAGCAGCCGCTCACCACTGTACGCCCACGTCGCTACCCACTCAGGAGCTTTGAGAGCTTGTGAGAAGGCTGGTGCGCGAAGAACTTGAGAAACTTCGCTTAGAAGCTCCACAAGCCAGCGTCGCTGCCATACCGGACGTGGTTTGAGATGAAGTCCGGCGAGCTGTTCAGTCGCCACCAGCTCCGCAGCCGGCGCCTTATGTGATGACATACAGTCAAGCACTACGAAGCCGTCCTGGACCAGTGAGGCAAGCCTTTTCTCCCGTCACTCCTGTGCCTTCACTGCGGTACCCAATGGCAGCTGTACCCGCCGTACCGCAGGGGTCCCGGTCCACCATGAGCGAAGTGCACGTTTGGCGTCCGCCAAACAATAGGCCACTCTGCTGCCACTGCGGGGAGCCCCGCCGCATCCTCCGCCACTGCCCCTACCGCAGAATGGGCTTAAGAGGGTTTTCACCTCACGCTCCTCGACCACGCTACGGAGAAATGCCGCGGGGCATCGAGCATTACCTGTCCGGTAACGTGCAGCCAACGACCTCGCAGCGACGCCAGTCCCCGTCGTCATCCCCAAGGCGGTTTGCTTCGCCAAGCCGCCCGTCTTCTTCTGGCCAGTTCAGAGGCACGTCCCCACATCGGGAAAACTGAAGACGGCGTCCTCCGGGCGCAGGGCGGCCGCTATTGGACGAAGTCAAGGGCCTCCACCCGACGATCCGCGGCTACAATCCGACCGACGTCTACTCGACCTCACGACGTCAACGACAACGACATACTGTGACCGACCGGTTTCTGCCGATATCGACGATTCGCGGCTACGATCCGACCGACGACGACCTCAACGACAACTACGTGCTGTGAAATACTGGTGTGTGCTGAAATCCCAGTAATCGCTCAAAATCACGATGTGACCGCACTTGTGGATACCAGCGCAGATTTTTTTGTAATGAGAAGTCGGTTATCCACGGACATCAGAAAGGTTCTGACGCCATGGTCTGGACCACAGATCCGCACCTCCGGCGGCCATGTGGTTACGCCGATTGGCGTCTGCACGTAACGAATACAGATCCGCGATGCTACTTTTCCTGGTTGCTTCGCTGTGCTGCAAGAGTTGATACTCGGTTTGGATTTCCTTCGGGAGTACGGTGGTGTCATCAACCTTCAGGAGCTGGTCGTGTCATTTTTCACTCAACTCTCTTTTCACGGCGATCCCGAGAAAGGCGGGACTAAGTTACGCGTCTTTGACGGCCACGTATTGATCCCGTCAGAGCTAGGATGTTTGTTACCGTAGATTGCGACAACAGCACCGGATCTCGTGGCATCGCTGAAACCAACATGTCGCTGCACCTTGGTCGGCAAGTCTGTGTTGCTCGCGGGACTGTTGAACTGAGCAGTGGCCGAACCGAACTCTTGGTGACCAATTTTGGCTGTGAACGTCAGTGTTTGCCTGGCAGAACATTTATTGCGTATTTCGAGGAACTCAGCGAATTCGCGGGAAAGCAAGCTTTTTTCCGAAGCCTCGGCATCAGTGGAAGCTCCGACCACTCCCATAAAAACTGACGTGAACCCAAACTTCCCGGCGTGTAATCAGAAGCGCTGCCTCGAAAGCGTTATCCAGTCGTTTTGCGATTGCTTTGCCTCGACCTCTAAGGTTAGGCAGACACCGCTCACTAAGCACCGAATTATAGTCGACGCCAACCAGCGACCGTTATGTCAGCCGCCTTACCAGATCTCTTCGAACGAGCGTGATGCCATTCGCCGCCAAGTTCAAGAAATTCTCCAGGACGACGTGATACAGCTGTCGACGAGCCCGTTGGTGTCGCCTGTTGTTCTAGTAGCAAAAAAAGATGGAACCCTACGGTTCTGCGTTGATTACCGACGTTTAAACAAAGTCACAAAAAAAAAGATGTTTATCCTCTGCCGCGCATTGATGACTGCCTGGATCGGCTCCGCCATGCCAAGTACTGCTCTTTGCTAGATTTATGCAGCGGCTATTGGCTAACCGAGGTGGACGAACGCGACCTTGAAAAGACTGCCTTCATTACACCGGACGGTCTGTACGTATTCCGGGTGCCCCCTTTCGGCCTGTGCTCGGCTCCTGCAACCTTCCAGCGGACTATGGACACCGTTCTTGCCGATATGGGATCGCGGTCCTGTCTTGTGTACTTGGATGACGCTGTCATCTCCTCTGATACGTTCGAACAGCACCTGAGAGGCCTGCGCTCTGGGTTCGAAGAAATTCGGTCGGCCGGTATTTCCCAGACTCCTGAAAAGTGTCACTTCGCTTTCGAAGAGTTGAAGTTTCTGGGCCACCTCGAGAGTGGACAACCGCCGTTGCTGCTTTTCCTGTGCCCGCCGATAAGAGAAGTGTGCGCCGCTTTCTGGGTCTCTGCGCCTGTTATCAGCGTTTTGTGCAGAACTTTTCCCAGATCGCTGAGGACCCGCCTCACAAAAGATTCCGAACCTTTCATCTGGGGCCTGGAGCAACAGAAGGCCCTTGAAGAACTCCGAACTCGTCTCCAAAGTACGCTCATCCTTGGACACTTCGATGAGTTGGCCGCCATTGAACTGCACAAAGACGCCAGCAACATCGGCGTCGGTGCGGTCCCTGTACAGTGGCAGGATTGTCTCGAACGCGTAATCGCACACGCGAGCCGCACATTGTCACGATCTGAGGCAAACTATTCCACCACCGAAAAAGAATACTTGTCTATTGTGTAGGCAGTGACCAAATTTAGCCCGTACGTATATGGCCGCCCTTTCAGGGTCGTTAGCGACCACCACTCGCTGTGTTGGGTGGCGAACCTCAAGGATCCCTCGGGACGGCTTGCACGCTGGAGCCTTCGACTTCAGGAATTCGATGTCACCATCGTCTATAAGTCTGGTAGGAAGCACAGTGATGCCGACTGTTTGTCTCGTGCTCCTATCGAAGACCCCCGAGCTGATTCGACGACGATTCAGGTTTTCTTGGCGCCAGCTCCACGTCCATTCTCATTCAACACCAAAGAGACGACAGTGAACTACAGCCCCCCATTGAGTATCTCGAAGGAAGCGCTCAGTTTCCCCACGAATCTTCTCACGGGGAGTGTCGTCGTTCTTTTTACGCGACGGCATCTCGTATAAGAAAAACTACAGTCCGACGGAAGGTGTTTATCTACTCGTCGTGCCTATGGCTCTTCGCGACAAAGTCCTACAGGCGTGCCATGATGACCCATCTTCTGGTCACCTGGGTTTTTGTCGAACTTTGGCACGAATACCCCAAAAATACTACTGGCCCAGGGTTGATGCAGTTGTTAAGCGTTACGTAAGAACTTGCCGCGAGTGCCAGCGTCGCAAGATGCCGCCGACTAAGCCAGCCGGCCTACTGCAGCCGATTGATCCGCCTCAGGTCCCCTTCCATCAAGTAAGCATTGACTTACTCGGCCCATTTCCAGAGTCCTCTCTGGGCAACTGCTACATTGTGGTCGCCACCGACTACCTCAGCCGATAAGGTGAGACTAAACATCTTCCCTGAGGTAGCGCTGACGAAATTGCGAACTTTTTATTCGAAAACATTATGCTTCATCACGGTGCACCCACCATCGTTTTAACTGAAAGGAGAACAACGTTCACCTTGGCCCTTACGCAGGAGGTTATGCGCCTGAGAGGCACCAGTCACCGCAAGACAACCGCCCTCAAACGAACAACCTCACCTAACGGCTGAAGAAGACGATCGCCGACATGATTTCTATGTATGTCGACGTGGACCACCAGAACTGGGACGCCATACTTTCTTACGTCACATTTGCCTAAAATACTGCAGTCCAGGAAACGACACGCTTCACTCCATTTCGTTTAGTACATGGTCGCGAAGCCATAATCATGCTGGATGCAGTACTGCTTCCATCTAGCCCTAACTCCTCTGTTATGGGTGCTGCCCAATTCGTTCGTTACGCTGATACAGCCCGCCAACTTGCTCGGGAGCGCATCCGGCACCAGCAAGTGCTCGACGCTCGGCGCTATAACCTCGGCCACCAAAATCTGCGTTAGCAGCCCGGCGAACAAGTTTGGGTGTGGAGCCCAATCCACATGCGAGGGCGCTCTGAAAAGCTCCTACGCCGATAATTTGACCCCTAAGAGGTGCTCCGCCAGCTCAGTGAAGTTACCTACGAAGTACTTCCCTAGGGGGCAGTTCGCTCTTCTAGACGGCCGACCTCGGAAGTTGCCCACGTCGCCCGAATGAAGCCGCACCACGCCCGCTAGCCCCTCGCGCGTGTCTACACCGCACGCCAGACACATGCGACTACCATTGTCCTGCTTCCCATTGCTGCCGCACAGAGCCGATGTCCTTCAGAGAGGGGGAGTAATGGCACACTACTAACTCCTACAGTGGCGCCGTATCGCGGCTAAACTCTATTACCTGGCAATTGGCAGTCCTTGAGCCATCTCTGGGCGAGATGTTTCTTCGTCTTCACCTCTCGAGCTCCCTGCTACCTTGCGCGTCCCAACGGCGTCTTGCGCGTATAAGTAAAGCAGCCCTGCGTACGTCAACCCTTTGTCGGGGACAATATTTTTCTCTGCGTGGTTGTTTTCCTAAGCAGGCTTTCTGAAAATTGTTTTTTTTTTTGGTGGTTGCTGATGGGATATCCCGATCCCGGACAGATTTTTGAGAAACGAGCCGCCATGCAGAAATCTGAACATTAGATTAGAATGCATTCCAGCTATTAACTGTGACGTCGTTTATAGATGTCAACGTGCCGTACGATAGTGTAGCTCTACAGACGATTTTGGCTGCTTTAGAAGCTGCCAATATCGGTTGTCGGGTGCCCCGTTGGATGAGTAGTTTTTGTTTGATGACTTACTTTTCATGCCGACTGAGGCCTAAGCGACGTTCTCCAGAGGAGTCGCACAGTGTGGAATGCTCTGCAGTCTTACACCTGTTGACCTTGTCAGTTTACTGGCACAGCCGGGCCAACTTTCAATCTATGCGGAAGACATCTGTATCTTGGCATCAGAAGCTACGCTCTTATAAGTCCGAGTGAGGACTGAAAAGGCAGGAAGTATTATTACAAATTGTTTTCACCTGGAAAGACAGGAGAGTTCCATCGAAAAAGGTTCCATTGTTGCTTTATTTAGAAGAGTGTCTCACGTTGTACAATTTAAAAATGCTCATCTCCTATGAAAGACGACATTCGCTTCTTTGTGTTGTCATCTAGAGTTTACCGTGGAGTCCCCATGCCTCATATGTAATAAAAAGAATGCCAGCAATTGCTCACCTTTACAGTTTTTTCGAGATAAGTGGTACGGCGTGTAAATGTGGTCGATCGTCTCGAAATATAAAGCATTATTGATGGTGTTCATCCGGTAAAGTCTCTGTTTGCTTGGAAGCACACAAAAAACACATAACCTGCACAAAGTGTACAAGTGTGTTACGTCGCAAGTACGCGCGTTGCGTGTATCGTGACTCTCGAGGAACACAGACGGACGCTCGGAAAGGAAATAGTTTATTCGTACCGATCAGCCGGCTTATTTAGCTTGAGCGGTAGAGGATGAGAGGAAATGCTGAGAGTCATGCGCTTTGAGTGTTTGCCAAAGTCATGAGTTGGCACGTTTACAACAAAGCGCCATCTCTCTGGATGAGCTTAGAATTGCTGAGATGTGCCTCTACAGCCGCAACCGTTCTAATCACACGAGAGCATAGAATTGCTATCAGCACTGCGGTTGATACTCTTACAGCACGTATTCGACTCTTTAGACGAATTCCAAATCACCATCTTGCCAGCCTTTCTTATTGCCTGGCAATTAACGTGCCGTATTCGCTAAAAAAAAACTAGTCCTCATGGTTTGCTTCTCAGTAGTTAAGTGGAGCACTACGCCACCACTGAAGTGCTAAATCTCTGTGAGGAAAGCGGACCCGCTGCCCTCAAATTTCAAGAAATTTAATCGCTAGGGAAGGCATAAGGACGCCACTATACGAGTGAGAATAAAACCATAGAGCCTAGTTTCTCTTCGCAAAATGCAGTAAGAATTTTGGAGAAAATAATTTATGCTCACCTCATTTCTGTGCTATCAAAATCGACACTAAACTCAAGACCGTTCCCTTTATTATGAAGCCTACATTAACCTCGCGCGCTTCCTTGCACGACCTAGATCAGGAAGAAAGCCGACAGTTGTCTTCCAGGACACAGCAGATCACTCGAAGATATCTTCACAGTAACCACGGCTATCGGCTACCTGCCCATAAAACAGCTCAGTGAGTTACTGCTGAACTGAGTTCTTGGCGTCCGCCTCATGCTTCCTAAGCTTGTACAAACTGGCAGGGTTTAGAGTTCGCAGCATTCAACGGGACGCGCCGTCTTAAGACACCACCAAATGCCTCTAAGTGTCTCTCGAACTTTCTCTGCGCCTCTGTTCAGGCCGGATTACAACTGTCAAAGGCACGATAGGAGTACGCCTTATAGGAGAAGGGGTGGTCGCATGGATTCTATCCTTGAAGTAATCAGTTAAGTAAGGAATGGAAAGGATCACCGGCCGGTAGAAAAACACAAATCATTTATGCCTCCTCTCGCTGAGATTCAATGCTATCTAGCCGCCATAGAGCTGTTTCATCTTTCAAGCTAGACCTACAGCTGGAAGGAAAGCCGATATTGGAAGTGAAAATGTTAGGCTCTAGATTACCTCAGCTGATCCACGACATACAAAGCGAAAGCTGTTGGCGTTCATGGTTTTCACTGCCGTTGACGTTGGCAACGTTCTAGACTTCGATGATTTTAAGGAAAGGAAAATCGTCTAACTGGCTCACTGCTTAAGTCGACTATAAAGGCCCGGTGCAGCGACGGCGAAGACTCAGTTCAGCGGCTTCGGCGTCTCGGTGAAGTAACTTGATACATTGCTATGGCAGTGGCGCAGCAAGTGCGTTCAAGGTCAAACGTGCGGCAATGATGAAACCGCTCTCACGAAAGTTGTAAAAGCTTTCGCTTTTAAAACTCAGCGCCTTCTGAGGTTTGCAATCCAACGAGGGAAAAAACCGCACTCTCAAAGTTTTGTCCGGCTCAGTAGAATAAGTTGCCCGGATGACCTTACGCCCTTAAACTAGTAATTATCAAAGTAGTCAGTCCAGCCACATACATGTTGCCATATAAAGACTTCAACACGACAGAGCTAGATCAAGACAGGAGTATCCTACATGCAAGACAGCTCTGGAGCTAGCATGTAACACATGTAGCAGTAATCTAAGAGAGTTAGGAGACTCTAACATCCGCACTGAGCTTCAAGAGGCCCAACTTATCTCTCCAAAAGAAGAGGTGTTCTAAACTACCACAGGATGCACTCTTCTCTTCAGACTTTGGTACTCGGAAAGCGCGAGAAAGATCAATGACACCGCAGACGTCACTGTTCGGATAAGAGCTTCTTAAAACGGTCTCTTCAAACGCTATTTATGTGCATCCTAACCTCTTACAGGGGTACGGGACAGCCCGAGTAAAACCGATTAGAAAAATGCAGCGCTGGTAATCCAGACGACATTTATGTCGGAGTAGCCAGCTATCGCAACCATAATGCAATGGTGGCCACAGAGATTGATGTTACCCTAAAGAGATTACCAGGGCCAATTCCAGAACTGCACAGTGACTCAAGCCGAGGAGTCACCGAATGCAGTCGCCATCGCCGAAGCTACCAGACGGCACACAATTCTTTTTTTTAAATTTCCGTCTTTGAAACAGCCAGCCCTATTTACACCTACGAAATACATTACAAAAGAACACTGGATGAATCGGACCGCCGGAGGAGCAAGATGCCATAACATAGGCCCCCGTACACGCCAACCTGACTGGAAACCAACTTGCCGACGCCATAGCTCGCGGTCATACGGACCGAGCAGCTGACGGCGTACGGGAATCTATTCCGGTCTTATAGACATGCGATGTAATCCCGGAGCATCTCCGAGGAGCTCGCCAACAAAACTCCCCACCTACTCAATACTTAGCAGGTACCACTCGGTCTGATGGAGACTATTACAAGCCAACACATTTCCAAAGTATATATTGCACAAAATTCATCCCAAACAGTGCCAAGACACCAGCCCTTTTGAGCGGATCTACCATAAAAAACAAGAAGCTGTGCTGCTTGTAGTGATTTGCAGTGCCCCTGCTGGTTCTCAGAAGAGCATTTTTTGTTCAAATGTCACACCATTATCTACTGTTTTTAACAGCCTTGTAATTCGAAAACCTTTTTTAAACTTGCTTGTTTCGGTAGTGTTTTTACGTTCCGACTACAAGTATACTCCCTGTTCTTATTACAATCAATCTCAAGACCAAGCTCCTTGACAAAATGAGTATATTTTTTAATTCCTTTAAGCCAATCTTATAGTTTGTAAATACCTCGCAGTGGTACAAAATGCCAAATTCAGTGTTATATGATCAAGTTTGTCATGCAACTGTCACAAGGTAATGATTAAAATGACGTCATGTTACCACCTTCTTCTTTCATTCGAAGCCGCCAGAGAAGCTTTTGGATTTACAGCTTCTGTGCGGATTTCAGCATGCGCACTATTATTTCTTGCGCGTGAAGTTTTGTTATGTGCGAAAAAATAATGCAAGATCACTTACACAAAAAAGGATTTCTTGTTTGGATTTGTTTGGTTTTGTTTGGCACTTGTTTGGATTTCAACCTTTCGCAGCTAGTTACTAAACCAACTCGAGTCACGCCATCATCTTCCAATGTATTAGACCTGGTGTTAACCAACGCGTCGGATCTTTTCCCTTCAATCTCGTACTTACCTGGTCTTAGTGATCACTCCTTGCTTCATTTAGATGTAAAAATTAAAATTCCTAATCGCCGGAGCATCTTCAAGTTTATTAGAGATTACAAACGGGCAGACTATGATGCCATTAATCTTGAATTAGCTCTTTTCTTGAACAGTTATTTACCAGACTTTTCACAGAGTTCTGTCCAACTAACTGGGAATTGTTTAGGGACGCTGTTGAACGTCTCACTAATACATTTGTGCCACTAAGACTTTTGCGGTGTAATAGCCAATCGCCATGGTTTAATAACATTTAAAAAGGCGACCCAATAAGAAAAAGCGTTTGTTTCGCTCGGCCAAAGCATCGATTTCGCAACAACGATGGGACGGTTACCTTTCTGCAGCCGCTGAGTACAAATTAGCTCTGAAAAATGCTAAGGACTCCTTCTTTAACAGTACTTTACCTGCTCTGCTGATGAATAACCCTAGACAGTTTTGGAACACTGTGAACCAGAAAGATAGTTCGTCAATACTACTTACATCTTCTGACGGCGTTGCATATTCACCTAATGAATGCGCTAGTGTTCTTAATTGTGTTTTTGTTGCTGCTTTTTCTGGCAATGTTTGCCTTGCCAATCAGGAGTGTCCGGTCTTGGATGCTTTTCCCATGGATCCAATTTTTTTTGACGCAACTGGCATCCTGGGAATAACTGAAAACCTTAAGATTTCTTCCTCCTGTGGCGTCGATAACATTAATTCGAAATTTCTGGTTAATACAAAGATGTACAGTTCAATGATCCTTACCAAACTGTTTGACCAGTGTCTGGAAACAGGCTGTATTCCCAATGACTGGAAGGTTGGAAGGGTGATTCCGCTGCACAAGTCTGGCGATAAACATTGCCCTGATAACTTTCGCCCTGTGTCGCTCACCAGCATTCCATGTAAAATCATAGAACATGTCATCTACTCTCATCTTGCTACCTGTTTAGAATCCAATTGCTTTTTCAGTAATGCCCAACACGGCTTCCGTAAATCATTTTCATGCGAAACGCGACTCATATGCTTCACAAATGACTTGCATTGCATTCTAGATCGCGGATCTCGTGCTGATTCTATATTTATGGATTTTTCTAAAGCATTTGACAAGGTTTCACATGAGCTCCTTTATCTTGAACTAAACAGCCTTAACATCGATTCCACATTACTTGCGGGGTTGTATTGTATTCTTTCAAACCGAAGTCAGTTCGTAACAGCAAATAACGTCAATTCAGATTCCTTGCCTGTTGGCTCTGGTATGCCTCAAGGGTCCGTTCTTGGGCCCCTCCTCTTTCTCATTTATATAAACGACTTACCAACTACTATATCGTCTTCCGTTTGTCTTTTTGCCGATGACTGTGTTATTTACCGCGATATTGATGACAATAATGATGCATCTCTTCTTCAGTCAGATATTAACAAGGTACTGGATTGGTGTAACCTGTTGAATATGAAGCTAAACATTACTAAATGCAAGCATTTGCCCATTTCTCGTCTGTCTACTACACACTCTACCTATTGCATTAATGGCATCACTCTTGAAACTGTGTCGTCTTATAAATATCTGGGTGTTCAAGTCTCTTCTAACCTGTCTTGGAAACCTCATGTTGACTACATTATAAATAACGCTAACCGCATCCTTTGATACCTTCGCAGAAATTTTTCATGTGCACCAAGTTCATTAAAACTACTACTTTACAAAACTTTGGTCCGCTCTAAATTGGAATATGCTTCATCGGTGTGGAACCCTGGGGTCGAATCTCTCATTTCTGACTTAGAATCAGTTGAAAACCGGGGTTGTCGTTTCATACTTTCCAACTATTATCGTACTAGTAGTGTAACTGCCATGAAAGCTAACCTTTCCCTCCCGCTTCTTTCCCATCTCAGGTGAACAGCCTCATTATGTACTTTTGACAAAATTTATCATAATCCTTATCTTAAAGAGAGGTTGTTAAAAAGACCATCGTATATTTCAGCACGCATTGATCACCGCCACAAAGTTTTGATCCATCCTTGTCGTACGAGATCTTTTCACGATTCATTCATACCCAGAAATTGTGTCAGCTTGAATCACCTTCCCCACGATATTGCTGAAATTACTGATACTGTTGCCTTTCGTAACGCTGTTACTAATTTTATATAAGTCTATGTCTATATCTATGTTTTATTTTATTAGCTGCTGTCTTCTTTTGCGGTTTGTTTTGTGTAATGCTGCCTTTTGCTAGTGCTGTTATTGATATTAAACCAGTGTGTGCTGTAACTATATTCAAATTTTTTAGCTGCTGTTTTTGTTTTTTGTACTTGTATGTTATTCCCACTCCCCTCTGTAACGCCTAACGGCCCTGAGGGTAAATAAATGACATAAATGAAAATGAAAGGTAGTGTTGTAAATGTGACAATAGCTGAATATGCTTTTAAGACGATTGTAGCAGACATGTAGGCCACATAACACACCTTTTCGTAACATGTCTTAAGAAAACAGCCTCTTCTCTTAAAATACCATTACATTGCCACAAAACGCTAAGCAAAAAAGCTAAACATAGTAAGGTGTGTGCTACAACGAGGCATACGTAACTGCGAACATGCTAAACACGCTACTTAGAGGAGAGCAAGGGTTGAAACATACAGTAAAAGGAAGCTATACTGTATAAGCGACAGTAAGCAGTAGTGTGATTCTGAACTCAGCGTTTGTAACCGAGTATGCACTTATTTTCATAAGACTGCTAGAGGTCTAAATTATTGTTATAGAGCAGACAAGATTGGCAGGCAGAACCCATAAATTTTGTCACACCTTGAAGATTAGGTTCACTAGGCGGTGAGGCTTTACCGACAACAAATATTATTTCGTGCACAGGAAGTTCACTCATGTATTCTTGAAACGGGCTCTACTCATGCTCGGTACTATCCTGAAGGAAGACCTGTTGAAGCAATATACGAATTGAAATACATAAACTATTATAGCATTACTAATGTGAAGTTCGCCACAACAGCTGAACGAGCAATTCGGATTCCTGCTACACGAAAAACTAATAAGCCAGCAAAGAGCAATTGTGCACACCTTTATCGTTTCTTCCGTCCCAAATTCGAACCACAGCTCGTACGGGTTTTAGAGAACATGTGACGTTTGGAGGCACAATCGTTCGACGATGTACGATGAGGCTGTGCATTCCTTCAGGTTGGCGCAGACAATGTCTCCTGCGTTCAGAACTTCCCATTGAATAAGAGACCGATTAAGTATAAATTCGGGTGCGCGATGCAACGGGTAGTTTGTTTTGACGCCATAGCTTCACTATGCCATATAAGGGCGATTTCGCCTTCCCTGGCACAGCCCTCTACTGTGCAAGCGCCGCGCAAAACGTCCAAGAAATATTCGGAACTGTGTAAAAATCCGAGGCCAATGATTAAAAAGCTGGCGTAGAGCCCCGGATTCGAACCAGGGCATTTGACGATCGAGACGGGGACGCTTCCACTCCGCCACGAAGGCTGGACGCTTCGGCAAGAATAAAGGCGCGTCTAGTGAATGCACGGGCAGGTAAATTACAGATGTCGGAATTAAGCAAGTACCATGCGTTTCTCGTAAAATTCATCTGTGCTTTGCGTGCAGTCGTAGCGCCACCCTGTATCACCCACTGCAACTCCCTTCGCCAGGCACGGCACTGGCTCGGCAGATGGCGCGCGTATCTTCTGAAACGGCTTGAGCCACCGCCCCATTTAAAGGGTTAGGCCTTATCCATCCATTCATTCATCCATCCATCCATCCATCAATCCATCCATCCATCCATCCATCCATCCATCCATCCATCCATCCATCCATCCATCCGTCCGTCCGTCCGTCCGTCCGTCCATCCATCCATCCATCCATCCATCCATCCATCCATCCATCCATCCATCCATGCATCGGTTCAAGCCACCTAGCCATAGTGCCCACGCGCTATGGCTAGGTGGCCTGAACCGCTGCCCGATTTAAAGAGTTCAGCATCAATCCATCCATCCGTCCGTCCGTCCGTCCGTCCGTCCGTCCGTCCATCCATCCATCCATCCATCCATCCATCCATCCATCCATCCACGCGCTATGGCTAGGTGGCTTGAGCCACCGCCCGAATTAGAGAGTTCAGCATCCATCCATCCATCCGTCCGTCCGTCCGTCCGTCTATCCATGCATCCATTAGCGCCTTCTCTCAATGCTGATGCGCCATCAGAGTCTGCGGGTGTTCGACCACGAGGGAACGCTATCGCGTTTCACTCTTAAGGCGGAGCTTAAGCGTCTGCCATGTTTTTTTTTTATTTTAGAGATTTTTATTTTTTACACAATGACAGATACGTTGGTGTGGTCTAAGGCGCTGAGCTGTGCAGCAACGCGGTCATAATATACTTATTATAGATCAATTATTAGACGATTACTTTAACCCCTCATGTAAAGCCCTCACGCAAGGGTCCTTGAAGCAACTCTAATAAATAAATAAGTAAATTGATTTCCGTAATCGTTTGCTTCTAGTTTAGGGGCAAGGTTGCAAAGCAAAATTGATGACCGTTAGCATCGAACGTAAGCCGGGTGTTTAAAATTTTTCTTTCGGAAAAGTGTTTCGAAGTATCAGACGTCAAAAATACCAAGTTTAAAGCTTGTTAAGTTACTTTTACCGCATTGAAAATTTATAAAATGGCGTCTCTGAGTCTTTTAATGCACCAAATACGGGCTTAGTTCGCGTATTTGATGATGTTAAAGAAGTTAGCTTGATTTCAGCAATGATACCGCGAGCAGAGACGCTATTTTATAGATAGGTAACTCCATAAAACCAGCTCAACAAGACATCAAATGTGTGTTTTTGACGTCCGATATTTAGAAATAAATTCACGATTAATAAAATTTAAAATAGTGCTCACATCTCATGCTGAAGGCCACTAATTCCGCGATATAACCTCGCCCCCTAAACCCAACCAGAAAAAAAGTTTAATGGTTTTTTATTTTAATTGGTCACCGAAGTATTTATTCATGTGAGGCCCATTATGCTCGCCTTGCTGCACATTCCGGCTGAAGGAGCGCGCCGCAAAATATCTGTTTTTGAAATAAAAATCTGTAAATTTTAACAAAAATGACCTTGTATATCAACGAATTTACCGGATAACGCACGTTTGCCTGTTTTCATACACGCTGAGTGTCACTTAATTCCCCCTGAACGAAAACCGATCAAACGAAGTGTCAGAGCAATTCGGGTTAATATCGACGCCACAAGGGGTGCAGCCTTACTCAGCCGTTGGTGCATGCAGTAGTTTGATTTAGTGCATGGCAGACTTTTGCTGTTTTTGAAATTGTAGCTTCACAACTAAAGGTCTCGGGAGGAGATCGCCGTGCGTTGCCGATGACCTTCAAGGTTCAGCCAAGGTCAGACCAACAGTTTGTGTTTAGAGACCCATTGGATGGTCAATGATGAGACCAATGGTCAAGCAATTAGACCGGTCACGGTCATGTCGAGGATTCCAAGGTCATGTCAGGGTCGGCCGAAATCCGGTAAAGACCCAGGTCATTTGAAGGTCAAGCGCAGGTCACACAGCCGTCAAGGTCAATTCAATGTCAGCCAAAACTGGGTCACGTAATACACTGTTGGCTCGCCGAGGATCCGAAACGCGGCGTTTAAGTGATAAGGCGGGACCGCGCGCCCTCCTTAACCGAGTACATAACGGGAGAAGTGCCTGCGCACCTAGCCACGAAATCCATATCTGGTGTTCAGTCTAAACCATCGTGAAGCTAACGGTTCTCCGTTGGTTTAACCAAAGCTAAACCACCGATAATTTTTTCTTAACTTTGTTAGTTTGAATAGTATCGCCTTTTTATAAACGCGATAGCGTTACGCCTCCCCTTGGGCACAAAATCCGGCGTCGTCACCATCGGGGCCGTCAGCGTTGTAAGTAAAACACCCCCGAGAGTCAACCTAGGTTGGCCACCTAGGTCATGTGATTTTGCGGTGTCATGACTACCTGCCCGCCGGATTGTGAGCAAATGGACTACCGTAGCAGGTGGCAAAAATATTTATTTTTTCGCTAGAGGTTGCTCGGCAAGGGCAAACTACGTTGCACACGCCCCCACCCCGGCAACACCTGCCATTGTAGGGCAGTGGCGTATTGCTTAACCACTGCACCACTGCGCCTGGAGTAGAATGCCGGGTCCAAGGGTTGAATGAGTATAATGTCGAGAATGACGAATTTAGCATAAGTGGACGTGCACTGATTACGGCTTTCGCGCCATACCCTTAAAGAGGATCTAAAATGTACCCTCGATTTTTTTTGGTTAATTTTTGTTGAACTGACAAATCTACAGTTAAATAATGCCGCCAATATCTGCAGTATTTGTTCGTTTTTCAAATCTGCCGCCCACCACTTTATCGCTTTGTTTGCGACTCAAGACGCGACTAGATTTATCTCGATTGATCGCAGCGATGCAGAGCTGATTCTACGTTGTTCCGGAATGTTCTAGTAACTTTGCACGCTTTATCTCGAAAGTTCGCTATCAGCTTTAAATTGAGCACGGCAGACAGCGACGGCAATCTGTTCGACGACCGCCGAGCACGCTTGTCGCTTCGCTGCTGCCGAGTGATTCAGTCCATTTTGGGTGCAAGTCAGCCCAATAAACAGTTTTCTTTTAGAAGACCTTTCGTCCGTCTTCATCGCTGCTTCGACTGCCGTCACCACTACGTGACAATATACCTATCCCATATACAGGCTTTCTTCAAGTGTTTATTTGTCTTGATAAAAAAAAAACGTTCTTTGGCAAGGTTTTTCTTGTAAAAGGTTTCCCTGATAATTCCTGTCTGTTCTGGCCATGAGCGATTACTTTCTCAGCTCTTTTCGACATCCTTTGTATTCTGTGCAGAAAAAGGTACGAGTGCTTCCAAGAGATATGGGGCTGCGTTAGCAAAGTACACCACTATGGTTTTCTTAATGATGTTGAAAACGAGCAGAAGACTACGGCTAACTGAGATTATTTTCCATAACTTTTTCGAAGTTAGTGTTTCCCACGTTTTAGAACTGATATCCATCTGTCCGCCGTCCACATCTATTCTATTCGATGGTGGCATCATGGTATTTAACTCGTTATGGTGATTATTGATTATGATGATCATTGTCAAAATCGTCGTGATTATTGATAATTTCCTCCTATATCTTCCAGTAGACTTAGCAGCCCGGCTACGTCTATTGGAAGAGAAATGTATCTACCAATGATTTTACAGTTAGCCCTCTTGTGTGATATTCCTAGAAAATTGTTTTTCTCGTCTTCCGAAATAACTAACTATAGCACATTTATCAGTTCCTGCTCTCACATAATCTACTCTGGTAGCCTTACTAACGAAAAATCTGTTATCTGATGCACATTTCATGCCTCCTCCACCTCCCAAGTCCGTTCAAATAGATTTCCAATTCCTAATTTAAGCTAGCACGTAAATAATTCTCGTTTCATTCATGGCAAACTCAGTTTTACTCTTGTTTATTAAAATACCTAAATTATATCACCTGAGTGATTATGGCGCTCGGCTGCTGACCCCAGATATGCGGGTTCGATCCCGGCCGCGGAGTATGAGTTTCGATGTAGGCTAAATTATAGAGGCCCGTGTACTATGCGGTGTCAGTGCCTGTTAAAGAACCCCATGGGGTCGAAAATTCCGGAGCCCTTCACTAAGGCGTCCCTCGTAGCCTAAGTCAAATTTGGACATTAAGCCTCATAAATCAACTAAATCAATCATTTCTTTGCTATACCTTTGTGCAGCCGTTCACTTCCACGGCTTGTAATTAAACTTCGAGTTTGACTTCCATTCATGAACGTTCGAAAGATGGAACTGGTGGGTAATTCAACCTTGAAAGGTTTACGTAGGGCGCTGTACCATAGGGATCTAGTTTCTGACCCATTCGAATGCGGGCCCTTGAAAGGCCGTATCACGCGGCAAGCCTCTATAGGCCGAAACAGAGGAAGCTGATATTCCTTCGGTTGCGACTCGGAGAGCCGGCAGCAGTCAAGGCCTTGCGCGGCTGAACTTCTGCCACCTAGAGAAGAACAAAATAGGAGCAAACAATACATCAACGGAAAATTTTGTTCCATAGCACATTGAGGCGTCTAAAGCTTTTCTGTTTTCTAGTGGGTGTAAACGATATTCATAAAGCTTTTTTGATACTTGGAAACGGCGGATAAGCATTAAATTACACAAATGCTTGCGGCTGGACGTTCACAAATAGCGACTGCTGCAGTCGCCAATAGCCTTAAACACCATTCACCTAGCTTTTACCCAGAGTACGGATATTTGCTTCTCTTATGAAAGGCGGGGAATTAACGGAGAAAAATAGTTGTGGTGTGAATTCTCTCGCTACACAACACATGGCAGCACGATCGGCTACTGAAGCAGCAAGAAGCAATGGCAGCCTATGCACGCAGAAACAGAGAGCTATGCTAGCCATGTGAAATATCAAACAACTTTACTTCGTACTTCGGTGGAACCCCTGAGGAGACTGTAATCACACTTTACTTTCATTTTGCATTTCTTGTGCAGGCGCTGCAAGAAACGGAAAGCAATGGATTGGGGCATTTCTTTTTCTGTTAGTATACAAATCCAACATATGACTTTAAGAAGTGTTCCTAAGAATATTTTGTCCTATATGCGTTCAGAGAGCTTGTAGACGTACTTGAGACCTTCACCGTAGCCAGCTCAGCGTATATCTACCACAAATTGGCTTTCGGAGCCGGTTGTAACACAGAAAATTCTCCTCCAGCGTACCAGCCACGCCGATGCAATTGATGCAACGATGCATACATGGCGCCCTCAACGACTCAGCATGCCGTTAGCCGAGTGTTCATTCTGCCAGACATGGCACACATGTTCTTGATATAGGAAGAATCCAGAGTAATTAGCGTTTCAGAAAGGCTCTCTCGTTGAACATGGCCCAAAGAATTCCGTTCGCTGAATGCCCTCACCCATTCTCTGCTATCTTGTGATCCCTGTTACCTCATTTCACTGCAGCAGCTTTTGCTCCAGCTGAAGGACAACAACCGCTTCCGGCATTTAGAGCAATCTGGTCCTGCTTCACAGGAGCGGTATTTACAGTGACCGAAATTGTAATGTGGGACCAAGGTACGAAAGCAACGATTGGAGCCAATAGCATAACACTTTTATAAATGAACCGCCAGTGAGATAATGTATGCAGGGTTGAAAATCATACTATATCCTGTGGTGATATTGAGTGACTGTTTTGATATATGTAAATTCTGCCCTTTGATAAATTTTCACTCGCCCTCTTGAATTTTACAGCCGATGGTTCATAACATGCGAGTGCTTCCAAATGCACTGCACAAATTGCTCATTTTCCTGCAGTACTTTGCCTATGTATGCATATTCTCTTGCAATATTCTATACTTGTGCTGTACTTGATCCAAAACAAAGAAGCACAGAGCGGAAACACAATATGGCTTACGTGGAAAAAATAAAACTGGGAAGCCGAAAACATTACTTGCAGTGTTTATTTGAAAATTCAACTATTTGAAAGTGAATGGTCATGTCCCGGAAAATTCAAAAGCTTTTCGAGCGCTTACTTCTAGTCTACACCAGTTACAAAATGTATCATCATTATGGTCTTAATACCTGGACTGGGAACCCGGTAGTGCTAATATTCACATGCATGGCTGCATGTTTTACAGGAGCAGGAAAACTCCTGTAAAGATATAAACGAAAACTTACAGGACTGTTGCCAGTGTGTAACCGTTATGTTTGAGCGTTCGGTGTGGTGCGAAATTAAAAAAAGTGTGTTCTGACCCAAACTGCTGCGCTCCCTTCTGATCCTCCAATGTAAGTACTCTAACACGCGTGGCCTTGTGCCGCAAGCACCATCCGCAGCGTCACCGCCTTTCTTATCATAAATACGCAGCCGCAGTCGGCCAGAGCACCTTAGTGGCGGGCCGCCAATTTTCCCGAAATCTACCGCCGCTAGCGTCCCTCCACAACATGACCACGCCGTGCGGTTACTAGCGAGATGTGACGAGCTGTGCTGAAAAAGGCGTCATCGGCAACGGTGCTGGCTCTGAGGAACGAGATAAGAGCTAAGATAGTGAAACACAAATTTGAAGAGCTGGTTTTTTTTTTTATCCTGAAGGAATCACAACCACACGAAGTAGTAAAGGCAGACCGGGCAGCAAAATCCACCGGATGCGGAAACATCAAGCAGGAGGCTCATGCGCGGGCGTTTGGCGATGACCAAGGAGCTGGGATACCGCTTCGTTTTTATCATTTTACTTAAAATATGCTCTGCGGATGGCTGCGGCAGCGAATACATTGTAAAACTGAAGAACGAGCTAAAATGATCTATAAGGCTATAAAACTGCCCACACTTTTGGATTTTACCCCTTGTTCACTAATTACTACTGCTCATCTTTGGAGGCCGAAACATTAGGTCGCGTTGTTTTTTTTTTTCACCATAAAGTAGGAGACACGTTTACTGCATGCACTTGGTCTGAGGCTGACAAAACTTTATTGCGCATAAGCGTAGGGGATTTAGGCACGTTAGCTAGCGTGCCGCAGGCCGTGGAGACCTATGGCGACGCCGGCCCATTCGACGGCCTTGTAATCAATGTTGGGGTCATCGCTGGACCTAAGCTTAACCCATGCTTCTTTGGAGGGATCAGGCAAGGGTTCTGGGGAACTGACGGACTTGGGCGCCCAGATCATATTGTCCAAGTTATTGTTCGCACCACAAAAGTGGCAGGAGGGATTGATATCCTAATTTAAGAATTTAGATATGTAGTTTGGGTTGGGAGGGTCCCCTTCTGTAACTGCCTACAAATAAGCTGTTGTTGTCGCATCAGTGTTTCATGGGGTGGTGGCAGTGTTCTTCTTAATGCTTTGTAATGTGCTGTGAGCTAGTTGTATGATATGAGTGGCTCACCGAAAGGTTCCAGTTCCTTACTTTGCGCCACCGCTCGGCCGGCTAATTCTTGAGTGTGTTGGTGGGCAGCCTCATTTCCCGGATTGCACGCCTGAGCTGGGGACCATATGAGTTCAATATCTCGCAAGAGATGAGAGAATCTTATTTGTGTATTCGTACGGCGGTACTGGAAACCCTACCTTTAGCGAAGTTCCGGATAGCCAACTTCGAGTCGCTTACTATGGTAGTAGCGTCTGTAAAGGCGGTGGCCGCAGCGATGGCGGCTTCCTCCGCGACTAGCGGTCTAGAGGTGGAAACCGTCTCCTCTACAGCCAGTCTTGTTAGTTGATCGCCGGGGTGTGTTATTCCGCATACAGAGTATTTGTTCTGGTTCTCCGCATCCTATGCGGCGTCGACGTAGAGGACATCCTGCTGCCGGCTCAGGGTCTTGGGCAGGCTCTTCGCTCTTGCTTCTCTTCAGCCTTGGTGCGCGTGAGGATTCCTATTTTGGGGCAGAGCTTTGACGGGGGTCCTCTTTCGGATGTTGCTTGGGATAACTTCACCCTAAATCCACAGCCTGTCGAGCATCCTCCTGCCGGCGGGAGTGCTAGACAGGCGGCTTATTTGGGTAGTTTATTGTGCTTCCTTGATTTCCTTGTAGGTATTGTGGACCCCGAGTTTCAGTACCTCCTCGTTTAAAGTCGAGCGACCTAGGCCCATGGCTGTTTTACAAGCCATTCTGATGATGACGTCGACTCTTTCCACCTCGTCTCTGCTGAGTCTCAGGTAAGGAAGCGAGTATGTAATCTTGCTTATGATAAAGGCGTCTATTAGCTTGAAGAGGTCGTGTTCTTTCATGCCTCTTTTTCTATTAGTAATTGTATATATTAGTCTGTAAGTTTGGTGGACTGCCCATTTAATTTATTGATCGTGAAGGCATTACCCGAGTCCATTTGAAGCCTGATCCCTAGGATCCTAATCTCCTGGACCTCTGTGATTTCCACGCCTTGTATAATGGCCGCCGTTGTCTGCTGAATGTTGTCGGCTAGCACAGACTGCGCAAAACGAAAGCAACCTAGTGGTTTAATAAAAAAAAAGTGAGACTATCACAACGACGCACCCCGTAAAACGGTTCTCCCGAGCCTTCCCAGATTCAGATGTAGTCAAACCCACTTTTAACTACCTGTCACAGAAGTGGGGGAATCTTCTAATTCATTTATGTTTATATAAAACCTATGTGTCCGCGTTTCTTTAAACTTAATATGTCGATGTAGCCTCTATGTGTCTATGGAAGAGCACAGGTACGTGCACACTGTTTCAGTTGTAGTTTCTAGTTGTGCAACCCCTATCACTGCAAGTGCTGCGCGGCGACGTACGTGCGACTTGTTCTATCTCTTTGTTTTTCCCACCTCAAAGTCACCCCTACTACTGCCAGTCTTGAGCAGCTTTTGTGTACTCGTAAATGTTTTCCTACTTCAACATGGCAGTCTTGCAGTGTCAAAGTATGGGCGCCGAGGTGACTCGTTTTTTGTGTGTGAACAATTTGGTGCACTTTTTGTGGTGCTTTCTTTCGGACACCGACTCTGTGGGTCCGTGGGTTCTTCGTCGGCTAACGACTAAAGCCTCAAAAAAGGGGCTGAACGTGCAGAAGCTTCAGTGCGCTGCGCGGAGGGAAAGCCGTATCCGCACCGCCCTCTTGTTTTCGCCAGCTGCCCTGTACAGACCAGGAACGTTGCCTTCGGGGGCCAACCCAGCTGCCTCTTTTTGGATGAACTGCCGCCGCGCATCCCGGTCAACTGCATGTTTGCTCCCCTTCTAAACTTTCTTTTCGACTGTCGCTAATTGGACACTCTCCTCTGTAGACAATTGCTTATTCTAATTTATTACTTCATTCAGTGAATTTATAGTTGTTTTTCTGCAGTCTGTAGTAATTGTCTTGTAAAGTGTAAATTCCATTCCTGTAAAAGCTGTCGTACTTCTCGTATCGAATGTACAGACGCTGCTGTGTTGTTGTTAGCTCTTAACACCCCTGTTTCTCATTCACTACGTTTGCTTACCAGCTACGCCGGGCATGGAACGGCGACACCCTTGTCTACATGACTCGATAACTTCGCGTGATTACCGGACCCATGATAATTAACTGGCGCCCGCAACAGGACGTTTTTGGCAAAGAAAACGTGGTGAATGTAGAGGGAGACTAGTTAATGTCGGTAACTGTTTTGAGGTATAATAGAAGGGTCGTGCATGAACTGGATCTTCTTTTGGTGAGCTTATAGTTGCGTTATTTAAGTATTCTCGGAGGTAGAAGCAAGGAATTTGGAAAGGTTGATAGCGATGGGCAGCAAGCGGGCACTGAGGAGCACTGAGCTCACAAAATGAGTCGAAGATAAGCAACGCGAAGAGCGCTTGCTTGCCGGGCAGACAGAGGAGGATGAGCGCATGGCCGTGAAGGCGGTTGACGAACGTCAGATGCAGATTATGCGCTTGTAAATGTAGTGTCAGCAACTGGAGGAAACATGCAAGCTACCGCAAGAGGAGCTCGTAAATGCCTAAGCGCGCTACGCAAAGGTGTACAACCGGAAACCCAGAGAAAGGCTGGTTAATCCGGAAGACAAGGTCCTAATTTAGCTGCCTAATTTAGGAAGATTTTCTACGCCAACCTGCTTAAAGTTACCAAGAGCGGGAAATCCGGACAGTCGAACGGGTGTTCCACGTGATCTTCGGCGTCACCGAATCCGACACCGATGGGGCCATTCCGGTTCCGGCGTTTGAACAGTGAGAAGGTAAGCAAGATGTGAAGCTTCCTGATATTTTCAGGGCGGTTGAACAAAAGAAGCTCCGACAGGTGATTTCAGAACACTCGCATTTTCTCAGACGTCCCGGGCAAGACGGACGGGGCAAAGTGCTGGTTAGAGCTCACTACCTGCACTGCTGTTCAAGTAAAAGGATATCCCGTTCGATTTTCGACGAGAGAAGGCGTAGAAAAAGGGGTGCAGATGGAGCGGCTTGTAATAATCGAGAATTACAAATCACACTACAATTCACCAGTTCTCTTGGTGAAGAAACCAGACAGCACTAATCGTCTTTGTATTGATTTGCGACGCCTGAACGACGGCCTCGTTGCCGATTCGGAGCACATGCCCAGAGCGGACGCTGTCTTCGCTGCAGCTGGAGAGAAGTAATACTAATCAAAGATAGACTTTGTCAAAGGCTATTGACCAATTCTTTTGACTGAGAAGGAGTCCAAGCCTAAGACGGCATTTTCAACAACATCGGGACTCCTTCAATTCCGTTTTACGCCGTTCGGCATAAAGACAGCCCCTCCAGCATTTTCTAAATTTATGCAATGCTACTGAAAAACCCGGTATCGCGGCAAACCAGATTTTACCGGAACAAATCAGTTTTTTATCGGACCGGCGTGGATCCCAAACAGGACAGACCATGCCCGGTTCGAAAATCATACCGGACAGACGAGTCAGGTACGAAGCTCAAACCGGACAGACCAGTCCGGTCCGGAGTTCAAACTGGGCAGACCAGTCTGGTTCAGAGGCAAATCGGACAGATGGTACAGAGTGCAAATCGGAGAAACCAGACATGTATTCAGAGAGGTGCGCCTAGTGCCCTTACCACTTGGTCTGCAGATGGACTAATAATAATAATTGGTTTTTTGAGGAAAGGAAATGGCGCAGTATCTGTTTCATATATCGTACACATTTGAGGGGGAAGGGGGGGGGGGGGGGGGCAGCGAGTGCATAATCGCGTTAAGACATACACGGTTTTGTTGAACGTTTTTTTTTTTATTCTGAAAACACACCCAGAACACTTCGTGTTTCAAGAGGCGCGTTTATCGAGCAAGGAACTGCACCAGGGAAAAAAGAGAAGCATCAAAAGCTCGCGCGTAGCCTGCACCGGCGCCTCGTCAAACACTGCGCGCAATACCGCGCAGCCTTATCAAAACCATGTGCTCGTGCGCTGCCGCATTTCGCTTTCGTGGAGCGTGCCGCGATGCGGACGGCATGTTCTCCGGCTGACGCTGGATGGACGGGTGGACAATTAAGGCTGAAACCTAGCTGCTCAATTAAGCCACCTAGCCATCGACGCATGAAATTTTACTCCAACTGCAGTCGATCAGCGTGCCAAAGTCCGCAACCTGTTTTACCACATAATACTGAGCCGTCTTAACTTTGCGGGCCGCATATACTAAGCAAATAGCTTAGTTTATGATTGCATAGATACACGTCGTCTACCCGACAGGCAACCTGATTAACTCCATTTGCCGATAGGGCCACAGATTTCATTTCCGTGAGGTAAATAGGGGTGGGTAATATATCTTAGAACAGTGCCATGAACCATTCAATCATACACGTTGGGCTTTTCAGTTGCTATTTTTTTTTCGACATTTCAGGGGAATTTTATTCGCGTCTATTTTATAAGCACAATTGTTACCGTATTTTGCTACATTAGTTTCTCAAATTTAACACGCACAAAAAAAAAAGCAGGATCAAGGATACATCCCCTGAAAAGTCAAAAGTGACGCACCCGACCTTCAGCGCGCCGTTAGCCAGGTTCGAGCACCAAAACCACCCCACACCCAGCTCCGCTGAGCCCCGTCTATCAGCGGTCTTGGCTACGATACAATAAAACTTGAGGGACAGAAGCTCAACCTTTAAGAGTATGATACTTTTAGTACATTTATTTTTAGAAATTTTTTACATGTAGTAATGTAACTTCGTAAATTGCGCCAGACGTCGCGCGTCGGAACAATGAGGCGGTCACTGACCTTGCCACACGCGCATCTGCATAACTCAGCTGTTGATGTAAGTCTCGAAAATAATTATTTACATTACTTGACCGGCGGAGGGGTTTACTGGCGAAAAAAATAATAAAAATGAGTATCGTTAGCGCGATCACTACTACTTAACACTGGATGCTTATTGGATTACAACGGAAACTGATCCTAAATAATATTACATGTGCACCATCCCAAACACATTTAGCAAGAGAAAAATGCTTATTAAACCCTGCGCAGAAGTTATCCAGGCTTGTTATCTCTCGTTCATAACCATTTCATACCCTACAATTTTGAACAAAAGTGTTTTTGAACGTTAGAGAGTGTATGAGCGTATTTTTTTCATATATTGGAAGATTTGACTGTAACAATGTTTCATCTACAGGCAATTGCATTTATCTTTTTGCTATCGTCAACTGCTCGATGCGGTGTATGGAAAAGTTTTAAAATATTTTGCTACGCATTGAAAGGATGGGCCATTACTTTAAATGTTTCCATTGCTGTACCTTACAATTTACCAATATTAAAACGTTTTCCCCAAGAATATAGCAAATGTCCAAGAAATCTGTAGAATTCCATGGGCAGCTCTTGGTCCTTGGTGTTCAGAGAACTATTGTTTCAACCCCCGACGCAAGAATAAGTTTCTCCACTCTCTGAACGCCGCGACTCACAACGAGCGGCAACCCCTCTTTTGTGCACTTGCGAGCAGGACTCCACGTGCACCCAATGAAAGAGAGAGTGCCAGCGGTGCGAGCAGCACGTGTACCATTCGAGACGTTGCTGACTCAATGCGTTCCGCCGGCGGCGTTCCCGGACAACTTCGGAAATTGCCATGGGAGAGGCGGCGCTTGTGCAGAGGGGGTAAACTTTGGGTGCGCCCACCCAAACAAAAATTTCTGGCTACGTGCCTGCCTGGGTTCCTCGAATTATCTTGCAGAATAAGTTTTTGCTACCACCACCAGACGCCCGGCGCGTCCGCACTGGGCACGGCTTTCTGCTGGGCAGAGAACAGAACCGCCACTTCTGTCGGCGTGATGGGGAGGCATGCGGGACTACGCTTTGTGCCTCGCTTGTCGGCATATCGGCGAAACGGTCAATGGCGTTGGTGAGCGGGAAACGAAGCTCTCAGTTTTTGCACTTTTCGTGCTGCCTTTATATAAGATATTCTGCTTGAAACTCTACTTAATAGATATGGCACTCGTTTGTAGCAGTAATTTTGATTCTCAATGACATCGGTCTTTTCTAAACTAGCCGTTTTTATTTCACAGCATTCTCTACGCTGTGCCTCATTTTCTAACAAAGAAAATGCCTTTTCCAGCTTACGCGTATGTGCGCTACAATGACGGCGGCAAGGCCATGGTAAGTGTTTCGCTAATCAGTGATTATAAGCCAGAGAGATTGACAGACAAGGGGAAGAACGTGAGCACGTATTGGGGGTTAGATATCCGACCGAGTGAAGAAGGCTACTACACTGAGGATATGCTGGAGCTAGGAGGTGAGTACTATTCCTTTCGCCCTTTCGCATTCTGCCGTATGCCTGATTGCGTATATATGTCGATTAACTTTGTGTATCTTGCGTGCGATATAATTTTGTTCGTAACATTTGGCGACGCAAGACGTAGATGCTATTTTACGTTACTCGACCATTTGTCGTTGAAGCATATCCAATTGAAAACCACGCAGTGAAGTTTGGGGTTTAGAAATTCTTTCGGCTCTTGGGGTGAAAGGAGGCAGTTCCCGGGCTGCGTTGTCCCCGTCTTCCTAATAACTTCCCCCTCACCACTTCCCCCCGGAACAAGATAGCTTCGGCCCTTGGAGCGTTCTAGGCAAGTGTGTGGACGACTGTGGCCTTTTTCGTTTTGTTTGCAATGTCCCGTTCAGTTTGTAGGCGTGCGCGGCACAAGTCGCAGGTATTCAGGTATTGTTTTGTGCGAATGCAATGTTTCTAGTGTGTTATATCTGTCCATGCAAATGCACGCACCCCAAACTGAAGCCCAGCAGCTTCCGCCTGCATTTGTAGACATAAATGGCCAGGTAAGTGATCTGCATGTTTGTGCATTCTGCCTGTTTCGTGCCTGTCTAGTATAGGATGGCTCAATGTACTGAGGACTGATTACTGAGCTTTTATTAATGCGTAGGACATTGTATGGCTACGTATGCGGCTTCGTGTCATGTCGAGAACGTTCGAACGACTTGAGTTATAAGAAATAGAGTGGTTGCATTAGATGGAGCATGAAAAATTTCGGAGGGGTATAGTGAGATGCATGTGGGGTAATTAGTTAATTAGAGCCAAAAATGTCCAAAAAGTGGGCTGGGCCGGAGACAAAGTGGTGCCAAATTTGAAAACGAAAAGTGGTGCCATATTTGAGGACTCAAAATAGGCAATGCTGGAACCTGATTAATTTAGGCAAAGAGTAGCGAGGAGGTGTCAATGCTTACGCATTCCTCGAATTCGGGTGCCGCAGTGATCTCATAATTTTTACAGTATAGACTGCAATGGTGTGGTTACGAGGAATACAGAAATGCGACTGCCGCGCAGCAGCTATTGGGAGGCGACGCTGCGCAGTGGCAGTTGTCTGCTCCGTAAATACTTGAGGATGAGGAAGAGGACGGCGGCCTCCGCGCCCGGTGCATTTGGCGGTTTGACGCCTTGCTCGAGGCTCAGGAGAGGCAGCTGCGTCACACTTCAGGAACCCGCTCCCCCCGTCCCCCCACCCCTTCTTGGCTGCCGTCTCGGCGCGCTTGCGCAAGCGCAGCAGACGCCCCCGCTACGCCTAACGTTACCACTGGCTGCGCCGTCAGCCAGACTCCCACTAGTCCTTCTGAGAGCACGTTACTTCCGGCAAACTTTTTGGCACGCAGCACTGATAGCGATCAGGGCCTCTCCTGAGCTTTCCTTCTTATATGCTCACGGGGCTCATTTCTGCTCCGATAGCTCTGGATCTAGACTATATTATATATATATATATATATATATATATATATATATATATATATATATATATATATATAAAGCAGGAAAGGGGCACACGAACGGAAACAAAGATTTCGGCCACGTTTCGGCCAGGGCCCGGCCTAAACGTCGGAAATAAATTTTTGTTTCCGTTCGTGTGCCCCTTTTCTGCATTATATATATATATATATATATATATATATATATATATATATATATATATATATATATATATATATATATATATATATATATATATATATATATATATATATATATATATATATATATATATATATATATATATATATATATATATATATATATATTGACAAAGTGCATTCCGCATTTTCGTTTAGCGCTGACCTGAAGCACGCGCCGTCTCGAAGAAAAGGAAGCGGAGGTGTCAGCGATATCTTGAGTTGTGGTGCAGACGTTCGTCGGATCCTGCGTTCCCGTGTTCAGTGATCACCGCATTCATGCGTGACATTTTGGTGGAGCTTTGCTGGGTAGTGCACCCCATGCTCAGGACCCCTCCAAGAAACCGCGACTCCAGCCCGCTTGACACCTTGAGAGTCGAAGTTACGCTCAAGCTCACCCATCAAAGTAGCCGGCGGCTGCAAGGACTGCAACCAGAGTTCGGGCCTCTGCAGTCTCGTCCGAACGCCAGGAAACTGACCTCAGCGCTACCATCAGTGCCCATAAACACTCCCGTCAGCATGCCGGATGCCATCCCTTTGCCGTCTGTCGTGCTGCAGCAGCCACGCGAACCACCCACCTTTCAGTGTTTACCATGTGAGGACCAGGAGGACTGGCTCGAGAAGTTCGAGCGCATAGCCCAATACAACAGGTGGTCTAACGACTCGAAGCTGCAGCACGTGTTTTTTTCACTAGAGGGTGCAGCTCGTATTTGGTTTGAGAACTGAGAAGCCACAATAACAACATGGGGCTCCTTCAAGACTCAGTTTTTGCAGGCTTTTACCACCGTCCTCAGGAAAAAACGTTCCGAGCTGCTCCTCCAGACACGCGTCCAACTACCAAACGAGACCGTCCTCGTTTACTCTGAGGACATGGCGAAGCTCTTTCGCCGGGCTGACCCCAACATGGCCAAAGAGAAGAGGCTGCGTTTTCTTATGAGGGGCATGAAGGAGCAGATCTTCGTTGGGTTAGCTCGAAGCCCGCCCAAAACGGTCGCCGAATTTGTTTCCGAAGCCACTACGATGGAAAAGCTGCTCGACATGAGATCCAGACAGTACGAGCGTCCGCCGTCGCTGATGTCTACCAGCGGCGTCGATGCTTCCAGCCACGACATCCTTCGGGAAACCATCCGGACCGTCGTACGCGAAGAGCTTCAAAAGCTCTTTCCAGCCCCGGAGTCGCCGCAAGTTTCTTCCATTTCGGACATTATTCGTGAAGAGGTCCAACAGGCGCTCACGCCGCCAGCCCCTCTTCACCCGAACACAACACCCCACATGATGACATACGCCGCAGCCGTTCGCCGTCCACCGCCGCCTAAAGTCGCCCGGATACACCTATCCACATTCACCGCCAACCACACCCACCTCACCCTTCTCAGGTTCTCCCTCGGAAGAGCGACGTCTGGCGTACCGCCGATTATCGCCCCCTGTGCTATCACTGCGGCGGGCGCGGTCACGTCTACCGCAACTGTCGTTACCGACGTATGGGTCTGCAGGGATATCGTGTCGATGCGCCCCGACCGCAGCGTGGTCAATGGCTTCCAGAAATAAGCGATTACCTGGCCGCGACACCCTAAGCACCACACTGCTATTCCCGGTCGCCGTCTCCACGTCGTTTCTCGTCTCCGCGACGTTTTTCCGCCGACATTTCACGTGGAAGGTCTCCTAGTCCCCGTCGGGAAAACTAGAAGCGGCAACCTTCGGGGGCAAGGTTGCTCACCTGCGACATGTCCAAGATCCTCCACTGCTGCACAAACATGACCGACCGCTTATACGACGCACCGACGATCACCAGACCGATAACACGCCTCGCCGCATCAATTCTTCGCCGCAACGAAACCGCCTGGTGCCGCACCGCAGCCGTGAGCGGACTCCGCGACGTTCCCGTACACCTACGACTACAAATGCTGATCTAAACATTTCAATCGACGGTACCGACATCACCGCACTTGTGGACACCGGCGCCGACTACTCGGTAATCAGTGGATCTTTTGCCGCGACTTTGAA
Source organism: Amblyomma americanum (assembly GCF_052857255.1). Classification (NCBI taxonomy): domain Eukaryota; kingdom Metazoa; phylum Arthropoda; class Arachnida; order Ixodida; family Ixodidae; genus Amblyomma; species Amblyomma americanum. The sequence goes on from NC_135498.1 coordinate 98,532,953, forward strand.
AAAGGTGACCACACCTTGGACGGGCCCACAGCTTCGTACTGCCGGGGGTCATTTGATCATCCCAGCTGGCACGTGCACATCACGATTAACCATCGAAGAGGACACGTACCTGGCCACCTTCGTCGTACTCGACCAGTGTTCCCGGGACGTAATCCTCGGAATAGATTTTTTGACAGAAAATGGCGTGGTCAATGACCTTAAATCGAAGTCAGTGACGTTCTCCACCGAGAACGCAGTCCACAGTGCTTTCGAACGTCCCGCCGCTCTTTCCATCCTTGATGACGTCACCATTCCACCCCGTTCGAGCGTTGTGATCTCTGTTGGCGCGAAGACGCTGCGAAAGTTTGAAGGTGTCGTCGAAAGCAAACCAATTATGCTTTTCGACCGCTGCCTTGCTGTCGCCAGAGGGGTCGTTTACCTCGAAAACAGAGAAACCGAAGTCCTGCTTACGATTTTTTGCAGTGAGCACCAACATCTTAGCCTTGGGACTACTGTGGCCCACGTTCATGGTATCGCCGACATTCGACGAGCGCCCAGTCTTGCCATGGTGTCGTCAACAGAAGTTCACATCGGTGTTCCCGACTTCCAGTACGACATTAACCCCGCACTTTGGCCGCAGCAGAGAGGCCAAGTAGAAAATCTCCTCCATCGCTACGGCGATACCTTCTCGACTTCTTCCCGCATCGGCAGAACACACTTGGCCACGCATCGGATAATTACAGATGACGCCGTGCACCCTCTCAGACAGCCACCTTAGCCACCTTACCGCGTGTCTTCCACGGAACGCGCCGCAATCAGCCGTCAAGTTAAGGAGGTGCTTCGAGACGACGTCATTCAGCCCTCTCGTAGTCCCTGGGCGGCACCTGTCGTCCTCGTGAAGAAAAAAGATGGTACATTGCAGTTTTGTGTGGACTACCGTCGCCTAAACAAAGTAACTAAAAAAGATGTTTATCCCCTTCCTCGAATCGACGATGCTCTCGATCGCCTCTGCTATGCAAAATATTTCTCATCCATGGACCTCAAATCAGGATATTGGCAAATCGAGGTAGATGAACGCGACCGAGAAAAAACCGCATTTATTACTCCGGACGGGCTCTATGAGTTTAAGGCAATGCCATTTGGTTTGTGCTCTGCCCCCGCGACGTTCCAACGGCTGATGGACACAGTTCTGGCAGACCTGAGGTGGCAGACATGCCTCGTCTACCTTGATGACGTTGTGTTCGCTCCAACGTTCGAGGAGCACCTTCGGCGCCTTGAAGTCGTGCTGCAAGCCATAAAGTCTTCTGGGCTAACGTTAAAAAATGAGAAATGCCGCTTTGCTTACACTGAGCTAAAGTTCTTGGGTCACATCGTCAGTTGCGCGGGAATTCGGCCGGACCCGGACAAAACCAAAGCTATTGCCAATTTCCCTCCACCGCAGGACCAAAAGGAAGTCCGCCGCTTTCTAGGATAATGTGCCTGCTACCGTCGCTTTGTGAAAGATTTCGCTCAAATCGCCGAGCCCCTGACGCGTTTGACAAGGACAGACACGCCTTTCAAGTGGGGTGCCCCTCAAGCACAAGCATTTGAAACTCTTCAACGCCACCTGCAAGGACCTCCAGTTCTGGCTCACTTCGACGAAAACGCAGATACGGAGCTTCATACTGACGCAAGCAACGTAGGCCTGGGTGCCGTTCTGGTTCAAATCCACAGCAGTCGAGAGCGAGTCATCACTTACGCCAGCCGCTATTTCTCTCGCGCTGAAGCTAACTACTCAGCAACTGAGAAAGAGTGTCTAGCGATCGTGTGGGCGACGTCGTAATTTCGACCCTACCTTTATGGAAAACTTTTTACTGTAGTTACGGACCATCATGCCCTGTGTTGGCTTGCGACCCTCAAAGATCCATCAGCCCGCCTTGTCAGATGGAGTCTGCGCCTCCAAGAATACGGCATGACAGTGGCGTACAAGTCCGGCCGGAAACACTCGGATGCCGATTGCCTCTCGCATGCCCCCGTCGAATCCCCAACAGAGGACGGAAACTACGACGACGACATCACCTTAAATGTGATCAGTGCAACGAGCCTTGCTGAGAAACAATACGCCGACCCAGAACTTCGGGACCTCATTGAGTTTCTTAACGGGACCCGCCCGACTGTCCCGAAGGCTTTCAAGCACTCGGTAGCGTCTCTCTGCGTTCGCCATGGTGTCCTCGTAAAGAAAAATTTCGCCGCAAACAATCAGCAGTACCTTATTGTTATACCGACGACCCTAAGGGACGAAATCCTTCAAGCTTCACACGATGAACCGACTTCTGGACATTTGGGTGTGGCCCGTACGCTTGCAAGAATCAAAGAGAAGTATTACTGGCCCCGCCTTCAGTCGGACGTTGCACACTACGTCAGAACGTGCCGAGGCTGTCAGCGTCGCAAAGTGCCCTCAACAAAACCTTCTGGATTCTTGAAGCCTATAGCACCACCATCGCGGCCTTTCCAGCAGATCGGGATGGACATGCTGGGCCCATTCCCTCTTTCTCATTCGGGAAACAAGTGGGTCATCGTGGCAACTGACTATCTGACCCGATACGCAGAAACATCAGCTCTGCCAAGTGGCACAGCCCTTGACGTAGCAAAAATTTTTCATCCATCAGATCGTTTTGCATCACGGTGCCCCGGAGACCCTAATCACCGACAGGGGTACAGCTTTCATGGCCGGCCTCCTACGGAACATTTTACTCCCCAGTCATACAGACCACCGAAGGACGACATCCTACAAGACGAACGGTTTAACGTAACGCTTAAACAAAACGCTAGGTGACATGCTCTCCATGTATGTCGACGTTCAGCACAAAACTTGGGTCGAAGTGCTCCCATACGTCACCTTTGCATACAATACGGCAGTTCAGGAAACGACAAACATGCCACCGTTCCGTCTCGTTTACGGCCGCGACGTGACCACGATGCTAGACGCCATGTTACCGCTTGTGGACGACATCGACCTGAATGCGGATCTTCACACCTTCCTGCACCTCGCTGAAGAGGCTCGTCAGCTGGCCAGGGTGAGGATTCTCGACCAACAATGCCGAGATGCCCAACACTATAACCTCCGACGCCATGATGCTCGGTACTCATCAGGAGACCATGTGTGGGTCTGGTTTCCCATGCGCCGACGCGGACTTAGCGAGACCGTGTGTGGGTCTGGTTTCCCATTCGCCGACGCGGACTTAGCGAAAAGCTCCTCTGCCGGTATTTTGGACCTTACAAAGTCATCAGGCCACTTGGAGACCTGAACTATGGGGTCGTTCCTGACGGCTTTCAGAAGACTCGGCACTCCCAGCACCCTGAGGTGGTACACGCTGTCCGCCCCAAGCCTTACTACGAGCGGTAGCGCTAGAGCTGGACTTACGGCCGCACAACACGTGAACTTCCCTTGGTGAACTTTTTTTTTTTAAACACACCGGCTACGCATCGGGAGGATGCTCTTTTTTTTCCGGGGGCCAGTGACACAGTGCATTCCGCATTTTCGCCTAGCGCTGACCTGAAGCACGCGCCGTCTCGAAGAGGAAGCGGAGGTGTCAGCGATCTTGAGTTGTGGTGCAGACGTTCGTCGGATCCTGCGTTCCCGTGTTCAGTGATCACTGCATTCACGCGTGACAATATACACACACACACACACACACACAAACACACACACACACACACACACACACACACACATATATATATATATATATATATATATATATATATATATATATATATATATATATATATATATATATATAAGCACACATGGCTTAATGAACTGTTTGTTTGTTGGGCCTAACGTCTGAGAACACTGCCATCGTGGCGCGCAAGTGGACACCTCACGTGGTATTTTTTGTTTCGCGGGCATCTGCAGAGAGCGAGAAAAACGATACGTAATAGATTCACGGTTAGAAACTGTTCAATGGGACGTTTCGCGGGCCGTCCTACTATTTTTCATTAAACTTTTTCGCCTATATCTTCGTTTCTTAACAATTTGGTTAATTATTCTCGACTTTTATGCAATTAAGCCCAATAGAAAAAAGAGTGAAAGCTGCTCCATGGAATAGGCAGCAGCATCCATTGGGCACCGTTGTCTTCAAGTGCGGCGGAATATTTTTAAAACCTGGCTGAAGTTAGCTGGGACACCCTGTATATTGCTCTGTCAGTCCTCGTTCAAAATTATGCATTGTGGCTGCACACAGGTCCACCTCGGGAATTTAGTATTTATGTCCTCAACAAAGTGGGCAGGACTTATGGTCGCACCGAAGAAGTCACGTGTTTGTATGGGCGCCGCCCGCAGCCTGTGGACGACCCCTCAGCTCCTGGAAAGGAGCAGGTCAGGCCAAGCTTGCCATCGCTTCCTCAAAACAGAATGTTCTGTAGTGAGTATAATGGCAATGACACCGGAAAAACTACAAGCCATTGGAAGTAATTTGCATGTCGCTGTGCTCCATGCCTTGTGCTGTGTGCCAGTGGTTAGTCCATTGATCAGCTGGAGCTATTATGTACAAGCAATCATATTTTCTTTTCTGCAGGTGTTTTTGAATACTTCATTAGCCAGCACCCTCTAGAGAAGCCTGCACCGACAGATCGTCGCAAGAAGCTAAACCACTATTTGAGTGAGCTGGTCCAAGATATGGGCAAGAAATAAACATATTTTGGAGTCTTCTATGCATTACTCCGCAACCTATCAATACTTGGTGAAACCAGGAAGAAAATAACACAATTGCACATCGATTTTAATGCGAGTCACGGACAATCGCAGATTGCCAGTTTCCGAGGCTCTGTGTATTGCAGCATTTGGCATGTGCTCTTATGCCACTTGTTTGAGAAATGCCCCAGTTTTTGTGCAGATTTAGTACGAGTGGGATATACTTGAAGCATTTTATTTCTGCCTTCGTACTGTGATAAAGGGCTCTCCTATGTAATACAGGGCAGTCCTGAAAAATACAGTGCTCTCCTTTATATTAAAGGACTATCCTGTTGCATACCTGATACTCCGGTAATCCGGTAAAGCAAATCCTGTTCAATAACCCGGCATGTAGTTCCAGTTGAAAATACATATATCAGATTTTTCAATACGTGACGAGTGGTGGAAGGAATTCCCGGATCGCAGCACTATTATGATGAGCTAGTCCGCAGTGCTACGTGGGAGGAGCATCTCTCTTCGCCGAGGCACGTGTTTGCGAGTATCGAGGCGGCTGCCCTGATGGTACGACCAAAAAAATGCGAGTTCGGGAGGAAAGTATCGAGTTATGCGGGCATCTATTTGGCCGAGGAAAACGGCCACCACTCGGGAAGACGCTCCACAATATTGATGCGGCGCCAATCCCTCGAACAGAGCGTCAGGTAGGCGAATTCCTTGGTTTCTCGTGGTATTCCAGGGACTTCATTAGCGACTACGCTTCAATAAGCGAGCCACTCACCCACCTGACGAGGAAGACAAATAAGAACGCCATAAGGTGGATGCCAGCCCATCAGGAACCTTTCAAAGACCTCAAGCGCCGTGTCCAAGCCCTCTGATACTACGGCTCCCACATGTCGCTAAACAGTTTGTACTACGCACGGATGCCTCGGATACAAGTCTTAGCGCGGTACTTACGCAGCAGCATGACGGAACACCTTACCCCAAATTGCTTCCCAGGGAAGCAGCATACAGCACAATTGAGAGAGAGTGCCTAATCTTAGTTTGGATTGTGCGGAAGAGCGCCACCTACCTGGGCGGGATGCATTTTTTAGTTCAGACGGACCACCAACAACTGAGCTACATCCAACGAGCGAAACAGCTAAACAACCCAGTCCTGCGCTTAGTCTTGCTGCTCCAAGAGTACCAGTTCAATGTCGAGCGAATAAGGGGCAAGGACAACGTCGGGGCTGATTTTCTTATCAAGCTGTGAAGTTTTCGCACGGTACTCATTTGCGCTGCTAAAAATGCTACATTTATGTCACAAACTTAAGCTGACTTGACTTCTGTGCTAGGTTTTGTAAGGAGTTATGCTGTGTACAGCATTATTAGTTGTTTATAGGGCTGTGCGCCACCTTTTGTGGGCCGCGAATGTTGTGTGATAATATGCCGAAAGTGGGGCGCCATATCACATAAGTGGCGGCATCTTTTAATTCACTTATGTTTATGTAAATCTGATGTGTCCGCGTTTCTTTAAATAGAGTATGTCGATGTAGCCTCTACGTGTCTATGTAAGTTCATTAGAACGTGCACACTGCTTCCGTTGTAGCTTCTTCTAGTTGTGCAATCCCCTCACACTGCACGTACCGGGACGTACATGCTGCTTGTTCTGTCTATATCTTAATTTTTTCGCAGCTCAAAGTCACCCCTACTACTGCCAAAGTCTTTAGCTGGCTTTGTGTGTACGTAATTTTTTTCCTACTTCAAGATGGCGGCCTTGCAGTGTCAAAGTATGCGCGCCTACGTGACTCCTTTTTTGTGTGTGATCTACTTGGTGCGCTTTCGGTGTGTTTTTTTTTAACACCGACTCCATGCGTCAGTGGGTGCTTCATCACTTAACGACCACAGCCTTATGAAAGGGGCCGATCGGCCATGCGCTTCAGAGCGCTCCGGGGAGGGAAAGCCGCCGCCGCGTACTCCGGGGATCCCGAGCCGCCCCACCGCATCTTTGAAACCGCCAGCCGCCCCGGACGGACCGCCGCCATCGGGGGCCGTCCAGCCTGCGTCTTTGTGGATGGACCTCGGCCGCGCTCCCCAGTCAACTGTATGTTCCCTCCTCTCCTGAACTTTCTCTTCGACTGTCGCTAACTGGACTCTCTCCTTCGTCAAGATTTCTGCCGGCAATTGCTTATTCCAATGTATAACTTATTTCAGTGTTTTAAATCCCATGTGTTTTATCCGCAGACCATGGTAATTCTCTGGTGAAATGTCATTTCCATTCCTGTAAGAGCTGTCGTGTTCCTCGTATCGAATCTCTAAACGTTGTTATGTTGTTACCTTTTAACACCCCTCTGTCTCTCACTACGTTTGCTTACATGCTGCACCGGGCATTGAACGGCCACCCCCCCCCCCCCTTTTCCTGATGACTCGGGGATGCTTTCGCTTGATTGCGAACCCATGACACTTCTGCATGCATAAAGAACACTCGGTTGTTACGATCGAATTAAGTACTGCCGTCAGGTTATGCGTCAGCGTAATACCAACTTGTCTCAGATTCAACGAGCGAATTCGTTACACCAATCGGCTATAGCGGACTTAAAGGCGCCGTAATCAACGCCGGAAGTTCTAGAAGTCATGCTTCAAGCAAGCGCGGAGATCGAAGAGCGTCTCCGAGCCTTCGCGGCACCATCCTGGAAAGGACGTGTCGATCCCAAAAATGCAAGAAAAATGGTATCGGTTTAGCTTTCCTACGCAGTAAACATACGAAAGGGTAGTTTTTAGCAGGTGGACATCACCGCCACGTATCTCAAAGAGCGATTGAGGTGTCCGCTGCGCAGTATGCAGTGCGAATTGTGACAGGACGGCTGCGCTAGCTCAGACCACAGATGTGGCCGCGAAGAACAACGCACCGAGGAATAGCCAGCAGCCAAAGGTGTTTATTGTGGAACTCCCCAAACCAATGGCCTCTTCGGTAGGACGGGTGGCAGGCTGGCGAGCACCTTGAACGGAGTGGCGTAACCTTGACAGCTGCGGCTCCCTGAGTGGTCCAGAACCGTCTGCCTGCATCGCCGTCGCTGAGTAATCTTACTCTCCAACTCCCCGTGCTGCCGTCACTGCCGCTCAGAGGTAAGTTGGAAGGGCGAGGTGCAGTTGTGGTGATCCACGAGAAAGCCAGCTCCGGTGAACGAAGGTAACACGGATTCCCGTACTTCTTACCTGGTGAGCCGATTCTATGCCTTTCCTTGCTCAAAATCAATGGAGTCTCCATTGTTGTCAAAGCCAACACCAATGAACCCTATGAACACAGGCGGAATATTGAAGAATTGCAAAATTGGTTTTTTGAGGGAACGAAAGAGCGCAGTAATTTTCTCACATCTTCGTGGACACAATAACCACGCCGCAATCTCCTCGCAAGTAGGGGATTTAAGATGGAGTCAGTATAGAAAAATGTGGCGTAGTTTTCAGCAATTCATATAGAAGAGGTCACCCAATCATTATTTCACCGTGATCATCAGCATGACTATGTCCACTGCCGGGATAAGACCTCTGCTATGTCCCTGCATTAACCCTGTTCTTTGCCAGCTGCGCCCAGCGTATGCCTGCAAACTTCTTAATCTTATCCGCCCACCTAACCTTCTGCCGCCCCTTGCTACGCTTGCCTTCTCTTGGAATCCACTTTGTTAGCCTTAAGGACCAACAGTTATCTTGCACTCGCATTATATGCCCTGCTCAAGCCCATTTCGTCCTCATGATTTCGACTAGGATGTCATTAAACAGGGTTTGTTCCCTCGCCCACTATGCCCGTTTCCGATCTTTTAACGTTACGCCTATCATTTTTCTTTTCGTGGCTCGCCGCGTGCTCCTTAACTTAAGCAGAACTCTTTTCCCTAGCCTCCACGTTTCTGCCCCGTAGGTGAGTACCCGTAGGATACAGCTGTTGTACACTTTTTTCCTGAGGAGTATAGGTAAACTGCCAATCCTGATCCCAGAAAACCTGCCATGTGCGCTCCAACCCATTCTTTGGCTTCTAGGTAATTCTCTCTCATTATTCGGATCAGCTGCCAAGACCCACTCTGAGTAGACGTATTCCTTTACCACATGCAACCCCTCGGTGCCAATTGTGAACTCCTGTTCTCTTGCTAGACTGCTGAACATTACTTTGGTTTTCAGTGTGTTCATTTTTAGGCCCACCGTTCTTCTCTGCATATGTTAAATCATTGGTCACTATTTGAAACTCACCTTCTTAGTGACACAGCAAGGCAAAGTCATTAGCGAATCGCAGATTATTTGAAGGGGATCATTTGACGAGTAGATTGTGTTACCTGCCTGCATTCAACATTGTCGAAATTTACTTTCATGATGTACACTCAAGGGCATAGCACCGTATTAACTGCCAGTAAAATGGTACTTTCCATCATCTCGGCTGTTAACTATGAGGAATGCAACGATTGGAGAAAGCGCTCAAGAATATGGACTGCAGTTTTTCAGGCGAAGTGTCGACCTCCGCCTGGAGAAAAAATACTTATTTTCGGAGCATGGAATGAGCGATCGAGCACATCATTTTTTGTGGTTCGGTGAGCGTTCTTTCTTCAAGCTTTGTCTTGAACATTAGAAAAGGAATTATAAAATAGAACCATAAGATTTTCGAAATGATAAATTACCAGGCAGCAAGGCTCACAGCTGAGGTCAAATGCCTTTTCCTCTTTCCCAATTGTCTAGAGAGCGCGTGTGCTCCGTTGCGGAACAAACGAAGCGACCTTTATGACAGCTGCTTTTCAGAGCAAGGAACTTGTTGCTGTGTAGCTCGCATGCCAGTTGTGCTGCGATGGTGGGTGTGCATTTTAGTGAAGCTCAGTAGCTGCTGCGGTATTTAGATTAATTTATTTCGCTTACTATTAGAGCGAGCGCTTAGATTTATGTGATCAGGTCTCAGCTTATAAGCGGCAGGCATATCGTGAACTTATCAAATAAAAGTCGTTAAACAAATAAAAGTCGTTAAATAAATAAAAACATTGGGTGTGACGTTCAATCAACATCTAAACTGGAATGCCCACGTGAAACGCGTGGCGGGAAACCTGGCAAGAGCTTGTGGCGTACTGTGTAAGTTTAGAACGATGCTTCCGACTAAAATTAAGTTAATCCTTTATAATTCAATTTTCGCTCCCCATATTAACTACTGCAGTCTTGTATGGACGGACACAACTCAATCCAACCTTACCAAATTGATGCTATTACAAAAGAAAGCAATTCGTCATGTAGCAAATGCCTCATATGACGCCCATACAAGAGAACTTTTTGCTTCGTTTAATGTACTCCCCATACACCACATACATAAACTTAACCTCATTATGAAGTACAAACACAGTGTTCAAACTAACAGCGAAACTTTCCTCAACTTATGTAATTTACATCGACCTTTAGAAGTGCCCTACATATTCAGAAACAGAGAACACTGGTCTATACCTTCTTCCCGCACTAATCAGTGTCGGCACATGCTGCAGTACCACATGCCTACATATTTGAATTTCCTACAAAATAAAAATATAGATATACATAACCTTAGCAAATACAAGTGGCAGAAATACCTTATTCTTGAAGACATATGAGTTTAATTATGTTTCTCCGACACAAACTGCTTTTGTATTGCGGATGTATTGTATCTTTTTATCATCGTCTATTTTCCTGCTTCTATTATGTGAACTTGTGTACACCCGATTATATTTGACCCTTTGGAGCTGTTGACGCGATTTTTTTTTGTTTTCCTGCTAGATATGTTTCTTTCATTTTCTGTGCGTTGAATTGTAATCTTCATATGTATAAATAGTCTGCGACGAGTTAACACAGTTACATGTTCATTTCTCACATCAAAACTATTTCAGATATAGCACCTGTCTTACTGCACATTCCATTGCATACTTTTTTTTTTCGCTGGTTCTAAGTCCTGCATATATATATATATATATATATATATATATATATATATATATATATATATATATATATATATATATATATATATATATATATATATATATGTGTGTGTGTGTGTGTGTGTGTGTGTGTGTGTGTGTGTGTGTGTGTGTGTGTGTGTGTGTGTGTGTGTGTGTGTGTGTGTGTGTGTGTGTGTGTGTGTGTGTGTGTGTGTGTGTGTGTGTGTGTGTGTGTGTGTGTGTGTGTAATAACGTGACAGTCTGTTGGCCTTGTCAATTAGGGGTGGGAGCCTCGTCAAGCTACTGAGTTTGTGGCTTTTTGCTCCTACCCTAGCATTTTTTTTCTGTTATTCAGGGCAAAAAATGCTGAATAAAGTTGATTAAAGTTGATTGATTAAAAGTTGATTAAATACCAGCTGAGGAGAGCTTTGAGAAAATTGGGAATAATAAAACTACGCCGTACTTCGGAGGATAATTGGTTTCTGAGGAAAGCAAACGACACAGTAACTCTCTGACATATGTCAGTGGACACGGGAACTGAGCCTTAAACGAATGCATAAAGGAGGGTGTGAAAGAAACAATGGAGAAAAAGGTGCTGTAGTAGAGGTCTCCGGAATAATTTCGACCACTCGGGAATCTTTAACGAGCACTGACATCGCGCAGCACATGGGCGCATTTTGCGTTTCGCCTTCTTCAAAACGCGGCCGCCACGGTGGGTTTTCCAAACCGGAAGGATGAATATCGTTTTTTCGCTGCGAAGGATAAGCGCAAAAACAATATTCCCGCTAGCACCTTTAGTGGAAAGAAACTAGATCTTTTAAGTGTATAAATATTTCCATGAAAAAAATCAAGCCGGTCTGTTTTCTATTGCGTCTACTAAAAATACTCGTGATGCGAACAAGCACTGCCGCCGATAGAAAACGGATATTTCGCCACTCCTCCTCTTCCACTTCGGCACAAGCTGAAGACGCTCCCAAAGCCGGCCCTTTTTGTCATGTAATGTAATTGTAGAAAGAAAACGTTGATAGCTATGAGAGACATTACACCTATATTGGAGAGAGAGAAAGATAAAATAAAAAGGAAGGCAAGGACTTTATATAGGTGATGTCCAATATATTACCCTACCACGGGAAGGACAACGAAGAAAGAAACAGAAAGCGGAGAGACGAAAAGCAGATCACTTTTTCACGTGTCCATAGGCCGTCACTAACAGGGTACACAGGGCACGCAGTGAAAGTTTACAACTTTGAACTCGATCTGTAGACCTTCAAGAACTTCAAAATCTCCTTCACAGCGGTCCTCTGAGATGAAGGTTTAGTCCAAGAGGCCACAATCTTGGCTTCTCTAAGGGGACGAGAATCTAAGTAGCGAAGCGTTGCGGCCAGGCGGACACGCTCACGCTAAAACTGATTGCAGTCACAAAGTCGGTGCTCGATTGTCTCTTCTCACCCGCAGTTCTCACATGCAGGAGAGTCTGCTATTGCGATTAAGTTTGTAAACGCCACTCCCAGTCGCAGGCGACACAACAGCATTGCATCGCAGCGGGAGAGGCCGGACGGTGTTTTGAGCTGAGTATGGAGTAAATGCGGTGGAAATGGTATGCCGAGTTTACAGGAATATACCATGCAACTAGTGTCTCGTTTTTGACCAATCACTTTTAGATGTTGATGTCTTGCTGCGTCGGCTAATGTCAGTGGTATCCGGACGATGATGGCATCGCTGTGTACTGATTGAGGTGCGACGTCAACTGCGTCGTTTCTTACAATGCCACTGTGTCGTGGTGGCCAGTTGATGATAATGTCATTACCGTTTTCCAGTGCCTGCTTACCTCCGCTGTGAGCTGCTCGCGGTCACCATCGCGTCAAGCAGACTTGAGACACTACAGGGCAGCTTTAAAATCGCGGAAGCCCATTTATGGATTGTTTGAACACCGATGTGCTGCGCACCGGCACGACGAGCGTCCAATTCTGACCCGGTGCAGGTTGTCCGATGCAAAACTAGTTGTTTAATACTGGGCAGTATACAAGGAATCACCACGGCGGAAGCTGAACCTATGGTTCAGAATGAGCCGCATGAATATACATGAGTGCGGTCACTATTCTCAGCAGGTAGGAGAGAAAGTGTCAAACGTGTAAGGGCCGAGGTCGTTACGTCCGATTTCTTCGCTGTCGCCGGAATTGTAACGCGCACACATTCCGCAGACACCACAGAGCAGATGTAGGCCATGCCGCCGGTGTGATGTGCGACGGGATAGACAACAGGTGGGCTGCCATTGCCTTTGAAAACGCAGCGGGTGGTCTTTGCACCGCCAATGACACAAGGTAATGCTGGGAAATGCTTGCTAGATGACGTATGTCAGTCCGCATTGTGCCAAGGGTTATGTACATCTAAACAGTGTAGTCCTTGACGAAAGAGATGGTTGCAACTGCCAACGCGCTGCGAGGGAGACCTAGACATGTGCGAAGAGCCTGACGTTGTCGAGTCCGGAGCGCAATCAAATCCGTCTTGCATGTGTTCGAAAGCGCGGGTGTACTGCACCGAAAAATCCCAACCGCTCTATACAGCTGCATTATTGACTTAACCGACGAGCCCCATGATTTTGAACAACCCAAAAATCTGAGCAGGTGAGCGATAGGGAGCCTACCTTTGTCTTTAAAATGTTGCAATGCGGGCTCCATGACAGACTCCAGTCCATGAAAATCCCTAAAACACGATGAGAGGTACAATAGGAAATTGTATGGCCGTTGATAGCGAGCCAGTAACGCGCATTTGTCAGCTCAAATGCTCCGACCTTGCTGTCGCAGATAAGAAGTTATGGTCGCTGCCCGCTGAAGCCTTGCTCGCCACTGGAGGCGCATCGCAGAGGTGGCAAAACTTCAGACATCTGTATGGTATATGGGTGTTTAACGTCCTAAATTGACTCAGGCTATGAGGGACGCCAAATTCAGATATCGTCGGTATGCACAGAGATGTGGACATTATTAGGTAGGTTCTCTGAAATTGCTATAAGTGTCAATTTAAGCAAGGTAGGAGCGAGAATTCTGCCTTTGGGAGCGCCTGGGTGGGTGTAATGCACAGGTGTCTGGCCAGCTACACACATGATAAAAAATTATGAGGTATACTTAAGCCTCCTCACGTGTGCAAATGCGAATGCTGTGCGTGGTCCGCCTTCTGAATTTACGTCTGGGGTCATGGCTAAGAGGCCGAGCTGGTGTCTGCTGCGTTACTATACGCGCGCCATCTGCTGCGCCAACGTCTTTCGTTGCGAGGGGTGGGGGGTGGGGGACTTCAGTGGTTGCCGCATGATGGCGCTACGACACTACAAGCAAGAAAGAAGTTTTCCAGAAACGTACTTTTGTATATGGCTTATTGCGACATTTGTAATTTATCTGCTTAAAATATCTCGAAGATACGTTACTAAAACAACACTGCATTCACTAGACGAGCCTTTATTCAGCCGCAAACGTGGAACTGTCGTGGCGCTGAGAAGAGGAAAAAGAAGACGTTCTGAATGGCTGTATTTCGTCATTTTAGGAGGCAAACAGCAAATTTGTATTTAAATGCAAGGAACGCATCGTTGTGGCATCGCTGTGTGAGAATCTGAGGCATGCGGACGTTTCACGGATCCTGCTTCGTTTCCGGGTGCTGCCTGGAGTTTTTGTAGCGAGAGCAACACTGGGCTACCAGTAGAGCATTTCGCGGTGGCTGGGAGAGGCCAATTGTGCGCATGCGCCATTACCATGGCAATCGGAGAGGGGCAGCAGATGCGGCGAGCGCTTCGCCGTCGCCGCGGCCACGCGTCCGCTCTACCGTTGGAACGAAGCGCGCCGCGCGCATCGTCGCAGACACGCCGTATGCCGCTATAACACCCGAACCACGCGTCGCATGCGCAGCATTGTATATATAAGGCGGAGACGTAATGGGCGGCTGTATCACAACGTTTGACATGGATGCATAGAAGGAAGTCCTGTCGCTGCTAAACGGCGGTATAGACAAGAGAAAATTAACTCTTCCGGTCCTGAGGTTGCCGCCTGGCATTTGGCTACTCAACAAAGCGAGAACCAGCGTAAGAAGGTGAACAGAAAAGCGGATACTCCCCACAGAGAGACGTACGGCTTGCTAGACGGAGATGCCAAACTGCCGTGCGTAATACACGGTGCTTAGCCGCCAAGATGGAGCTTATGGAAGACGGCGCACAGCCGCCGAGATGAAGCCTATATGTCTCTAATTGCTCAGCATACATGCAGTGACCATAACAAGCTCAGCCAGAGAAACGTACCTCTCGATACGTGTATCGTGGCATAGTGGAGCTAAGCCACTGCCAATTTTTTTTTGTGAGGCCGTTCCACGTTCGTATGTTTTTGGGCACGTTTCAGGGTAGCTCTGCTGACTTGGATAATGTGAGGTTGCAGTCGCACTGCTTGTAGGCTAGTCATTCACCTACCCGGGAGGGTGCTCGGCAGCTTGGATCGGCAGCCTGCCAGTCGAAAGCTTGCTTTTGATTTCGTTCGGAAAGAATGATGTCAATGCAATTCTGCGAGTGGACCGATCGGCGATGGATTGCTGAAAATTAAGAATCTTAAAACGATCCAGCAGTAACTCAAGAGTCTAACGAATCACTATATAGACATATCTGAGGTGCTACCTTTCACGAGGCGTGGAATTGTTAGGAAATCAGGAAACATTGAGTTTGTGTCGGATTTGCTCCATTGTAATATATTCACTTCTATTCCGGTTAAAGCTTTCATTCCTGAACAGCTAGCGTGCCCTAACAGCATTAAACGTGGAGTGGACCTGGTATGTACCACTCAAGAAATTTCGGCGGAACTCCAGGGTGTAGGAGCGGAGGTTATTTCGGTGTACCTCTGCTCTTGCGAGGTGGGTGGCGTGCGTTTTGCTACTGAGCCAGCTATAACAACTTCTGCAGGTTGTGCACTCCCCTCGGAGATGAAAATTTGGCCAATTGTCTATCGCACGGACCCGCTGCATCTTCGTCCCCTGCAAAGTACCAAATGTTGGCTTTTCAATCACAGTGGTTGAGCCTGTAAGTCGGCGACAATATTTCGGGTGCGCGGTGAGGGATACTCTTACGACAGCTGCATTGCTAGATAGCCAAGCTGTCGCTTATACAGCAACGTCCCCAGCTCCGATGATGCCACTTGTGAAAAACGTGCACCGGTACAAAATGTATTGCAACTAAGTGAACGCAATCGCTGCTCCCGATCTGACGGTCATAAACTCTTAACCGCAAAAAAATGTATACTTACGCCAGCCTTGTACGTTCCTCTATTCCTCACCTCGAGGCCACATTGTCTGGCTCAATTGTGTCAGCCGTCAAAAACGCTCCTACAGTTGTGATAGAACTTCTGCTCAGCAACTTGACTCAGGCGGTGCCCGATATTGCTGCGAGTAAGCAGTATAGACGGAAGGATAGATAGAAAGTAGGAGCGTCCCCTTTGAAACGGGTGGTTGCAGTTGCCACCATGCTCGGCCTTTTTTTCTTTATTTCCTTTACTCTGTTGTAAGTTATTATTTAATTCGTCACTTCCTTTAAATACATTTTCCAGCACTTCTAACCTTCTGTCATCTCTGTCCTTTTGAGCCACCAATCTTCCTATCGCTTTTTGCTAATTTCAACCGAAGATTTATTTACATGAACATTGTTATATATAAAGCCTAGGGCCTCGGGAAGAGCGAATGTGCGTGCATCGACACCCGGAGCTAGCCAGAGCTACTGACGGTCGGTATGCTGACAATCGTAGCACCAGAGTTCACTCAGGAGCTCCTCGATGTGGTCAATGAATAACTGGAAAGTGCATGGCTGTCGCACTGCTGAAAGGTGGTGAAAATGTTATCACTCGTAAAAGATTCAAAGAAAGCATTTCATATTGATAATATTCGGCCGATAGCACTAACAGACAATTTGCTAAAGCTGTTAGAAAGAATATGTTGCGCTTTTCTTGCTCGTCCACCACCGAAATGGTTTTCGTATCACTACCGGAGTCATTCTCAACAGCCTTTTCGCTGGGCAGGCTTTCACTCACATGAACTTATTTACCAGTGGTAGCATTAGCATCACGATTTCTCTTTGCGCGGTCAGGTGCGTCACTGGCTGGGGCCCGCGCTGGTTCACCTGCCGCACTCCTGGAAGTCTCTTCCGCATCTTGAGCGTCCATGACGTGCTCTGCCAGCAAATCAGTCTTCGGTTGGCTTGTGATGGAAGCGTAGGTCTTCACACACTGGGTATCGTCGTTCCCAAAGCGTCGGCATCACGAGCACCGTGGCACCTTGCAGTCTCGGCTGTTGTGGCCAGTGTTGCCGCACCGTAAACACAACGGAGCCCAATTCGCACCACCACTAAGGCAACCTCACCTCCGACACGAAGCTGAAGCTGATGAGGCAGATCGTCAATCGTGCTTCCCTGCGTCAACTTCAAGGCAACTAGCCTTGTCGTTGACGCCCTGTCGCTGATGCCACGAACTCGCCATTTCTCTCGGGTAACTTTTGTTACCTTGCCATAAACTGTTTCAAGGCAGCCCGGACGTCGTCGTCGCTGACTCCGTGAAGTAACCAATGAAGTTTAAGTCTGATGTCATGGTTATCCGGATTAATGACAAGGCACCGACGCTCCTTGACTACTAGCTCCCCTTTAGCAAGCATGCGCTTTGGCGCTTCAGCTGTCTTGAGTGCTACCGCCCAAACATGATTCATTCCGTACGCCCCCAGCGCGATGACGTCGAGGTGTGCACCAGAATCAGCTAGAGCATCCCCGAAATCTTCGACACGAAACGGCCGAGCCTTCACATCCCTGTGCAAAAAGACGGTACTCAAAACTTTCTGACCTGAGGGCAGTTGCGGCAGAATAACTTGGTAGTCCTGTTCAGCTTTATCAAAAACCCTGTCACCGCGGCCAAAAACGGCCACTAACACAGCTCCGTTGGAGCACATGACAAGCACGTCCGCTCGCTAGCGCGGCCGGAAGTCGAACTCAACGACTACGCTACTTCCTGCCAACGCGTTTGAAAATCTCCTTCTCTAGGACGCTGGAGAGTATTTGCAGAAAGGCGTCGAATCAGATGGATGCCTCCCAAATGCCCTCCAGTGTCTCCAACGTTAAGATTCACAAACAATTATTTACTTAACACCTTAACCACACATCAGTGACACAAGCAGCAGCACCTCGCTAAAGGCTTTCGCCTCACCGCACTTTTGCATCCTTTTTTATTGCGTGCTGCTGTAAAAAAAAAACGATGCAATACCAACAAGCACGACAGATTGTCTCATTTCGGAGGACAAGTTGCTCCCTGATGAGTATGCCGTCGCTGTAGGGAACATGTTACGGCCGCCGCGGTGCCTGCATAATTATTCCGTTTAGAATAATGCCGCGCTAAGCTCCAGCCCCGCCTTATAGGCCGAGCACCCAACAGTCCCTGGGGCAACCTGTTTTCGTTGCTTGGAGCCAAGCGAATGTGCGCGATTATTGCATGGGATAGCTGATCGCCCTGGTGTACGGACGATGCGGTGAAGCGTTAGTTGTGCTGCGGTGCCTTTGAGTGCGTAAGAGATATTACCAGATAAGAATTATTATCGGTCCGCGTGAACTGTGTGGGGCGGTTTAAATATATAGTTCTGACGAGCACCTTAAGGCCCGGGGACGTGCTAACGTGAAGTTCAGTGCTGGTGAGTTGCGTACAGCCATCGCTGTTCCCCTGCTGTACAGTGATATCTGGGGAAAAGGTCTGTGCGTATTAAGTAATTGGGCCTGTCTCGTCGGCTGCAATACTTCTCTATTCAGAGGGCGTAAAGTGGCTTCTGTCTTGAAGTCGCCGTGGATGAGTGCTTTGTGGCACATGAGCAACGCAGATTAGGGCGTGCTCGTAGTGGGAGACTTACACGCTGTACACGGTGGTAAGTTCTGGGACCACGTTTCCGAAGTGCCGGAGCACAGCCGCTTCGCGGCACAAAGCACTCGCGGTAGGAAAAATTGAGGAGGCCAAACATAAGAGGTGGCGACCGCCAAAGTGTACAGTACGTTACCTACCAGCAAGCCGCTCGTGAATTAGGGCACGATTTTAAAGTGTGGGCTAGCCAAAAAGGAGCCTTCAGTGGAAGACGCCAGAATTCCCGGATAACCGCCATACATTTTATTATAGTATCGTGCTTTCTAGAAAATTTGATGTGCATAAGTGGTCTTTATAGAGTAAATATTTAAACACGGAAAACTAGTGGCAGCACTGCAAAAAAATTTAAAGAAAACGAAAGTAAACAAAACTAATAACGTTTAAACAGTGCCAATGAGAGGCAACAAAACCAATCAGAAGACCAATCCAGTTATAAAGTTGCTGTCATCATCGATGTATTTCACCTTGCGCGTCATGTTAATAAAGTACGTTTCAGGTGAAAACGCAGGCGTAGCATTCCGGACAAGTACGAGTGTTTACCACAGGCTACGCATTTAAGTTAGTAGACATGCATCATAGGGCTCTGGTCGCGTTCAGTGGCTGTAAGTTATCGCAGACAGTGAGAATTTAAAACGACGGCGTTAGTGTCTATTGTGGCACTTCCCAGAACAAGAATACGTATTTCCATTTAATAAAGAAGCGCTGGACATTTCCAGGACAACAAAGACGTCAGTTCCCAGCAGAGGCAAAAGAACAATGTATTTCTTTTTCATTGAATCCGTAAAGGACAGCTCACCACAGCTGAGGCTTAATCACCATCGATAGATACTCTTCTTATTTTAAACCTATCTAAATACTGCAGTTAGTGACTTGCGGCTTGTTCCTTCACACAGCTTGCGATTTATAGCAATTGAGCTTGACTGTAATTCCGTGATCGCAGCTTTAAACTTCGACAAACACCCCGGAAAACCTTCCCATCTGCACATCGTTTGGAGTATGGTTCCTGTACTGCGGCGAGAGAACTCCGACGATTAAAATTATATTATTTGCAACCAAATTGCGACTGAAGACGCTTGGAGAGCAGAAAGAAGTCATCGAGCAATTGCTGTTGAAGCGCACTTTGAGTACTGCGCTCTTTTATAGTGACTTCTTGAATGATTGGTGGCTCGGGACCAGCAACCTAGGTCACACAAGCCCACCGCTAGAATCACCTACCATTCCAGGCCAATGGCGCATCACTTAACCTCGGCACCAGTGCGCGAGGATGGGTGTAGTGCTTTATGCTAGGGTTGAGTTTAAGTGCGCCTCCAATTTTTTCTGTTCTTCTGTTAACGACGGGCAGCACGCTACATATACAGTTTGTGCGATTGCTGTCCGCGTCCACACGTAGCATTGAGACTGTGGCACAAAAAAAACTGAAGAAATCAAGAGTCAATCCAAACATTATGCCAGCGCCTCACACATTGCCACTGACAATAGCCTTTCGGGCCGTGTGCCCTGCTTTCACTCTGCCGCAGTGATCTCTTGAAGCAAAAAGCTGTGTCGCGGTGTTACGGGGAACTTTCTTGACTATGTAAACGTATAAAACGGCATTGATAGCCCTCATGAACAAGATAAACTCGCAAAACATGATGCAAGGGGTGCTAAATACTCGACTTTGCCCCTCAACATACAGGTGGGCACCGGGGTACTTTTGAAGCTGCTATGTTGCAAATGAACATATCCTCGTATTCTTCAGTTTCTCAAATTCGTTTCTTAGCCATATTAGGTTCAATTTGAGAGGAAATGTATTTCAAATGGTTCCTGCACTCTGGCCTCAGTTCAGACGAGTGGTACGAGCAGCGCTGCAATTGAGGCGCTAGCATTCCGCGATCGTTGGTTTCAGTAACAAAATACTCAGGCTTGTGTTAGGTGCAACGTGTTCTTTATAAAATTACCCATCATTTTCAGCTGCTACTTTATCAATTGCACACGCCTAGGAGTGTTTCCGTTGTTATTTTTGACGTCATTGCTTCATTGTGCAAAGCTTCGTCCTTGTAAAGCTCTAACTTTCCATTTCTGCTCTTGCTGTTTCCAAATTGTCCAAGTGGGTATATTTAAAATATGTTTGTACAGAAGTCGAGAGGAGAATACACTGAACTAAATATACTGAACTTTAGAAATTGGAGAATACACTGAATTAAAAATTGTGGACATGAATTCTGGAGTTGCCCTTTAAGCAATATTACTAGTCATCAAAACACATACTATTGTATTTCTATATTGATACGTGCCACTGTAAAAGTAGAATCGCCTACATTCGTAGAAAAAGAAGAGCGTTCTGTGTCGCTCACGCGCTCTGACTTTTTAGGGACCACCGCAGTTTTACGTCTCTTCTCCGGAGGTTCTTCTTCGCGTTACACTTTACAGTTTGGTGGAGCAGTGCTGGGTACGCTTCCCGACCACCGCACCCCGCACAGCATCACTAAGGCCCTCACGCCTGTTCACCAGCAACCCAGCCACCGTATCCGTGGAGAGTCGCCTGAATTTGGGCCCTTTCCCCCGCCCACAAGAACGACGCAACCTCGGCCGCCGAGTCCAATTGACATAGCCACTGACACCAAGTCCCCGGCCCCGACCCAGCTTAGCCTTTTGTTGTCCAACTGCCATGGCCACTGACACCCGGTCCCTGGCGCCGATCCTTTGCCACCCACTGCGAAAACCGCCATCTTTTCACCATGACGTGTTCGAAGACGCTGAGGATTGGCTGGAGACCTTCGAGCGGGTCGCCCGCTACAACGGCTGGATCGACGAGCGCAAGCTCCACAACGTATAGTTCGCTCCGGAAGAGTCTGCCCGGACGTGTTTTGAAAACCACGAGACTACACTTCCCACGTGGGAGGCGTTTTATCGCAATCTCCTGGTTACCTTCCCCAACGCCAACTGCCGGGAGAAGGTGAAGCTGCGCTGCACTCCCGAAATCAGCGCACGAACGAAAGTGTGCGAATGTACGTCAAGGACATGGCCCGTCCATTCAAGCTTGCCGACCCGAACATGACGGAGGAGAAGAAGCTTCGCCATCTCATGCGTGGGGTTCATCAGGAGCTCTTCGCCGGCTTAGTACGCAGCCCACCCGTACTGTAGCGGAATTTCTCACCGAGGCCACCAACATAGAGACGACGCTCAGACAACGGCCCCGCCAGTACAATCGGGGCATCAACAGCATTGTGCCCGAAACATTTTCGTCGTGCCTAGGCGGCAGTGCAGACACTTTGCGCGAACTGATTCTGTCAGTTGTCCGGGAGGAATTCCAACGGTTCCGTTTAACCCACGTTGCGCCTGCGCCCCTGGCAGCGCTGACAGAAGTCGTCAGGGACGAAGTGCGGCAGGTTGAGCAGCATGAACTGGTGGGTGAGTTGGTCAGGCATAGTTTTTGTAAACCAGCGAAACGGCTCGAAGCCAGGCGCCTACTGTTCACGAAGCGCCACCCCAGTTCGATGCCAGACCCACATACGCATCCATTGGACGTCGCACGGCTGGCTACGGTCCCGCTACTCCGACGCCTCCCATGAGCAGCATCGGCACATGTCACGCAACCGCACCTGGCTGCGGTATCACCCCGACGTCCCGTCAGTAGCACCGCTCCATATTATGCAACTACACCTGCTACAGATGAGCCACGTCCACGGAATTCTGATTTGTGCCGTACACCGGACCCTAGGCCTCTGTGCTACAACAGTGGGGAAACCGGACATCTCTACCGAGCCTGTCCGTATCGGCAAGCGGGTCTTTGCGGTTTCCGTCGCGACGCACCTTGTACTCAGAATGGTGAACGGCCGCATCAGATCGCGGAGCATCTCTGGGCGCGCCAGAACCGTGTTTACTCTGAAAGGCGCGAGTCCCGTTCGGCTTCGCCTCTCCGCTATCGTGCTTCCAGCCCCGGCCACCAGAGCTGGTCTGCTGGCCGTCGCTCGCCTAGTCCGCGTCGGGAAAACTAACACCAGTAACCTCAGCAGGCAAGACTCCTGACGTCGATACGTGTCAAGACCCTGCATCGCGAAACCATCCAGCCGACGATACCTGGACAAAGAGAGGCAGCGACAGTGCCCGATACGCTGCATCCGATTTGCGGGTGACAATTGATGGAACTGAGGTTACCGCGCAGCTCGATACAGGTGCTGATTATTCCGTTATGAGCCGTGCCTTTGCTGGAGACCTTAAACAGGTTCTGACACCGTGGACGGGGACCCCCATGCGCACCGCTGGTGGCCACTTGATTTCCCCTGTTGTCAAGTGCACTGCTTGGGCTGGAATTTGTGTTTACACGTACTTTGGTGAATTTGTCGTGCTCTTTGAGTGTTCCGGAGACTTGTTTCTGGGGATCGACTTTCTGCAGGCGAACGGTGCTATGATTGACATTACGGACGCACGTGTCACGTTCTCGACCAAACAGGCCGTGGCCCGCATTGACTCCTGAGATCCTTGCAGCAACACTCTGCACATTGTCCAGAATGACGTCACGGTGCCAACGCGATGCAGTGTCCTGGTGCTCGGGCGGAACGACCTATTCCACGACTACGAGGGCCTGGCAGATGGACATACTCCAATGCTGCTTGAGCGGGGCCTTGTTGCCCGAGGTCTCGTCCGACTACGTGACGGCCGTACCTACGTTCTCCTGACTAGCTTTTCCAACGAATATCAGCACCTCGTCAAAGGCACAGCTATTGCCTTACTCCACGACGTTGCTGAGGCCCCAGATTTGCGCACCATAGGAGGACCCACTCCAGAGAATGCTGGCCCACACCACACTCTTTAGTTAGTCAAAATAAATCCGCCTTGCCATCTGTTCAGAAGGATCATCTGTCGGACCTCTTGGCAGACTTTGCGGACTGTTTCGCTACGTGCTCGAAGGTTGGCCACACTCCACTTGCCAAACACCGTATTATCACTGAAGAGACTACGCGACCCGTCTGCCAGCGCCCCTCCATGTTTTCCCGATGGAGCGAGAAGCCATTCAGAATCAGGTTGCCGAAATGCTTGCGGACGATGTCATTCAACCGTCCACCAGCCCATGAGAATCGAATGTGCTTCTTGTGAAAGAAAAAAGACAACACTCTGCCTTTCTGTGATGACTACAGGAAACTTGATAACGTGACCAAAAAAGACGTTTACCCACTGCCCGGAATAGACGACGCGCTCGACCGACTGCGGGACGCCCGATACTTCTCGTCATTAGATCTTAAAAGCGGGTAATGTTAACCGAAGTGGACGAGAGAGACCGGGTGAAGACGGCTTTCTTGACGCCCGACGATCTCTATCAGTTTAAGGTGCTCCCATTTGGACTGTGCTGAGCACTGGCCACGTTCCAACGCATGATGGACACCGTTCTCTCCGCTTGAAGTGGAAATCCTGCTTGGTGTACCTGGACGACGTCGTTATATTTTCGACCACGTTTTACCAACACTTGGAGCAGTTGCGCATAATGCTACAAGCACTCAAATCCGCACAACTCACCATCAAAGCCGAGAAATGCAATTTTGGCTTTGAGGGACTTCGCTTTCATGGTCACGTTGTCAGCGCACAAGGTGTTCGCCTGGACCCTGACAGGACCGCTGCAATCTTAGGTTTTCCACGCCGAAGAGACAAGCAGGCCCTTGGCCAGTTTTTGGGTCGGTGCTCGGTTATCGGCGCTTTGTTCAAGATTTCTCGCCAATCGCCGAACCGTTAAACTCTCTGATTCGGGGCGACACACCCTTCATGTGGGGAAGCGACCAAGAGGCTGCATGTGTCGAGCTTCGCAGCCGTCTACAACGTACACCGATACTCGCCCAATTTGATGAACACGCTGCCACGGACATCCACACTGATGCCAGCAATGTTGGCCTTGGTGCGGTACTGATCCAGTGGCAAGATGATGCAGAACGGGTCATCAGTTATGCCAGCCGAACACTTACGCGCTCCGAGACCAATTATTCTACGACGAAGAAAGACTGCCTTGCAGTGATACGGGCCATCAGCAAGTTCTGACCGTACCTCTACGGGCGACCCTTCCGTGTGGTAAGCGACCACCACTCCTTATGCTGGCTGGCGAGCCTCAAATACCCCTCTGGACGCTTGGCTAGATGGAGCTTACGCTTGCAAGAATACGATTTAACAGCCTTCTACAAGTCGGGCCGTAAGCATCAGCATGCGGACCGTTTTTTCGCGAGCGCTTATCACAACCGGTCCTGAAGAACCCGCCGATGATTTTCCTTTCCTGTGCGCTGTTAGTACCACCCAAATGGCGCAACTTCAGCGGGCGTACTCGTTGTTCGCTCCGCTCATCTATTACCTCGAAGGCGTCGACGTTCGCATCACGCGTGTTTTTCGTCGTCGGCTCCTCACCTTCACTTTACAATCTGGTGTTCTCTACAAGCGCAACATTGCCAGCAACAAAGAAGCATTTTTGCTTGTAGTACCATCACAGTGGCGGCCGGCAATTTTCAGTACCTGTCATGATGCACCCTCTGGCGCCAATCTCGGAGTAAGTGGTAAATTCGCGCGGATAAAACAAAAGTATTATTTGCCCAAGTTACTCCCATCGGTGCGGCCCTACACTTAAAACATGCCATGACTGCCAACGTCGGAAGTCTCCTCCGTTGAAACCAGCCGGATTTCTTCGCCCCTTAGATCCACCGAAGGTAACTTTCCACCTAGTGCGCACGGACCTCCTTGACCCTTTCCGAAGTCTTCGTCTGGAAAGCGTTGGATCGTCGTTGCTGCCGACTACCTGACATGGTACGTTGAGACCACGTCTCTTCTCAAAGGCACTGCTGCTGAAGTGGCGCAGTTCTTCGTCCACAACAATGTCCTGCGTCGTAGAGCCCCCGCCGTTGTTGTTACTGGCCGGGGAGCTGCTTTCACTGCCCGCTTAACCAAGTCCGTGATGACTCTGACGCACACCAGCCATCGACATGCTACGGCCTATCACCCACAGACAAACGGGTTGGTAGAGCGACTCAACCCCACGCTATCCGACATGCTTTATATGTATGTTGACGTTGACCATCGAACTTGGGACACCATTCTGCCGTACTTAACGTTTGCGTACAACACCGCCCTGCAGGAGATTACCCGACTGACCCCCTTTCAGCTTGTCTTTGGTCGGCAAGTGACCACTCCGTTAGATGCTATATTGCCCGTTGACCCCTAATGCGACTCTGACGCTGAGCTCGACGCATACACCTTCGTTCAGCGTGCTGAAGATGCGCGGCAGTTGGCACGCCTGGGAATTGACCGTCAACAGGAGACTGAGGCCGCTAAGTACAACCTCGGACGCCGCTTCGCCAGTTACGCCCCTGGCGTCTTGGTGTGGGTTTAGACACCAGTTCGTCGCCGCGGCCTTTCTGAAAAGATTCTGCGCAGATACTTCTGCCCTTACGAAGTAGTGCGCCGCATCAGTGATGTGACGCATGCAGTTCCTCTCGCCCAAGCGGCTTGTTCAACGCCGTCACATTGTTCGCATGAAGCCTTACCACTACAGACTACCTGACTGAACAGCGGTTCACTGTAGCTGCGTTTTTGCTGGCATTTTCTCCTAGCCACATCGTGGCGATGCTGCAGAAGAGGGGGCAGTGATACGTGCACTGTAGAAGTAGAAGCGCCTGCATTCATAGAGAAAGAAGAGAGTTCTCTCTCGCTCGCGCGCTCGGACCACTTAGGGACCGCCGCAGTTTTACGTCTCTTCTCCGGAGAATCTACTTTGCGTTGCACGTTGAAATGGCACGTGCGCATTGGACGTTGCGCGTTGCACGTTGATATTAGTTGAAGCGTACGAGCGCTGAATTTTAAACATATCGGCTTCATAATGGATCCAGCATTGTTTTCTCTTCCCGCGTATCTGGGAATATACATTTGTTTCGTACGGAAGAAAAATTTTGTCAACATGTTTCTTTGACATCATTTTCCTGTGCATGGCTCGTGCAGTTCTGCCCTGACGCTCTTGAAAACTGCGTTAGCAACATCGTTGACATGAACGGGGCCGTAGGAATAATGAAGCTAGAATAAGCAAACTCGGCGTATCGATCAGGGGCAAATCTTGCAGTTCTTGCCTTTTACTGTAGTGTAAGTCAGAAAATAAGTTGCAGCAAGGCTTTAATTTGAGCTTGTTGGTTGTAGCATGACATGGTTTACGCAAAAAGCGTACAGGCGCAAAAAGATGTAGACAACACACACACAAGACAGGACTGGCGCCAACCGGGTTGGCGCCACTCTTGTGTTGTGTTTGTGTTATCTCTCTCTTTTAGCGCCTCTACGGTTTTTGCGTAAACCATGTCTGAAAATAAATTTTTTTCCTGGAGGCACAATCTGTGCATGTCGCGAGTTCAAGGGCGTTTACTTAGTTTCATCTACTGCATATCAAAGCGCTGAAGAAATATGCAGTGAAAGGAAAAGAAAACAATCTGCGAGATGTCAAACGACCGTGCCAGGGTACTACCACAAGAGTGAATGCATTTTAGCTCATTGTTATCTATGTTTTAACTGACATGTTCAAGCAGCGTTTCGGTTGGCGACCTTTAACCTCGGTTGACGAAAAACGGGCATTTTTATCGTGCTTCTTGTTTTCTCTCGTTAATAAACACTCCTTATGCCACTCTGGCATGACAGTAAAATGTAAAAAAAATTGCATCTTTATTTCACAGAACCCTCTCTTTGGAAGACAAAACTGAAAGAGAGTCGCTTTCCGTCATACGGCATGCGCGACAGAAGCCAATGACAGCCGAGCGAAAACCGGTTAACGTGTCTGCTCTCAAAGTAACGGCCAATCTTGTTAACACGACCGTTCATTGACTTCTCATGACGTCGTGTGTACTAGCGATTCAGCTATTTAACACGCTTGCGGGTTGAAAGAAGAGAAGCTGCAGCTAGAGTTGTCTGCGAAGGGAACGACATGGCTGTTTTCGGAAAACTAATGTTCTGTGCGTGTATTTTGGCGACATTCGCTGACAAAGATGGTGCTCCTTCAGGTGGAAGCGAGGCTACTACCCCTGTAGATGGCTTTAATGTAAGTCAATTTTTGAGTACATATCGCCATGAATTTCAGGACATGTTTTACAGCGTTCGCTGCCTTAATCATACTGAACTTATGAAATTATAAAAACAGACAGATTTACACATGAAAAATTTCTGACGTCTTCGGCGCTTCACACTTTCTTCCGAGTCCAACAATGGGAAGTTTAAGAGCAAACAACTTCCCTATAAAAGTGCTCAGTTGAAAATGCGTTAGATGATACCTATACAAGCCGTAGTTGGGACTGTATTCCTCTCACGAAACGCCTTTACAGCACCGAAAGCTCTCGAGGATTGTTCTCGCATGGCATAACCAAAACCCACGTCTTTTTATCCACCGGAAGAAACGAACTGCAAATCAGTGTCGGCGCACGGTTAGCCAACCTATCTTATTCCGTTCAAATATCCAGAGAGTGGAATGCAGAGCTGAAATGTATTCACTAGATACAGAAGTAGCATCAAAACTAGTTACGGGCTATCAAAAAACTCCTGCAAAAAAAACTCGGATTTTCAAAATAGCTGACCGCTTGTTGAAAATGGAAAAATAGTGCATCTCTCACATTGAGAGTTAATCATATCCTGTGGGTGTGGCGACGCTTGAGAAAACACTCAACGTTGGAAAAACTGCGCTCAGATCTAAATAGAATGATGATGTACGCACACTCGTGACGTACAAATTTGTGACTAGATGTTTATTGGGTGGCTGTTTGCTAATAAATGTCCGCTTATTATTAGCAAAAAAAGTAAAGATCTTATACAAACGGCAAACACACCCACGGAAGGGTACCGAGAAAAATAACACTCTTAAAACAGTGTTCTCGACGCACGTGCAGGAACTTGCTCTCCAAAGCAGTGCTTAAAAATTTGAATTTCTATTTCCATCGAGAGCAAGAGTTTCAACAGTTCTATTGTGTTCTCACTTATTTATTTTTTTTATTTATTTATTTGAAATACCCTCAGGGCCATACGGCATTATAGAGGGGAGTGGTTATACAATGTAGTAAAACAGAAATATGAGCACAATATTACAGAAGGTTGCTAGTTATACAGTGTTAGCTAAGGCATCTTGAAATAAACGGTGATCATCGATTAGTGCCAGTGGTGCGGGAAGGTGATTCCACTCGTCGGATCTCCGGGGTAAAAAGGAATGAAAGTAGGTTTTCGTTCTGCAGAACGAAAACCTTGATTGGCTTTTCTCGGTTTCTTGTTTAAAGCGCTAGCACTTATAGCCAAAGTTCCCAGAAACTGTGCAGTAGTCGGCGCTGTGAAAATCAGGCCCAATAAAGTTGTTTTCGTGCAATGAAAATTCCTCATTTCTCCTCAGACCCCTCAGTAGCATCGTGAAAGAAGGGAGTGAAAGAAGTAAAATCGAAAGAGGCCGTTGGGTGCAGGGTATCGGATAACTTTCGACCGCCTGGTGTAGCTTAACGTTCACTGACATTGCGGAGGATATTACTTATGAAGATATGAGCGTTCACTTTCACGTAATAGAATGGATGAGCAGATGGATAGCCCAGGTCTTCAATTGCTTATTTTGTTTAGTTTTGATGGGCCTAACATTAAGCATAAGTATGAAAGGGTCTCGTAAAATTGCACAAACATTGTGCAGAGGCAAAGTTCGGTGTGCTACATCTAACAAAAATTAACAAATTATAAGGTTGCACAGGCAGGATATAGCTTCACCCTGCGGCAAATTAAGGCTAAGATCGTCCGGAAACACGGAGAAGCTGAAGGCGAACGTGAAGGCAAATACGACGTCAATTAAGAGAGCGTACCAAAAGCCGATTATGACGTTGAACTCATGCAGTTATTGTGAGACTTATCGTTCGAATAGTGTGCAGCAGAAATCCCAGCAGCAGCATCCTGCTACTCTGGCAGGATTTGAACCAGCGAAGGCACTAGCAGAGCAGCTTTGTATTTCTAGGCCGTAGACCGTTTATTGCACAGAAAAATAACCTCTGTCACTCGTCTACACATTTACATAAAAGGGTCGCATTCTGCTATCCCTTTTGTCGTTGCCATGCAAGCATACACTTCAGTCTGGCTGCACATCGAAACTCCGGGTTACACACACAAGCACCATGAAATGGCAGGAAATCAGGAAGTTGGTGCCGCGCATTATATGCCACCTCCCTCAATCGAAACCACCTGCACTCTTCTCTCAACAGACATTCCTATGAATGGCGTGGTTCTGCACGGTGACCTATTTGAGGCATCTTTTCCAGAGGCTAAATTACACCAGCAGCACAAAGAAATCACGCAGAGTGGCAGTGTCTTCACTGAAGACAGAAGTCATTTAGTGAAAGCCTAGATCTTAGTGCCTATTTTTAAGACTGCGATAAAGTACGTCCTTGAAGAATGCAGCATCAGGACAAACAAAAAAGCAATAATCAAAGATACATCTACATAAATGATCTCCTATCGAACACAATAACCAAACTTCGACTTTTTGCGGATGACTGCGTCGTTTATAACATCATCCATGCCCCTGAAGACACCATTAGGCTACAAAATGATATAGACACAATTGCATCATGGTGTGAAAAATGGCACATGCCACTTAACCTAGACAAATGCCAACTCATGTCCTTTTCTCGTAAACAAACCTCTATTAACTGCACATACCATATTAATCCAACTCCCATTGCCCGAACTTCCTCTTACAAATACCTTGGCGTTCACCTGACATCATCCTTATCATGGGTCACTCATATTAATTTAATATGCTCCCAGGCCTCACGCACTCTTGGTTATCTGCGACGGAACCTAACATCAGCACCACCTGAAATCAGACAACTAGCTTATCAGACATACGTACGCCCAAAGCTTGAATACGCCTCATCCATCTGGAACCCTTCACAAGCATACCTTACAAATGAATTAGAAGCCGTTCAAAATCGAGCTGCACGGTTCATCATGTCACAGTACTCTCGTGATAGTAGTGTCACTGCACTAAAACGAGCCCTTTCCCTCCCAAGTCTCCAATCACGTCGCATCGTATCACGCCTATGCCTCCTTTATTCCTTTTTCTACCGCCCTATTAACAGGCATCCTTTGCTGCAGCCGCCATCAAGAATATCCCCTCGCCTAAACCACACTCATCCCATAGCTCCCATTAAAGGCCGCACATCAGCTATGAACGTTTCATTCTTTCCAGATGCAATAGCCCGATGGAATGCCCTACCTGATAATATTGCTTCTTGCACAGATCGAGCAATTTTCCGCACTGAATTAGCGAATCACCTGTGTCTTACGTGATGTATTCGGCTTCATCAAGTAATCTGATCCTGTGTTACTATCTCCTTTAATGTTTTTAATTTTAATTTTTCGTTTCGTTTCATTGCTTTTTATTTTTGTTTTTTGTTGAGCTGGTACCATATGTTGTACACACTGTTCTTGCCCCCGCCTTATGTAATGCCCACGGGCCCTTAAGGCTTCAATAAATGAAATGAATTGAAATGAAAGATAGGTGTCAATTCTGCGACCATTGTAAGAAAGAGCCCTCGGCGCGAACCCAGGACTTGACTGGCAAGGCAGAGGTGTGGAGTTCTGAAACGGTTTTTCCTGCAGATTATGTATACTACGTCCACACATCTCCTTTTATTACAACATGTCAGTAAACCCCCTGTGAGGCTGCCGATCGATGCGCACAGGAAATCAATACTCGATCCGCCCTTTAAAAGGAGGAAAGCAGAAGTTAGTGTCAGTTGGTGAATATTCATGGTGAAAAACAGAGAATAAAATAGACTGAACACGGAAGAGAGCGAAGATACTACACACGCTGACTCACAAATGAAATTTAAACGAAGAGTTGAAGGAATATGCAAAGAAAACTAGCGAAACTACGCACATCACGACTGCATAGAGACAAACTGAGGCCAGAAAAAAAAAGGGTAAGCGCAAAAAGTTACTAGCCAAGAGCGAAGGGTATACGGTTATCTATGCAGCGGAATTCTTTACGTGACGAGTCAACTGAAAGCTGACTGCTACACCAGTGATCTTTTTTGCTGATAAAAAACTCTTCCATCACTTCACGAGTCACCTGTTTTTGATGACGAAACAGGATACGGGTGCTCGAAAAGTGTGGCGTTCGTTTGCATTTTTGACAGTGTGCAGGCGCCGAACAAACATTTTAAGAAAACGCGAAGCGTGATCAAATGAGCTTTGTCAGCAACCTCCCAAAGAAAGCCAAGCAAAACTCCGCCAGAACGATGCTCATCGCAGACAGATAAGGACGATCATAACTTAGTGGCCTATTAAACACAACCAGAAAAAAGGAGTCGTTTGCGTTTTCATTTGAATCTGTTCATTCTTGAGAGCTGATAGAGACCTGTTTAATGCATTCAAATAAGGCGTAGCACATTCTACGACGACTCACTGATATTGGTAGCCAGGCTGGAGTCTTGGAGCCTCAGTTATCAGAAAATTTTCTTTGCTTAGCATTTGATAACCTTCAGCGCACGCAGCTACGTTCGCCGCATTTGGAGTGGGGCCATACGCTTGACCACCCCGTGATCAGAAGAAGTCGTGGTTGCGTCAGCACGCGCTACAGAATGGAGCCAGCGAACTACACAACTGCGATCGCGTTTATTGTAACTGCGTCAACGCAGCGGTCGGCGAAGCGACGGCGACGGTGTCCACCGCAAGGAAAGCCATAGTGCCTTGTGTAGCACGTGCCTGCGCGACCTCCTATTCTTCGGCACCTGTCGGGCGTTGGTCACACGCGTTACCACAGTTGCTTTAAGTACCGCTGTGCTCAGCCCTTATGTTCTCGCATTAGCCATCTTGCTCAACGTGTCTCGCGGCACTCATAAGTTCTCTGTCGCTGACTAAAGCGCTGCTATTATAGCAATGAGTGATTCTTCTAAACAGGCACTAGTAGCAGTGGCTTAGTTGAGAAATTAAAGGCTTTTATGCCCATATCAAGAAATAATGTATTTGTACTACACTCTAACACATCTCAAGAACGCAGCTACTTTGGCCGTTAAATAACCACCTTGCAGCCAGTGGTGCCGGCTCATTCTCGTGTCCCCGCTAGCGTAACAATGCAGAGAGTTGCAGAAAAAATGGGATAATCCCCTCCCTCCAAAGACGGGAATAGTGCTCTCCCTGCATTGTCGCGCCACTCTATGCATTGTTACGTTAGCGGGTTCATGAGAATCAGCCGACACCTTTGGCTGGAATGCTGTCCTTTGACGAGGAAATGCCTCTTCGTTCTTGAGTTGTATCCGGCTATACCTCCAACTATAATTAACCGAATATAGCTACAGGATGTGCAAAGTTTGAACTCGCCTGGGTTATTTTTTTTTAATTTACCCTAGGGCGTCGGCATAAGTGACTTTTCAAAAATCTTTCGAAAACTGTCGGTCACAAGATGCGCCACTGTTTCACATTGGCGAGAGCACTGAACATTATGCTTTACAATTAGTTATTCTCATTCACGCTCATGAACAACATATTTCTTTGGCTAATCATATGCAAAGATAATATTTATAGTCGCTCCCTAGAGAAACGCGCCATCCATACAATGAGCAAAGCCGCCTATTTAAACCGTACAAATGACATATACAAGCAGGTAAATAGCGTCAGCAAAGAATCTATGCGTACAAATATAGGTTTTAGACGATACTGAGCACACTAAACTAAATGTAAAAACACGCTTTGTTAGAAACAGGTCAGCGCTAAAAAAGACAAACACGGCGAGAGAACGACGACACAAGGGATGAGCGCTACTAGAAATATAGTTTAGCAAAACTTGGTGCTGGGCCAGTTGATTAAGCATTTCGTTTGAAACAGGTCAGCGCTAAAAAAGACAAACACGGCGAGAGAACGACGACACAAGGGATGAGCGCTACTAGAAATATAGTTTAGCAAAACTTGGTGCTGGGCCAGTTGGTTAAGCATTTCGTTTGAAACAGGTCAGCGCTAAAAAAGACAAACACGGCGAGAGAACGACGACACAAGGAATGAGCGCTACTAGAAATATAGTTTAGCAAAACTTGGTGCTGGGCTAGTTGGTTAAGCATTTCGTTTGAAACAGGTCAGCGCTAAAAAAGACAAACACCGCGAGAGAACGACGACACAAGGGATGAGCGCTACTAGAAATATAGTTTAGCAAAACTTAGTGCTGGGCTAGTTGGTTAAGCATTTCGTTTGAAACAGGTCAGCGCTAAAAAAGGCAAACACGGCGAGAGAACGGCGACAGAAGGGATGAGCGCTACTAGAAATATAGTTTAGCAAAACTTGGTGCTGGGCTAGTTGGTTAAGCATTTCGTTTGAAACAGGTCAGCGCTAAAAAAGACAAACACGGCGAGAGAACTACGACGCAAGGGATGAGCGCTACTAGAAATATAGTTTAGCAAAATTTGGTGCTGGGCCAGTTGGTTAAGCATTTCGTTTGAAACAGGTCAGCGCTAAAAAAGACAAACACGGCGAGAGAACGACGACACAAGGAATGAGCGCTACTAGAAATATAGTTTAGCAAAACTTGGTGCTGGGCTAGTTGGTTAAGCATTTCGTTTGAAACAGGTCCGCGCTAAAAAAGACAAACACGGCGAGAGAACGACGACACAAGGGATGAGCGCTACTAGAAATATTGTTTAGCAAAACTTGGTGCTGGGCTAGTTGGTTAAGCATTTCGTTTGAAACAGGTCAGCGCTAAAAAAGACAAACACGGCGAGAGAACGACGACACAAGGGATGAGCGCTACTAGAAATATAGTTTAGCAAAACTTGGTGCTGGGCTAGTTGGTTAAGCATTTCGTTTGAAACAGGTCCGCGCTAAAAAAGACAAACACGGCGAAAGAACGACGACACAAGGGATGAGCGCTACTAGAAATATTGTTTAGCAAAACTTGGTGCTGGGCTAGTTGGTTAAGCATTTCGTTTGAAACAGGTCAGCGCTAGAAAAGACAAACACGGCGAGAGAACGACGACACAAGGGATGAGCGCTACTAGAAATATAGTTTAGCAAAACTTGGTGCTGGGCTAGTTGGTTAAGCATTTCGTTTGAAACAGGTCAGCGCTAAAAAAGACAAACACGGCGAGATAACGACGACACAAGGGATGAGCGCTACTAGAAATCTAGTTTAGCAAAACTTGGTGCTGGGCAAGTTGGTTAAGCATTTCGTTTGAAACAGGTCAGCGCTAAAAAAGACAAACACGGCGAGAGAACGACGACACAAGGGATGAGCGCTACTAGAAATATAGTTTAGCAAAACTTGGTGCTGGGCTAGTTGGTTAAGCATTTCGTTTGAAACAGGTCAGCGCTAGAAAAGACAAACACGGCGAGAGAACGACGACACAAGGGATGAGCGCTACTAGAAATATAGTTTAGCAAAACTTGGTGCTGGGCTAGTTGGTTAAGCATTTCGTTTGAAACAGGTCAGCGCTAAAAAAGACAAACACGGCGAGATAACGACGACACAAGGGATGAGCGCTACTAGAAATCTAGTTTAGCAAAACTTGGTGCTGGGCAAGTTGGTTAAGCATTTCGTTTGAAACAGGTCAGCGCTAAAAAAGACAAACACGGCGAGACAACGACGACACAAGGGATGAGCGCTACTAGAAATATAGTTTAGCAAAACTTGGTGCTGGGCTAGTTGGTTAAGCATTTCGTTTGAAACAGGTCAGCGCTAAAAAAGACAAACACGGCGAGAGAACGACGACACAAGGGATGAGCGCTACTAGAAATATAGTTTAGCAAAACTTGGTGCTGGGCTAGTTGGTTAAGCATTTCGTTTGAAACAGGTCAGCGCTAGAAAAGACAAACACGGCGAGAGAACGACGACACAAGGGATGAGCGCTACTAGAAATATAGTTTAGCAAAACTTGGTGCTGGGCTAGTTGGTTAAGCATTTCGTTTGAAACAGGTCAGCGCTAGAAAAGACAAACACGGCGAGAGAACGACGACACAAGGGATGAGCGCTACTAGAAATATAGTTTAGCAAAACTTGGTGCTGGGCTAGTTGGTTAAGCATTTCGTTTGAAACAGGTCAGCGCTAAAAAAGACAAACACGGCGAGATAACGACGACACAAGGGATGAGCGCTACTAGAAATCTAGTTTAGCAAAACTTGGTGCTGGGCAAGTTGGTTAAGCATTTCGTTTGAAACAGGTCAGCGCTAAAAAAGACAAACACGGCGAGAGAACGACGACACAAGGGATGAGCGCTACTAGAAATATAGTTTAGCAAAACTTGGTGCTGGGCTAGTTGGTTAAGCATTTCGTTTGAAACAGGTCAGCGCTAAAAAAGACAAACACGGCGAGAGAACGACGACACAAGGGATGAGCGCTACTAGAAATATAGTTTAGCAAAACTTGGTGCTGGGCTAGTTGGTTAAGCATTTCGTTTGAAACAGGTCAGCGCTAGAAAAGACAAACACGGCGAGAGAACGACGACACAAGGGATGAGCGCTACTAGAAATATAGTTTAGCAAAACTTGGTGCTGGGCTAGTTGGTTAAGCATTTCGTTTGAAACAGGTCAGCGCTAAAAAAGACAAACACGGCGAGATAACGACGACACAAGGGATGAGCGCCACTAGAAATCTAGTTTAGCAAAACTTGGTGCTGGGCAAGTTGGTTAAGCATTTCGTTTGAAACAGGTCAGCGCTAAAAAAGACAAACACGGCGAGAGAACGACGACACAAGGGATGAGCGCTACTAGAAATATAGTTTAGCAAAACTTGGTGCTGGGCTAGTTGGTTAAGCATTTCGTTTGAAACAGGTCAGCGCTAAAAAAGACAAACACGGCGAGAGAACGACGACACAAGGGATGAGCGCTACTAGAAATATAGTTTAGCAAAACTTGGTGCTGGGCTAGTTGGTTAAGCATTTCGTTTGAAACAGGTCAGCGCTAAAAAAGACAAACACGGCGAGAGAACGACGACACAAGGGATGAGCGCTACTAGAAATATAGTTTAGCAAAAATTGGTGCTGGGCTAGTTGGTTAAGCATTTCGTTTGAAACAGGTCAGCGCTAAAAAAGACAAACACGGCGAGAGAACGACGACACAAGGGATGAGCGCTACTAGAAATATAGTTTAGCAAAACTGTGTGCTGGGCTAGTTGGTTAAGCATTTCGTTTGAAACAGGTCAGCGCTAAAAAAGACAAACACGGCGAGAGAACGACGACACAAGAGATGAGCGCTACTAGAAATATAGTTTAGCAAAACTTGGTGCTGGGCCAGTTGGTTAAGCATTTCGTTTGAAACAGGTCAGCGCTAAAAAAGACAAACACGGCGAGAGAACGACGACACAAGGGATGAGCGCTACTAGAAATATAGTTTAGCAAAACTTGGTGCTGGGCTAGTTGGTTAAGCATTTCGTTTGAAACAGGTCAGCGCTAAAAAAGACAAACACGGCGAGAGAACGACGACACAAGAGATGAGCGCTACTAGAAATATAGTTTAGCAAAACTTGGTGCTGGGCCAGTTGGTTAAGCATTTCGTTTGAAACAGGTCAGCGCTAAAAAAGACAAACACGGCGAGAGAACGACGACACAAGGGATGAGCGCTACTAGAAATATAGTTTAGCAAAACTTGGTGCTGGGCTAGTTGGTTAAGCATTTCGTTTGAAACAGGTCAGCGCTAAAAAAGACAAACACGGCGAGAGAACTACGACACAAGGGATGAGCGCTACTAGAAATATTGTTTAGCAAAACTTGGTGCTGGGCTAGTTGGTTAAGCATTTCGTTTGAAACAGGTCAGCGCTAAAAAAGACAAACACGGCGAGAGAACGACGATACAAGAGATGAGCGCTACTAGAAATTTTGTTTTGCAAAACTTGGTGCTGGGCTAGTTGGTTAAGCATTTCGTTTGAAACAGGTCAGCGCTAAAAAAGACAAACACGGCAAGAGAACGACGACACAAGGGATGAGCGCTACTAGAAATATAGTTTATCAAAACTTGGTGCTGGGCTAGTTGGTTAAGCATTTCGTTTGAAACAGGTCAGCGCTAAAAAAGACAAACACGGCGAGAGAACGACGACACAAGGGATGAGCGCTACTAGAAATATAGTTTAGCAAAACTTGGTGCTGGGAAAGTTGGTTAAGCATTTCGTTTGAAACAGGTCAGCGCTAAAAAAGACAAACACGGCGAGAGAACGACGACACAAGGGATGAGCGCTACTATAAATATAGTTTAGCAAAACTTGGTGCTGGGCTAGTTGGTTAAGCATTTCGTTTGAAACAGGTCAGCGCTAAAAAAGACAAACACGGCGAGAGAACGACGACACAAGGGATGAGCGCTACTAGAAATATAGTTTAGCAAAACTTGGTGCTGGGCTAGTTGGTTAAGCATTTCGTTTGAAACAGGTCAGCGCTAAAAAAGACAAACACGGCGAGAGAACGACGACACAAGGGATGTGCGCTACTAGAAATATAGTTTAGCAAAACTTGGCGCTGGGCTAGTTGGTTAAGCATTTCGTTTGAAACAGGTCAGCGCTAAAAAAGTCAAACACGCCG
This sequence comes from Amblyomma americanum, assembly GCF_052857255.1. NCBI lineage: Eukaryota > Metazoa > Arthropoda > Arachnida > Ixodida > Ixodidae > Amblyomma > Amblyomma americanum. Next base: position 98,570,898 of record NC_135498.1, read on the forward strand.
AGAGAACGACGACACAATGGATGAGCGCTTCTAGAAATATAGTTTAGCAAAACTTGGTGCTGGGCTAGTTGGTTAAGCATTTCGTTTGAAACAGGTCAGCGCTAAAAAAGACAAACACGGCGAGAGAACGACGACACAAGGTATGAGCGCTACTAGAAATATAGTTTAGCAAACCTCGGTGCTGGGCTAGTTGGTTAAGCATTTCGTTTGAAACAGGTCAGCGCTAAAAAAGACAAACACGGCGAGAGAACGACGACACAAGGGATGAGCGCTACTAGAAATATAGTTTAGCAAAACTTGGTGCTGGGCTAGTTGGTTAAGCATTTCGTTTGAAACAGGTCAGCGCTAAAAAAGACAAACACGGCGAGAGAACGACGACACAAGGGATGTGCGCTACTAGAAATATAGTTTAGCAAAACTTGGCGCTGGGCTAGTTGGTTAAGCATTTCGTTTGAAACAGGTCAGCGCTAAAAAAGTCAAACACGCCGAGAGAACGACGACACAATGGATGAGCGCTTCTAGAAATATAGTTTAGCAAAACTTGGTGCTGGGCTAGTTGGTTAAGCATTTCGTTTGAAACAGGTCAGCGCTAAAAAAGACAAACACGGCGAGAGAACGACGACACAAGGTATGAGCGCTACTAGAAATATAGTTTAGCAAACCTCGGTGCTGGGCTAGTTGGTTAAGCATTTCGTTTGAAACAGGTCAGCGCTAAAAAAGACAAACACGGCGAGAGAACGACGATACAAGAGATGAGCGCTACTAGAAATTTTGTTTTGCAAAACTTGGTGCTGGGCTAGTTGGTTAAGCATTTCGTTTGAAACAGGTCAGCGCTAAAAAAGACAAACACGGCAAGAGAACGACGACACAAGGGATGAGCGCTACTAGAAATATAGTTTATCAAAACTTGGTGCTGGGCTAGTTGGTTAAGCATTTCGTTTGAAACAGGTCAGCGCTAAAAAAGACAAACACGGCGAGAGAACGACGACACAAGGGATGAGCGCTACTAGAAATATAGTTTAGCAAAACTTGGTGCTGGGAAAGTTGGTTAAGCATTTCGTTTGAAACAGGTCAGCGCTAAAAAAGACAAACACGGCGAGAGAACGACGACACAAGGGATGAGCGCTACTATAAATATAGTTTAGCAAAACTTGGTGCTGGGCTAGTTGGTTAAGCATTTCGTTTGAAACAGGTCAGCGCTAAAAAAGACAAACACGGCGAGAGAACGACGACACAAGGGATGAGCGCTACTAGAAATATAGTTTAGCAAAACTTGGTGCTGGGCTAGTTGGTTAAGCATTTCGTTTGAAACAGGTCAGCGCTAAAAAAGACAAACACGGCGAGAGAACGACGACACAAGGGATGTGCGCTACTAGAAATATAGTTTAGCAAAACTTGGCGCTGGGCTAGTTGGTTAAGCATTTCGTTTGAAACAGGTCAGCGCTAAAAAAGACAAACACGGCGAGAGAACGACGACACAAGGGATGAGCGCTACTAGAAATATAGTTTAGCAAAACTTGGTGCTGGGAAAGTTGGTTAAGCATTTCGTTTGAAACAGGTCAGCGCTAAAAAAGACAAACACGGCGAGAGAACGACGACACAAGGGCTGAGCGCTACTATAAATATAGTTTAGCAAAACTTGGTGCTGGGCTAGTTGGTTAAGCATTTCGTTTGAAACAGGTCAGCGCTAAAAAAGACAAACACGGCGAGAGAACGACGACACAAGGGATGAGCGCTACTAGAAATATAGTTTAGCAAAACTTGGTGCTGGGCTAGTTGGTTAAGCATTTCGTTTGAAACAGGTCAGCGCTAAAAAAGACAAACACGGCGAGAGAACGACGACACAAGGGATGTGCGCTACTAGAAATATAGTTTAGCAAAACTTGGCGCTGGGCTAGTTGGTTAAGCATTTCGTTTGAAACAGGTCAGCGCTAAAAAAGTCAAACACGCCGAGAGAACGACGACACAATGGATGAGCGCTTCTAGAAATATAGTTTAGCAAAACTTGGTGCTGGGCTAGTTGGTTAAGCATTTCGTTTGAAACAGGTCAGCGCTAAAAAAGACAAACACGGCGAGAGAACGACGACACAAGGTATGAGCGCTACTAGAAATATAGTTTAGCAAACCTCGGTGCTGGGCTAGTTGGTTAAGCATTTCGTTTGAAACAGGTCAGCGCTAAAAAAGACAAACACGGCGAGAGAACGACGATACAAGAGATGAGCGCTACTAGAAATTTTGTTTTGCAAAACTTGGTGCTGGGCTAGTTGGTTAAGCATTTCGTTTGAAACAGGTCAGCGCTAAAAAAGACAAACACGGCAAGAGAACGACGACACAAGGGATGAGCGCTACTAGAAATATAGTTTATCAAAACTTGGTGCTGGGCTAGTTGGTTAAGCATTTCGTTTGAAACAGGTCAGCGCTAAAAAAGACAAACACGGCGAGAGAACGACGACACAAGGGATGAGCGCTACTAGAAATATAGTTTAGCAAAACTTGGTGCTGGGAAAGTTGGTTAAGCATTTCGTTTGAAACAGGTCAGCGCTAAAAAAGACAAACACGGCGAGAGAACGACGACACAAGGGATGAGCGCTACTATAAATATAGTTTAGCAAAACTTGGTGCTGGGCTAGTTGGTTAAGCATTTCGTTTGAAACAGGTCAGCGCTAAAAAAGACAAACACGGCGAGAGAACGACGACACAAGGGATGAGCGCTACTAGAAATATAGTTTAGCAAAACTTGGTGCTGGGCTAGTTGGTTAAGCATTTCGTTTGAAACAGGTCAGCGCTAAAAAAGACAAACACGGCGAGAGAACGACGACACAAGGGATGTGCGCTACTAGAAATATAGTTTAGCAAAACTTGGCGCTGGGCTAGTTGGTTAAGCATTTCGTTTGAAACAGGTCAGCGCTAAAAAAGTCAAACACGCCGAGAGAACGACGACACAATGGATGAGCGCTTCTAGAAATATAGTTTAGCAAAACTTGGTGCTGGGCTAGTTGGTTAAGCATTTCGTTTGAAACAGGTCAGCGCTAAAAAAGACAAACACGGCGAGAGAACCACGACACAAGGTATGAGCGCTACTAGAAATATAGTTTAGCAAACCTCGGTGCTGGGCTAGATGGTTAAGCATTTCGTTTGAAACAGGTCAGCGCTAAAAAAGACAAACACGGCGAGAGAACGACGACACAAGGGATGAGCGCTACTAGAAATATAGTTTAGCAAAACTTGGTGCTGGGCTAGTTGGTTAAGCATTTCGTTTGAAACAGATCAGCGCTAAAAAAGACAAACACGGCGAGAGAACGACGACACAAGGGATGAGCGCAACTAGAAATATAGTTTAGCAAAACTTGGTGCTGGGCTAGTTGGTTAAGCATTTCGTTTGAAACAGGTCAGCGCTAAAAAAGACAAACACGGCGAGAGAACTACGACACAAGGGATGAGCGCTACTAGAAATATTGTTTAGCAAAACTTGGTGCTGGGCTAGTTGGTTAAGCATTTCGTTTGAAACAGGTCAGCGCTAAAAAAGACAAACACGGCGAGAGAACGACGACACAAGGGATGAGCGCTACTAGAAATATAGTGTAGCAAAACTTGGTGCTGGGCTAGTTGGTTAAGCATTTCGTTTGAAACAGGTCAGCGCTAAAAAAGACAAACACGGCGAGAGAACGACGACACATGGGGTGAGCGCTACTAGAAATATAGTTTAGCAAAACTTGGTGCTGGGCTAGTTGGTTAAGCTTTTCGTTTGAAACAGGTCAGCGCTAAAAAAGACAAACACGGCGAGAGAACGACGACACAAGGGATGAGCGCTACTAGAAATATAGTTTAGCAAAACTTGGTGCTGTGCTAGTTGGTTAAGCATTTCGTTTGAAACAGGTCAGCGCTAAAAAAGACAAACACGGCGAGAGAACGACGACACAAGGGATGAGCGCTACTAGAAATATAGTTTAGCAAAACTTGGTGCTGGGCTAGTTGGTTAAGCATTTCGTTTGAAACAGGTCAGCGCTAAAAAAGACAAACACGGCGAGAGAACGACGACACAAGGGATGAGCGCTACTAGAAATATTGTTTAGCAAAACTTGGTGCTGGGCTAGTTGGTTAAGCAATTCATTTAAACAGGTCAGCGCTAAAAAAGACAAACACGGCGAGAGAACGACGACACAAGGGATGAGCGCTACTAGAAATATAGTTTAACAAAACTTGGTGCTCGGCTAGTTGGTTAAGCATTTCGTTTGAAACAGGTCAGCGCTAAAAAAGACAAACACGGCGAGAGAACGACGACACAAGGGATGAGTGCTACTAGAAATATAGTTTAGCAAAACTTGGTGCTGGGCTAGTTGGTTAAGCAATTCGTTTAAACAGGTCAGCGCTAAAAAAGACAAACACGGCGAGAGAACGACGACACAATGATGAGCGCTACTAGAAATCTAGTTTAGCAAATCTTGGTGCTGGGCTAGTTGGTTAAGCATTTCGTTTGAAACAGGTCAGCGCTAAAAAAGACAAACACGGCGAGAGAACGACGACACAAGGGATGAGCGCTACTAGAAATATAGATTAGCAAAACTTGGTGCTGGGCTAGTTGGTTAAGCATTTCGTTTGAAACAGGTCAGCGCTAAAAAAGACAAACACGGCGAGAGATCGACGACACAAGGGATGAGCGCTACTAGAAATATAATTTAGCAAAACTTGGTGCTGGGCTAGTTGGTTAAGCATTTCATTTGAAACAGGTCAGCGCTAAAAAAGACAAACACGGCGTGAGAACGACGACACAAGGAATGAGCGCTACTAGAAATATAGTTTAGCAAAACTTGGTGCTGGGCTAGTTGGTTAAGCATTTCGTTTGAAACAGGTCAGCGCTAAAAAAGACAAACACGGCGAGAGAACTACGACACAAGGGATGAGCGCTACTAGAAATATTGTTTAGCAAAACTTGGTGCTGGGCTAGTTGGGTAAGCATTTCGTTTGAAACAGGTCAGCGCTAAAAAAGACAAACACGGCGAGAGAACGACGACACAAGGGATGAGCGCTACTAGAAATATAGTTTAGCAAAACTTGGTGCTGGGCTAGTTGGTTAAGCATTTCGTTTGAAACAGGTCAGCGCTAAAAAAGACAAACACGGCGAGAGAACGACGACACAAGGGATGAGCGCTACTAGAAATATAGTTTAGCAAAACTTGGTGCTGTGCTAGTTGGTTAAGCATTTCGTTTGAAACAGGTCAGCGCTAAAAAAGACAAACACGGCGAGAAAACGACGACACATGGGATGAGTGCTACTAGAAATATAGTTTAGCAAAACTTGGTGCTGGGCTAGTTGGTTAAGCAATTCGTTTGAAACAGGTCAGCGCTAAAAAAGACAAACACGGCGAGAGAACGACGACACAAGGGATGAGCGCTACTAGAAATATAGTTTAGCAAAACTTGGTGCTGGGCTAGTTGGTTAGGCATTTCGCTTGAAACAGGTCAGCGCTAACAAAGACAAACACGGCGAGAGAACGACGACACATGGGATGAGTGCTACTAGAAATATAGTTTAGCAAAACTTGGTGCTGGGCTAGTTGGTTAAGCATTTCGTTTGAAACAGGTCAGCGCTAAAAAAAGACAAACACGGCGAGAGAACGACGACACAAGGGATGAGCGCTACTAAAAATATAGTTTAGCAAAACTTGGTGCTGGGCTAGTTGGTTAAGCATTTCGTTTGAAACAGGTCAGCGCTAAAAAAGACAAACACGGCGAGAGAACGACGACACAAGGGATGAGCGCTACTAGAAATATAGTTTAGCAAAACTTGGTGCTGGGCTAGTTGGTTAAGCATTTCGTTTGAAACAGGTCAGCGCTAGAAAAGACAAACACGGCGAGAGAACGACGACACAAGGGATGAGCGCTACTAGAAATATAGTTTAGCAAAACTTGGTGCTGGGCTAGTTGGTTAAGCATTTCGTTTGAAACAGGTCAGCGCTAAAAAAGACAAACACGGCGAGAGAACGACGACACAAGGGATGAGCGCTACTAGAAATATAGTTTAGCAAAACTTGGTGCTGGGCAAGTTGGTTAAGCATTTCGTTTGAAACAGGTCAGCGCTAAAAAAGACAAACACGGCGAGAGAACGACGACACAAGGGATGAGCGCTACTAGAAATATAGTTTATCAAAACTTGGTGCTGGGCTAGTTGGTTAAGCATTTCGTTTGAAACAGGTCAGCGCTAGAAAAGACAAACACGGCGAGGGAACGACGACACAAGGGATGAGCGCTACTAGAAATATAGTTTAGCAAAACTTGGTGCTGGGCTAGTTGGTTAAGCATTTCGTTTGAAACAGGTCAGCGCTAAAAAAGACAAACACGGCGAGATAACGACGACACAAGGGATGAGCGCTACTAGAAATCTAGTTTAGCAAAACTTGGTGCTGGGCAAGTTGGTTAAGCATTTCGTTTGAAACAGGTCAGCGCTAAAAAAGACAAACACGGCGAGAGAACGACGACACAAGGGATGAGCGCTACTAGAAATATATTTTAGCAAAACTTGGTGCTGGGCTAGTTGGTTAAGCATTTCGTGTGAAACAGGTCAGCGCTAAAAAAGACAAACACGGCGAGAGAACGACGACACAAGGGATGAGCGCTACTAGAAATATAGTTTAGCAAAACTTGGTGCTGGGCTAGTTGGTTAAGCATTTCGTTTGAAACAGGTCAGCGCTAAAAAAGACAAACACGGCGAGAGAACGACGGCACAAGGGATGAGCGCTACTAGAAATATAGTTTAGCAAAAATTGGTGCTGGGCTAGTTGGTTAAGCATTTCGTTTGAAACAGGTCAGCGCTAAAAAAGACAAACACGGCGAGAGAACGACGACACAAGGGATGAGCGCTACTAGAAATATAGTTTAGCAAAACTGTGTGCTGGGCTAGTTGGTTAAGCATTTCGTTTGAAACAGGTCAGCGCTAAAAAAGACAAACACGGCGAGAGAACGACGACACAAGAGATGAGCGCTACTAGAAATATAGTTTAGCAAAACTTGGTGCTGGGCCAGTTGGTTAAGCATTTCGTTTGAAACAGGTCAGCGCTAAAAAAGACAAACACGGCGAGAGATCGACGACACAAGGGATGAGCGCTACTAGAAATATAATTTAGCAAAACTTGGTGCTGGGCTAGTTGGTTAAGCATTTCATTTGAAACAGGTCAGCGCTAAAAAAGACAAACACGGCGTGAGAACGACGACACAAGGAATGAGCGCTACTAGAAATATAGTTTAGCAAAACTTGTGCTGGGCTAGTTGGTTAAGCATTTCGTTTGAAACAGGTCAGCGCTAAAAAAGACAAACACGGCGAGAGAACTACGACACAAGGGATGAGCGCTACTAGAAATATTGTTTAGCAAAACTTGGTGCTGGGCTAGTTGGGTAAGCATTTCGTTTGAAACAGGTCAGCGCTAAAAAAGACAAACACGGCGAGAGAACGACGACACAAGGGATGAGCGCTACTAGAAATATAGTTTAGCAAAACTTGGTGCTGGGCTAGTTGGTTAAGCATTTCGTTTGAAACAGGTCAGCGCTAAAAAAGACAAACACGGCGAGAGAACGACGACACAAGGGATGAGCGCTACTAGAAATATAGTTTAGCAAAACTTGGTGCTGTGCTAGTTGGTTAAGCATTTCGTTTGAAACAGGTCAGCGCTAAAAAAGACAAACACGGCGAGAAAACGACGACACATGGGATGAGTGCTACTAGAAATATAGTTTAGCAAAACTTGGTGCTGGGCTAGTTGGTTAAGCAATTCGTTTGAAACAGGTCAGCGCTAAAAAAGACAAACACGGCGAGAGAACGACGACACAAGGGATGAGCGCTACTAGAAATATAGTTTAGCAAAACTTGGTGCTGGGCTAGTTGGTTAAGCATTTCGCTTGAAACAGGTCAGCGCTAACAAAGACAAACACGGCGAGAGAACGACGACACATGGGATGAGTGCTACTAGAAATATAGTTTAGCAAAACTTGGTGCTGGGCTAGTTGGTTAAGCATTTCGTTTGAAACAGGTCAGCGCTAAAAAAAGACAAACACGGCGAGAGAACGACGACACAAGGGATGAGCGCTACTAAAAATATAGTTTAGCAAAACTTGGTGCTGGGCTAGTTGGTTAAGCATTTCGTTTGAAACAGGTCAGCGCTAAAAAAGACAAACACGGCGAGAGAACGACGACACAAGGGATGAGCGCTACTAGAAATATAGTTTAGCAAAACTTGGTGCTGTGCTAGTTGGTTAAGCATTTCGTTTGAAACAGGTCAGCGCTAAAAAAGACAAACACGGCGAGAGAACGACGACACAAGGGATGAGCGCTACTAAAAATATAGTTTAGCAAAACTTGGTGCTGGGCTAGTTGGTTAAGCATTTCGTTTGAAACAGGTCAGCGCTAAAAAAGACAAACACGGCGAGAGAACGACGACACAAGGGATGAGCGCTACTAGAAATATAGTTTAGCAAAACTTGGTGCTGTGCTAGTTGGTTAAGCATTTCGTTTGAAACAGGTCAGCGCTAAAAAAGACAAACACGGCGAGATAACGACGACACAAGGGATGAGCGCTACTAGAAATCTAGTTTAGCAAAACTTGGTGCTGGGCAAGTTGGTTAAGCATTTCGTTTGAAACAGGTCAGCGCTAAAAAAGACAAACACGGCGAGAGAACGACGACACAAGAGATGAGCGCTACTAGAAATATAGTTTAGCAAAACTTGGTGCTGGGCTAGTTGGTTAAGCACTTCGTTTGAAACAGGTCAGCGCTAAAAAAGACAAACACGGCGAGAGAACGACGACACAAGGGATGAGCGCTACTAGAAATATAGTTTAGCAAAACTTGGTGCTGGGCTAGTTGGTTAAGCATTTCGTTTGAAACAGGTCAGCGCTAGAAAAGACAAACACGGCGAGAGAACGACGACACAAGGGATGAGCGCTACTAGAAATATAGTTTAGCAAAACTTGGTGCTGGGCTAGTTGGTTAAGCATTTCGTTTGAAACAGGTCAGCGCTAGAAAAGACAAACACGGCGAGAGAACGACGACACAAGGGATGAGCGCTACTAGAAATATAGTTTAGCAAAACTTGGTGCTGGGCTAGTTGGTTAAGCATTTCGTTTGAAACAGGTCAGCGCTAAAAAAGACAAACACGGCGAGAGAACGACGACACAAGGGATGAGCGCTACTAGAAATATAGTTTAGCAAAACTTGGTGCTGGGCAAGTTGGTTAAGCATTTCGTTTGAAACAGGTCAGCGCTAAAAAAGACAAACACGGCGAGAGAACGACGACACAAGGGATGAGCGCTACTAGAAATATAGTTTATCAAAACTTGGTGCTGGGCTAGTTGGTTAAGCATTTCGTTTGAAACAGGTCAGCGCTAGAAAAGACAAACACGGCGAGGGAACGACGACACAAGGGATGAGCGCTACTAGAAATATAGTTTAGCAAAACTTGGTGCTGGGCTAGTTGGTTAAGCATTTCGTTTGAAACAGGTCAGCGCTAAAAAAGACAAACACGGCGAGATAACGACGACACAAGGGATGAGCGCTACTAGAAATCTAGTTTAGCAAAACTTGGTGCTGGGCAAGTTGGTTAAGCATTTCGTTTGAAACAGGTCAGCGCTAAAAAAGACAAACACGGCGAGAGAACGACGACACAAGGGATGAGCGCTACTAGAAATATATTTTAGCAAAACTTGGTGCTGGGCTAGTTGGTTAAGCATTTCGTTTGAAACAGGTCAGCGCTAAAAAAGACAAACACGGCGAGAGAACGACGACACAAGGGATGAGCGCTACTAGAAATATAGTTTAGCAAAACTTGGTGCTGGGCTAGTTGGTTAAGCATTTCGTTTGAAACAGGTCAGCGCTAAAAAAGACAAACACGGCGAGAGAACGACGACACAAGGGATGAGCGCTACTAGAAATATAGTTTAGCAAAAATTGGTGCTGGGCTAGTTGGTTAAGCATTTCGTTTGAAACAGGTCAGCGCTAAAAAAGACAAACATGGCGAGAGAACGACGACACAAGGGATGAGCGCTACTAGAAATATAGTTTAGCAAAACTGTGTGCTGGGCTAGTTGGTTAAGCATTTCGTTTGAAACAGGTCAGCGCTAAAAAAGACAAACACGGCGAGAGAACGACGACACAAGAGATGAGCGCTACTAGAAATATAGTTTAGCAAAACTTGGTGCTGGGCCAGTTGGTTAAGCATTTCGTTTGAAACAGGTCAGCGCTAAAAAAGACAAACACGGCGAGAGAACGACGACACAAGGGATGAGCGCTACTAGAAATATAGTTTAGCAAAACTTGGTGCTGGGCTAGTTGGTTAAGCATTTCGTTTGAAACAGGTCAGCGCTAAAAAAGACAAACACGGCGAGAGAACGACGACACAAGGGATGAGCGCTACTAGAAATATAGTTTAGCAAAACTTGGTGCTGGGCTAGTTGGTTAAGCATTTCGTTTGAAACAGGTCAGCGCTAAAAAAGACAAACACGGCGAGAGAACGACGACACAAGGGATGAGCGCTACTAGAAATATAGTTTAGCAAAACTTGGTGCTGGGCTAGTTGGTTAAGCATTTCGTTTGAAACAGGTCAGCGCTAAAAAAGACAAACACGGCGAGAGAACGACGACACAAGGGATGTGCGCTACTAGAAATATAGTTTAGCAAAACTTGGCGCGGGGCTAGTTGGTTAAGCATTTCGTTTGAAACAGGTCAGCGCTAAAAAAGTCAAACACGCCGAGAGAACGACGACACAATGGATGAGCGCTTCTAGAAATATAGTTTAGCAAAACTTGGTGCTGGGCTAGTTGGTTAAGCATTTCGTTTGAAACAGGTCAGCGCTAAAAAAGACAAACACGGCGAGAGAACGACGACACAAGGTATGAGCGCTACTAGAAATATAGTTTAGCAAACCTCGGTGCTGGGCTAGTTGGTTAAGCATTTCGTTTGAAACAGGTCAGCGCTAAAAAAGACAAACACGGCGAGAGAACGACGACACAAGGGATGAGCGCTACTAGAAATATAGTTTAGCAAAACTTGGTGCTGGGCTAGTTGGTTAAGCAATTCGTTTGAAACAGATCAGCGCTAAAAAAGACAAACACGGCGAGAGAACGACGACACAAGGGATGAGCGCAACTAGAAATATAGTTTAGCAAAACTTGGTGCTGGGCTAGTTGGTTAAGCATTTCGTTTGAAACAGGTCAGCGCTAAAAAAGACAAACACGGCGAGAGAACTACGACACAAGGGATGAGCGCTACTAGAAATATTGTTTAGCAAAACTTGGTGCTGGGCTAGTTGGTTAAGCATTTCGTTTGAAACAGGTCAGCGCTAAAAAAGACAAACACGGCGAGAGAACGACGACACAAGGGATGAGCGCTACTAGATATATAGTGTAGCAAAACTTGGTGCTGGGCTAGTTGGTTAAGCATTTCGTTTGAAACAGGTCAGCGCTAAAAAAGACAAACACGGCGAGAGAACGACGACACATGGGATGAGCGCTACTAGAAATATAGTTTAGCAAAACTTGGTGCTGGGCTAGTTGGTTAAGCTTTTCGTTTGAAACAGGTCAGCGCTAAAAAAGACAAACACGGCGAGAGAACGACGACACAAGGGATGAGCGCTACTAGAAATATAGTTTAGCAAAACTTGGTGCTGGGCTAGTTGGTTAAGCATTTCGTTTGAAACAGGTCAGCGCTAAAAAAGACAAACACGGCGAGAGAACGACGACACAAGGGATGAGCGCTACTAGAAATATAGTTTAGCAAACCTCGGTGCTGGGCTAGTTGGTTAAGCATTTCGTTTGAAACAGGTCAGCGCTAAAAAAGACAAACACGGCGAGAGAACGACGACACAAGGGATGAGCGCTACTAGAAATATAGTTTAGCAAAACTTGGTGCTGGGCTAGTTGGTTAAGCAATTCGTTTGAAACAGATCAGCGCTAAAAAAGACAAACACGGCGAGAGAACGACGACACAAGGGATGAGCGCAACTAGAAATATAGTTTAGCAAAACTTGGTGCTGGGCTAGTTGGTTAAGCATTTCGTTTGAAACAGGTCAGCGCTAAAAAAGACAAACACGGCGAGAGAACTACGACACAAGGGATGAGCGCTACTAGAAATATTGTTTAGCAAAACTTGGTGCTGGGCTAGTTGGTTAAGCATTTCGTTTGAAACAGGTCAGCGCTAAAAAAGACAAACACGGCGAGAGAACGACGACACAAGGGATGAGCGCTACTAGAAATATAGTGTAGCAAAACTTGGTGCTGGGCTAGTTGGTTAAGCATTTCGTTTGAAACAGGTCAGCGCTAAAAAAGACAAACACGGCGAGAGAACGACGACACATGGGATGAGCGCTACTAGAAATATAGTTTAGCAAAACTTGGTGCTGGGCTAGTTGGTTAAGCTTTTCGTTTGAAACAGGTCAGCGCTAAAAAAGACAAACACGGCGAGAGAACGACGACACAAGGGATGAGCGCTACTAGAAATATAGTTTAGCAAAACTTGGTGCTGGGCTAGTTGGTTAAGCATTTCGTTTGAAACAGGTCAGCGCTAAAAAAGACTAACACGGCGAGAGAACGACGACACAGGGGATGAGCGCTACTAGAAATATAGTGTAGCAAAACTTGGTGCTGGGCTAGTTGGTTAAGCATTTCGTTTGAAACAGGTCAGCGCTAAAAAAGACAAACACGGCGAGAGAACGACGACACAAGGGATGAGCGCTACTAGAAATATAGTTTAGCAAAACTTGGTGCTGTGCTAGTTGGTTAAGCATTTCGTTTGAAACAGGTCAGCGCTAGAAAAGACAAACACGGCGAGAGAACGACGACACAAGGGATGAGCGCTACTAGAAATATAGTTTAGCAAAACTTGGTGCTGGGCTAGTTGGTTAAGCATTTCGTTTGAAACAGGTCAGCGCTAAAAAACACATACACGGCGAGATTATGACGACACAAGGGATGAGCGCTACTAGAAATCTAGTTTAGCAAAACTTGGTGCTGGGCAAGTTGGTTAAGCATTTCGTTTGAAACAGGTCAGCGCTAAAAAAGACAAACACGGCGAGAGAACGACGACACAAGGGATGAGCGCTACTAGAAATATAGTTTAGCAAAACTTGGTGCTGGGCTAGTTGGTTAAGCATTTCGTTTGAAACAGGTCAGCGCTAAAAAAGACAAACACGGCGAGAGAACGACGACACAAGGGATGAGCGCTACTAGAAATATAGTTTAGCAAAACTTGGTGCTGGGCTAGTTGGTTAAGCATTTCGTTTGAAACAGGTCAGCGCTAGAAAAGACAAACACGGCGAGAGAACGACGACACAAGGGATGAGCGCTACTAGAAATATAGTTTAGCAAAACTTGGTGCTGGGCTAGTTGGTTAAGCATTTCGTTTGAAACAGGTCAGCGCTAGAAAAGACAAACACGGCGAGAGAACGACGACACAAGGGATGAGCGCTACTAGAAATATAGTTTAGCAAAACTTGGTGCTGGGCTAGTTGGTTAAGCATTTCGTTTGAAACAGGTCAGCGCTAAAAAAGACAAACACGGCGAGATAACGACGACACAAGAAATAAGCGCTACTAGAAATCTAGTTTAGCAAAACTTGGTGCTGGGCAAGTTGGTTAAGCATTTCGTTTGAAACAGGTCAGCGCTAAAAAAGACAAACACGGCGAGAGAACGACGACACAAGGGATCAGCGCTACTAGAAATATAGTTTAGCAAAACTTGGTGCTGGGCTAGTTGGTTAAGCATTTCGTTTGAAACAGGTCAGCGCTAAAAAAGACAAACACGGCGAGAGAACGACGACACAAGGGATGAGCGCTACTAGAAATATAGTTTATCAAAACTTGGTGCTGGGCTAGTTGGTTAAGCATTTCGTTTGAAACAGGTCAGCGCTAGAAAAGACAAACACGGCGAGAGAACGACGACACAAGGGATGAGCGCTACTAGAAATATAGTTTAGCAAAACTTGGTGCTGGGCTAGTTGGTTAAGCATTTCGTTTGAAACAGGTCAGCGCTAAAAAAGACAAACACGGCGAGATAACGACGACACAAGGGATGAGCGCTACTAGAAATCTAGTTTAGCAAAACTTGGTGCTGGGCAAGTTGGTTAAGCATTTCGTTTGAAACAGGTCAGCGCTAAAAAAGACAAACACGGCGAGAGAACGACGACACAAGGGATGAGCGCTACTAGAAATATAGTTTAGCAAAACTTGGTGCTGGATAGTTGGTTAAGCATTTCGTTTGAAACAGGTCAGCGCTAAAAAAGACAAACACGGCGAGAGAACGACGACACAAGGGATGAGCGCTACTAGAAATATAGTTTAGCAAAACTTGGTGCTGGGCTAGTTGGTTAAGCATTTCGTTTGAAACAGGTCAGCGCTAAAAAAGACAAACACGGCGAGAGAACGACGACACAAGGGATGAGCGCTACTAGAAATATAGTTTAGCAAAAATTGGTGCTGGGCTAGTTGGTTAAGCATTTCGTTTGAAACAGGTCAGCGCTAAAAAAGACAAACACGGCGAGAGAACGACGACACAAGGGATGAGCGGTACTAGAAATATAGTTTAGCAAAACTGTGTGCTGGGCTAGTTGGTTAAGCATTTCGTTTGAAACAGGTCAGCGCTAAAAAAGACAAACACGGCGAGAGAACGACGACACAAGAGATGAGCGCTACTAGAAATATAGTTTAGCAAAACTTGGTGCTGGGCCAGTTGGTTAAGCATTTCGTTTGAAACAGGTCAGCGCTAAAAAAGACAAACACGGCGAGAGAACGACGACAAAAGGGATGAGCGCTACTAGAAATATAGTTTAGCAAAACTTGGTGCTGGGCTAGTTGGTTAAGCATTTCGTTTGAAACAGGTCAGCGCTAAAAAAGACAAACACGGCGAGAGAACGACGACACAAGAGATGAGCGCTACTAGAAATATAGTTTAGCAAAACTTGGTGCTGGGCCAGTTGGTTAAGCATTTCGTTTGAAACAGGTCAGCGCTAAAAAAGACAAACACGGCGAGAGAACGACGACACAAGGGATGAGCGCTACTAGAAATATAGTTTAGCAAAACTTGGTGCTGGGCTAGTTGGTTAAGCATTTCGTTTGAAACAGGTCAGCGCTAAAAAAGACAAACACGGCGAGAGAACTACGACACAAGGGATGAGCGCTACTAGAAATATTGTTTAGCAAAACTTGGTGCTGGGCTAGTTGGTTAAGCATTTCGTTTGAAAGAGGTCAGCGCTAAAAAAGACAAACACGGCGAGAGAACGACGACACAAGAGATGAGCGCTACTAGAAATTTTGTTTTGCAAAACTTGGTGCTGGGCTAGTTGGTTAAGCATTTCGTTTGAAACAGGTCAGCGCTAAAAAAGACAAACACGGCAAGAGAACGACGACACAAGGGATGAGCGCTACTAGAAATATAGTTTATCAAAACTTGGTGCTGGGCTAGTTGGTTAAGCATTTCGTTTGAAACAGGTCAGCGCTAAAAAAGACAAACACGGCGAGAGAACGACGACACAAGGGATGAGCGCTACTAGAAATATAGTTTAGCAAAACTTGGTGCTGGGAAAGTTGGTTAAGCATTTCGTTTGAAACAGGTCAGCGCTAAAAAAGACAAACACGGCGAGAGAACGACGACACAAGGGATGAGCGCTACTATAAATATAGTTTAGCAAATTTTGGTGCTGGGCTAGTTGGTTAAGCATTTCGTTTGAAACAGGTCAGCGCTAAAAAAGACAAACACGGCGAGAGAACGACGACACAAGGGATGAGCGCTACTAGAAATATAGTTTAGCAAAACTTGGTGCTGGGCTAGTTGGTTAAGCATTTCGTTTGAAACAAGTCAGCGCTAAAAAAGACAAACACGGCGAGAGAACGACGACACAAGGGATGTGCGCTACTAGAAATATAGTTTAGCAAAACTTGGCGCTGGGCTAGTTGGTTAAGCATTTCGTTTGAAACAGGTCAGCGCTAAAAAAGTCAAACACGCCGAGAGAACGACGACACAATGGATGAGCGCTTCTAGAAATATAGTTTAGCAAAACTTGGTGCTGGGCTAGTTGGTTAAGCATTTCGTTTGAAACAGGTCAGCGCTAAAAAAGACAAACACGGCGAGAGAACGACGACACAAGGTATGAGCGCTACTAGAAATATAGTTTAGCAAACCTCGGTGCTGGGCTAGTTGGTTAAGCATTTCGTTTGAAACAGGTCAGCGCTAAAAAAGACAAACACGGCGAGAGAACGACGACACAAGGGATGAGCGCTACTAGAAATATAGTTTAGCAAAACTTGGTGCTGGGCTAGTTGGTTAAGCATTTCGTTTGAAACAGATCAGCGCTAAAAAAGACAAACACGGCGAGAGAACGACGACACAAGGGATGAGCGCAACTAGAAATATAGTTTAGCAAAACTTGGTGCTGGGCTAGTTGGTTAAGCATTTCGTTTGAAACAGGTCAGCGCTAAAAAAGACAAACACGGCGAGAGAACTACGACACAAGGGATGAGCGCTACTAGAAATATTGTTTAGCAAAACTTGGTGCTGGGCTAGTTGGTTAAGCATTTCGTTTGAAACAGGTCAGCGCTAAAAAAGACAAACACGGCGAGAGAACGACGACACAAGGGATGAGCGCTACTAGAAATATAGTGTAGCAAAACTTGGTGCTGGGCTAGTTGGTTAAGCATTTCGTTTGAAACAGGTCAGCGCTAAAAAAGACAAACACGGCGAGAGAACGACGACACATGGGATGAGCGCTACTAGAAATATAGTTTAGCAAAACTTGGTGCTGGGCTAGTTGGTTAAGCTTTTCGTTTGAAACAGGTCAGCGCTAAAAAAGACAAACACGGCGAGAGAACGACGACACAAGGGATGAGCGCTACTAGAAATATAGTTTAGCAAAACTTTTTGCTGTGCTAGTTGGTTAAGCATTTCGTTTGAAACAGGTCAGCGCTAAAAAAGACAAACACGGCGAGAGAACGACGACACAAGGGATGAGCGCTACTAGAAATATAGTTTAGCAAAACTTGGTGCTGGGCTAGTTGGTTAAGCATTTCGTTTGAAACAGGTCAGCGCTAAAAAAGACAAACACGGCGAGAGAACGACGACACAAGGGATGAGCGCTACTAGAAATATTGTTTAGCAAAACTTGGTGCTGGGCTAGTTGGTTAAGCAATTCGTTTAAACAGGTCAGCGCTAAAAAAGACAAACACGGCGAGAGAACGACGACACAAGGGATGAGCGCTACTAGAAATATAGTTTAGCAAAACTTGGTGCTCGGCTAGTTGGTTAAGCATTTCGTTTGAAACAGGTCAGCGCTAAAAAAGACAAACACGGCGAGAGAACGACGACACAAGGGATGAGTGCTACTAGAAATATAGTTTAGCAAAACTTGGTGCTGGGCTAGTTGGTTAAGCAATTCGTTTAAACAGGTCAGCGCTAAAAAAGACAAACACGGCGAGAGAACGACGACACAAGGGATGAGCGCTACTAGAAATCTAGTTTAGCAAAACTTGGTGCTGGGCTAGTTGGTTAAGCATTTCGTTTGAAACAGGTCAGCGCTAAAAAAGACAAACACGGCGAGAGAACGACGACACAAGGGATGAGCGCTACTAGAAATATAGATTAGCAAAACTTGATGCTGGGCTAGTTGGTTAAGCATTTCGTTTGAAACAGGTCAGCGCTAAAAAAGACAAACACGGCGAGAGATCGACGACACAAGGGATGAGCGCTACTAGAAATATAATTTAGCAAAACTTGGTGCTGGGCTAGTTGGTTAAGCATTTCATTTGAAACAGGTCAGCGCTAAAAAAGACAAACACGGCGTGAGAACGACGACACAAGGAATGAGCGCTACTAGAAATATAGTTTAGCAAAACTTGGTGCTGGGCTAGTTGGTTAAGCATTTCGTTTGAAACAGGTCAGCGCTAAAAAAGACAAACACGGCGAGAGAACGACGACACAAGGGATGAGCGCTACTAGAAATATAGTTTAGCAAAACTTGGTGCTGTGCTAGTTGGTTAAGCATTTCGTTTGAAACAGGTCAGCGCTAAAAAAGACAAACACGGCGAGAGAACGACGACACAAGGGATGAGCGCTACTAGAAATATAGTTTAGCAAAACTTGGTGCTGGGCTAGTTGGTTAAGCATTTCGTTTGAAACAGGTCAGCGCTAAAAAAGACAAACACAGCGAGAGAACGACGACACAAGGGATGAGCGCTACTAGAAATATTGTTTAGCAAAACTTGGTGCTGGGCTAGTTGGTTAAGCATTTCGTTTGAAACAGGTCAGCGCTAAAAAAGACAAACACGGAGAGACAACGACGACACAAGGGATGAGTGCTACTAGAAATATAGTTTAGCAAAACTTGGTGCTGGGCTAGTTGGTTAAGCATTTCGTTTAAACAGGTCAGCGCTGACCTGTTTCAGAGATTTAAGTGCGCTTTATAGAACCCCAGGTAGTCTAGAAGAATGCGAAGTCCTCCTTTGCACGTCCCTCACGGGCAATATTTCGCTTAGGTGCGAAAAACAACAATTTACAATTTTATTTCCGGCTTGACACGTATTATTCCGCTCTATACGACTACACAGACTTTCAGTGAACGCAATAAAAAAGAGAAGCCCCCAATAACACAAGCTCTAATGAAAGCAATTATATGTAATTTCACTGAGCAACCGTTTCGTAGAACATCTTGCGCTTACACTTTGCGTGGCAGCCAGGAGCTACTATGCTATGTCCGAAGTTTCTGACTGCAAATTGATTTGTGCAGCTGTATATACAGAGTAAATATGCTGTCCACAGCCGAATACTCAAGTGGAAGGCATTTGCAGTTACGAAGCGATATAGTTGTATACTTCGGCTTTGAGTTAACCAAGCTTTTTCTTTAATGTGGCCTAGGTTTGTTCTTGGACATTCACTTTGAAGGCAGCAGAACGCGTACCATCGCTTTTATCTCCCTGCCCAATGAGTACCCTGCTAGCAGATGTTATGAGTAGCGCAGTTAATCTATCCTTTAATTTTAAGCTGAAGAGTCTGGCAACATGAATTCCTTCGAAATAAATTTTTCAAAGCCTCTAAATGATGACTGCAGGTTCCACTGGAGCACTACTCTTGAATAAGCGCGTTTTACCGAAATATTTATTAAAATATTTCAGTTCGTACAAAAAATAACCAAAATATTAAATTTAATTTACATAATGCCTAATTCACAAGTACAATACTGATTAGCAAAATTCAAAGCATAGAGGAACATGATAAATCATATGGTGTCCTACCAACTCTCCAATTCTCGTTTCAGCTTTTAGAAGTGGGGAAAACATATCGTCTGGCACAAACAAGTTTCTACTTTCAAGACAACGGCACTAATCGCTGCTTCACTGCAAATGTAAAAGGGAAATATACCGACAGCCATGAAGTTGATTTGCAGATGGACTACAATTCTGTGACTGCAGACACATGGTAATCGATTTCCAAATTGAGATCTTTCCTGCATGGAGTTTGTGCCGCCATTGCTAATAGTTTAGGCGTATTCACAGCACCACGAAATACTCCGTACGTTTGCATCACCTAGGGTGACACGAGATCTGAATTCGCAGGCTGCGTCTACAACCAGATAGAGACGATTTAGAAGCTGTAAGGTCGTCATGCGCTTCAGCTTGTTCGCGTCTCTTTTGCTTGTATGTTTTTTTTTTTTCATTTGCGCCCCCGAGACCGTGTCGCCAAGACGCCAGGCGTCTTCGTGGAAAACTTTTGTTTGTCTTTGGTTTGCGGTTCGCAGTTGCTTTCTGTACAGTTGCACCCCTGAGCCGCGTGGCCGAGAGGCCGCGCGCCTCCGCGGGGGAACTTCGGTTTGTCTTTTCTTTGTCGGTCCGAGCGGAGGCCGGGCCCCTTAGGCGACACGGTCCGCGCGTTCATCAACCGGCTTTCGATGTGTTTGTTAACGCGAGTCAACTCCAACTTTGCGTGGAGAGAGCATGAGTGTGCCGGGTCTTGTTCTCGCACTGACATGGGAGGCACCATGTGTGTCCATAGAGGGCGCTTCGCGCATCATTTAGGGCACGGGTCGCCGAACGCCTTCGGCGAACCACACCCCGCGTTTTTTAGGTGACTGGGTTCGCACTTTTTTTTTTTTGCTGAACCTCGGAGCCACTGGTCGTAAATTTACGCTTCTCGGCGGGAATTGGTTTCCTGACATGGCGGACGGAGGACCAGACGCGTCGGCGTCCCAGCCGCGTCCGCGATACATCCATTCTCAGAAATCTGGGGGAAAGTGACGTTGGGAATGTGGGAGTGCCGAAAGAATGATTGCTTTTGGGAAGAAACCCTGTGACGGCCGCGAGCTCTGAGCGGGGCGGCAGTGGAGGCCGGAGCTCGGTAGGAGACGGACTTCCTCCCGCATGCTCGCTTAGGACGACGGAATGTCCTAAGTCCAAAGGCGGCCCAGCTCAGTTATTATGTATCTATGCTGCTGTCATCATTTTAACTGCACTGTATTTTTTTTATTGTTGTCATCAAGTGTATAATTAAATCAGTGTTCTCAGTTAATCCGGCCAATTCGAGAGGGTTATTTGGCGAAGCGGGAAAACGGGACCTACGGAGAAGAAGAGAGAGAAGAAAGCGAAGGAGAGCAAGAAAGAAGTGAAAATCTTTACTGGCGCAGCCTGCGACAGGATCACCGTTTTCTGTCAGACTTCGGCGACCTTCAAACCTTTCGAGAACGAAGACGACCGGGCCGATGGATCGTGCCTGAGAAACACCTCCGCCGGAAGAGGACAGCATCAAAAGTCGTCCAGCATTGCGGCCAACGGACCGAGCCAGCGGTGCTGAGCGCGTCAACGGAAAGGCACACCAGTGCCTAGCGACCGACTTCGCAGCAGCCGGTCGACTCCTAGAGCAGCGGTCGACGGACGGAACAACCGGCTCTTTGTGTGTCAACGGATCGACACATCAGCGCTGACGGACTAGCGCTACAGCAGTCGCAGAGTTCCAACTCAACGGACCGAGCAGCGGTGCCACCATACTACAAGAGGCCCATTGGCCGCTGACGGACTAGCGGTGTGCTTTCACGGTTGCCGAGCCTCACATCAAGCGGCGGCAACGGAAAGCAACGAGAGCTACGGACGGCAAAGGACGGGGACTGTGCCTAAAATCGGCTTGAGAGCGAGACGCAAGCGCATCAGACGCGGGTGTCGGGGACGACAGGGCATGCTACTCCTATAGTAAGGTGAGTGGTTCTTCTGCTGGTCCTCAGAACCCAATGACGCGGAATTAAGGCGTCAAGGCGAGTCACGGGCATTTTGCATCACACTGCGTAGCGGTGCAGTTGTGGCAAAAATGAGTACAGACGAGACTGAGAGTCACAGCACAGATTCGAGTATGGATCAAGTGCCGGGAACAGGAAGTGTGACGGGAGCAGCGAAGGGGGCAGGTGATGCCGCAGATTCAAATGCGGCTATGCGGCGGCTGGAGATGGAGCTGGAGTTGAGGAAAACCACGCTACTTATCGAGCGAGAAAGAACCCGGTAGTTGGAGCTGCAAAACGGTTCACCATAAAGTCACTGGAACGGGAAAAGTACCGCAACCAACAGCCATATTTGGTCCAGCGCCGCTTGCTGTGCACGCTTATCTCTGCCCATAAGAGCAAGTGCTACGTAATGCTCCGGATTATCTCTGTGCGGGCGGCCGCGAGAAAGAAGCGAGCGGACCATTTATGGCAGGGAATGACCGCGTCACCGCAAAGAACGAATCGGGAACGCGCGCGCGCTGGCCCGCTGGCGCGGCGGCGAGAGAAAACGAATGCGGTACTTTTCCCGTTCCCGTGACTTTAGTTCACCACAGGGCTCGCAGGCGGGTGGGCGGCAGAAGCGCGAAGAAACAGCGTATTTCGCTAAACGTCTAAAGAGCTTGCTGACTCCCATTCCGACGGATCCAGAAGTGCCGGTATAGCTTGAGGGAGTCGAGGGAATTTTGCGCTCCTATGGGGTGCCGGACGAGGTTAAGAGCCATTTACTTTTGTCTCTAGTAGGCGTAAGAATCCCGCACCTTTTCTCAAAACTCTCTACCAAAGAGTTCGACAGCTACGATCGGGTAAAACAGACCATTCTGTCCGAGCTCCGACTGTCCCCAGGCGACTATCTCAGGCAGTTCCGTAGTGCCCTGCCAGGGCGAAACGAGACCTGGCAACACTTCGCGTCGCGCGTTGAGAGCTACCATGTTTTTTCAATGTCGGCGCGGGGAATTTAGATGCTCGAGTACCTAGTTTCCCTGAACGTGGCAGATCAGGTGAAGCAAGCGTTGAGCACCGAGGCACACAAATATGTCAATCGAGAGGAAGGAGACAGCTGGGTGAAGCCTCACGAAATAGCGAAGCTAGTGGAGGCGTTCGAGGACGGTGGGGGTAAAGGCTCGGGAAAGAAGCAAATATAGGCGGCCAAAAGCCCCTTTGCGGCCCACCAAACAGCACCTTTTCAAAAGTCGGTGCCAGCTTCGCGGGAAAAGCCGCATGCTTCGAGGCCCTCGGCATGCTTTATTTGCAATGGCCAACATTTTTCCCGGTCGTGCCCTAAAAACCAGGGAAATGGGAACACGCAGAAGAAAAGCGTAAACAGGGTAGCTGAAGGCAAAGATATCGCCGCTGACAGCTACGGAGACGTAGGCATAGATACTCCCGGGCAGAGGGCTACCGTGGACATTCAGTCCAGTGCGGAGCCCATGAATACGGAAGGAATGGCCTCTCTGGAATACGTCGACTTGAGATGCGGCGAGGTGGTTCTCAGGGCGCTAATTGACACCGGCGCAGAAATAACGGTGATTAAGGAGGGCGCTACACCCAGTAACCTGATGGAGGAAGTAGGAAACGTCACGCTTGTTGCCGCATTTGGTGCTAGAGTGGTAGCGAGAATAGCTCGGGTGCCACTCAGCATAGCCGCAGACCGGGATCGGCATGTCAGAGAGAGCGCGTCACTGCTGTGCGCCGTGACGAAGGAGCTGGCGTCCAAAGAAGCTGACTGCTTGCTCTCCGCCGAGGCTTGGCACATGCTAGAACAGGCGCGCAGCAACTCTTACGAGATCCCCGGCCAGAGAATGGAGGTGGCCGACGCAGGGGCCGCAGATGGCTGGGGGGAGGAAGAACCTCAGCCACCGGCAAACGCCGAGGCGGACCAGGCAACGGAGGAGGTACTCGTGGCCGCCAGCGAGATGTGTCCCGAGGAAACAAGAGCGCAAGAGAATGAGGATTCCGCGATGCGCAGCGGTCGGACGAGAGCCTGGCCGATGCCTGGCGACAAAGTAAAGCGGGCAGTCACGGGATGTTCATGCGGGACGGGTTGCTCTATCACAAAGACAAAATTGCCGGCATACTCTACGAGCAGCTAGTGCTGCCGAGGGAAAGGAGAAGGGAAGTAATGATTCTGGCGCATGAGTCTCCGTGGGGAAGGCACCTCGGGGAGAGGAAAACGGCACACAGAATTAAGATGAGCTTCTACTGGCCAGGAGTCAATGCGGATATCAACGAGCATTGTTGGACCTGTCATGGGGGCCAAATGAGGTCCGACCGCCTAAAAACAGACCGAGTCCCTATCACACCACTCACGCGGCCTAGTTACCCCTTTCAGGTAGTGAACGTCGATGTGGCGGACCGGTGAGTCCTCCATCAGCAAGGGGGCACAAATACGCACTTTGCGTCACTGACCTGCACGCACGATGGCCAGAGGTCGTGTGCCTAACGGCGCTTACAGCACGCAAAGCGTGTGACGCTCTCCTCGAGATTTTCTCACGCACTGACGTACCAGAGACGATATGCAGTGACCAGGGCACTAATTTTGCGGCGCAGATGACGCAACTGTTCTGTGAGAAAATCGGCAGCTCGCCGCGGTTCTCTACGGCGGAGCACCCCGAGAGCAACGGTTCCATAGAAAGGTGGAACCGCGTTTTTAAAATCATGCTGTACCATGTAATCGACAATGACAGGCGCAACTGGGACAAATGCATACCTTTCCTGCTCTGGGCATACCGGGAGGTGCCGCATGACACGACGGGAGTTTCTCCATTCCAAATGCTATACGGTAGACGCCCAACCGGACCCCTGTCTTTACTAAAGAAAACATGGGCAGGAGAGGTAGATATTCCCAACACGCTGAGAGAACAGGCAGCCCGATACTTGGAGAAACTCCGGGGGCAGTTGCAATCGGCGGCTGAAGTGGCGGGTCTGACCGCCACCGAGAAGCAGGGAGCATACGCCACGCACTACAACCGCCGTGCGCGAGCAAAAACTTTCAACATCGGCGATGAGGTGATTTTGTTTCGCACGGACAGCCATGGAAAGCTCGACGCGAGATGGTGCGACCCATATAAGGTCAGTTCGAAACCTCGCCAAAATCCCTACGAAATAATAGTAGAAGGCGGCAAAAGGAGGGTTGTGCAAGCCAACCATCTTCGCCCGTATCATGCAAGAGTAGGGCACACAAGCGTTATTTTTGGTGAGGATACTGAGTTCGGAGAAGTTGAGTGTGCACCGCGGCCTGTAGAGCAGCTCAGTGGCGGTCTGCCCGCCAGCGCGACGCAGCATTTGACTGCAGCCAGGGATCGGCAGATATGCGAGCTGTTTGATTCATACGTGGATGTGTTTCAGGGGCTGCCAGGAAGAGCGCGCATCGGAGAACATAAGATAGAACTCAGGGAGGGCTACAGCCCCAAAAAGTGCTATGCATATCGCGTGCCAGAGCTCCTTAAAAAGGAGGTAGCTAGACAGGTAGATGAGCTCCTAGATTTAGGGCTAATATACCCAGCATCGAGTGCGTTCGCCCACCCCGTCGTGTGCGTCACTAAGAAGGATGGCTCACTCAGGCTTTGTGTCGACTACAGGGCCTTAAACGCGGCAACCGTAGACGACGCTTTCCCTATGGCACGTCAACAGGAACTAATCTTTCGCGTAGGTGGTGCGGAATTCATTACCCTAATAGACCTCAAACGAGGGTACTGGCAGATCCCACTAGCCGAAGAAAGCCAGGAGAAAACAGCCTTGGTTACCCATATCGGACAGTTCGCATGGCGCGTCATGCCGTTTGGATTGAAAAACGCCGCCGCGACATTTCAAAGAGCCATGAACGATCTGCTGAGAGTACACCAAGAGTATGCTTGCGCGTACTTGGACGATATAGCAGTTTTCTCCAGAACATGGGAGGAACACCTTGATCACCTTCGAACGGTGCTCAGCGCTCTGCGCAAGGCTGCATTCAAAGCGAATCTGCAAAAAATGCCAGGTCGCGGCTCTGTACATCGGATACCTGGGACACGTCGTGGGATCGAGACAGCATGGACCTGACCCCGAAAAGGTTGTAGCCATCAGTGAGTTGGCGATACCTCGCACAAAACGCGACCTGAGGAGTGCACTAGGGCTCTGCGGTTACTACAGAGACTACGTCGAAAGCTAAGCGGAAATCGCTAGGCCCCTCACCGCGCTTACGGGAAAGAAAGTGCCGAATTGTATTCCCTGGAATCAAGACGCAGACGAGGCTTTCAGTAAACTAAACGCGGCACTTTGCACGGCGACGATGCTCTCGACTCCCGACCCTGAGAAGCCGTATTGGCTATTCGCGGATGCGTCTGAGTGGGAGCCTGCTTGACGCAAACGAGTGACTCGGACAGGGAGCTGCCCATATCGTTTGCGAGCCACCGGTTCAACGAAACTCAGATGAGGAGGGCAACCATCGAGCGGGAGGCCTTCGCTGTCATCTGGGCGCTCCGTCGGTTTGACACGTGGGTATACGGAGCACGCGTGCATGTGGTGTCCGACCACAACCCCCTTGCCTATCTCACCTCCAGCCAGCCAGCCGGCGCAAAGCTAGCTCGATGGGCGTTGGCCCTGCAGCGATACAACCTGACGGTGACTCACAGGAAAGGAACCGCTCACGCGAATGCTGACGCACTGTCACGTTTGCCTCGTTCACGCGGGGACAGAGTATCGAGCTGAACACCAGAAATAGCTGTCGCCACCTGTGGTTTCCGAGGGCAAGCATAGGGACAACTTCAGGGGCTGTTTTCGTGAGATGTGTCTGCATGGTGTCGTCTTGTACGCCTCGCATGTGGCGACTGTTTTTGTGTATTATGTAACGCGACACTATATTGTTTCTATCTAACACTTGCATTCTGGGCTTTAGGGTAGTGCTAACGACGAATTTTAATTATATTACGTATCGTGTGCAACAACCAGTGAGGCTGTTGCAACGAGGCTGTTGCAACGATCTTAGATGGGTCGTGTAAGGTCGTCATGAGCTTCAGCTTGTTCGCGTCTCTTTTTATTGTGTTTTTTTTTTCATTTGCGCCCCCGAGGCCGCGTTGCCAAGACGCCAGGCGTCTTCGGGGAAAACTTTTGTTTGTCTTTGGTTTGCGGTTCGCAGTCGCGTTCTGTACAGTTGCACCCCCGAGCCGCGTGGCCGAGAGGCCGCGCGCCTCCGCGGGGGAACTTCGGTTTGTCTTTTGTTTGTCGGTCCAAGCGGAGGCCGGGCCCCTTAGGCGACACGGTCCGCGCGTTCATCACCCGGCTTTCGATGTATTTGTTAACGCGAGTCAACTCCGACTTTGCGTGGAGAGAGCATGAGTGTGCCGGGTCTTGTTCTCGCACTGACATGGGAGGCACCATGTGTCTCCATAGACGGCGCTTCGCGCATCATTTAGGGCACGGGTCGCCGAACGCCTTCGGCGAACCACACCCCGCGTGTTAGTTAGGTGGCAGGGTTCGCGCTTTTCTTTGCTGAACCACGGAGCCACTGGTCGTAAATTTACGCTTCTCGGCGGGAATGGGTTTCCTGACATGGCGGACGGAGGACCAGACGCGTCGGCGTCCCAGCCCCGTCTGCGATACATCCATTCTCAGAAATCTGGGGGAAAGTGACGTTGGGAATGTGGGAGTGCCGAAAGAATGATTGCTTTTGGGAAGAAACCCTGTGACGGCCGCGAGCTCTGAGCGAGGCGGCAGTGGAGGCCGGAGCTCGGTAGGAGACGGACTTCCTCCCGCATGCTCGCTTAGGACGACGGACTGTCTTAAGTCCAAGGGCGGCCCAGCTCAGCTATTCTGTATCTATGCTGCTGTCATTATTTTAACTGCACTGTATATTTTTATTGTTGTCATCAAGTGTATAATTAAATCAGTGTTCTCAGTTAATCCGGCCAATTCGAGAGGTTTATTTGGCGAAGCGGGAAAACGGGACCTACGAAAAAGAAGAGAGAGAAGAAAGCGAAGGAGAGAAACAAAGAAACAAAAATCTTTACTGGCGCAGCCTGCGACAGGATCATCGTTTTCTGTCAGACTTCGGCGACCTTCAAACCTTTCGAGAACGAAGACGACCGGGCCGATGGATCGTGCCTGAGAAACACCTCCGCCGGAAGAGGACAGCAGCAAAAGTCGTCCAGCATTGCGGCCAACGGACCGAGCCAGCGGTGCTGAACGCGTCAACGGAAAGGCACACCAGTGCCTAGCGACCGACTTCGCAGCAGCCGGTCGACTCCTAGAGCAGAGGTCGGCGGACGGAACAAACGGCTCTTTGTGTGTCAACGGTTCGACACATCAGCGCTGACGGACAAGCGTTACAGCAGTCGCAGAGTTCCAACTCAACGGACCGAGCAGCGGTGCCACCATACCACAAGAGGCACATTGGCCGCTGACGGACTAGCGGTGTGCTTTCACGGTTGCCGAGCCTCACATAAAGCGGCGGCAACGGAAAGCAACGAGAGCTACGGACGGCAAAGGACGGGGACTGTGCCTAAAACCGACCTGCGAAAGAGACGCAAGCGCATCAGACGCGGGTGTCGGGGACGACAGGGCATGCTACTCCTATAGTAAGGTGAGTGGTTCTTCTGCTGGTCCTCGGAACCCACTGACGCAGATTTAAGGCGTCAAGGCGAGTCACGGGCATTTTGCATTACACTGCGTAGCGGTGCAGGTGTGGCAAAAATGAGTACAGGCGAGACTGAGAGTCACAGCACAGATTCGAGTATGGATCAAGTGCCGGGAACAGGAAGTGCGACGGGAGCAGCGAAGGGGGCAGGTGATGCCGCAGATTCAAATGCGGCCATGCGGCGGCTGGAGATGGAGCTGGAGTTGAGGAAAACCACGCTACTTATCGAGCGAGAAAGAGCCCGGTAGTTGGAGCTGCAAACCGGTTCACCATAAAGTCACTGGAACGGGAAAAAGTACCTCAACCAGCCGCCATATTTGGTCCAGCGCCGCTTGCTGTGCACGCTTATCTCTGCCCATAAGAGCAAGTGCTACGTAATGCTCCGGATTATCTGTGTGCCGGCGGCCGCGAGAAAGAAGCGAGCGGACCATTTATGGCGGGGAATGATAGCGTCACCGCAAAGAACGAATCGGGAAAGCGCGCGCGCTCGCCCGCCGGCGCGCCGGCGAGAGAAAACGAATGCGGTACTTTTCCCGTTCCAGTGACTTTAGTTCACCACAGGGCTCGCAGGCGGGTGGGCGGCAGACGCGCGAAGAAACAGCGTATTTCGCTAAACGTCTAAAGAGCTTGCTGACTCCCATTCCGACGGATCCAGAAGTGCCGGCATAGCTTGAGGGAGTCGAGGGCATTTTGCGCTCCTATGGGGTGCCGGACGAGGTTAAGAGCCATTTACTTTTGCCTCTAGTAAGCGTAAGAATCCCGCACCTTTTCTCAAAACTCTCTACCGAAGAGCTCGACAGCTACGATCGGGTAAAACAGACCATTCTGTCCGAGCTCCGACTGTCCCCAGGCGACTATCTCAGGCAGTTCCGTAGTGCATGCCCTGCCAGGGCGAAACGAGACCTAGCAACACTTCGCGTCGCGCGTTGAGAGCTACCATGTTTTTTCAATGTCGGCGCGGGGAATTTAGGCGCTCGAGGACCTAGTTTCCCTGAACGTGGCAGATCAGGCGAAGCAAGCGTTGAGCACCGAGGCACACAAATATGTCAAGCGAGAGGAAGGAGACAGCTGGGTGAAGCCTCACGAAATAGCGAAGCTAGTGGAGGCGTTCGAGGACTGTGAGGGTAAAGGCTCGGGAAAGAAGCAAATATTGGCGGCCAAAAGCCCCTTTGCGGCCCACCAACCAGCACCTTTTCAAAAGCCGGTCCCACCTTCGCGGGAAAAGCCGCATGCTTCGAGGCCCTCGGCATGCTTTATTTGGAATGGCCCACATTTTGCCCAGTCGTGCCCTAAAAACCAGGGAAATGGGAACACGCAGAAGAAAAGTGTAAACAGGGTAGCTGAAGGCAAAGATATCGCCGCTGACAGCTACGGAGACGTAGGCATAGATACTCCCGGGCAGAGGGCTACCGTGGACATTCAGTCGAGTGCGGAGCCCATGAATACGGAAGGACTGGCCTCTCTGGAATACGTCGACTTGAGATGCGGCGAGGTGGTTCTCAGGGCGCTAATTGACACCGGCGCAGAAATAAAGGTGATTAAGGAGGGCGCTACACCCAGTAACCTGATGGAGGAGGTAGGAAACGTCACCCTTGTTGCCGCATTTGGTGCTAGAGTGGTAGCGAGAATAGCTCGGGTGCCACTCAGCATAGCCGCAGACCGGGATCGGCATGTCAGAGAGAGCGCGTCACTGCTGTGCGCCGTGACGAAGGAGCTGGCGTCCAAAGAAGCTGACTGCTTGCTCTCCGCCGAGGCTTGGCACATGCTAGAACAGGCGCGCAGCAACTCTTACGAGATCCCCGGCCAGAGAATGGAGGTGGCCGACGCACGGGCCGCAGATGGCTGGGGGGAGGAGGAACCTCAGCCACCGGCAAACGCCGAGGCAGACCAGACAACGGAGGAGGTACTCGTGGCCGCGAGCGAGATGTGTCCCGAGGAAACAAGAGCGCAAGAGAATGAGGATTCCGCGATGCGCAGCGGTCGGACGAGAGCCTGGCCGATGCCTGGCGACAAAGTAAAGCGGGCAGTCACGGGATGTTCATGCGGGACGGGCTGCTCTATCACAAAGACAAAATTGCCGGCATACTCTACGAGCAGCTAGTGCTGCCGAGGGAAAGGAGAAGGGAAGTAATGATTCTGGCGCATGAGTCTCCGTGGGGAGGGCACCTCGGGGAGAGGAAAACGGCACACAGAATTAAGATGAGCTTCTACTGGCCAGGAGTCAATGCGGATATCAACTAGCATTGTTGGACCTGTCATGGGGGCCAAATGAGGTCCGACCGCCTAAAAACAGACCGAGTCCCTATCACACCACTCACGCGGCCTAGTTACCCCTTTCAGGTAGTGAACGTCGATGTGGCGGACCGGTGAGTCCTCCATCAGCAAGGGGGCACAAATACGCACTTTGCGTCACTGACCTGCACGCACGATGGCCAGAGGTCGTGTGCCTAACGGCGCTTACAGCACGCAAAACGTGTGACGCTCTCCTCGAGATTTTCTCACGCACTAGCGTACCAGAGACGATATGCAGTGACCAGGGCACTAAATTTGCGGCGCAGATGACGCAATTGTTCTGTGAGAAAATCGGCAGCTCGCCGCGGTTCTCTACGGCGGAGCACCCCGAGAGCAACGGTTCCATAGTAAGGTGGAACCGCGTTTTTAAAATCATGCTGTACCATGTAATCGACAATGACAGGCGCAACTGGGACAAATGCATACCTTTCCTGCTCTGGGCATACCGGGAGGTGCCGCATGACACGACGGGAGTTTCTCCATTCCAAATGCTATACGGTAGACGCCCAACCGGACCCCTGTCTATACTAAAGACAACATGGGCAGGAGAGGTAGATATTCCCAACACGCTGAGAGAACCGGCAGCCCGATACTTGGAGAGACTCCGGGGGCAGTTTCAATCGGCGGCTGAAGTGGCGGGTCTGACCGCCACCGAGAAGCAGGGAGCATACGCCACGCACTACAACCGCCGTGCGCGAGCAAAAACTTTCAACATCGGCGATGAGGTGATTTTGTTTCGCACGGACAGCCGTGGAAAGCTCGACGCGAGATGGTGCGACCCATATAAGGTCAGTTCGAAACCCCGCCAAAATCCCTACGAAATAATAGTAGAAGGCGGCAAAAGGAGGGTTGTGCATGCCAACCATCTTCGCCCGTATCATGCAAGAGTAGGGCGCACAAGCGTTATTTTTGGTGAGGATACTGAGTTCGGAGAAGTTGAGTGTGCGCCGCGGCCTGTAGAGCAGCTCAGTGGCGGTCTGCCCGCCAGCGCGACGCAGCATTTGACTGCAGCCAGAGATCGGCAGATACGCGAGCTGTTTGATTCATACGAGGATGTGTTTCAGGGGCTGCCAGGAAGAGCGCGCATCGGAGAACATAAGATAGAACTCAGGGAGGGCTACAGCCCCAAAAAGTGCTATGCATATCGCGTGCCAGAGCTCCTTAAAAAGGAGGTAGCTAGACAGGTAGATGAGCTCCTAGATTTAGGGCTAATATACCCAGCATCGAGTGCGTTCGCCCACCTCGTCGTGTGCGTCACTAAGAAGGATGGCTCACTCAGGCTTTGTGTCGACTACAAGGCCTTAAACGCGGCAACCGTAGACGACGCTTTCCCTATGGCACGTTAACAGGAACTAGTCTTTCGCGTAGGTGGTGCGGAATTCATTACCCTAATAGACCTCAAACGAGGGTATTGGCAGATCCCACTAGCCGAAGAAAGCCAGGAGAAAACAGCCTTTGTTACCCATATCGGACAGTTCGCATGGCGCGTCATGCCGTTTGGATTTAAAAACGCCGCCGCGACATTTCAAAGAGCCATGAACGATCTGCTGAGAGTACACCAAGAGTATGCTTGCGCGTACTTGGACGATATAGCAGTTTTCTCCAGAACATGGGAGGAACACCTTGATCACCTTCGAACGGTGCTCAGCGCTCTGCGCAAGGCTGCATTCAAAGCGAATCTGCAAAAAATGCCAGGTCGCGGCTCCGTCCATCGGATACCTGGGACACGTCGTGGGATCGAGACAGCATGGACCTGACCCCGAAAAGGTTGTAGCCATCAGTGAGTTGGCGATACCTCGCACAAAACGCGACCTGAGGAGTGCACTAGGGCTCTGCGGTTACTACAGAGACTACATCGAAAGCTACGCGGAAATCGCTAGGCCCCTCACCGCGCTTACGGGAAAGAAAGTGCCGAATTGTATTCCCTGGAATCAAGACGCAGACGAGGCTTTCAGTAAACTAAACGCGGCACTTTGCACGGCGACGATGCTCTCGACTCCCGACCCTGAGACGCCGTATTGGCTATTCGCGGATGCGTCTGCGTTTGCAGCGGGAGCCTGCTTGGCGCAAACGAGTGACTCGGGCAGGGAGCTGCCCATATCGTTTGCGAGCCACCGGTTCAACGAAACTCAGATGAGGATGGCAACCATCGAGCGGGAGGCCTTTGCTGTCATCTGGGCGCTCCGTCGGTTTGACACGTGGGTATACGGAGCACGCGTGCATGTGGTGTCCGACCACAACCCCCTTGCCTATCTCACCTCCAGCCAGCCAGCCGGCGCAAAGCTAGCTCGATGGGCGTTGGCCCTGCAGCGATACAACCTGACGGTGACCCACAGGAAAGGAGCCGCTCACGCGAATGCTGACGCACTGTCACGCTTGCCTCGTTCACGCGGGGACGGAGTCTCGAGCTTAACACCAGAAATAGCTGTCGCCACCTGTGGTTTCCGAGGGCAAGCATAGGGACCACTTCAGGGGCTGTTTTCGTGAGATGTGTCTGCTTGGTGTCATTTTGTACGCCTCACATGTGGCGACTGTTTTTGTGTATTATGTAACGCGACACCATATTTTTTCTCTGTAACACTTGCATTCTGGGCTTTAGGGTAGTGCTAACGACGAATTTTAATTATATTACGTATCGTGTGCAACAACCAGTGAAGCTGTTGCAACGAGGCTGTTGCAAAGATCTTAGATGGGGCGTGTAAGGTCGTCATGCGCTTCAGCTTGTTCGCGTCTCTTTTTCTTGTATGTTTTTTTTTTCATTTGCCCCATCGAGACCGTGTCGCCAAGACGCCAGGCGTCTTCGGGGAAAACTTTTGTTTGTCTTTGGTTTGCGGTTCGCAGTCGCGTTCTGTACAGTTGCACCCCCGAGCCGCGTGGCCGAGAGGCCGCGCGCCTCCGCGGGGGAACTTCGGTTTGTCTTTTGTTTGTCGGTCCGAGCGGACGACGGGCGCCTTAGGCGACACGGTCCGCGCGTTTATCACCCGGCTTTCGATGTGTTTGTTAACGCGAGTCAACTCCGACTTTGCGTGGAGAGAGCATGAGTGTGCCGGGTCTTGTTCTCGCACTGACATGGGAGGCACCATGTGTCTCCATAGACGGCGCTTCGCGCATCATTTAGGGCACGGGTCGCCGAACGCCTTCTGCGAACCACACCCCGCGTGTTAGTTAGGTGGCTGGGTTCGCGCTTTTCTTTGCTGCACCTCGAAGCCACTGGTCGTAAATTTACGCTTCTCGGCGAGAATGGGTTTCCTGACATGGCGGACGGAGGACCAGACGCGTCGGCGTCCCAGCCCCGCCCGCGATACATCCACTCTCAGAAATCTTGGGGAAAGGGACGTTGGGATTGTGGGAATGCCGAAAGAATGATTGCTTTTGGGAAGAAACCCTGTGACGGCCGCGAGCTCTGAGCGGGACGCCAGTGGAGGCTGGAGCTCGGTAGGAGACGGACTTCCTCCCGCATGCTCGCTTAGGACGACGGACTGTCCTAAGTCCAAGGGCGGCCCAGCTCAGTTATTCTGTATCTATGCTGGTGTCATCATTTTAACTGCACTGTATTTTTTTATTGTTGTCATCAAGTGTATAATTAAATCAGTGTTCTCAGTTAATCCGGCCAATTCGAGAGGTTTATTTGGCGAAGCAGGAAAACTACGAAGAAGAGAGAAAAGAAAGCGAAGGACAGAAAAAAAGAAACAAAAATCTTTACTGAAGCGGAAACACAAGAAACGCAAGAAAATACCAAAGCCGCCAACAGGAAGTCCACCCAACCAGGCCGGAAGTTACCAAGCAGCACAATGAGCCGAATATTGGAAATCTATTGGCAAAGATTGGTGCTACAAAGACCAGTGTAAAGCCACCCATTTCCAATATTGGGCATATTAACGGTGCTGATTGGGTATAGAAGCCCACCCATTTTTTATTAAAATATATTGTTACGTGGCGACCAGTCAAAGACTGAGGCGAGATGGCAGTGGAGATTATTTTAATGGCGGCTGGTCTAGCGCGAGCGCTCCGTCGCGCGCCACTGCCAGCTTCGCCGTCTTCGTGACCCTACCCAGGGCTGCCGAGCGATCGTCCCGATAATGAATAGAAGACACCGACGAAGTGATGCGCTCGATGGTGATGGGTTCAGAGGACGGTACAAAAGAAATTGCATGGTGGTGAAGTGCTGGCCGCCACGATGAAAGAGAAGGGCGAATGAATCCTGGTCCACAGAGGTTCCGGACCGCAGGTCGCCAGGAGCCGACGGCCGAAGCCCTTAGACGCACCGAACGGCAGGGGCAGGGGGCTGTGTCATCACGTGTTGGCAGCGTCTCGGGTCGTTCGGGTCATGGGGTGGGTCGCGGCAGCATCGTCATGTCGTCGTGTCTTGTGATCAAGGCGGGGACTGGGGTGAGCAGCGAGGTCGGTTCGGGCTTTGCAGGCTGGGGCACGGCCGGGCGGCGCGGATCAGGAACTCACTGCCGACGACCACGGTTGACGGAGGACACCGAAGCTTCGGAACCAGGATGGGGTGAACTCCGCCCCTCACACCAAATTTTCCGTGGCGAGAAGTCGAAGAATGAGGCGAGATGAACGATGGCGGTGAAGGTGATTTTAATGGCAGCTGGCCTGGCGCGGACGCTTCGTCCCGCGCCACTGCCAGCTTCGTCGTCTTCGTGACAATATATTTTGTATCGTTCTTTATCACTCGTTCATTTATTTTCTTTGTTTTAAGTCTGTGATAGCTGTGCTAGGGCAGGACTTTTCTTTTTTATTTTATTCATTTCTTTCGCTTTTTGCCTATTGCACGGGTTCCAAAATGAGGAATAAGGTTGTTTTGGCATTTACTTCAAAAGCACTACTCATGACGTCAAAGCTTTTTCGGTTTTCGCGCACAGAATGAACATGTTGAACAGCTTAAATCTTAGCCCGCTTACCGTCCCTCCCCTAACCTTCCTTCCACCTCTTATGGTGTGAATGCCTGTACTACATTTCGGGCAACGAACAGGGGGGCATGAAGCTGGGGCTATTAACCGATGCTAAGTATTACTGTTGGGTGTTCGCAAGATTCGATGAATACTCGTCCACCAGGCAGCTAATCGCGCCTTCCTTCTTCGCCGATTCCAGTCAAAGGAAAGTATCCCGAAGATAAAGGCTTGGCTCGCTTGGAGCGCTCAGATTCATGCGGCTTATTAGTTTCAGACTTTTGAAATTTGCCACCTGCTAAGGTCTGATTCCATGCGGCTAGCCTGGCTCCTCGTGACCTGCGCGCGTATCTGGCAACCGGAAAGGTGGAATGCAGCACGCTCACAATGCCGCGGAGTGCACGCTGGAAACTATCCTGGGGATTCGCAGGCCCTGCAGAGCGGACTTCGGAAGTGTCCCTCCTACCACTTATTTTGCTCCTGGACGCAAGAGATTACCCGTAACTACACTCAGTTCCTCCTTCTGGCACGGTGGCCCACTGGCATGTGCCAAATCAGATTTCTCCCCCTCATGGAAGCCCACAGACCAAACTAAGCTACGGGATAAACGAACATGATCTTTGTTGAATACTGACAATGCATCTTGGACGTTTCTATCAAATTCACGGCCGTGTAGCATCCGGATGTCTATACCCAAATCTTTTTTTTTCGTAGATAAAAATTATCAATGCTATACTATTGAGCATGATGCGGAAAACACAGAGAAAGCATCATCACCTGCCTGCTCTAGTGGCGATTTGCACTTTATTGTACTGCCATAAAAGATGGAATCAGCATAAGAGATGCCCAACGAAATCCTCCAAAGTTACTGCAAGTTCCGAAGCCGACCAGCATTCCGCCCCACCCGAACTGCGGCTGAACTTTGCATTGCAACAATATTCAACGTCCGCAAATTTTTTTTTCTTCGAAGAAGGCAATCTACAATGCTCATTGTGATTGTGGATACACCAAATTGTTGGCCGTACAATCACGGAAGATAATTTATCCAAGTTACCAGCATAGGCACGCTGTCCTTTCTTGGCATGGAGTATTCAAAATAGTTCTTCGTAACAGCACGGTTTGCTTAAGAAACCGTATTTTTGGATAAGCTGAACTGTAGTTGTGGATAAGAGCGCCTGGACTGATGACGCGGCCATCTGTTTTAAAAACTCACCACTACCGGAGGGGTAAGAGAAGAGCAGTGGCCTTCATCTCTACATAGCGGCACTCGGTTGGTAGTGAGCGCTAAAGTTTGAACACGACACTGTGCTGCTCGTGAAAGCATTGTCGAAGGCCACAGTGTGAGTAGGTAGGTTGCCACGCACTTAAATGATGTGCTTAAGCACCTTGATTGTAGACAGAACATTCCGGATAGAGCGAATTGATAATACAGAAAATATAACATGCAGTGTTCTTTAGTATAAGTGTAACAGGGAAATTCGGCACAAGCGCGGTATTTTTACGAACTGGCGAGATACCGCCCTTTCGAACTCCAAGGATGAACGTTCTGAGCTTTTGAACGCCGTAGTGGCATTTCTGTGTAAACGGGGAGAACGGCGTGGGGTGTTAAAGGGACACTGAGGAGAACCCTATCAATTTTTTTTTTGTTAGCAATATCTGATAGTTCGGCATTTCATGGCTTTGTTGACGCTTGTCCGGGAGCGAAAGATGCATTTATTTCAAAGAAATTTGGATTCGAAGTTGAAACATTTTTCCCGCAGCTCCGATTCAAACTCGAGAACTCTTATGACGACACGGAGAACTCTTATGACGACACAGAACGGAGTGACGTGAAACGCGACGTAAACGGAGACTCCGTAATTTCTGGCGGGTAGCGGTGCGGTGCGCAACCTTCCTTTGCAAGCCTCAGAGATTCGTGACATCCATGAAGTAAGGAAAATTCCTCCATGGTGGCGCCTCTTGTCCTAGGAAGTCATCACGCTTGTACTTGCGAGATTGGCCTGTGGCGGCGATACCTGTATTTTGGTTCTTGCTATGTTCTACATTACAAGAGCTTTGTTTTCAGGAAGAGTGGCGTTTTTGTGATCAGGAGCTGGTATTCTATGGATACAAGCCAACTTCAATTTCTCCTCAGTGTCCCTTTAAGGTACGATAGGTTGTGGTGGCTTGTCAGCTGGATCGGGAAATTAGCATGGAATAAGGAGACATTTGTAAAGCACAGCAAATGTTCTAATATATACAAACGAAAAGTTGTAAATGTCGCCAGGACTACTGTAATCTATTTCAGAATATAAGGTAAGCCTTAAAGATTTACTTGCAAAGGGAACGAAAAAAATACAGCAGAAAAGAGTTCAGTGTTTGGCACACGTTCCAGAGCGTTGTCAATATCGGCACGTGTATAAGTATGCTTGCATGTAATGGGACGATAACTGAAAAAAATCATTTTTTTTGTCTGCCTTTTTTGGCAAAGAAAAAAGCAGGTTGAAGAAGGAAACCAGCGCAAAAGACGAAGACACAGGAACAAGGAACACAGGACAACGCTGTCCTGTGTTCCTGTGTCCTGTTGTCCTGTGTTCCTTGTTCCTGTGTCTTCGTCTTTTGCGCTGGTTTCCTTCTTCAATCATGTACCGACTCGCCCAGCTCCAGCGTTGTCCTGTGTTCCTTGTTCCTGTGTCTTCGTCTTTTGCGCTGGTTTCCTTCTTCAATCATGTACCGACTCGCCCAGCTCTCCACTCTACTAAAAAAGCAGGTGCCTATTACTTAGAGTACAGCTGAATAATGGCACGCAGTGAACGTGCATATGTCTTAGAATATAGCTGAATAATGTCATGCAGTGAATCCACTCGCTGACTGCGCTCCATTCAGCAGCCCATGCGGTTTATGGGCACTGGCGAGGCGAGCATCGCTGCCAAACTTAATACGTTAGACGACAGCTGTAGTAGACTGCAATGAAGCTTTCAATTTGCGTAAAAAAGCGAAACTTCTTAACAGGGAAAAGCGGCACCCGTCGCTTCGCCGGGTGCCGCTGTGGAGAGGCAGTGGGCCCAATAATACAATAATCTGCATAGGGCCAAAGAATTCGGCACTGGGCATCGAAACGCCAAACATCCAAGCCGAAAGTAATGTGGGGTAGATAAAGACGGCCGAGACGCTCCAAGCTATGCAACACGGACGCAGGGGTAAAAAAAGAATGCATAAGGATTCTGGCTGCACCATAGCTAAGAGCTACGGCAACAAAAGGGAACGACGCATTTATGCGACTACATTTCACAAAGAAAATGGCGTAGTAGTTCTAATGCGAATCATTTATTTAACATCAGAGGCTTTTATCTGCCTAAAATTGACGGTAGGTCTGCGTAGTTAGGCTAAATGCAAATTATGTGTGTCAGTACTACGTTTTTACTTCGGTTACAGTGTTCGGATTGATTGTTTACAGACGGAAGTTGATCGGATAGCACATGACAATAAATAAATAAGTGTGTGTGTGTGGGGGGGGGGGAGCCAACAGGCCAACAGTCACCAAAACCACGGTGCATAGGGGAATGTTTCTATATTTTTCTTTCATTTCTTGTTAATTTGTAGTGTCAATTATTCGGAGAAAAATCCTTCGATTAGTGTGTCGCTTAAAGAAATTACTTATAAAGCCGCAGAAGAAACAACCATGCCGCCGGTTGGATCCGAACCCACGACCTGCGCGATATTCGGAGGTCGTGGCTTTCGAAAGCATGCGGGCAAAGCAACCCCATCAGAGCACGTAACTAGTCGAAAAAGCCAATTTTGTCGAGCCACAGCGGCGAGGGTAATCCCGTTATCGAAATTCTAAAAACTGATATGGCTGTTACTAATGACTGGCTGCAAATCTGCAACTAGGGGCATAGCTCTAATAGTTAAAAGCTAATTATTAAAAATTTGTTTACCACCTTACTACTTAAGACGATTCACTGGTTTTCTGGTGTCCGCCAACAGTGGTATACTGCTATGCCGCAAAAGGTTTGGTTTCGTTTATGGGGTTTAACGTCACAAAGCGACTGAACGGCGCGGTGGTGAAGGGCTCCGGAAATTTCGACCACTTGGGTTTCTTTAACGTGCACTGACATCGCACAGTACGCGGGCATCAAGAATTTCGCCTCCCTCAAAATTCTACCGCCGCGGCCGGGATCGAACCCGCGTCTTTCAGGGCAGCAGCCGAGCGCCGTAACCACTTATCCACCACTGCGGCTCTCTATGCCGTAAAAGGCATTTCTTTAACCCAAAAAGGTTATTTTTAAAAATTGTTGAATGTGTTCGCTAGAACACCCGCTATATTGTACTGTTTCAGGGAACATTAAGTATGTTAAAAATTTGTGTTTTGGGAATATAATATGTTTTTTTACGCACAGTCTACCACTTCTGGCGGGGGCCGACAAGCCAGCGAATTTAATTCGGCAGTAAGCTCGTTGACTCACTTCTGATAATTAACCTTTCAAATATCATTGCTGGGCCACTGCCTGCAATTAGAGATATGTAGCTGGTGGTTAGTAATAGCAATATTAATTTTTAGAATTTCGAAAACGAAATTAGCGTATTTCATTTCTTTTAAGTTTGTGGGCACAGGCCACGATCCTTTTTTCTTTGTTTCTGAAGTGTGCATGTTTAAAACTGATAGGCTGTTTGTGTTGCCAGTCAAATTCCCTAAGCGATGGACACGTTCAATCCGCTTTAAATTCGATCGGTTTGCTCATCAAGCAGGCTAGAAAAGAATACCAATCCTCTTGCTTTTAGTTTGACATGCTTCCGATGTCTGAATTTTCAAGGCATCAAAAGAGCAGCCAATTTCCACATTCAACTGGCGCCGTCAACACTTCTAGCTTTCATGACTGCTATTTGCTGTCATAATCGCCTTTATTGTTTCATTTTGTTTTGAATATTCCAGATATGCTGCTATATCTCCGGATAGGCGGCAAGATTTCTCAGTGAAACTTTTCATCAGTAAGTTGGGCAGTAAAGATCTAAGGGTGACTGACCATTCTGACAACGCTTCAGAGCGTGCTCAATGGTTGCTTTAATTCAGTTTGAGACAGCTTTGAATAAGCTGGAAATTCTCAAGCACGTGAAAAGTGCTCACCATTTAAGAGCACAGAGACACGGCGCTGTGAGTAGGCAGCAGTTGCTGCTTTTATAAGCTGGACAGGCATCTAAACATCCTATGGAAGCGTTTCTGGACGCGCCGTAGTGGTTCTTGTCCTTTTTCTCCGTTCCTAACATCGTCTGAAGCAGGGCTCAAAGGTTGGCATGTTGGTAATCGTTGATGATGGGTACCTTAGCTCAAAAAAGCACAAGGCACGCAAGAAATCATAAAAGACGTTTTTAGATGCTATTATTCGATTTTTTTCGTGTTCGTTTTATTTTGCTTTTTTGCCTGATATTTGTAAAGAACGTTTACATACTCCTTTGGTTTCTAGTAAGCGCTTGTGGAGTGTCTATCGAAGGTGTCTCGTCCTTTATCGCGATAGAGTACCCATCACTAACCACGTCCACTCGTCACTTGGCCGGGCCCACAAATGCTTATTTTAGCACACCTAGAAGCCCGAAAACAAGTTTTTCGCTGTGGGAAAAAGCACTCTCTATACTTTAAAGAACATATCAGCACCTCGTACTTGAAATGTACGTGGTCCGAGGAGTTTTCTGTTTGCTGCCCCCCGAAGAAGTCTACTTGTGCTGAATTCGCTTTCGTGAGAACTGCAGCCGTTTATAGCCACAGTGAGTACCAGTGTTCGCGTGCAGGCAGAGTGAAGATCGCAGTTAGTGTGCGTTGCGAGGGTAGGGCACGTACCGTAGGGAAGCTAGCATTTCAGAAGATAGAAAAGCGGCCTGGGCATCAGCATGATGCGGCGGGTGGCGTCTTCCGTGAAGTGGTCGGAGAAGGTAATTGTATTAGGTGTCGAACGCTTTTGTGTTGAGAGTGGTCACGTTGCTGATGCCAGGCGCGGGTGTATACTCACGGTAAATATGGGTTCGCGAAATCTGTGTTTGTTTCGGCTGGGCTAGTCAGAGTGAATGTGGTGTTTCACGGTTGATGGTCTGGGCGATAAATTTGGGTTCGTGGCAACTCTTTTTGTTTCGGCTTCGCTACAGGCTTAGTGAATGCGGTATTTCACGATTGATGGTATGGGCAAGAGCGCGCTCTACACTATACGGAGCACGTCAGAACCTGGAACTTGAAAATTTACGCTGACAGGGTAGTGGGCGTCCCCCATGTTGTTGGTGTAGTTGTGTAACGTGAACACTGTGTGTTCTGATCTAGTACCCTACCGGGTGACGTTGATCAAGCGGTGTGTTGCCCACTCGGAAAGCCTATTCGTTCTGAATCTGATAGATCGGCAATTGGAGGAGTTTTTAGCTGTTGAGTAGCAGTGTTAGGCTACACGCAGAAAAAGACGTTACATGGCGGTTTATTGCCTTGGGAGGGGAACGCACTGGACCGTAGGCGCCATTTCAGAATCTGGAGAATGAACCTGTCCATATAGATGGCGCGTCGAATGGTCTCGTAGCTCAAATATTAGGCGGATATGCTCATATTATATATACCGTGCTCTGGTTTAATTGCTCACTGGTCTCTCTACTCGGGATGTGCTTCGGTTGGCGGCGAGTTTGTTTCGGCTGGGTTCAATAGAGTAAATGTGGTAGTTCACGACTGGAGCTCTGGAAAACGGCACGCTCTGCACTTTAGGTAGCATGCCAGCGCCTGGAACTTTAAAGTCTGTGTGGTCGGGTCAGTGGTGGCACCCAGCATTTCGTCCGCGCAGCCTCGTATGGTAAATGCTGCGTTTTTTGATGTGATGACGGGCGTCGTTGGTCAAGCTGTGCGTTGCCCTCCAATGAAATGAACTGCTGCTGAATTTGATATCACGGAAACTGGAGCGGTTTTATCTCTGGAGATTATCAATATTTGGCTACAGGCAGCGTTTATTCGGCAGATGACAACTGATTGTCTGGTGAACGGCACGCACTGGACGGTAGCCAGCATTTAAGACGTTGGAAAGTGAAGCTGTGCGTCGAATACTGTCGTGCCTCAAATGCTAGGCGCATCTGCTCGTATTAAGTGTCCGGCGCTCTGGTGTTGCGGCTGGTCTCATTGGGGAAGCGGTATTTTGCCAGGCCACGATGTCTACTCTGGCTGAACTTCAGTTCGCGGCTACTGAGTTCGTTTCGTCTGGGCTTGATAGATTGCAGGTGCTAGGCCGCGGCTAGTGCTCTGGACAAGAATACGCTATAAACATTTAATAGCATGTCAGCTCCTGGAAGTTGAAAATGTACGTAGTCCGCCGAGTATTGCCGGCCCCCAGCTGGTAGGCGCAGCTGTGTATAATATATATTGCGTGTTTTGATGTGGTGAGGGGTGACATTGCTCAAGCTGTGTATGGCCTCTGAAGAAGCCTACTGCGGCTAAAGTGGCGTACGTGGAAAGTGGAGCCGTTTTAGCCACACGGTTGTTGGCTGCTAGTGGCCCGGCTAAGGTTACAGATTCGATGGTCCCAAAGAGGTCTATATTTGTAAGACCCAATTATACTTTACCGCAGAAGCGGAAAACCTTAATTTGCAGGCATATTACCGCAGAAAAGCCCAGCAGGAGTCCTATAGAAACAGTATTATTCTTGAAAACTTGAGCAGATAAAAAGCAGCACTCGGATCTAACCTAGCGCATCTCGCTCGAGGCGGAAGCTAAAGCCACCAGGCTGCTGCAGGGTTTCACTGCAAACACACGTGCTCTAAGCACAGCTAACCGTGTCGCTTTACGTTGTAAATATGTTTCTATTCGTTATTTTTTGCTATACTGAGCCGTGCAATATATCTATGCATCTAAAGCCTCAGGAGAAGCACCCTAACTGAAGACGCTAGTATGCTGGGGCAGCTACCACATGCTGCAGATCTTTAAACGACGGCTTTCGTGTGCTTCCGTTGCATATTGTTCTTACTTTAAAACGTATTCCTGACACACACTTATCTGCTGCTTATCTTACGAGGATGGCAGCAAGGTTTTTGCATATCTTTCTATGAGCCATAAAAAGAGCTCATAGCATCCGTACTTTCTCGAATGAAATTTACTGCGCACTGTAGCATAAAGTGACCTTCTATTTATTAGTATGTTAGATTAATCGAACGCGTCATGCGCGCTGATTTCGTAACTGCTGACTTGATATTATCCTACGCACTTTCTCCTGTAAAGTGCATATCAAATCATTTCCAGAAGCAAAAGAAAGCGTTCTTGTCTCATAAGAACAACAGTGTTCACGGGTGGTTTGGAGCTATTGAATGGTTGGTGTTCAGGCATGTCGAGCTTTGGACAGAAGAACGAGGGAAGCAGTTCATTCCCCTGCAGTCAATCGCTAACATGCTGAAAGCATGACCACCATGAGGTAAATTTACCCTTGGTGTCCGTGTCGTGCTAACCGCTGATATGCACCTGAGATCC
The DNA here is from genome assembly GCF_052857255.1 of Amblyomma americanum. Classification (NCBI taxonomy): domain Eukaryota; kingdom Metazoa; phylum Arthropoda; class Arachnida; order Ixodida; family Ixodidae; genus Amblyomma; species Amblyomma americanum. Next base: position 98,614,420 of record NC_135498.1, read on the forward strand.
TCCACAGAGGAGGACTCAGGTTCTAATTTCTTATTCACTGCTATTCTTTTTTTTCCTATACTGAGGTGCTCATAGTAATCATGCATGTTACAGTTATCATTGCGAACGAATGGCGCAGCCTTCTTACATGGGGCCGAGAAGTATTGTATGACTGTCAGAGAACAAGTCCATGGGGGAGGGATGATTAATAGCGCAATAAATGCTGCGTACCCTGTATATCAACCTTTGTGTCGCCTGTAGGAACAGTAGGTGGAAGCATTTTCAATCATCAACCGAGGAACCCTTTGCGCAAGCAATTGTTAGGACACGTAACGGTGTTAGCAACATTTTCTTTTTTTAAGCGAGAATGGTGTAAGCGGTAATATTGCGAAAGCCGACTTAAAGCTAGAAAACTACTGCTCTATATTCTTCTCTCTCATGGCGCGCTATACCATAGATCGTAACATTAAGCGGCATGAAAATGACCCGCCTATAAAATTAGGCTAATCAATATTTTGGTTGCACTGCACGAGCGAAAAGGCCTGATTTTAGAGCCAAACCAATGATGCAAATCTACCTCTCACGTAAAAGATTGAAGTGGCGAAGCCATATGTAATTTCATGTGGCTGGGTAGGTGCCATGAAGTTGTAAACCCAATCCTCGCAAGGACTACAAAAGCCAGAGAGCTATCTGCTGAAAACAACACTGCGTGCTAGTAACGTATCTTTGCATAGCGTGCAGCGCATTCATACTGCGAACCCGCAATTTTCATGCGCATGTAAAGGTTTTCATACGCCATATAAAAATCCCTATAAACATACTTTGACGATGTTTTCGCAAAAAATGTACCGATTGCTTGTTAGCGAATAATTTAAATATGATACACATGTTTGAATGTAAGCATTCTGCTTTCTTTTTTTCCTTCAGGCCAAGCCACAGCTTCAAATTCAAGTTCCAGCTTGAATCTAACCTATACAACGTAATGAAAATTACTGGCTCAGGGGGTAAGAAAATTTGTGCATTTTTGTTATCCGTTGCACAACCTACACAAAGGCAGGCACAGGTCACCGATACAAAAATGGATGTTGAATTTCTGATATTATTAAGATTTCATCTTAGTGAATGGTCAAAAATAATCACAAAGGCCGCATATGTTGTGTTCTTGCATCAGCCCGGCATCATAAATTCTTAACGAGTTTTTGCGTGAACATTTTTCTACCAGAATGACGTAAACTCTTGATGAATTTTTTTATTTTGAGTGCAGCAATGATTCACACCAACTAACAGAACTTTGCAGTTCAACCTCTTCATTTTTACCTGCCGTAGGTTGCGTATATGAGCGAAAATTACCTTAGAAAACTTGACTTGTTAACTTAACAGCTCCTTACTAGCAACTGTTAGGGGGCTTCTTATTGGAGCTATATAAGCAGGAGGCCGTGCTAGGAAATGTACAGCTCAGATGAGTGTACCGCTGTGACATGTACTTCAAAAGATTTTAGTGCCCTATTCTCGATCTTGTTACTTCATTCTTTGGGAGATTTTTGCAGCAGTGATTGGCTGATTTTTGTCCTGAACAGTTCTACGTTTCAGCGAAAGTACCACATAGGATATTTTTTGTGGATGTTTACATTACAGGCAAAAGAGCTTCACCGCAGCGGTTTCTGTATGATGTTAGAGCCGTTAAGAGAAACGAAATTAGCGACATTTATTTTTCTTCTGGCCAAAAACACTAGCTGGGCTACATCACAAACTATTCAGGAAAGCATTAAGAATTCAGCATGCATGCAAAAGTAATTAATTAGAATCTCAACAGGAAAAACACATCCCATCTTAATCAGAACCTCGGTGGAGAATCTCAACAGGAAAAACACATCCCATCTTAATCAGAACCTCGGTGGCCATTACTAATCACCAGTGCATCTGAAACTCAAATCAGAAGTCTTCAGAAATACCTCATGATTGTGATATCTTAAATCATTCACTCATTATCAGAAACTCATCACAAATTTTTGTAAAAGAGGAAACTATACAGTAAAGATACCGGCAATGCTCGCGCATTTTTGCATGCAGTTTCAAGAAGGTTCGCAGCTTCGCTTAAATAATTGCAGAGAATCATCGTACCTTATTTCATCTTAATGCAGCACACTGTTGGGCTACTGAGCTGCCTGATTTAAATGAGAAAAAAACGTTCATCGTACATAAGCAGAGGAATGATCAAAATGTTGTGTTGACGAAAACGTTCTTGTACAGAGTAAAATTCGTTGGTTTGCTTTCGATGTGGAAAATACTTATAGTGGACAGTTTGTGAATTGCAGCTTTGTGGTAAAATTCATTTGCTTTCTCCTTGTAAGTGTTTTGCTGCAGAGCATTCGAGTGCAATTATTGCACAAAACTTCCCACATCACAAGAGAATATATGGATATAGCTAACCGCGATACAAGCGCAGCTCACCATAATGCGTGCTACATTTCAGTGTTGTGGAAACATATTGAACAAAGGATCTTTGCTGACACTCATATTTTGTTTCGGCGATGTTTTTAAAATTGTTTTACACTTCTTTTAACCGGACTTCTGTAGTAACCTCTGCGCTTTTTATGTTAAGCCGGAACAGTTAAAATACTTTTGTACAACTGTGTGTGAGAGCATTCTATAAACAGTCCAAACAGCGACAAGCTTCATTTTACCCTGTTAGTCTGTATCGTCCTTAACATTGTGTAAAAAAATTTGTGAACCCATTGACGCACGAAAACCACTTTACGCGCATTTGGAGCGTTGTGCGCGGCCTTCGAATATCTCCTCAAGAGCTCGGCCCTCTCAAGCCACTCTCAGTTTGCGCAAAACGTGGGGATCTGGGAACTGGCGACGGCTCTTCCGATCGCCTATAGCAGGCTGCACGTCCCCTTCCGCGATTCGGACTTTTCGCAAATTTGTCGGCTGTCAAAATCTGCATATGAGTCTTCTTTCTCCATGCTGGAATTAAACGCATATTTTCTAAACGCAGACGATCATTACCGCCTGGACACGGAGGTGTGATATCTTGGGCGAGTAGAAAAGTTGGCCATAATGCTCGAAGTGCACTTTTGGGGCATTAAACGGCATTATATAAGGTGTTATAATTTTGTCGGCACGGTTCTCAAGCAGTGAAACATTGGTGGCTAGAGATTAGTTCTGAAGTCTATGAAACTTCCTCTCAAACTTGCATCATACCGTCCAGCTTGCATTAGCGAGTGGTTCAGGAAAGTCCTCCGAATTGTTATGCTTGCAGCTCTGAAATTTACCTCTAGTGTAACCAATTTCATCAAATGTGATGCCCGTAATTTCATACGGCTTCCCGCCAGTGGAAAATGCACCTGACGCCATAATATCCATTCAGCATGTAGAAAATTAAAGAAAGGGCTTTCAGATGCCCACTGCTAAACTGCTGTCCATCGCAGTAGTTCCGAGGTATATCCAGAGTGGCAGCGTAGCTTCCATAGAAGCTGATGCGTTCAGAACATGGTAGCCTATGTTGCGGTGTCAATGCTCTCTTCTCTATTAGAGGACAAACAAACTACGACGCCGTAAAAGAACGTCCTGTTGGGCAAGTTGGTAACTGTACATCTTTTTGGTAACAGGCGCAAAAACAGACACAACACAAGGTAGAAAAACGGGACGGAATGCCAATCACAACTGATTTATTTTAAGGCAACACGGGCAAATATATATCATCGTACACGCAAGGAATGCTATCATCTTCAAGATTGATACGATAGCGAACGAGTGAAAAACTTGTTCTTTGCCTTATACAAAGATATGGACGTGTCGCTGATGCGCATACTTTGTTTCTTTGCAATAAAAAAAGCTTCAATTAAATCTCTGACTTTTGTGTCTTTGCTTTTTGAAACAATTCGCACACCAGAAAAACATGGCTCACAAGAGCGTGACTGGCAGGACCTTATATGCTTAGGCATATTTGGGCCTTCTTTATCTTGCTCTACGTTTCTTTCATGTTCCCTGATATAAGGTCCTGCCAGTCACGCTCTTGTGAGCCATGTTTTTCTGGTGTGCGAATTCTTTCAAAAAGCAAAGACACAAAAGCCAGAGAATTATTTGAAGCTTTTTTTATTGCAAAGAAAGGAAGCATGTGCATGAGCGACACGTCTATATCCTTGTATAAGGCAGAGAACAATTTTTTCACTCGTTCGCTATCTTATGAACCTTCAAGATGATAGCATTCCTTGCGTGTTCGATGGTATATATTTGTCCGTGTTGCCTTCAAATAAATCAGTTTTGAGTGGCGCTCCGTCCCGTCTTTCTACCTTGTGTTGTGTCTGTTTTGGCGCCTGTAACCAAAAAGATGTACGACGCCGTAATTAAAACCAAAACATGACGTCATAGCCATGGGATTTATGGCGGGAAATATAAACCATTGGGCGATTGGATGTTCATCACGACACACAAGAGAAGGGCAAAGGAAGAAGACACAATGCGTCCAACTACCGGTGTCATTTTTAAGGTAGTCGGCTCTCGCGTTCTCTTCCTTTGTCGGTCTATCTGTGACTCTTTCTGTATCTGCACAAAGAACTAAGTGTCGTCCTACGACAGATCAACTGTTCAGGCTATTTTCAATCATGACGAGTAAGATTTAAATAGCCTTCGTCCTTTTGTCAGAGAATGCGACGTCATTAAGTACATCATTCATTACCCAGGTTTTTTTAACTGAGTCCAAGCCCATTTTTTATTAAAAGGTACTTTTTATTAAAGCCATTTCGTTTTAAAAGACCCAGTATACGGGATGTCCAGCTTACTCTTTTCAGCTGGGCTCTTCTCGGTGTGTTTGATGATCTTCATCAGTGGGTACAGATCTTCATTTACGCAAACGACACATCATTTAAGGCATCAGGGCCCGAAGAGCCCACAACTTCCGGCAAGCTTCATTAAGTTTCACAGAAAATTAGCCTTATCTTCACCCCCAAGTCCTCTGCGTTCCTGTTGAAGTGTGTTGCGTTCACAGGCAGGACAGTGTTAACACAAGCTATATTTAAAAAATTGCAAATTATCAACTAAGGAGGAAGGCATCGCATTGTTGTAATTATTTTGGACAGCTCTAGCCTCTCGTCTGGAACATATGTCGGTTATATTGAGTAGACTGATCGCAAATTACGATGTCCTTTCGGTTTGAGAGACAACCTGCGGCAGTGTGCACCCGTGGCGCTTTCGCTACAACTGTAAATCTTTTCAATTTTTTACCACTATAAAACGATCGTAAAGTGCTGCCTTCATCAGATCCTGTGGGGAAGAAAATCTGCATCCTGAGCGGCAGTTCGCTAATACGCAAGAAGGCCACTTCAGGGCGAAGTGCATCTCCTCGGCTGCTCCCGACGCTAGGGGAAGCCCACGATTCTTTTCTTTGCTTGTCGCACTATGTTCAATACCCGCCACCGATGTTCAAGATAAACCACGTGGCATCAACCGCGAACAGCATGTTCAGCGTTTCACGAACGAATCACGCAATTACCGTTCAATTTGTTCTCTTCTTTTATAGGTTTACGGGAACAGTTCTTGCTCGCATTTTTGATAGCTGGAGACAAAAACGACAAGAAAACTATCTTGGTATGAACATTATGAAAGCTCAATGCTAGGTTACGTCCACATCACGTTTCTTTTACAATTGTTGAGGATACACCTGGTTGACAGCCCGCCTACAGCGACGCTTCCCAGAAAAAGTGGCTCGGGGTTGGTTTTCTAGAACAGGTTGGGCAGGGTTGATGGCACAGTTTTCGGGACCTTCAAAATCGCCCTTCAGCCAGAGGCTCAGCGCAGCATATGAAAGGCACTTCTTTAACGCCGTAAAGCTCTGCTGTCGTGGAGGTTGTCGCCCGCTGCGTGCGCTAATAAAACATTTGGCTAGCGTATGGCGTGTAAATACCACAAGAGGAGGTGTGTTTCCGAGAAGAAAGGGGCGAAGCCAGTAATTTCTGTGTACTAGGCATGTGCAGGTGGTGCATAGCTTGTTGAAACATAGAGTTACTGTGGGTTGTGTGGATGATGGAGATAGATGCGCGCAGTTTCCTGAGAGGCGATAACATCTTGTGGGAGATATCGTCCTTTCGCTACTGTTCCTGAGGCAGAAGAGCCCTCAGGCAGGCCATCACAGATTCGCAGGCAGCTTCTTAGCGCAGTTTTCACGGTCTTTTAATGGGTGGATATACTGAGTGATGAACCGGTAAACAATATTGCATTGTTCTTTCAAATAAGCTTTATTAAACAGTACCGCTCAGCGGTAGGTATAGCCACATCGTGTCCCCGCCGAAAAAAAAATGAAAATTTGTAATGCTTTGGGAACACTCTAACAAATTTTTGGAACTCTGCTGTGCATGAGAGAATTCTGTCCGTAGCAACACCAAAGACTGAATAGGACCGTGCGCAAGGTAACGCCCCTCCACCTGGAAGAAGCGGATTTCTGATCATTTTTTTTAGAACCATGCCGACACGTCTGTCAGGCAAGGGACGAAGGCTTCGTGGAGCTAAATACATGGAGGTGCTTAGTAATGTTCTCTCAAAATGTTGCTGGGTGATGTAGCGCGAGCGTGTCACGCTGCAGATACAGATATTATCAGCTGAAATAATGATGCGTATTTCTCGCGGCATAATCCTTGCTATGCATTTCAAGGTAATATAAAACAAGAGAGCTCATAGCACCCCCCACCCCCCCGAAACAGCGTATAACCATTTGAAGTACTAAAAAAATTTCCCCCTCTTTTAAATTGTTTTTATCCACATGCACAACTCCCCTCCGAAGCCAAGGCTCCCCTGGGCTGCGAGAACGGAATGTGAAAAAGAGTGAAAAGCGCCCATGATGTCGAAGAAAACAGGTCCTCTTGAAGACATGACACGAGAGCGATGACGTCATTTGGCGAAACCATTTCATGTAGCGAAACCAGATCTGGAGAAACCAGTTCCTTTCTTTGGGATACTCATTTGGACTTTCCAGGAACCATGTGACACGTTTGTAGAACGTCTTCATAACTTACCTACGTGCCTCAGTAGGGCGATTGGCAGGAACGATAGGTATCTGTTGACTGATTTCTAGGTTCCTCATAATTTTCGCCACCTTCCACTTCATGGGGACCTCATCAGCGATTCAGTGATGCCGAAGAAAGGATCCTCGCATTAATTTTAACAACGCGGGGTTCATGAAAGTGCATTCGCATCGTTCATCCCAGAAAAATTTCTTCATTTGCTTCAACGAAGTGAAGCCCCTCCGGCCGAGATGCGAACCAGCCAATTTCCTATACACTGGTCGAGCACCAACACAACTGCCAGCCATCGTACCGCAACTCTTTCATGGGCTTTAGGACACGTCATCGAGAACAAATGGAGAAGAATTTCGAAGGATGTAAGATCTTGATACCCTCCGTTTGCATCAGTCCTTCGCCGTTATTCGTAGTTCTTAAACGCGGATAATGGCGCCGATGCTAAATTAAAAACGACACAGAAGTATAAAAATTAATTTCGCAAGTTTCGACCGTGGGTTGCTGTGCGAATTATCTGATTAAAATGCACTCCCTGGGCTTTCGGCAGCGGAGATGCGTCAACCTTGATCGAGTTTGCCGTTTTGCTCCGACGTAGGGCGCCAAAGAAGCGAATTATCGACGGCCACGTGATGCCGGTAAATTATTGCAAGGGTGTATATTTTCGTATTTCTTGGTTTCGTGAGGTACAGTGTCTCACTACTAGCGTTAGAAGGACAAAAATAAATGTTTTCAAAAGTATACAAACGCAACCTCCATGAACACATGTAATACTGGCAAAATTCGCTCCTTCGGATAAAGCAGTTCTCCTGGAGAAGGAGCATCGCACCACTGCGCATAGTGCAGCTCTTTCTGTGGGAGCACAAATTTTACGTGTCGCTCGAGCCCTATTTCACCCTCTTGTAAACCAGTCTCTTACTCTGATCTAACAAGTACAACTTGCCTCAAAGCACTTGATAATAATGGAACCTTTCTGCCCCCGTATTTTACACAAACCTGGACAACAGTCTCCCTCTTGTGAAGCCTCCATCAGCCTCTACACTTACAATCAGGAAGAGATGTACCGTCTGAGGTGCTGAACTGGCCGCGTCAAAGTTTTCGCATACTTACAGTCGACAAAAGCACGTCTACAAAGACGACTTAGTTTATTTTGATATTTATTGATGTATGGTCAACCTCGCAAAGTCCGCCTCAATCAAAAGGAAAACAACGTACCACACTTCCTCGACATACGTAGAACTTACTGCCCTTCGGGATCCTATTGAGTCCATTTGTCAACAGACCTGAGTGGAATGGTTGATGGAGTTAATTTTATTATGTACTCAAGGAGCTCTCCAATCTCTCAAGTCACATGAGGCCGCGGGTCATATGCTCAACCTTTGAAAGAAATTCTGCACATTTACCCTAACTCCAACATGAAAAGATAGCCCCAAACTTCTATCCGCTGCTGGGACACGACGGCACATAAGAAACTACATTGAGCTCGAAACTGACCGATTTGCCTGCAGTCAAGATCTTCATGTGGCCATGCCTATATACATTTATTTGACGCACCAGAAAGACTTTGCATACTGCTGCTAGAGATCATTCTTCCGCAAGTATAACTGACGCCAGTTTCCAACCTATGTCTTGTCTTTCGACTAGGGCACCGCAGCGTGAAGGAACTTTGCTTTTAGACTGTAGCTCGGCACTGGCTTCACTCCATCATCGTCATTCCTCATTTGCAGGGCAGCAATCCTTGCTAATGTGACTCTCTGGTGGTGATGAGACAATTCAATATCTATTTGAACATTGTTGTTGGGAAAAGGAAATTACGCAGTAACTGTCTCACATGTCTTGGTGGACACTCGGATCACGCCGAATGGAAAGGGATAATGAAGGAAGCGAAAGAAGAAACGAATAAAGAGGTGCCGTAGTGGAGGTATCCGGAATAGTTTGGACTACCTGGGGATCTTTAACGCGCACTGACATGGCAGAGCACACTGGTGCCTTTTTCCGTTTCTCTTCCATCGAAACGCTGCCGGCACGGTCAGGCTCAGACCCGTGCACTCCGGCTCCGTTTAATGCCCGCTTGTAGTACCGCCCGCTCCAGCTGTATTTAATGGCCGCTAGCGGTCAATAAATGGGATGTTATGGGATTTAGTGTAGTTAGGAAGAAAGATGAGGCGTGTAGAGTACTAAAGGACCTCCACATGCTGTGCTGTCGTGGATTAGCGGATAGGCGAGGACATGGTGTGGTATTCTTCATTTCACGATATAGCTGGCAAAGTAAAGGAGTTCTTTAGTATTAACGAGAGGGTGGCAATGATCGTAATTAGGCTTAGTAGGAGGTACCTACAAGCTGAAAGTAGTGCAGGCCTAAGCGCCTACATCCAGCCATGATGACCAGTCCGTTCAAAGTTTCTAGACAACGTGGAATCTGCATTGAACACAGTAAAATTACAGTACACTGCACCAATGGGCGACTTAAATGCCAAGGTGGGCAAGAAGCAGGCTGGCGACCAGGCGTTAGGCGGCTGTAGGGTAGGTTCTAGCAACAGCAGGAGAGAGTTATTAGTAGAGTTCGCAGATAGAAATATGTACGGATCATGAATACCTTTTTCCGCGAGCGAGAGAACAGGAAGTGGACCGGAAGAGCCCCAATGGTGAGACTAAAAATGAAATCGACTTCATACTATGTGCTCAACCAGGCATCGTTCAAGATGTGCACGTGCACGGAAATTTTTTTTTTAGCGCTCACACAACGGTAAGGTCTCGATTTAGCTTAGACTTGAAACCGAAAAATCTACTGAAGAGAAAGTTCAATAATGAGATAACGGTAGGAGAGAGAATAGAGGAATTGAGGATATCGCTGCAGAATTGGTATTCAGCTTTAACTGAGGAAGACGATCTTAATGTTCATACAATCAAAGATAATCTGACAGCTATAATTGAGGAGTGCGCAGTAGAAGTAGGCGGTAGGACGGTTCTCCAGGATGCTTGCAAGCTATCTCAGGAGACAGAAGATCTGATTAAGAAACGCCAAAGCATGGGGGCGTCTAACGCCACAGACAGAATAGAACTAGGAGAGCTATCGAAGTTAATAAATAAGCGCAATGCTAACCGACACAAGGAAGTTTGATATCGAGAAAATAGAGCATGCTCTAAAGAACAGAGGTAGGCTGAAAGCGGTGAAAAGGAACCTAGGGATAGGTAACAACCAGATGTAAGCGTTAAGAGACAAGGAGAGCAATGTCAAAGTTAAAGTAGCCGAAGAATCTATACAGTAGCCAATGTAATCAGAACATTAATGATAGAGACAGCAGGGCACAGCAAGACGTCATCTGGCCAGTAACAAAAGAGGAAATAAAGAAAGCCTTTGGAGAAATGCAAAGAGGAAAATAAGCTGGTGAGGATCAGGTAAAAGCAGATCTGTTGAAGGACGGAGGGGAGATCGTGCGAAAAAAACGAGGCAACCTGTATACGCAATACCTTATGACCTCGACCGTTCAAGAAGCTTGGAAGAACACAAATATTATCTTAATTCGCAAGAAAGGAGACGCCAAGGACTTGAAAAATTGCACGCCGATAAGCTTACTGTCCATTGAAAACAAGGTATTTACAAAGGTAATCGCTAATAGAGTCAGGGCAATCTTTGATTTTAATCAACTATATAATCTGGCATTATTTTGTAAAGGATATTCCACAATATATCACATTCCCGCTATCAATCAGGTGACAGAGAAGTTCGCAGGATATAACCAACCCCTATATATACCCTTCATTGATTACAAGAAAGCATTTGGATCAGTGGAAATCTCAGGACTCATACAGGCATTGCGGAATCAGGGTGTAGGTGAGCCATATGTGTCGAAATACGGTAAGATATATATATATATATATATATATATATATATATATATATATATATATATATATATATATATATATATATATATATATATAGGAACTGGACAGATACCATTGTCATTTATAAAGTCAGCGATAAAATTCCAATAAGGAAGAGCGTCAGGCAGCAAGCCGAGCAACGATACTTCATACAACCCTATGCATGTCGTTGGTCTGTATACACACCCGCAAGCCAACCTATATGTGGCGCCAGTTTTCCTGAAATCCGTGCCGAAATATTGACGCAACCGTTTGTGGTAAAGCAGTTCTCACGTGATTTCTCGTTGCATATAGCTAACATGTGCTTGTCAAATTGGAGGCTAACTTGCAGCAGGGATTCGAACCGATGACATGCACACCTTAAAAATTATTCAGAATTAGCGACCACCGCTTTTCTCGCCAAAATGTTTTGCTTCGCGGCTTATGTTTGTACTAAGATGTCGGTTTGCCCATTGGCAAGTTCGACAAGGCCTCGAGCTGCAAAAACTTACTGTGCGAGTAGCAGTGACATGTTCGCTTCGTCAACGCCACGAGTGCCGGAATTGTGAAAGCACTCGGCTGCGAAAAATTTGCTTGCTCTGTGCGGTATCGTGTTGTGGTCACAACGAACGCGTAATATTGCTCTGCTGGGCCCGGCTTAGGTATCAATGGCTGGCTAGGCTGACAACGTGGCCATAAGCTCCAAGGTCGATGACCGTATCATACTCTAAGGAAAGCCATGCCAATAATAATGTCTTTTGAGCACTCGTGTAATAAACTTGCGAGACAAAGTGACACCGCGTATCTGTGTTCAGCACCTGGAGACGCCAGTCGGTGTCACCACATGGCCTCCGGCTGTGGAGATTATGGGCCCAGACCAAGGCGTCAGAACTTTACTGAGAGTCCTAGCTATAGCAGGCTACTCATCACACACTCTAAGCAAAAATAAATTAGGAGGCGGTGAGAGGTTAATCTCTTTGAGGACGAACTGATTTGCCACAACCATTAGTCGTTTTTTAGATCAACTGCAAAGGGTGCAAATATTGGTCCCTTGAAAAGGGGTGCAACAGTTCGTCCCCGGGAGCTCAGGCAGCGGCCTTTTCAAGAAAAAATGCAGACCAAGCGCGTTGTGCCGTGAAAATTAGAGCGGGATTGTCCGGGCGGAAGCACTTATGGCATACGACACTTATACAAACCACTACCCCTTAATAAAACAAGAAAGGAAACAGAAATCAACACACATGAAAATACCAGGTTTCGAACTCACCACCTTTGGATTGGGAACCCAGCACGGATTTAACCAGGTCACCACAGCAGACAGCGCAAAGTTTAAAGTAAACGCCTTATATACAGATCATGTGCACACACATCGTTTGGGTTTAACGCTCGAAGTTTAATAAAACGTATTGCTGTTCAGAGCAAAGTATGGTGATCTTGCTGCCATATCATTTTGCGACAAGCTAAGTTAAGGCTTAAAGTATACTCACGGTAGTTTAAATCGCGTTTTTGGCCAAACAAGAAGTGTCGAACCGTGCATACATACCAGCTGTTACTTGACAACCGGAAATCCTTGTTTTCTTTTCTTTTTTTCCGCATAAGGTGCTCTTATTTGTAGCAAGAGGCAGCTGCTCATTGCGTGGTTCACTTCGTTTTTTTTTTTTTTTACTGGCGGGCAGCGGCGTTGAGGAATAGAATATTTGCCACTCATCGTTTCGCTAAGTGTCACTGGTACTTACGCAGCATCATCTAAGCTCGTAAACTAGCGGCAACGAAATGAAACTACTTATGCACGCTTAACGCTCAGCCTTTCAACTCACATTCGGTACGTATTGAAGCTCGCAGTAGCTGTTTATGCACTTTCCCAGCTGCCAGTCGCTTGGATTCTACGAAGCCTTTTTCTCATGCAAAACACTCCATCCTCTTCGGCACGGACAGCGGCGGCGATGTCACTGGCCTTATGGCTCTTTTACTTGAGCATTCGGCGGCGAGAGCGACCGAAATCCGAGGCCGCTGCCGAAATGCTGCCTCGCTCACACTTCCCAGCCATCACCTTGCCGCTCTTGGCGTACACACATTTGGTTATAAAAGTGTATAAAGCGACGCTGGCGATATACCATTTGCGTATTCAAGCTTCCGTACGTTAAACGCAGGTATTTTGTGGGACTTTACGCCGTATCTCACAATCCCTCTTTTAGTTTGCAAACAGAGAAGGAACGAAAAGTGCAGATTTGTGGCGCCATCTGGTTGTTAGTACTGCAAACATTTTGTCAACAAACCGAAGCACCTCTAAAGCCTAGCAGCGGCAGAATCGTCACCCCAAATGATAAAAATAAAGCAAATTTATCAACCATACGTTTTGTTATAGGCCAAATGAGACGGAGCGAAAAACCTGTGTCCCATTTGTCCCCAGTGAACGCACTAAATATCATTAACAACAAAATCAGTACGAAGCGAGGGGCCCTGCTTTGAGGGGCGCCGCCATGTTTGTGGAGTAACGGCAAAGCAGAGGGAGCAAATTTTTTCGTTCGTCCTACAGGTAGTCCTTTTTCAGGCCAAGTACTAGGCATTTGGTCCGTGAAATCTGCGCACGGTACTTACGCGGTCGCATATGCTCCTTTCGCGCTGCTCACGGGGACTAACGGCTGCTATTGCTCCCAAGAGGACTAATTTTGGCTAAGAGTGCAGAAAAATAATCGCCGGTATCCTTGAGTGCGGTTGCGCCATAACTGTCGGTTGTTAGCAAAATTTTACTGGACACCAGTCTTTCACAGCACGTCGGTGAAACCGTCGGACCGGGTCGTCGGCGCTCCTGGCGTCGCAACGAACCATCGGGTGCAGGCTGTTGACTCTGCGCTGTACCGGCGGCCATAGCCCCGGCTGACACCGTCTTCAGTTTTCCCGGCGAGGGGACCTGGGTCTGAATTGACCAGAGGATGCAAAGAGCAAAGAGCCTCAAAGATGGCGATCTGGATATGCGTAGCTACAAGGTCAAAGGCAGTAACGTGAGCAGGCGGGTCCTGAGGTCTTTCACCACATTGGGGTCGAGGTGCGTCCGCTGGATATCGTGTTAAACGTGTGCTTTGCTGATAGAAGGGCTCAGGTCCTGCTGCTCGACGAGGTGTACAGACCAGTGCGGTGGTCTAGTAGCGGGGTGGAAAGCTTGTGGCGCGGTGCAGGCCGGCTTTGGGCGTCGGTACAAGACATGATGTACGGCTCAGGTTTTGGTGCTCGCAGTGGTTGCACCGCTCGGCAGATATTGTCCCGGACGACGTCACCTGCAGAAGCAATGGTTGACGATAGAGCATCTAAGAGGAGGTTTCGCAGTTCGACGCGTACAAGCTCTCGCAGCGGCTCGTCCTTGGGTGCTGGCACTGACGCGCAGGAGTGAGTGGCCACGGTACTTTTCTGACAGCTGCATTCAGCAATCCTTTTTACAATTAACGTTCTATGCTCATGGCTTCTTAGGTAAAGGCAGACACAGCTACTGAAGGTTCGCGAATGACGCAGACAAGCAGCTTCTCCGCGCCTTCACCCCACGCATGAGTTACTGTACATTCGTTGCCTCAGGCATGGCTGGATCGGCGCAATTAAGAGTCATGTCGTGCTCTATAAACGTCGTCGTGCTCTCATTTGACTGCCGTGACCTGGAGGGAAGAGCATTCTCAGCCTTTCAGTTTCAGTCGTTCAAGCTGAATGTTGCGAGCAATTCAAGGCGTGAATCTGCCCAGCTGGAGAAGTACGCCTCATGGTTCTCAAACCACGTCTTGGCCAAGTCTTCTACCGCGAAATGCACGTTCATCAGCTTGCTCTCGTCAACCAATTTCTCCAGACGGCCACATGGCCAAAACTGGCCGACCAATCTTCTCCACCCTCGAATCTGTGGCCGTGGAAAGATGGCGGCGAACGAAGTGCGGGAAGGACGAACGGCAGGGGATTGTCGGAGAGCTGACCTTTCTTGTTTCTCATGGTGGACGTCATGGCCTGCACCAGCGTTATTAATAGCTCAAACTTGGGTTAGAGGCCTCACAGACGACGGCTGGCCTTTTGGACAGGTATTGTGCCGGGAAGTAGCATCAAGGGTGTCTTCGTCGCCAGCGTACACAGCATAGAACCCTGCACGTCAACCAAATGTAATCGAGACAGGTAGCGGGTAGCAAGACAGCTTGTTCGTAGGGCGAGGCTCACCGAACAGCCGTGCTCATTCGAGAGGAAGACGACGCTAGCCTATGCGCCAAGATACGCAACAAGGCCGAATGATGGTGCCCGCAGAGTGACAGCAGTGTGAAAATGTATATTCGCCACAAACCGACCTCCATCTGGCCCCACTTTTCCAGGCATTCGTACCAAAATAGTACGCGCACCCATTTCTCTTACAACGTTCCTGGTAGCGTTATAAGATTTCTCATTTCATATTTCTTATATGGCTAGTCAAGTTGGAGGTTAGCTTACAACAAAGACTCGAACCGACAACACATGCACCTTCAATTGTATGCCTTTCGAGAGATTCATATCAAAATTCTGATGCAGCTGTTCTTTGTACAGCGTACGGATTGTGTCAAATACGCGTGTACAGCACCCGGAACTATGTAGTACTTTGTGGCTTTCATAAACTCGTAAAAACAAACACTAATGCATGTACAAACATTACGCGTAGCAATGAATACAAGAACACCAATACTTTCGTTATCCCACATGCAAGTATTTTCAAGTGTCTCTGCCAAATTTTTTCACAGTAAACAAAGAGAGCAAAACTCACATAACCTAATCAATACTCTAAAACCTCCAGTTGTACGACGCAAGAGCAAAGTAGCAGAGTTCAAACGGTCCTTGTGAAGAAATAAGCGCTATTGCTGCTTTATAAAGGACGCAACCTTGCGGACCAAGACGTTTCTTTTTTGGAAGCAAAAGGTACCTCTGAGGCTATCGCATCTATCACAAATATATGCACTGTGACAAAGGTACCAGCATTCAAAGAAGGCGCCAAACGCGCTACTTTAATCCCACTTGCAGTTTACCGGCAGCTTAACAAATGTAATTTTTTACGTGCACGAAAATGCCGACAAAAAGTCACTTTCGTGCTGTTGCCGCAATGAAAACTGGCCACCATGTTTAAGAAATAGAACTAGACACCACGTATCTAGCAGGACAGCCGTGCACGTTTGCCCAGATCGGTAATTTGAAGTTGGCTACCAAGCAACGGTATGCAAACAAGCGACCAGAAAATTTCAGCTGCTATTTCGGTGCAAGCAGCGGCATTACTAAGACGTCAAGTTAGCCGTTCAGTTTAGTCAAGTCATCAAGGTATGTGTCGTTTAATTTTTGTAATACGAAATAAAACCAATGGGCGAAACGTGAGCTAACATAAACACGGGATTTGCAATCACCACTTGTACACGTTTCGCAGCTGCTATCATGCTATCAGATAATTTGGAATTCTGGTGCCAAAATGCCTTGGTAATGCATATTTTGAAATTTACGCTGGTATTGTGAACTTTAGTCTAGAGAGAGCATAACTCTATATATATTTCTCTCTTCTGCCAGGTCTTCCTTCCAGCACCTACATATTCTTATCGACTGTTCCAGAGTGTATAGTCATTGAAGCCGTGGACGATACGCGCAACAATCTAGGTAAGTCCAAGCATAGAATTGAGGCGTACTCTGATAAATGTACGGGCTGGGTTTGTGCTTCCGCGCATGTAGTCAAGTTTTGCCATTTACGGTAAATAAGGGCACGCGAAATTGATTTGATTGGTTTAACATTTTAATCAAAGCATCCTTAAAACGTTCGAACGACTGAAACCTGCTTCAGTGCTTGAGTGAAAAGGAAGATGTGTTTAGTTGGTTTTTAAAGGATATGTATAAAACTGCGTAACCGGAGGTGCGACTTAATGGAACAAAGCACTCTACAAAGGGTGGGGTAATTGACATTTCAAAAGCTTTCAATTCGTGCACCCTCTTTCGAAACTTGTTCGACTCCCGTTATCTGTTTGCACGAAAGCACATTCAGCCCAAAGAAATAATCGTGAGCTGCCAAATTCTATTCATTTAACATTCAGCTGCTCTCGCGGTTTTGTTATTAAGGGGATAGCGCCAGACCGCAAAAAAAAAAACAGTTTTATTTTCTGACACATTTCGAACCTTTGAACTAAAGTAAAAAATTGCTGATGGTTTATCTCCGGTTAAACCTTGTGTGCACGCGATAGCTGACCCGAAGAAGACGTCACATCTCGCACGGCTTGTCGCTGTCGTTTCTCCGCTTCTTAACGGCGTCGTTTTGGCGAGCCGTTCCTCTCGCTGTTCCGGCGTCTCGTGCGTGCGAGTGGCATTCCTAGCTTTTTGGGCTCGTTGTCGACTGACTTTATACTAAGCCACAACTTCGAGATCCGTCGACGTGGCTTCCCGCAGTCGCCGTTGATGTCGGTAGCAGTACACACGCGGACTTTCCGCTTCTTCACCCATCGTTCATATGAAGAACGAGCGCTTCGCACCTTGTGTTTATAAAGTGGCCGAGTAATGACACGCATCTCTTGCCCAACTGCGCATGCGCAGCCCACCTGTAACTACCGCGCAAGCCTGACGCGCCCAGCGCGGCCGCGTAGTCGGCGGCGGCAGCGGAGACGCCACAGCTCTGACGTCACGCGCGGCGCACCTGTTGCTCGGCGCAAGGAGGCTGCGGAGTCGGCGGCGGGAGCGGCAGAGGCGCAACTGTAACCACACGCGCGCGGCACGCCTGTTTCTCGGTTCATGCGCATTAACCGCTCAGTCTCGGCCATGTGACCTTGGCTTTGTATGGTGTTGCAAAGCTATCGCTTCAAAACATGTATTTTACAGAGCATGAGTTTGTGTCACTCAAGTGGCCAACCCATTTGAAGTAAGCGTCCAGATCGGTGGTTTGGCTGATGAGAATCATCGAGACTTCATTGCGCCAGAATCGAATGATCCTCTTGGTAGACTAGCCGTATCGAGGATATTCGAAAAAGAATGCGTTCTCTGTCCGCCCATTGGCGATGCAGAAGCGCTTCGTAAACTGCGGGAGTGGGGAGTACCCGGCCAAGAACGCGTGCCTCTAGATACCCATCTCGTGTTGACGGCTCGGATGGCGCTAAAACTGCACGCCAAGCTCGGAGGAATTGTACTGGAAACACGTGGTACTCGCTGAATTCCGACATCCGCAATTTACATGCTCATACTCATGTATGCCTGAGTACAAATCTCAAAGATACGCTTGTCAAAAACCCGTGCATACACTACACGCGCCATTATTCAGGTTCGAGCGTCGACACATTCTTTGATATTTATTTTCGGCACAATGTCCATGCAACAAAGAAAGAAAAGGCCGTCGTGGCCGAGTGGAAGCGCCCTCGTCTCGAACGCCAAGGGCTCTGGTTCGATTGACGGCTTAGAGGCCGTTTTCTTTATTACTTACCGAGTGTGAGTGCCGTCTCACTTTTACGCAGGCCCCGAATAAAAAGGTGCATGTGCAGTAGAAGGCTATGCCAGGCACGGCGAAATCGGCTTTACATGACGTAGTGAAGCTATCGCTTCATAATGCGCTTCTCCGGAATACACTGGTATATCATAGACGAGAACTGCCACGTTTACACCATGCTGAGTAATAAGCAGAACAAGAGGTTCCAGTATCAGCCACTCACGCAGGTCCACATTCACCCTCTATGGGCAGGAAAGCTCGAGCCTCGAGCGTGTTCGCTCTATCGCATTGCCTGAGAATATGAGTCTGCGCAGGGGTTATGGCTTCGTTTATTGACAGGAAAGGCGCAGTAGCAACCATATATTGTGGGAACATTTGGATCGTTGCCTGAAGAAAGAGATAAGGTAATAGCTGAACTGGGCAGCGATTTTAGAGCGCAGCTCACCAGCTCCCGTTCCGGACTGGCGCGCCATTGTCGTTGTCGGCGTAACCGGCAGAGCTATAGCAAATCAAAGAGCCTGGCGAACCAGCACGCCTACAACAAAGTGAAGCGCACGGCGAAGGACGACAGTGAAGTGATAATGAAAAGATGGGGGAGGATAGAGAGACAGAAGTGCAAGGTAGAAAGTGGAGTAGATGGGTACGTCTCGAGCAAGCGAGAGGCTTTGCACTGAGTTTGCGCGGCTTTTGCGTAATGACTTCCTAGACGCCTTTATATTTACCCACCCTGTTTAGGACATGCACGAGAAACGCATGCCCGTAAATGACTACGCTTGGCGCGGTAGCAGGCATATATCCGCACAACCCGTTCGATTCAGGTGGCACACATTGCAGCCTTTGTGCAAAATGACCCCCAGGCTTCTAAAAGTGAGCAGATTCTTTGCGTATATACTGTGAGTCCCTTAGATGTCGGCCATGAATCAGCCGTCAACGCCAACTAGCTGATACATCGGCGTTGTGGAGTCTTCGCCGTTTATTTTGGGAACGGGCATGCGCTACTCTGATTTTGCGGGCTATGCGCCTCGTGACCCACTCAAAAGAAGCAATGAGACAAGCACGTTGCAACGCATTTTAGCTGAGCAGCAAACGCGGGAGCCACAAGCACAACCGGCAAGTGTTGCACCGCACCGCGGAACCCAACTGCGGAGCGTTTGTTGAGTGCATTAGCTTAGAGATCTTGTGTGACAAAGCGTCAATGCTTCACACTGTACTCTGAAGGGTAGAATAAGCGTCGTCAACGTTTTGGTCCTTAATATATAGCAAAACCGAGCTGCATTAAAATTTCACAGTACATAATATGGTATTCGGGATTCAGCGAGTTGATGTGCTCTTCTTGTAAGGTGTTGCAGAGAGCCCTTTCAACGATCGTAAACAGTGTGCATGACAAATGTTTCGTTATAGTACGTAGGAGAGCGCAACGTGCGAAAGCTGCACAAGGTGTATGAGAGGCGCCGTATTGCTAAGCTCCAGTACAACTTCGATCATCTCGTGTTCTTTAACGTTAATTAACATCGTCCAGCAATGAGTCCGCCGTGAACATGATCATTTCTTTTCTAGTTCAAACGATATAAATAATTTTTTTTAAATTCCTGCCCCCGTAGCTTAGTCGCAATATTGTTAGACTGCTAGTCAGAGGTCACGGGATCGATTTCTCATCGAGGCTACTGAATTTTGATGGTAGCAAACTGTGAATACACGAGTGGCAGCGCCCGCTAGAGAACCTTAGCTGATGTACATTAATCCGAAGTACGACACCGTGGCATCTCGCATAGCCCATGTGCCTAGACTTCGAACCCCCCATACCATACCGTAAATTGATTTAGATATATTGGCCTCTCACATGGGGCATACAGATGCGTGACACTGCACAGAGCAAGTCGTAGTTTTTGCGTCAGAAGCCCAGGGTTTTTGCTGCGCATTGTCTTTCAGGCTCTAACATGAAAGCTAAAATATCTTTTTTGTATGCTTATTATTTTTGAATAATTCACCTAAAGAGAGCTTCGCAGTGAATGACACAGGGATGCCGCGCAAGAAAAAAGGATAAAATTATTGAGGCGCTCAGTTCTCATTGCATCCTGTACGTGCACTGGCATTAGGTCTTCTCCTTGCCGGCTTAGCGCATCAGTCAGCGAAAACGGATTATTTATGGCAAACTGAGGCTTCCACGGTAGCCTTCCGCACGTTCTTCCATTTTTTCAGAACCTTCTGCGTCCACGATATTCGCCCTCTCCGTTGCTCCCGCAGCTACCTTTCTTCCTCGCCCTGCTCTTTCCTACCAATGGAGAGGGGCGATTTCGCTGTATCTATTTTGCCGCCTGTCAACCGTGGCAGGTGCCGGTGGTTGACAGGTGGCAGGTAGTGTACACAATACTACGGTGGGCACTCATTCTTCACGGTGCGGCTTTAAATGCTTATGGAATAAAAGCATTCAATCGGTGAGGTAACACAGAAGAGCTTGGATAAAAAAAGAGAAATTTTTTCAGAAGAGCATACAACGCAAAGACAATAAGAAAAGAAGCTGACAAACCAAGAACCCTAGGGAACTTAAGGCAAAAATTTAAAAGGGGAAGTAGGAGGGATCATTGTCATTATATTTCTAGAAGTGACAAAAGTCACTAAAACAAATGGCAAGATATGCGCGGCGGTAGAGACTTGAACACATGCATGTGCGGAGAACACAGGGATAAATTCTAGCGGCGGTAATGCTGGCAACCGCAGTTCACAGCCATTGAAATCATATTGACCAAATTTCTCGGATGTACTCTACTCAAACGATTCCACAATTTGTGAGCCAAATGAGTTCATTTTTATGGGATGTACCGAATTGCGTAGAATCAACTGATCATTTCTATTGTGCTAAAACTGTGTAGCGCGTGCCGCCGCACGCAAACAGAACACGCATCCGGGAAACCTTCAACTCCAGCATCCAGATATATCATGCATTCTCGAGCCCGTGGCGTAGACAAATTACCTAACCTGGGCATTTACCGCAGGGTCCAAATTATGAGAGTGTAGATACAGAGCTCCCTCATTCATAGGCTGCTACACATAAACACTGCGCTGCATATTCTTGGACCCAGTGGCCGAAGCTCATAAGCACTAAAAATAATCTAAAATACGCACTCGATCATTCGTATGAATTTTGGGCGCGGTCCTTCGAAATTTCCACACGTCGTGTCATTTAGCCTACGGGGCGAAAAAATTATCATAAACGTAGGGTCTTTATGCAGAAAAATGAGAGTATTCATTTTCAAAAAAAACTTACAAACTTATCTAGTTGACCATCGTGTAAAGACACATGCACTATGCTGCAGGATTTAGAAGAATCAGGTTAAAAGAAACGACAACAAAGCAAATCCACACTGAGTGTCTTGCGCAGCGTGTAACGCGCTTTTAAGCGGGCTATATTCATCCCTTTCCTTTCCCCAAAAAAACAATTATTATTATTATTATTTGCTAGCGCGGCTCAAGAGAGGCGCTGCCGCTTTGAGATGCAGGTCTTTGGATTTCTCAGAACCGTCGACGAACCTGGTACGGGCTGGATTACGACAACAACTAGTTTCTCCAGTGTGCAGAGGAGAATGCAGTTCAGCTGCTGAATGGTTGCACTCGGCTGGTACTTTTTGTGCAGTCGTAATCTGTAGCGGAGGTTTCGGCCTATTACTGAGTCTCGATGTGCAGCGTGCCGCGCTTTCTCACTTCTTGTGCGAGGTGAAGGAAGACGCCGATGTTGCAGTTGGATTCACCAGCAGTATTTCTGAGCATTTCTTTGAGAGCCCCTTTTGCAAGTCTGCCGTAGAAACCAGAGGTGTGTGAACTGGGTCAATTACTGGCCCGGTGGTTTGCTGGTGAAGATTAACTAGAAAACGAAGCCGACAATTTCTTGTGGCCAACGTGGATGCGCCCAGAAAGCATCCTGCCGTGGTAATATATAGGACCTCTCAGAGGGTGCTTGCTCGCGACTGGTACGCAGTGGTCTTCCGACGGTTTTAACGAGACGCAGCGTTAAGTCTCCCGTACTGCTAAAAAATCACTGTGACTTAGCTCTGGTTAAACCTGGATTGACGCGATAGCTACAGCTGGCCGAGTGGAACTTGCTAAGTCGAATTGCAAAGTCAGTCTTTCGCCGCAGCGTTTCGCTGGGCTTTCCTTCTTCATATTCGTCCCTCGACGTCGATTAACTCTCTCCCCCTCTCCACTCCTCCCCCACTCCCCCACCGGCAGCTGTCATGGTGGCCATGGCGCCGCCCCGCCGAAGGCTCGAAATGCTAGCGTGATGTGGGCGCTCGGCGCGCACACCAACTGCGTGTTCTGACGTCACTCCGCGCATGCGACAACTGACGAGGCGGGCGGTGTCTGCTCTGCCATCGGCACAGCGCCCAGGCGCGCGGCGCGCACACCAGCTGCGGGCTATGACGTCACACCGCGCATGCGCACAGCTGGCGGAGCGGTGGTGCCACAGCTCAGCGCGCATCCACGCTGACCTCGCGAAGTGGCTGGCGTAGTGTATCTGTGGCTACAAAATTCCGTATCGTCGGCGTTGTGGTAAACAAAAAGCAGGTGGCCCATCTCCCACCTAGGCTACATGACCTCGTGTATTATCACGACCTGCCGACCGCATTGTGAGCAAACTGCCCACCGTTGCAGGGGGCATATATATCACTAATTAGTCATTAGAGGTTCCGCGGGAAGAGCAACCTAGGTCTCCCGAACCGCACTAATGGCTGTGTCTTGAAGAGCCACCAGCCGGGGTAGTGCCGCATTGCTTAACTGCTGCAGCACTGCGCCAGCTACGGTATGAGGACTCTCTTTGGTATATGAATGTTGAGAATGACCGATTCCGCATATATAGGCTTGTGGGCAGAACCTGAGCAAATATATATGAAAAACAGACCGCAAGCCGCTATCGCGTCATACCTTTAAGTCAGAGCTTTAGTGTCCCCTTACGTTTTATTTCTCTTTTCGGGATAATTTCCCTGTGTACCTTCGCGCGCGACTGGCACGTCGGTAATTCCACGCACAGGAAATGTTTTCACTAGTGAAGATTGTAATTTCAGCACTATGTGCGCAATATCCTTCTCCTTTATAGCACAGGGAAGCAGTTTTATACCAAAATTCACTGATTTGTGGGCATGTTGAAGCGATGAAGAGAGTGTATCATATTTTTCTCTTGCAAAGTTGTGCAGTTGATTTGAGGAGTCGTGCAAAGTCAGGGCATTGTTTCCGATCATTCTATCTGAAAACACAGCCAACCTCAGTCCCGGGTACTGCCGTCTTTATTGAAAAATATTGTACATATGAAATTACGATTTCCATACGACTTGGGTCTCAAATTTCCTGAAAATCTGGTGCCGAAAGGAAGCTGCAGCGGTCCCAGAGCAAAGGAAATGCCTTTGGGCACTGGTCGTCGTGGCTTTTCCTGCAGATCTCCAAACATTGTACAAGAAAACCAAGAATCCATCTGACGTGAGCATCGTAGATGTCAATCTAGGAAGGATATGTTTTCAAGGTCAACGCAAGAGTGCGCAATCAGTAACATGATGCAGTCAACAATAAGCGTTCAATGTTTTGGATACCGCTAATTTTCACACATTAAATGGACCTTGGGAGGATAACAAGCCAGTAATCACGTTTCTTCAAGCCTATGGCTTGTCGGCCTGGGCTTGTCGATCCATAATATGAAGAAGAAATATGTAGCGTGAGGAAAACATGTCTTCCTAAAACAAAGTTTGAAGACAATATTGTGAATGAGGAGTATTCCGCCATGCTCTAAAACGATGTAACGTACGTCGATGCGTCAAAGACCATGCTAAGTCAAAAGTAACCAAGGCAGACAAGGCCCCAATAGAGCCAGTCGCCGCCGAATACAGCCGAACCTGAAGTTTAACGAAGGTTGTTTGATATGTATGGTATGGCTCCAGGAAATTGTGTTTTAGACCCTCTCCATCTACACGCACTTTATTCGGGGATGCTGCGATTTTTCGACAGTCGCTTTTGGAGTGCGTGCGCCTCAAATTCGGAGGTGATTGTAGAGGCCTAAAAAAACAGCAGAATGTGGATGTTGCAAGTATACTTCATTCACAGTTGTAATACCAGGTATGTAGGAAGGTTCCCAGCTTTCAAATAAAGCCATGACGGCGGCCATCGGGGACTTGGTTGTGGGAACTGTCAGGCGCGAAGTCTTGCCGCATTTCGCACCCAGATCGGCATTTCCGGGCTTCTTAGACGTGGGGATGAAGGAGGAAAAACTTTATTGAAGTGAAGAGGCGTTGACCGAGCTTATGGATGGGGCCCTCGTTCCAGGGTTCCACTGGCTTCAGCTGCCCTGTGGACCTGTCGTACGAGGGCCCGTTAGTCCTCCAGGCTATCGCTGGTCAGCAGCGCCTCCCACCGCTCAAAAGACGTGTTTTCCGTGTGTAGAGTGTTTGGCCCACATCCCAAGAAATGTGGTAGAGAGTAGGGCGGGCTTGTCACCAAGGAGAGGTGTCAGAGTATATATAATGTTGGGTTATGAGATGCAGTCTATGGATGTTTGGAAATGTGTTCGCCTGTATCTGCCGCCAAGAGACGGCATCTGGGATGTATAATTTCCTATGAGGTGAAGGAAAGAGTCTCCTTTTAAGACGCTGAAACTCGATGCGTTCGTTAAACCTAGAAGGTAGAGGGGTAAAGGCGGGCGCGGTTTGTGGTCCCGCTCGGTTGATGATGCCTCGAGCTAGAGCATGTGCCCTCTCAGTTCCCTCCAGTCCCTCGTGGCGTGGGGCCCAGGTAATTTGGTGGTGCTTGGTGAGGGGTGTAGTACCCATGAGCTGACTGGCATGCTTGGGAACTAGGCCTCTAAGGAAGTTCCGACATGCGTGTTGCGACTCTGTGATCACATTATCTATTTGGCCTTGGGACTCGTAAAGCCTAACGGCAATGGCCACGGCGGTGGTCTCCGCGACCGCTGCCGTTTCGGCTCTTGCAGAAGCAGTGAATAGAGTGGAGAAGCGGTGGTCCACTGCCACCACTGCCTACTTGTTATGGTCCGGGTATGCTGCGGCGTCCACATAAAACCACGTTCGGGAATTGGCTAGGCGCCGGTGTAAGGAGGATACTCTCGCTCGTCGTCTGCCAGTGTGAAAGTGTTTAAGCACATTTTTCGGTATCGGGGCCACACTGATGTATTTCTTGTGCTGTTTTTCAAGAGAGGTTTGAGCATCTAGTGCACGGATATACGCAACTGCGCCTACTCGGCGTAGGATAGCTTATCCAGCTTGGGTGATCTTAAGTCTTAGTGTTTGAGATGCACGGATGGCTTCTGTTAGTTCCGCAAAGGTGCTGAACTTTCCTAGTACGGTCAGATGCTCCATCGAGGTGTTTTTAGCAATGTTAAGGACCGTCTTGTATACCCCCCCCCCCCTTTATGATGGTGTCAACTTGCTGGCTGCTCCTCTCCCTTTGTTAGTGCGTGAAAGGGTAGTCCGGATGTGATTCGGCTAAGTACCAGTACTTGCATCAGCCGAAGAGTGTCTTCTCGCATTCCGTGGCGATGCTTAGTAATGCGGCTGATCATGCAAGCTATCTGGTTTGCGGTGGTTTTGAGAGTCTAGATAGTCTGGGTAGCGCAGAGGTTGCTCTGTATCCAAATACCAAGAATAAGGATCAGGTTAACTTCCCTGATGGCTTGACCCTCGATCGTGAGGTTGATGGGACCTGGACAGACGTATCTCGGGCCATGTACTCGTATGACCTCCGATTTCTCCGGGGCGCAGTGGAGGCCACTTTGCGAGACGAAGTCCTCGACGATCCGGGATGCTGATTGTAGGGTGGTTTGTTTTTGGCCCAGGGAACCCTTTGTGGCCCTTACAGTTATATCATGGGCGTATATGGTAAAGCCTACATTTGGAAGTGCTTGTAGTGCACGCAATAGCCTGAGCATAGCAATATTGAAAAGCAGAGGAGAAATAATAGCTCCCTGAGGGTGTGCCTTTGTGTTGCATGTCTTTGACGTCGGAGTGGGTTTTTCCGATGCCTATCGTGGCCGTGCGGCCCGTGAGGAACGCACGCACGTAAGCAAAAACCTTTTCTCCGCGGTTAAGATCATTTATGGCTTGAAGGATTGCCTCGTGGGATATGTTGTCGAATGCGCCCTTTAAATCCAAAGCCAAGATGAGATGTTCTTGACCTTTGGGGATGTTGGTAAGCACTTCTGCTCGCAGGAACAGGAAGGTGTCTTCGGCCAAATATATAGTGTTTTACCAGTTAGAGGTCGAATTTAGACCTAAAGACTTTTTAGGGAGAAACTTTACAGTGTATTGATCCCGAATAACCTACTTTTGCAAAATTGAAATTTTCGCATTTTTTGGTGATTTAAAGACCCGCTTCTCCCCTTACGTCGAAGTTCGCTAAATTTAAACTCAATATTCTCTTAGTAATTTGTCATCAACAGTGATGCAGAGAATCCACGAACATCGTTGAGTTCGGGTTTAGTTAGACACCCTTCCAATGTAAAAAGTCAAAATAACTGATCTCTGTGCGAAATTCACCTTTCTTCATCTTGTCCAGAAAAGCTAAAGAGCTCAATTCAAATGGCTTCGAGAAGCTAAACGACGGTAAACGCTGGCGGAAACAACTTCTGGCGTCATATGAATGCCGCCCCTTGCGCGCGACCTGCGTTATAAGTTTTTTGTGGAGCCATTGCTCCTTTTTTTACCGTATTTATCGAACAATACTGAATACAGCACTGGCCAATCAAGGTACCGATCTTTAACTGCAGACATTTCACTAGGATAATTCTCGAAGAATTAAAGCGGCTGTCAATTATGTGAAAGTTCTGACAAACGTAAAGAACTTCCTATCTCACAAAGAAGGAAGAATTAAGACGCAGCTGCGTCCTGAATTGCATGTAAACGAGCAGCCTAGCGCTGTGGCAATGTGTCGGATGTTATCCCCAGGCGCTTCAGAGAACACTTCCACATTCTCTAGCAGTATCTAACGAAGCTCAACTTCCCTTCCAGTCTCGAATGTCATGCTGGCGCAGTGAAAATTTTTAAGACGTGCAGTTAAATATGCAAGCTGTTCAATGATAAAGAAGTAGCCGCCATGAACTTTCCTATGCTGACAGCGTTAAAGGGGCCTTAATAAACGACTCTTAGGTGAACGGGAGCAACGCTAGAAACAGTCCGCGTTCATCTAGGTAGAGGAGGCTCAAGCTTTTAACGATCGCAATGCGGCTACGAGAATCTGCATCTAATTTACGACAGACATTCTGTAAAAGATTGCAATTTCAGCTATTGTGGTCGGTTACCACCGTGAGATGCATAAAACTTAAAACTGCGGCAGTTTTATGCAGTTATTATTGGTGGTCTTGACGTCAGAAACTGCCGGAGTTTCTCAAGTGTATTTTCGCACAAATATCTAGTCGGCAGAGAAGTGGATCGCAGAACTAATCTATGTAGGGCCCCTGGATATCATTCTGCCTTTTTTTTCGGGGGGGATGGGGGCTGTAGCCGACCCAGTCTCTTCCAGAGCGCACCCCTGCGGACTAGAATCGTGACCTCAAAAAGGACGGAAAGAGAAGTTCGAGAAAATGAAGAAAGCTATAGAGGCTTGTTTTTTGAACGATAAAACAACCCTTTGCTATAAATTATCTCCTGTGAGTTAGTTGCGACAAATGACACAGGCGGTATCTTGTGTCAGTGTGTGATGTCACATAAAAAATAAAAGTTTACAAAGGCGCCCTTTAACGCAGCTAATACCTATGCCTGCGCGAAATCTCACAACTGAACACAGACAGCGAAGATTTGCACCAGGTTTTTGAGCCATATTTACTCCGTGAAAGCAGCTGAGGCTGCATTCGCAGCGCTTTGGATGATGGCAGGGAATACACGCTCGGCCAATGTCAAATGTTTATAAAACAATAGCTTCGGTAAAAAGATTTAGTTATTTACATCGAGAAGGCTTTGTTTTACGTTCAACTGTGTCCTGTGTATCTTGCTCATACGCTGTTGGGCTGCGTGTTGGATTGCAGTCTGTGTGCAAAACGGCGATCAAATTCATTGCTTAAAATCAATAATGCGTTTCGGGTATTTTCACTGTTTTATACACTGCAGACGACGCTACCGGGATTCGTGGTCTGCGAGAAATAGCTCACGCGTGCCTTAAGTGAAGAGCTTCCATGGAAGGAATTGGGCTTAACAGCACCGTCGACTGATAGTATTGTACTCAGCGGCCCAGTAGAGCAAAAGACAAGTCACTATAGCTATATTGATGTGTTTCGTTAGAAAAAATATCAAAGTTTCCTCGAAGACAGATCTTGAAAATCCATCGAAGCCACCGGTTAGCGGTGTTAGGTTGCACGTAGCAGCTATGAAGGCTATAACTAGCAGTAGTCCTCTACTTTCTTTGAGATCTGGCTGGCGTCCGAATTATCGGTGTTGCAATTCAAATTGTGCTCAAGCAATACGAAAATTGTTGCACTTGGTTCACGTAGACGAAGATTTCGAAGGAGGCTCGTCGTGAACGCGATTTCCTGCGCTTTGGTGGATGCCAACGAGTAATTAGTCGCTTGTTATAACTCACAATTAAAAAAAACAGGCTTGGTCTACCCCGTTTGCATGAGGCATTCATAAAAGCGAGCAACATCATGCACAGAGTGCTTATTTTGGAGTTTCCTCTAGTGGAACGACAAGACACTGGTGCTAAAGAATAAATGCAGTCCCATATAATTACATCCCGGCGTTACTGCCAACTTACTGAATTTTTTTTCCATGACCCGTATACGACGCGCAGACCCACAATATACAAAACGTTTTCTTCTGTGTAAACCACCGAAATCTTTAAATACTGGAGGTGTTGTGTGAATCTGGGCACATGCCATCCTTAAGGACAAGGCGAATAGGGAAGCTGCTCTCGGAATGCGCTCTCTGGCTTGAGGGTTCACCGGATGACATGATCGCCTCGACTACTCTTTAAATATGTTGATATATCCAAGTTTATAGCGAAGATGATGGGATTCAAATCAACAACCTAAATGTTCCGCTTTATAGCTGGCGATATTGGTGGGAAAGCGTAGGTTAGAATTTAGTATTACATGACCTCGAACTAAATTAACCCATGCAGTGAGATAAAAGCAATCGTTTGTGGAATTCTCTTATCCGTGTTTATCTACTGGTATCTAGTATTTAGGTACTGTAGCCATCTCTGCCTGACAAGACAAAGTCAGGCGTGGCTGCCGTCGATATAAACGCCTTCTTTCGCTATGCAATTCAGTCGCGGTAATAAACGTAGAGCCTAAACAGGTGATTTTTGATTTGAAAAGGAAGTGTGATAACGCCCACGTGCTCTGTTATGGATGGATGGCGCTCTCGCGAAGCATTTCGTCGACTTCTTATCGAACGACTACACGATCTCGCGCCGGCTCGGGGCAAGGACATAGGTTGAAATGGCACGCGGATTCGTCGATATGAATGGAATAATTGGGGAATACGCGTGCCTATCGTGACGAAAAAGCGAAATCCGCTGTAGCCCTAGTCACTACACTGCCAGGACCACGCTGGGCCGATATCAAAGGGAGTGAGTGACTGAAAACTTTATTTGCGTTTAGGAGTAATCGAGGTCAAGACTAGCGGCTGGGTTCCTTAGTCGGGGACTCCATGGGCCACCACTGCAGCGCATGCCCGATCGACCAACCAGAATTCGCAGTTCAGGTCTGCGCTCGACAGCACGGTCGCCCACTGATCCGATGTGGTATTCCATACCTGTCGAACTGCTGTGATTTTCCGACCTTTGTGGTATAGCTTTGGTCTGTCTCGGCAGCAAGGACATGTCTCTCGGTATATGGTTTAGTGTATTTTATACAGAATAAAGAGTTTCGAGAAGGCAATTATCTGCAGCTCCCTCCAGCGGACCGACTCCTTCCTGGTTAGTTTTGCATAGGGGAACGGGATACGTTTCCTGATTCATCTGTTGTGCTCCATTACGTCGCCTAACGTTTGCGGATCAGTTCTCAGTTTGTTGACCGCCGCTCGGGTAATGTAGTCGCGATATTTCACGCATGCGGTTTGATTCCCGGTGAGTGCGGCGTGTCGTAGGGCCCATGTAATCGTATGCTGATATGAGCTGGAACCTCCTTGATTCAATACGGGAAAGCTTTCCCCCTGAGACGATTCGTCCTGAGACGTCCCGACAGGGAAGACTGTCTGCGAGTCTTAGATTACTGTCAGGGATATGTGCTGCATGCCGCCGTTGGCGACCGAAAAGAGGCTCCTATAGGCTTGTTTTAGCGGGACTTCTCAGGATGGGTCAGAGAGAGCAAAGCTTTTTTTTATCGGAGATTTCGTCCCAGCAAGCACCGGGCAAGCGAAATTCAGAGGTCAATAATTCTGCTCAAACTTTTCACCTGTAATTTCGCTTCTTGATGGCAGAAAAGGAGCAGTGCGTCTTGCAACACCTTTTCCGTGCTCAAGCTGCAAAAAAAAAATGTTCTGCTCGACGACACCCTCATTTTGTCATTTTAAAGTTTCTGTGATAAACAAATGCTAATGAATAATTATGTACGCACCGCATCCAAAAAACCCTGATGTTTCATGGGAGCCCCAGTAAATCTGTAAAGAGTGGTTACTGGACAGATTGAGTCGCTTATTGGTACTAGTAGCGTCAAATGAAATGCGAACAGCGGAGCGCGTCGCGGAGAATTTACATCGTCTGCCTCTTGTCATATAGGCGCGCTCATCCTGTTTGCGATAGTTTTGCTACTGTTTCCATCTACGTTTTCTTTCTCGCTTTGCCTCTGAACACGGTGCAAGAATACTGATGTGTTGACACTGCGCCCGTTGGAGCGTCCTGGTTATGTTCGGCCGCGGCGGAGGAGCGCGCCTTGCAGTTCGGCTGCAAGCCGACAGATGGCGCCGATGTCAGCGGGCCCAGTTCAAGTAAGGTTAGGAATTAACGTGGCGTAGGGAGGCTAGCTTTGGGAGCACGCGGCAATACACGAAATTAGGGGGTACAGGGTGATATGTGATGGGTGTCGTTCGAGAGCAGAGAATCTAGCAGTAAAATAGCATTTGAGGAGAGATTGAGAAAAAATGGGGGAAAAGCAGTGGGCTGGAAAAGTTTTCAGATACCTGTATATAAGGAATGTTGATACGAAATGGAGAAAGCGAACAAGAAATTTGACAAGCAAATATCTGGGCAGCAGTAGGGGGCAACTCAGCAATTATCGGTTAAGAAAAAGGTTAAAGAAACAGTGAGCTCTGTGGAAAACAGGGATGCAGACGAAATCAGCACTGGGAACATACAGGATTTTTAAGCAGGAAATTGCCAAAGAAAATATCTACGATAATTGTACGGGAAGCTCTTTGTTGTTTGAGGCCAGGACGGGAGTTTTGCGGGCTAAAACTTATAGAGTCAGGTACCACGAGACAGACACGTTCTGCGTTGCGTGCGGAGAGGAGGAGGAAACGGCTGAACACTTGACACTTTTCTGTAAAGGGCTTCACCCTACAGTGGAAAGCAGCGCTGATTTATCCAAGACATTGGGGTTTAACGACAGTGAATGGAAAGTAGATTTTAAGCGGGTGGAAGTAACCAAGCGAAGGTTTTTTGATTTTGGCTGAAATCAAGAGAAGAGTAGTATTTCATAAGTCATGGCTAGGTGGCTGGAGCCATCTCCCGATTTAAAGGGTTAAGCCGTATCCATCCATCCAGTTAATACAGGTAGTGAATAAAATGATAATGGATGGGAAAGTCCTCGATGAATGGCGATTAAGTAGAATGAACATCATATATAAGGGAAAGGCGGACAAAGCTGACGTAGGTAACTACCGTCCCATAACAGTGACATCTGTGGTGTACAGGGTGGTGGTGCAAATTAAAAAGGACAGATTGCAGGCTTGGGTGGAGAACGAGAGGGTGCTAGGGGAGCTACAAAATAGGTTCCGGAAACAAAGGAGGTTGGAGGACAATCTGTTTTCATTGACGCAGTGCGTTAGAGATTGCTAAAAAGGAACAGAGGTCCCTAAGGCTAGCTTTCCTGGATATTAGGGGAGCCTACGACAACGTTATTCAAGAGGATTTGTGGGACATACTGGGCACATTGGATGTAGAAGATGGAATAATTAATCTTTTAAGAGATATATAGTAAAGGTACCAGAGTGCTTATAAAATGAAAAAAAATGTATCAGAGCCTGTAGAGATACGGCGGGGGCTTAGGCAAGGATGTCCTCTGTCTCCTTTGTTGTTCATGTTGTACCTGCAAGGGTTGGAGACCAAGCTAGAGAGGAGTGGACTGGGCTTCAACCTTTTTTAAAGCAAGGAGTATTGATTAAACAGCCATTACCGGTACTAATATACGCCGATGATATAGCGGTAATGGCTGACAACAAGGAAGATTTGCAAAAGTTGATAGACATATGTGGCACAGAGGGAGATTAGGTTTCAAGTTTAGTAAGGAAAAATCTGCAGTCATAATATTTAATGATGAAGTTGGCGAGCAAAGAATACAGGAGTTCACGCTAAAGGTAGTGTATGAGTACAAGTATCTTGGGGTGTGGATAAATAACGGCGCTGAGTATCTGGCAGAGCATGAAAAATATGTAATGAATAAAGCTAGTAGGAATGCAGCTGTCATGAAAAATAGGGCACTATAGAATTACAATAGGTATGAAGTGGTAAGAGGGATCTGGAGAGGGGTGATGGTTCCTAGCCTGGCTTTCGGTAATGCGGTGGTGCGCATGAGACCAGATGTTCAAGCAAGGTTAGAAATTAAACAACGTGGCGTAGGGAGGCTAGCTTTAGGAGCACATAGCAATACACCAAATTAGGGGTACAGGGTGATATTGGATGGGCGTTGTTCGAGAGCAGAGAAGTTAGCAATAAGATAGCATTTGAGGAGCGACTGAGAAAAATGGGTGAATAGTAGTGGGCAAGGAAAGTTTTCAGATACCTGTATATAAGGAATGTTGATACGAAATGAAGAAAGCAAACTAGAAAATTGACAAGCAAATATCTGGACAGCAGTAGGGGGCAAATCAGGAATTATCGGTTAAGAAAAAGGTTAAAGAAACTGAGAGAGCTCCGTGGAAAACAGGGATGCTGACGAAATCAGCACTGCGAACATACAGGATTTTTAAGCAGGAAATTGCAAAAGAAAATATCTATGATAATTGTAAGGGAAGCTCTTTGTTGTTTGAGGCCAGGACAGGAGTTTCGCGGACTAAGACATATAGAGTCAGGTACCACGAGATAGACAGGTTGTGCGTTGCGTGCGGAGAGGAGGAGGAAACGGCTGAACACTTGATACTTTTCTGTAAAGGGATTCCCCCTACAGTGGAAAGCAGCGGGGCTGATTTATCCAAGGCATTGGGGTTTAAAGACAGTGAAGGGAAAGTAGATTTCAAGCGGGTAGAAATAACCAAGCGAAGGTTATCGGAATGGTGGCTAAAATCAAGAGAAGAGTAAAATTTCGTAAGTCATGGCTAGGTGGCTTGAGCCACCGCCCAATTTAAAGGGTTTAGCGGTATCCATCCATCCATCCATCCATCCATCCATCCATCCATCCATCCATCCATCCATCCATCCATCCATCCATCCGTCCGTCCGTCCGTCCGTCCGTCCGTCCGTCCGTCCGTCCGTCCGTCCGTCCGTCCGTCCATCCATCCATCCTTCCAACCATCCAGTTGAGCGGTTTTGGCGCCTTGAGATTCCGCTGCCCAATCTCGATTTTCGTCTTGGTGGCGTGAATTCAGTTCAGAACACTAACGAAATTCGTTGCTTGAAATTAAAGTCAGTAGTGTGGCAGTCTTAAAATTTTGTTTGCATGAAATTATCTTGTGTAAAGCAGTTAATGATATGGACTCGGTTGAGCAGCACTCGAAGCTCATTCACGTTTCGCTTCCTCGCTCAATTCATGTTTCATTCGATTTAATCTTAGATTTAAGCACAATAAATATAAGTGGGGGTCCGCGTGCCCTTTTCCGCTCACAAGGGCAGAAAATTATTGCCCCGGAAAGTTTTTGCTTCACGCTTATCGTTGCTTCTTCACTCTATATGAATACCGTTCTAACATTGTTTCGCTGAGTGGGCTAATTTTCAAGATGCAGCGCAATAGTATAGCGCAGCTATTTACGACTCAAGTTTTCGGCAAAACCTTTCTCACGCCGGAAATGTATCAGACAGAATGAAAAGGCGCGTCGGATCATGGACCATAACCCAAGACGAAAGCTTTAGAAAACGGCATTTTTATTTCGATGCAAATTATCATAGAACGGGCATAATTTTCAATAAGCTCCTTTCCACTGGAGGCTAAATGGCGAGACGGTGTATTTGTTGAAGCACCATCAAGTGCCAGACATCGCATCAGAGTGGCAGAGTCAGAGAGCAAGATGATGTCGCTTAACCGCTGGCTCCAAGGCTGTTTCCGGATCTGAAGGCACCACAGCAGCCAAGGAAGCTTGGAGAGGCTGCATCGCACCGTTGTCGTCGACTTTCGGCCGACGTCGCTGCTTGCGCAGGAGGTTTCCTCTTCCGAGGTGGCTTTGTATGTCTCTCTGGCCGCGTGAGATACTTGGGACCGTTCGGAAATATGGTAAGAACTGCATCTCTGGAAAGCCCGGGCTTCTTTTCCCCGTCAAGTAGCACTCTTCCATCGAGCTCCGCGTAATATGCCCGGGAAATCGCGTCCTCTGCAAAATGCTTGGCGCAGACATGGTTGGCGGGCATTAACGTCCGGTCTGCCCTAAGAATCGCACACGCCACTTCTCCAAACGAACATTGTCGGACGGAGCTTTGAATAATGGCACGCGCTCCGCACAAGTCCGGTAGCCCGAATTGCAGCTCGGCACGAAGCACTTTCTTCCCATTTTGCAGCACTTACCTGCTTTGGGCTACTCTGCCGACGATAGCCAAACACAAGGGCTTGGTGCAAAATAAACGACTTGTTAAAAATATCACAGCAGTGCAGCCGCACACTCCGAAATGTGCCAAAAACACGTGCCCAGTGCCGCGCCACGCCGGACCGAGCCGCCCAGCGTGGGCCCGCCTTTCGCAGCGCCCTCTAAGTCAGCGACCGGTTTCCGAGGCAACCCCCCCTGCACCACTCCGAACATGTGCCCGCGAGTGGGCGGCACTCTCGCGCGCGGCGGGGGGAGGGTGTCAACACCTCAGTATGTTATTCTTACACCGCGCCTCTGAGGCGCTCCGTGCATTCTATCCACCCATCGCAACTTGCGCAGCGCGGCACCGCTGGCGGCTACGGCTGCGGCCCTCTTGGGAGACCAGACCACCAGCTCCCTGGTCTTCAACGCTTTGATTTTGCTTCCATCGTCGGCTATTATCAGCGTCTGGTAGCTCTGGGAACAAATAACGTGGGCAGGTTCCGTGAATTAGGAAAAGAGCAATGCGCTCTTTCCGCGTCGCAATACTCAATGTGATGCATTTAATGTAATCGTACCTCAAATATGGCAGGCTGACATGCACATATGGCAGGAAAGACACACCTGGTGTTGGCCCTTCAAGTTCGCTGACGTCGGTCTCATTGAGTACAAAACATTAATTCATTAGTGAAAATCACGCAGCGCCAGTTATATATGTCGTGTCCAAACACAAGCCTTGATTTTCTATTTCCTTTTGGTGCAAGTGGCTTCTGCGACGGCAAACGGCTCCGCGGAACATCCCCGTGCAGACGACGGCTAATGGTTGACGTCCTTGAATACTATTTAAAAGTGTCCTTTACCACACGACCACAATGTTGGGTGTGCCCGCTGCAGCGGCCACAATAAGTAAATGTTTAATCATTGCCGGTAAACTTTCCAGTTAAATGTTGTTGAAAGTCAGCGCTCGTTGTGTGTGCGTCTCTTCACGTGTGTCGCCTACGTTCTGCCCTGTTAACTTCAGAACATTCTAGTGAGTCATGCAGCACTATGTCCGGGCGCAAAGCAGCGTTTAAATGCATTTTTGATCGCTGTAATCGACCCAAGCAATCAACGCTGCATCAAAATTGTACTGCTCACAACCGTGTTACACTGCGCAACTATTGCATCGTATTCACCTATTTACAACGTGCATTAAAGAGGATTCTGAGCTCGCCCTTTTATCGCGGGAACTCAATCTACACGCTCCGAGCATTCTTGGAAAATTTGAACTATTGTCTACTGCGACCGATTCCTTACTAAATCGAATTAACGTCTCGGATCCCGCCATTTTTTTAACTCGCATAAGAAAGCAGGAGAAGTTGACCAACGTGAGGAGTCCTTTTCAGCCACTCCCGTTCGTTTTTGTTTTGTTTTTCGATTTTCACGAATAAACAGTTTCGGTCGCAGACAGCATAGCCGTTAATTAGGCCCACGGAAATAAAAATACGCTTGGACTCTTTTCTTTATGTATCGCTCCTCCGATGGCAGAGCGGGCAAGCCGCACCGCGAATTGCTGAGAATCACTCCAAGCGTTGGTTGACTCCTCCTACTATCGTAGTTTAAAAAAAAAAAACGCTGGAGCTGGGACGTTTATTAGATTTAATGGAAAATCAGCCGCACAGGACAATATTTCGAAGTTTATAAGAATGCTTGGAGCGGGTAGATCAAGTTCTGGCGGTAAAAATACGAGCTCAAAATACTCTTTATCGAACCTTCTAGGGACTCCCGTCAGTCTGATCTTTTTAACATTAGCATGCGAGGTGTCCTCAGTTTAGTAACTTCAAATAATCGGTAAGCTTTCCTGCACTAAAAGAAATTAATACTAAGATGAGTAGGCACCTACGTACTGAATAGCACGAGCCAACGCGCATTTGAGAGAAGAATATATTATGGCAGCATTACACAGCCGTTTGTTCATACACTCTCAGCCAAAACTAGTCCCGTGCGAGCAATAGCAGCCGTTAGTCTCCGTAAGCAGCCTGAAAGAAGCAACTGCGACCGCGTGCGTGCCGTGTGCAGACTTCACGCACCAAATGCTGGGAGCTTGGCCTTAAAAAGACTAACTGAAGGAAGAACGACAGAATTAGCTCCCTCTGCTTCGCCGTTGCTCCCCAAACATGGTGGCGCCCCTCAAAACAGTACCCCTCGATTCAGACTGATTTTGTCGTTGTTACTGCCTTTTCAGGGCATTCACTGTAGCCAAACGGTGCACAGGTTTTTCGCTTCGTCTCGTTTGGTCTATAGCAAACCGTATGAGTGATAAATTTGCTTTATCTTTCAATTAAGGTGACGATTCTGCCGCTGATAGGCTTAAAAGTTGCGTTGGTTTGTTGACAAAAATGTTTGCCGTCCTAACAACCAGATGGCGCCACTAGTCTGCGCTTATCGTTTCTTCTCTGCAAACTAAAAGAGGGATTGTAAGATATGGCTTAAAGTCCCGCAAAGTGCCTGCGTTTAGAGTATGGAAGCTTGCACCCGCAAATGGTACGTCGATAGCGTCACGTTACACACTTTTCTAACCATATGTGTGTACGCCAAGGGCGGCGAGGGGATTCCTGGGAAGTGTGAGCGAGGCAGCATTTCGGCGGCGGCGGATTTCGCTCGCACTCGCCGCCGAATGCTCAAGTAAAAGAGCCATAAGGCCAGTGACAGCGCCGCCGCTGTCCGTGCCGAAGAGGATGGAGTGTTTTGCATGAGAAAAAGGCTCCTTAGAATCGAAGCGACTGGTAGCTGGGAAAGTGAAAAAAGAAGTACTACGAGCTTCAATACTTACCGAATCTGAGTTCTAAGGCTTAGCATTGCTCCGTAGCATTTCTCTCTATATACTGGCTGCCGCTGCTCTGTAAGCGACTTCGGGACACAGTCAACGCCCGGTCGGACTTTTTAGACCGGAGAACGTTTGAGTGTATATCTGGAGAATAAATTGAATTTAGTTGAATTCTGGGAGCGTCTGCTACCTTCCCTCCGACAAGGTGCCGCCACCGTCGGCGCACAGGATTAAACGAGAGAAGGAGCGCCGGCATAAGAAGACGGAGGCTTTGGTTTTGTTTTTTTGTAGAACGAAAATGGCGCAATATCTGTCTGGCATCGCGGCGGACACCGCAACCGTGCCATAAGGGGAGGGTTAAAGCAGGGACTGGAAGACGGGCCGTAGTGGAGGGCTCCGTAATAGTTTCGACTACCTCGGAATCTTTGATGTGCACTGACACTGCACTGATATCGCGCAGCCGATGGGCGAGAGTAGGAAGGAGGTGTTACTTTCAGTATAGTGTCTAGAACATTCCAGTGGATTCTAGGCACTGTACTTTTAGTCATCGTTGGGAAACAGCCGTGGCGCGCCAGAGAGCGACGCCGACCCATACGATCGCCGCCTCAGCGGTAGCAGCACCTCTGATCGCGCCCCATAGATGGCGCTCTCGTCTCTGAGATTAAAGCGGCGGCGGAATTGGCGCCGCATCCCCGGAGCAAGTTAACTAACTGTCCTTATCTAAAAGGTTGCTGTGGCTCAACTCATCAGAGCTAGGTTGCACGGAGTGGAATCTAGCCACTGCGGCTTCGCGCCGCGCTCTCTTATAGGGTTTGCAAGAAGCATCCCAGCGCCTTCAATGCTCTGTCCAAGAGGTCTTCTCGGCGAACAGTTCTAGCTCCATTCCTGTTCCCTGTTTAGGCTGTTATTACTGCACGAGCCTGTCAACCGGCTCTATGTTGAGCCACTTCCTCTAGACCTTGCGGATGGAGAAATTAAGACGATAGGGGAGCGAGGAGAAAGAGAGAAGGACAGAGACAGAGGAAGGAGACGCGCCTCGCAACAGCCACCGTCGAGTCGGCCAAGAGGCAAGGGTGACGACGGCATGCACAACAGACGCACCTGGTTACAAAATGATTCCAGCCGCAAGCGGCACGGGCCCTTTAGTTCCCAGCCCCGTAGGGTCAGGAGCTGCAGCTTTCCCCCGCTGTCTGTCTCGCATCATCTAAGCGGCGAGCGCTGCCTTTTTATCTAGCGAGTCACTGGGTTAACCACGTGACACAACTGGTGAGAGTGAACCGTTGGAGGGGCAGTCGGAGCAGCGGCGGACGTGATCGCGAAGCGCACAGCTGTGGCGGCGGAGCGCATCCCGTTCGAGGTCGAGAAGTAGGGGCTTCGCTCCAAAAACTGATTTTTATGATAATCAAAGAGGGCGCCGACATAACCACGTCGCCGATCAAAGTTCCACCGAGGCATTCGCGCTCCTCACATTGAAACACGTTGGATAAAAAATGCAGCCACGGCAGCGACACCTCACAAAAGCTATAGGATGCTCCATGAGCCGGCGCAGCCTGAATGACATAACGCGGACGCCTGTCTGACCTGGGCACTCGTCGCCATATCACGGATATTTGGACCCCGAGACGTCGGCGCTGTGCCGACTGAAAACTGCGTAATCTGAAAGCTATTGTCAATTTAACAGGTGGTGGTCTCACCGATCTTCCACACTACCCAGCACGATATCACAATAACTAAAGTGAGGTTGACGACTCTTGGCAAGCATGATGGTAGGATAGGCAGCAAGTTATTACAATATGCAATTCAATACGACAGTTTTAGTGTTAACACTGACCTCACCACATGTCCTGACCAAGCAAGGCAGACAGTTAACAGAACAAGCAAGAGCTAGAGTAATTTTGGCAGATCATCTCGGCTGAGAATCCGTCAGGAAGAAAATGTGTAACATCTGTATCTGGCCAGTAGGTACCTATAAGAAAGAAGGTGGAGGCTAACGAAGAAGGTTTAAATTAATAGAGAAAGCAAAATGGCTGGTATAACGCTAAGGCCCACAATCAGAGGAGAGCGTGTGTCAAGAAGAAGAAATGATCTTAGTGGAAATGCACTGCTGAGACGAGGTAGCCGATGGTCGCTGACGGTAGCGAAGTGAATTCCAAGACAAATGAAGTACAGCAGGCCTCTACGAGATTCAAATGACCTGATGAGATTCCGAAGTTTGTATTCACATGTATGCCGCAGCTCTCACCACATAGATAAATTGTTCATACGAGTCTCGTATGTCCTAGTACAAGTTTGTATAGTGGTGGTGGTTTATAAAGAGAACCAATATAGATAAAGTAATTTTTTTCCAGGCATCGTTTTCTAATGTACGTAATAAATTCATTCTATTATTTCAAGTTGCGCAATGAAAGAAGTGCCAACGCACATGATACTTTAGAGTACTCATTGGGTCGGAGTTCTATAGGAAGGCTCTCATCATAATCATCAGCCTGGTCACCCCACTACAGTATAAATGCCTATACCACTCCAATTATTCCTCTACTGTGCAAGCTGCTCCAACTTATCCTCGCAAACATCTTGATCTCATCCACCAACCTAATTTTCTGCTGCTCCTGCTACGCTTTACCTTCCTTAGTATTATGAACGTTACCCCTAACGACCATCTGTTACCTTGCTTTGGAATTACATGCCCTGCCCAAGCCCATTTCTTCTTCTTGATTTCGACTAGGAGGTCATTAAACCAGGCTTGTTATCTCACCCACTCTGCCGCTTCAGGTCTCTTAACGATACACCTATCATTTTCTTTTCCGTAGCTAGCTCCGTATACCTCAATTTAAATTGAACCCTTTTCATTAGCGTCCACTTTTCTGCCACACTGGTGAGTCCCGGCAAGATACAGCTGTTATATGCATTGTTCTTGAAGGATATTGGTAAACTGGCGATGATGATCTGAGAGAGCCTGCCAATTGCGCTCCATCCATTCTTATTCTTCTAGTTATTTCACTCCCGTGATCCGAACATGCTGCCACCACGTGCCCTAAGTAGATGTATTCAGCTAGGACTTCCAATGCTAGAATTTGTAAACTGCTATTCCCTTGCAAAACTCTTTTGCAATTACCTTGGTTTTCTGTACATTTACTCTTATACTAACCGTTCTGCTCTTATTGTCTAAATCTTTGATCATGTTTTGAAATGCACCCCCTAAGTTACTTAGGCAACGCCATGAGCGAATCGCAGATTGCTAAGGCATTCTCCCTTAACTCTTATCCCCAACTGCTCCCAATCCAGGGCTCAGAGTGCCTTTTGTCGGCATACGGTGAATAGCTTTGGCGAAGACGTGTCCGCCGCTTGGCACCCTGCCTTTGTGGAACTTTGTTCGTGGCTTTATGGATGATTGAGGCGGCTGTGCAGCCGTTACGTATAGCTTCCAGTATATTTACACGAGGTTCATCTGCACCTTGATTCCGCGGTGCCTGTATGACTGCTGCGGTTTCGATTCAGTCAAATGCTTTCTTGCAATCTATTGAGGCTATATATAGGGGTTGATTACATTCTGCGCTGAAGGCTGTAGTTTCCGCTAGATCTTGCGCAACGTAGCTTAGACAGCTTGTAGGGCCCAAGAAAAAAGCTGCTACAAAAATTAAACTCTGGGTTCAAGCCAATATTTAGTCAATACAGCGAAATATGTTTTCCAGCAACGTAACTATGCTCACAAATAAGCATATGGTTTCATTCCATGGTGTCGATTGCATGAAGGTTTTATAATCGGCCCTATGTTAGGTGACTTATGTTCCCCATGCCTGCACAAGATCTCTTTTTCGTATTCGTGGCCCCTTTTTAGCGAACCATGAGAGGGCTTGCGAGAGATTAGAAATATGAAGTCACGCACACAACGTAATCAGCATTAGGCCCCTGCTTGCGCTTGGCACGACCAATAAGTGCACGCATGTAATAAGCTGTCTTGCCATGAAATTATAAGCAAATACTAAGCTGGAACAGAGGGAAACCACCATTCTGCAAAAAAGCTGCGCCATTTTAAATCGTGCCATTCTTACACGCTGGTATCATTAAATGTAATCTATCAACAGTTCTAAGTAACGGCA
The DNA here is from genome assembly GCF_052857255.1 of Amblyomma americanum. Taxonomy (NCBI): domain Eukaryota; kingdom Metazoa; phylum Arthropoda; class Arachnida; order Ixodida; family Ixodidae; genus Amblyomma; species Amblyomma americanum. Next base: position 98,656,467 of record NC_135498.1, read on the forward strand.
GCGAAGATTGGTACAGGAGAAGGAACATTTAAATTACCATGACAAGGAGGCCTCATTCCGATAATCTCAAGGACTAGCAGACATTCGAGATTTTTCAAAGCCATCAGTCAATTTCGGCATGAGATAAAGCATGTCATTTCAATGCGGCAGACACCTAGCTTTATTAGCCCCTTTCGGCTTGTTGTATATTAACAGCCAAAAACGCCAATCATAACTTAATCACACAGCAACACAGAAAGAAGTTTGCACCTCTCTAAAGCCAGCTGGATGTAACGTGGCCCTTTTGTTTTATTCATACCTTTGATAATGACTTTTGGGAATTTCATCAGACGTAACGAACATATATGTATCGCTTCAGCCAAAAGTAACCACGCAAGGAAGTTTTCTTTTCAGCGTTGGAGGGGTGCCCGTATGGTATCCATATTGAGTAAAGATCTTCAAAGTTTAAGGGAAAGATTCTCCTTACATTGCACAGATTTAGAGATTAAATGATGCAAAAAGTGCTTCACTGTGGAGATAAGTTACGTACGCCGTTGTGTCAGAAATTTTAGAAATGACGGTACCATGGCCTTTCCCTTTCGTTTGATGTTGCCTACTTTATTTTTTTTTTCCTAAATGAGCCAAGTGTGCCTAAACACGAAGCCAAAAAATCTCGAGCTTTCATTCGCACAAACCGCAGCGCTATCCAAAGCGGTGTATTATATGGTTTAAATATTTGTTAGTGCAACTATAGAGCATGATACAACGAAAAATTCTGGAAATAATTCGTCAAGTATCAGCATTTCACTTTGGATTTGGCTTTTTCCGATGTGACACTCTGTACTTGTCCGAAATTGCTCTCAAAAAATACTTTTAGACAGTCGCTGTTAAGCTGTATTTATTAACATATAAAACAAAACACTATGCCATGATTACAGCAGGAAACCAATTCGAAAATTATATGTGAGCAATAACGGGCACTGCTGTGCTCCAACACAAGCATGTAAATGCAACAGCAGGCTTCTTCGCAATCACCGACCACATAGCCTTCTTTTGCACTGCTCATACCTCGAGAGCGGAAAGGGAAATCATTAGTATGTATGGCGCCTAAAATATACTCTACTTCACATTAGGTTACTAAATACATGAGTGGTAGCAAAATGGCTTACGCATACAGGACTCAAAACGAGAGGACTAGTTTTGTCGTTGTGTGCTAGCATCAGCTATTTCGCTGAAAATAATGAATTGAAATAGCAGCTTATAAGAAGCTCACTAAACGGTTTAAGGTTCAGTGTAGAAGGGGCGCATATTTTATTCATCGGCAATGGAGCTAATAATACCCTCTTGACGGCCGTCTTGTAGTTTCAGATCTTCCACCAGTCTCATCATACCCTTCGCAGTCGATGAAAAGGTGGCGCGGGGGGGGGGGGGGGGGGGGGATAAATAAAATAAAGCTTGAAAAGATCGTGCGCATGAGGCTCAAGCTGCCAAAGAAGGCTGTAACGAGAAGATTGAGCCCATTTTGAGCCCTACATTACCAGGATCGGGCTCAGTTTACATCTAACATTGGATTCGCGCGAAAGGGCTCTAGGCGATATTTGGCACCTTTCGTTCACAGAGATTTTCGAGAACTAAGACTTATGATGAGATTTCCATTACAACAAAATTTGACTTCCTTTCCATTTTAAGGTATGGCTCATTTAACAAGAAAGCTCCTCACTCGTAGCACGATTTGGCATCAAATTATGTTCCTTATGTCTCCTCACTGTCATTACGTGTTCTCGTTTTCAGTCTCACCTAGATACAAGTGCACAGTCGGGGACAAAAGTCTCTGGGCCACACATTCCGTAAACAAAGCGCACAACTCTGTTATTAAACCGCCAACTGGAGTCAACACTTGTGCAGCTGAAAGAACAAACTTTTCACTTTCACCTCCACAACTGCGGTCTCCAGCTGCCAGCTAATACCGGCTAATACTGGAGGTAACGGCTTCTTTGGAGAAACAAGTTTGTCCAGAGACTTTTGTCCCCGACTGTACCTATACCCCCCTTCCACGAAATATAAACAAACAGGAATGACGCTCTGGAGTTCGTTTTAAAAATTTGTCTGGATTTTTACGGCTGCTACCCCAGTACAGTTCCTATGCGATGCATTCAACGCAAACTACAGACAGGCAAAGGGAACGCTAGATGATAGAAATCAACAGTTTTTCTTTTCATGTGTTTGAAGTAAAATCGTACCGTGCACCTAATATTACCTGTGATCACACTTAATAATGTTACGATGCCTGCATGTTTCAGTTGCAGGTGCTGTTGAACCTGAGGCACGAGGTGAACATCCCGAAAGAACCCAGCGAGGAAACTGCATGTTGTGGGTGCAGGATGAAGAGGAAACACGTCCAAATGAGGAGTGCTTTAAGAAGTACCAAAACCTTTGTCCAGATCCATACGCTCGCCAGAGTTTCAGCAACACGAAATGTAAGAAGCGAACCACTGAAAATTCTGGTCAGAAGGAAACCGAAACTGTACAGTAATAATGTGAGGATTCAGCGCATTCACCAACTGATCCTGTGTTGCTCATTTCTCCCGAAAAAAAAGCAAAACTTTGTTAGGACTTTCTTTCTCTTAAAATGAGTTTCTTGGAAATAAAATATCCTGTGCAAAATTATTACTGCCTCCTGTCCATGATAACGCTGGGGAGAACAGAGGAGCAGTCTAAGACGTTACTGAAAAGAATTATTTTTTGGTCGCTATTGCAACCATACAGAACTGAACAAGTTGGCGGCGGCGATATCAGCAAATTTCTCGGCGATAATCGAAGAAAACAATTACCGCCTTTAGAGATCATTCTAAAGTTAAAACTGGCTAAGCACTTTTGAGGAAAAGCGCCAAAAGCTGCTACAACAATCTCAAACAATTTTGAAGCTCTTGCGTGTGGCTGCAGTCAGTTGAAATAAACGTTGTCAAATCTCGCTTCACAAATAAAATACTATAAACGCATGCTGGTGGCTTTGAGCATGAACGAACTTACATTAAAAAGTTTTATGGCATTACACCCCTCTTACAGAAGCACCGACTTAATCTTTTACAACAAAGCTCGGGAAAAAATTGGCTATTCTAAACAAAGGCCAGACCCACTGAACAGTCGGTGCGAGCCTTTGGCTAGGCAGCAGCTGCTGCTGATGTTTCGCACTGGAGCTTCGCACGTTCTCGCTCGAGCGTGGCCCTCCTCGCACGAACCTCTTCTGAGACGGCAGTGTCGGAACTTTAAAGTTCGCCCTCTACGCCTGGCAGGTGTTCTTCGCAAGCCGTTTCTCTTTCTGGCTACTCCCCCGATCGGCTTCTGCCTTGGCGGTTAGCACGACTGTGTCTTGTCGCAGAAGCCTCACCAGCGCCAGAGTGACGAGCATGCTTTTCATTAATTTTGTATTTTCTCCAAAGCCGGAAAAGCTCTATTGGTCCGGCCGCTCCCTTTTTTAATTTTAAAATTTTTCTTTTTCTTTTCAGAGGGCTAAGAAGTTGGTATTAAAAGCGCAGGTGGGGCGCCAATCGCACGCTATGGTTATCGGTTTGTTCTTGTGTTTTTCCGGCCACTCGAAGAAAGTGAGCTTTCTGTCATCAAGAACGTCATTTAGGAGAGGCAGCCGCTCAGGTGGAGGGAAATTACAGCGCCGATACTGTGGCTTAGGAGCGAGCCGCGGCCGGCATCGCACGCATGGAAGTTTTCACATCTAACCAAGTAGTTGTTGTTGTTGCTAGCCTATCAAAAGATGGCACATACCCACACTGGGGGATCGGCCAAGAATCGGATGGCTATTCACCTGAACGCAGTTAACAAAAAGGAAAAGCACGTGGGAGCGCGACACCGGTGAATTTTTCGTCATGAATAGAAAAGGGATGAGTGTTTTGATTTTAAAATTTTAAGAATAATAATAAAGAGAGGGAATAAATAATATTGATTTAGTCAAAATAAAAATAATTGATAGAAAAGAAAAGTTTGGAACACTTATCAAGGCAGTCGGTGAGATTCTATCAGGAAATTTAGAATAGCGGTACAAACAGATCTGTGGCTGAACCCAAATGTGGTGGCGCCAAATGATAGCAAGAGCGGGCTGCTCAAACTAAGGCCAAGATGCTGCAAGGGCTCCTCCAGCAACCGTTTTCTCAGAGAGTTGAATCGGCGACAATACAGCCAAAAATGTTCAATAGATTCAGGCTCACGGCAAAATGCACAAAGGGGAGAGAGCGCCAAACCCGACCTGTGTAAATAGAAATTTAGAGGGGGGATGCGGCAGCGCAGCATCGTCAGTGATACTTCAAGCTGCTGAGAGCAACAAATTTTCCTGTTCCAATAATATTTAAGGTGCTCATAATCCGCCGATGTGAAAAGTGTTGTGTCTTGCGTACTTAAAAACGCACGTCGCCGAAATCTAGATGCTGTAATATAGGCTGTAGCCCCGATGACTGGCAACACGGGGCCGCTGAGGGAAGCCTTTGCGAGATTGTCAGCAATCTCATTTACTGTCACACTGCTGTGACCGGGAACCCATACTAAATGAACAAGGCTCAAATGCGGAGGAAGTAGGGATAAGAAAGTTGTTTAAATGGGACCGTCAACATGTGCAGCGAGGGACGAACACAAAGATAAAGAATCAGTAATTACTGAAACTGCTGTAATAGAGGGGTCTAGCTTGCGTAAAGCAAGTACAACTGCTAGAAACTCTGCTTGAAAAATAGGGGTGAAATCTGGAAGGCGCTGTGAAAAGGACCAGTCTATATGCGAGCAAAATATTCAGACACCTGCTTTTTAATTGCATTGCGATGCGTCAGTGGCTATTGCTATATCTGTAGGTAGGGTCCTGAGATGATTTTCTAGAAAACCATTTAGAATACTCAGTGGCAAAAGTTTTGCATTTTTTGGGAATATGTCGTCGAAAACAATGTGGATAGCGGGTCCATTGCGAAGCGCAGGAAGGATATCATAAATGTTTACATATAAAGGCTGAAGTAATCTTTGCACAAACACTACCTGAGGGGAATTTAAACGAGACCAGGGGACACCAAAAAAGGAGGTCGGCTGACAACAGAAAATGCTTTGGGGACGGTGGAAATGGAATTTATAGATCCTGATGTAAGTTTGCACAGTTAAAAATTGAAGTCATGATAAGAAAGGCGGAATGCGGGCTTCAAGGTACAGCACATTGATAGCCACAAATTATGGAAGGCCGAGGCACATGCGAAGTGCTTCCCTCTCTAAAAGGACGAAAGGACGAAGTTTATATGTAGCCGAGCCTGAAAACAACACTGCTCCAAATTCTAAAATTTTTCTGACATACACAGCGTAGATCATTAATAGCGCATCTCTGCTCATGCCATGTAGCTCGAGATTCAGTTCTTTCTTCTTCTCTCTCTCCGACAGTGTTCCATAATTTTCTGCCCTTTAATGATTTCTTTCTCCCTAAGTCGTCGTTTTATTTTTTCTTCTTTTAGCACGATAGCGTTGACAGCCCCGTTACCCAGAAAATTCGGGCGTCGGCATTGTCGGCGTTGGCGCTCTCTGCGCTGGCGAAATAACGATAATAGTTTTGGCAGGTGGTCCCCAGAAAACAACCTATGAGGCAGGTGGGCTACCTATGCCAGTGGACCTTGCGGAGTCATCCCAACCTGCCCAGCGGACAGTGAGAAAATTGGCAACCTTGGTAGGTGGCAGTTAAATAATGATTGTTCGATCGTGAAGAGCAACCTGGGTCGCACAAGGAGGCCCACCACTGGGAGCACCTGCCATCGCAGGGCAGTGGCGCATCCCTCAACCTCTGCACAACTGCGCAAGCAGGGTTATAAGGACTCCCAGGGACCTATGAATGTAGAGAACCAAAGCAATAATCATCATGAGCCTAACTACGCCAACTGCCGGGGGAAGGCCTCTCATGTCTTTCCAATAAACCCTGTCCTTTGCCATCTGCGCCCACTGTATGCCCACAAAGTTCTTAATATAATCCGCCCACCTAACCTTGGTAATGAACATGATAATTTAGAGTTCTCATTGGGGCAAGAGTTCTACACAAAGGCTGCCACCGTCATCATCAGCCTGGTTACCCCACTACAGTATAAAGGCCTATAACACTCCAATTATCCCTGTCCTGTGCCAGCTCCTCCAACTTATCCCCGCAAATATCTTGATCTCATCCACCAACCTAAATTTCTGCTGCTGCTGCTGCTGCTGCTAAGATTAACCTTCATTGGAATCTACTTCGTTACCCTTCATGACCAGCGGTTATCTTGCCTTCGATTACATGCCCTGGCCAAGCCGATTTTTCTCTCGGCTGGTTTCCCGCTGACGTGTCCTAGAGACTTTTGTTCTTTATGCTACCACCAGCGACAATCTTAAGTCTTTCAATAGACAGCAAGGGTAAAAGCTTGGATGCGGTTAGGAGATTGCAGGCAACAACTGAGCATGTGGCCAGTATGATTACTACACTCTAAAAAAAGTGCTCTAAAAAAGGGGTAACAAAGGGGTAACTTCGATTTTTACCCCTTCTCGGCAGGCATGGAATAACTTTGCACCCTTGAAATACCTGCTGCGAGACGTTTAGTCTGTTTCGTGAAAGTTGCACCTTTTTTTATTCCTTTTTGTCAGTGTTGAGAACTGTGTTTCGTTTTTTATGCCAAATATGGCGGAAAAAATTCTTCCTGGGATTTCTCCTAGAGGGCACTTTGGGTTTAGTGACTGAAATGCTGGAGGCGAAAGCAATACTGAGGCATTGTTTGCACTAGCGCAGTATCTCCATGCTAGCGGGTTGTTTTTACTGAAAAGCGCAGTTTTATTTTTTCTTAAGAAGTAAACTTTGAAGCACGGCAGTTCTAGTTGATCAAAAAGACATCTTTTATCTATGTTAAAGTTAGAGCAAGATTTCTTATGAAAAGAAAAAGCTTTGTATAGAAGCTTTGCTGTTTTTTATCCTCCGTGAGTTGCTGATCATAACTTACCACTCTAGGTGTAATTTTCCCTTTAGCAACAAAACTGAAAACAATAATAATGACGAATCTTTTTTTTATGGTGCAATGCTCAAAGAGGCAGCCAGAAGAAATACATGTATGTGATGTTGAGATTGATTCCTGCACCTTCGTTTTTTAAACTTGCATGGATCAAGGTTTTTGTAATTCTTCATTTCTCAAATACGAGGTAGCACATTGTTTTACTTATAGCTTTAAGAAAGTGCCGTGACCAACGTTGTTTGTAAATCACGTCGGATGAGGGCAATTGCATGAACGCGTCCTTGAAGCAAGTTGTTCTTTAGCGGTGAGCACCCTCAGCGATGTAAAGCTGGACCCTCGTGGTAGTATGCGGGACGCGTTTTTACTCCGACGTAAGCGCGCGGCACGGCGACGTCACGCTGGCCACAGCGAGACCCTCTACACTCCAACGGCGTTTGACCGCCGACGCGTTCGGCGGGTTCGGCGCACCTCGACCACACCAGCGGCAACTTAGTAGTAGTAGTAGTAGTAGTAGTAGTGGTTTATTTAAAATAACATAAAAGGAAGGTAAAAGATTTTTGCTAGCCCCGGCATCTGCCATCACGTGCGGCGGCACCTGAGCTGGGGCAGCGGAAAGAAAGGATAGCAGGCAGGTGGGAGAAATGAAATAAAAGAGGTGAGGGGACAGAAGAAAGACATGGGGGGAGGTAAATAGTACACTACATAAAATAAATATACACTGCATAAAAACATTAAAAGTGAACACTATAAATGCAAAATAAATATACTATATACATTATTTACACAAAGAGTCAAAAAAGTCAGTTGTCTTCGCGGCGCGCGTGTGCTGATGACGGGAAACTCGGCAGTCAATGGTCACACGCGCGCCGCACTTTGCACACAACAGCTGGTGTGGGGCGCCCAGCTGTTAGAGCGCCCGAGGTAGCACACACGAAGCGTTCAGTCACAGCACTGTACTACCTGGCGCAGAACAGGCGGGACGTCAAGCCCGCCTGTTCGAGAAATACACACAGGCTCACCAAGGTTCGCTCGCGGGTGCGCGCACTGCCTTGCGGCCACAGGAGCGTCTCGAGCGAGTCCGGGAAGATGCCCAGCGCTCTGTAGGCCACGAGCATATCGCGACGAGCGTCAGCGAACGCGGTGCAGCGTAGGAGTAGGTGCTCCATTGTCTCCACTGCACCGCATCCATCACACACATCACTCGTCGCGATTCTGTGTCGCACCCGTCGTACCCCGGGCCACACGCAACCAACGCGCGCGCGGAGGATCATTGCGCGTTGCTGCCGCGAAAGGACACGGCAGCCGTTGAGGCTGGGTATGCGCTCACCTCCGGCGATGCGCGGGTCCGGGTGCTGCTGTCGGAGATGTTCCTGGATCACCGCACGCACATCCTCCAGCGAGAGGGGGTGGTCACTGGCTGGCAGCTGGTGTGCGGCGGTCGCGAGACTGTCGGCCTCTTCGTTGCCCGCAATGCCGCAGTGGCCTGGCACCCACTGGGCCCGCACAACGCATCCTTGTTGCGCGAGCCGCGCGATGCCGGAGCGGATGGCTCGCACGAGTGGTGTGCCACGGCCGTTGCACTGCAGGCGGGTGAGGGCGGAGCGGGAGTCACCAGCAGAGCACTCCTGGGTGGCGGGGCGGAGATTGTGAGCAACAGGTCCACCCCGAGCTGCAGTCCGAGCAGTTCTGCGGTGGTGGACGAGCCCAGGAATGCTGCGTGCGTCTGGCTGCGCAGCCGCAGGGCGGGGATGGTGGCCGCCGCTGCAAGGGAGCAGCTCTCTCTGACCACTGAGCCGTCTGTATACACGAGGAGGTAGTCCCGGAGTTCCTCGTGTATGACGGCTCTGGTCAGCTGCTGCACAGCGCAGAGGGGTGTGCTCCGCTTTCCCGCGATGCCGACGATGTCTCGCTGTATCTCCGAGGCAGCTGGCCAGGGCGGGCAGGGTCCGTAGGTGGGGGGGGCGGCATCAGTTAGGCGCTCGTACTCCTGCAGCGCCGCGCCCATTCTTGAGTGGGGATGCGAGCGCAGACGCTGCAGAAGCGAGGCGCCGTCCGGTGCGCGGTGCAGGCGATCGATGTGATGCAGTGCCCTGCGCGTTGCTTGGAGCTGGAGCGGCCAAGCTCCTGCCTCGGCCAGCGTTGCGGCGCTCTGAGAGTTCTTGGGCAGGCCGAGGCACACGCACGGGGACTTGCGATGTTGCGTCTTCAACTTTCGCCAGCACGGTTTGCTTACCGTGACGAGTGGCAGCGCGTAGAGTGCCGCCCCCAGCGCTGCGGCGTTGTAGAGTCGCAGCGCGGCGTGCTGGCTGATGCCCTGGCCTCGAGCGGTGAGCCTGTGCACGGCGGCGGTGGTCCTCTTCAGCTGCAAACAGGCCTTGGTCGCCGCGGGGCGGAAGGAGAGGCGCCAGTCGATGTCCAAGCCCAGGTACCGCACCGACTTTCGCCAAGGAATCGGAGTCCCGTCTAGTGACAGTGTCGCCGGGCGGGCGCGCGAGCGCGAAACGCAAGCCATGGCGACCAATTTGCTCGCGCTCAGCGACAGACCCAGGCCGCGCAAGCGGGCGTCAATTGCCGTCAGCGCCTCCTGAAGGCACCCACGCACGCGGAGCGCCTCGCCCGGTGGCCCACGGCACCACAGGGCAATGTCGTCCGCATATATGGACATGTACACATGGTGTCGGCCGCCCGCGGGGAGGCAGGCCGGCACCACCGACATGGCCACATTGAAAAGAAAAGGCGACAAAACAGAGCCCTGCGGCACGCCCTGTTCCACCGGACGAGGCTCGGAGAGCTTGCCCCCTACTCGTACGCGCATGGTGCGCCCGGTCAGGAAACCGCGAACATATTGCAACAGGCACCCGCTCACGCCTGCCCCCTCCAGTATCGCGAGAATTGGTGCACGGAGGACGTTGTCAAAGGCGCTGGAGACGTCCAGTAGCAGCAGCAGCGCTACGTGCCGCGCCGCTCTAGCGTGCTCCAGCGCCGTGACAACATCCGAAATCGAATCGGCCGTGCACCGCACCGCGCGAAAACCAGTCTGCCGCTCGTCAAACAAATCAGCCTCCGCGACTCGCTCGTTCAAACGCTGCAACGCCATGTGCTCCATGAGCTTACCCGCTGCCGATGTTAGTGCCACTGGTCGGTATCCGCTCAGCTCCGTCGGTGGGCGACCGGGCTTCAGGATAGGGCTGACGACCGCAGTGCGCCACTCCTCTGGTAGTTCCCCGCGTTCCCACACCAGGTTGACCTGCTGCAGGAGGACCTGTCGTTGTTCCGCATCCAGGTTCCGAAGCATCTGGTAGGTCACCCCGTCCGGTCCGGGCGCCGATCGGCGGCGGCAGCGCTGCAGCGCGTTATTCAGTTCCGCCGCGGTGAAAGGCGCGTCACAGGGACCTTCCGGGGTGGCGGGGGTGGGCGTGGCACCGCTTCTGGGGCTCACCGATGCAACCATGCTGGCTGCGCCCGCGGGGCTTTGCGGCGCGAACCGATCGGCAAACCGCTCAGCGAGTTCTTCAAAGCTGATCCCGCTCGCTATTGCCAGGGCAGCGAGCGGCTGAGGGTTTGCCTGCGGTTCGGAGATGCGCCGCAGGGTGTCGAAAAGCCTCCGCGAGCTAGCGTCCTGCTCCATCCTGTTGCAGAGTGAAGCCCACTGCTGCCGGTATAGTTTGTTGGAGTGGCGGCGCGCCTTCGCGTCCAGGCGGTTGTAGACAGTCCAATCGGCGGCCCTGTCGGTCCGTCGCGCCCTGCGCTCTGCCTGGTCTCTCTGAGCGCGCAGCTCCAGCAGGCGGTTGTCTGGTGCGGGCTGGCCTGCCCGCACTTCTGCTGTTCTGGTGGCTGCGAGGGCGCTCCGGACCAAGCTGATGAAGAAGGGCGCGCCTGAGGCAGCCGCCTCGTCTACAGCCTGTCTGAACGCGCTCCAGTTGACAATGGAGTAGGTTCGTTTGGCGCGAGCCTCCACTGCAGTGGGCTCAATCAGGATGGAGTAGTGGTCTGAGCCCCAGAGAGATGGTGATCGGTGCCATGTCGCCTCGATGCCTCTGGATGCGAATGCAACGTCGATGCAGGAGCCGGGTGTTCCGCGTCGTCGAAAGGTGGGCTCGCCGGTGTTCAGGGGCGAGCCGGCCTGGCCAGACCGGTTCCGCCTCTCGTCGAGGCGGCATTTTCCCGTTTTCCAAAAATGATGGGAACCGTCTGGAGTTCAGGTTTGCACAGATTAAGGTGAATACCCCTCTCCATTTCTGAAAAGTTACAATGGAGGGCGACTGACTCATCTCTCTTCACACTACCCCGGTTCTGGGTAGAGTACGAAGTGAAAACCAGTCTGTGAACGAGGGTGTCTGTCGGAAAGCAACTTCTTTTAAGTCAGTTTTTCTAGAATTTTGAAAGTTGAAACCGAAAATTCTTCTTCACGTGAATACAGCCTTTTAATTTCCTGTTCTGCCAACAGAGGGAATGTGAGTCAATCGCCTTCCATTTTATCCTTTTTATAAAAGGAGAGAGAGTGACGGCCCTTAATCTCAATGAACCTGAAGCCCCACAGGTTACCACCAACTTTCGAGATCGAGTGTAATGGGTGGCTCACATGCAAGCGATTCGGCGAATAGAGCGAACAGCGGCGCGGCGCTGCGAAGCGTTTCGCGAGCTTTCTGTTCACATTCGTCGCCACTGCGCGTTTCCCACCGCTGCAGTGGCTAGAATTCCAGCCACAGCACACCTACAGTGAACTAGAAGTTTAACTGTTGTACAACCGCTGCGAAAACCAATGTTGCTGGCAAAAGATATGCGCTTGCAACCGGTTTTGGTGCCCTGTAAACACAAAAAATCGTAATATATCAGCACAATTTTATTGTTTATTTTCATTGTTTATTTGAATAAATATAAATCTTTCGTTTTAAGCATTCAACACCACTTTATATAATTTCTTTTTTTAAACAGCACAAACACTGGCCTATGCGCATGCTTTCTTGCACGATGCCTTTACTGGTCACGTGGCAACGCCGAGCCGTCAATGGTTGAGATGCGGTGCTGCCGCGTCGCCGCCGCGAAAATTTCCAACTTGCCAGAACCTCGCCGCTCCAGCCGCTGGGGCTTCCTCCGCCGCTTGAGAGAGGTTGTATGCGCCGCGGCGGCGGAGTTCGCGAGCGGTTCGCTTGCATGTGAAAAGGGCAGTCGCCGAAGGCTACTCTGTTGCACCGTTGTACCTGTTTCGACCTGCTCCTCGCGTTCGTAGCCATGCTTTGCCCACAAAAGAAGAGAGAGCGAGTATTTATTGTGGATAAGCTAGAGACTAGCGCTGGTACAGGAACGGAACTTGTCGCCCTATAGAGTCAGTGGAAATTTTGGATTCACTGGAATATTTGGCTACTCATTGTGTCCTTTCAACAACTCCCCTCTCATACCGATAAAAAAGCATCTTCGCTCTTCCTTTTCGAACAAGAATGCGGAAATGTGAACTAGGGTTTTCGTATGAAAATTATGTGCTATATTGCGGAGGGTGTTACTATAAATTCTGCAAGTTGTCAACTGACCATTTGCGGATACCAGTAAATCATCTTTTTCGGAAAGCTTGTTTTCCAACTAAAAGGTCTCGAACCCAAACGACAAACTCACATTCTTCTTCGGAAGTAAAACTCCGGATGGTCGCGCGCTGTCTGCGGCAGAGGCTAGGCAGGGAGAGGAAAATGCCTTCGTCGCCGTTGCGTGGTGTGTGGGTTGTTCATTGTTCGGGCTACAGGCGCAGAGGGGTGAATGGAGGAAGTTAGAGCGCCGGAAGTTAAAGCGCAGGCGCGATGAATTTTAGCGCCAGGTACCTAAAGCAGTCCAGCCAGCAATATGGCGGTACGTGGAAACGTGTATAGCAAGAAGGAAAAGAGAAAGAAGGGCTTTAGGAGGAGAGAAAAATCATGAATGAGAAGTGCACCCTTCCTTGCCTCTGAAAAACACCGCTCCTATTGCTGACATTCTGACTTGGAATCCCCTTGAGAATGCAGCCCTTTTGAAATGTGTTGCTTTTATGGAAGCTCCTTTCCCGATCTTTTCACACCGCACTCCTCTCCGGGGGGCAACAGACGAGTTGGTACCTGTTTATAGTGGCTTTGTCCTGTGTCTCGCTGCATGTTTCATTAGCTTCCAGTTCCTACATCCCTATTATTCTTCACAATACAGTTTTAACCGGCGTCCTAGCGGCCGCTACCTCTGGGGCTAGATTACGGCGGTGAAAGGCAATCCGTTTTCCGTAATCCGCTTATCGTCAACCTTTTTCCGCGTACGCAGCGGAAGGTAGCCTGTGCGACCAAAAATGACACCCTTGACGTCACGGTTTCTTAGAAAAACAAAATGAGGCACTTTTTTCTCGTGTAATTGACTGCTTTCCGTCTTGTTAACACCCGTAGTCTTTTAATGATTATTTCTACAAATATTGAGGCATATTTTCTTGCTTTTCATAATCTCGTCCGAGCTGATTTCAGTGGAAACCACTTTACAAGGAACTACATCACGAGAGCGTCCCCCACACATTGAGTCGCTTTTCAAGAGTATCAAAACGTAGTTCTACAAAGCTGGCCCTCGTTGCAGAAACTGCTTTCTTTTTATAAAAGTGGTGAACACGAATTAATAGTAGATCGACGCGACGCAATTTTTTTCGTTCCTGTCCATCGCGTTTGCGAGATGCCTTCAGAGCGATGGATTCGGATAAGGGCAGGAGATAGAGTTCAATCGTGACATTAAGTAGCCTCCGATTTGCTGAGGACATAACTCAGGGTCTAGGGAAGAATGGGCCATGGTGTAACGCCAGTATAAGCACTGAGCACAGAAGGTTCGGAGCAAAACTAGATGAGAATAAAAGTTATTATCAACTGGCCGGAAATCGCAAAGTAGTTGCACGAGCGCAGGTCCGGACCACAAGCATGAAATCGCTAGGAGAATATGAATGAGGGAGATGGAGAGCACTGACAGGCACTCTAAGGTTATGTCCAGACCTGAAACTAATCTTGCCGCACATCGATCAAAACCTTCAACGTTAACAAAAAGGCTTCAAATTGAAATGTGGAAAACAAAGATGTTCATTTGAGTGTTTTAAATAACGCGGCAATCTGGGCACCTTTACCAGACATACAGTATTCCGCTATGCATACTTTCAGGTTCTGCACAATGGCATGCAGCTGGTTAGAACAGCCACGCATTTTTTTTTAGCACAGCTGCGCCAAACCTTCACTCTGAGAACGCTTTGTGGTTCGTCACGCGTAACATTGGTGCACTCTTCTGAAGCAAGGCAGCCGGAATCGAGACGGGCTCCCTAGGCACCGTTATATCACGTTCATACACGCACGGACCGTTTCCAGTAATGGCAGTGTTATTACGTGCGAGCCCGTGGGTGCGTTTTTTAACTGCATAAAATTTCGGGCTGATGTCTTTGTATTTAAAACAGCGTTTAAACACCAGTTCTCGAATCCCCACATGCATTTTCCCAGCTGAAGCACAAGCCATGAAATAACATGGAATCAATTTTAACGCAGCAGCACCTCTCCCAACTTCGGCACACGCAGCCAGCTTCCAGGCGCCCTCTGCAATATGCTGGGCGATAACTAATTTCACGTAAAAATAAATCGGAAACCTTTTTCAGCAACGATGAGACAGACCGTCAGGTAGTACTATTTTAAATGATATATTTCAGGGTACTAACAAATAATGAGCACTTTTCTACACGTATTTTTATTACGCAGCTATATAGTATAATGTCCGAAAATGGCAATATTTCGACCATTTCCCTGGCGCTGCTATCTTTATTGGCCCTAGCACGCTGTGAACATCGTAGGTTAATGGTGCCAAGCTGAAGCTGTTAATAGCGCAGACTGGTAGTTTTCTCGTGGTGGAGCATTAAAAGCCAGTTCCGACCGTGGCTTTGTGGCGCCAGTAAATTCCGGAAGTATACCTTGGACATCGTTTCGTCGAATCACATATATATAATAAAATTCGGATATCGAACCGAACTTCATTTACTGAAACGATAGCAACTACACCAAATAAATCTATTTGCTACTTGTGTCACGAAACACAGAACGGTGGCAGATAGCCTAAGCCATGCTAGATTATTCAAGCTTATGGCAGGCTAATATGCGAAATAAACTGAAAAACTAACTTAAGTTAGACTCGAGCTAGCTAGCTTCCACGCAGTTTCACTCGCCCACGTGATCAGTGCATAAAAGCGTTGCGTTATTTGCTTTAGAACCTCGGGCCCCCTATGCCTCTGCAATTGAACTGCAGTTGTTGTAATTGCGTTTAACCTGTGTTTCTCATTTTCTGGTCCATGTTCCTTTTGTGGATGTTCAGTCGGGGACAAAAGTCTGGAGACCACATGTTCCTCAAACGAAGCCAATAGCTCTCCTATTAGCCGGCGGCTGGAGATCACACTTGTGGAGGTGAATGTCAAAATTTTGTTCTTTCATCTCCACAAAAAATAAGTGCAGTCTCCAGCCGCTGGCTAATAATAGAACTATAGAACTATAGGCTTCGTTTCAGGAACACGTGGTCTCCAGACTTTTGTCCCCGGCTGTATGTTCTGTACATATGTGTTTCGAGGGCGGGGGGGGGGGGGGGAGTATGCATGCGTTTTGCAATAAGAATAAAATTGTCGCTTAAAATTTGTTTCACTAATTCCTCATATGACATCGAGCCGGCGCTTTCCTAGAAGTAGTACCGAGCCACCAGTGTCGCTCAAATATTCAAAAACAACATAAGCAGCGCAGCGTTGCACAGAGGCAAAGTTTGAAGCAAAGAAAGTTAGGAGTCGGAGGGAGAGTGATTAATTAATAGAGGAAGTAAGCCCATCGCAGCGGCGAAGCGCTAGGTCCGAAATGCCCCGCTTTCAGCACCGAGATGAAGAGAATTATGGAGAATGCGATTTTCAGAAGAAAACGGAAATACAAAATGAGCGCCAGAAGCTCTAGGAACCAGTAATGGGAGCCCTCCTGTTCGTGATTATTTTGTTGTGCTCATTAAAAAAATTATTTTGGGCTATTTTCGTGATACATGTCATTTTCACATTTGGCTACATTTCGGCTACTTTTTCTCTCTTTTTGGCGTTTAGTGCTAGGAACCATTTGACAGCTCTGCTTGAGGCGCATCCACATGCTTAGCCGCGTGCGCCCCGGGCTGAAAATTCTCTCGAGACTATGCCACCGCCTGTGTCGCAAAACAAACGCGGACTCCCTGTTCTTGTCCTGTGGGTGTTGCCCAACGGAAGTGCAACCTTTTCTTTGGGAGCAACCTTGGTTCCAGTATTTGGGTTTTAAGGGGGCTTGCAAGCAAGTGTATTTTTTTACTTTTTCAGGCACACACACAGCACACGCACACTGACCCTTAACACCACCCCACCCCACCCCCCACCCCCCCCCCCCCCCCCCAAAAAAAACAAGACCGGTGCGGCTTGAGTCTCTTCGAAACACGTAAGCATGGTTTAGCCAGCCACGTGGTTTGAGTAAAGCTGCGTTTGCCTGAAAAATACAATTCAGCCGAAACATGTGAAGAAAACAAGTCGTGACTCGTTTATACGACCCCCGTTGATATGGACGACTCGAATTAGGGACAATGTAAAAAGCTAGCAGTGGCGGCAAAAAAATTTCGACATCTGACGCGAAGGCAGCCAAGGGCCTGTGCTCAGTTGCTGGCGGAATTTACTAAATCACACGCACAAAATAAGTAGGCATATTTGGCGCCGTTCCTTTCTACCCCTGTGAAAAGACTGCGGGGAGGGAGCACTGATGTGCCGACATGGCCTTGAAAACAACCCGGCATGCCGGCTCGAACCGCGTTTCCTTTTCTCTTTTCTTTCGCCACGTGCGCGCGGACAGCTGCGGGCACTGCTAGAAAAAAAAGGAAGAAAATAAAATTTTTCTCGTCACGTGACCGAAGAAGCTGGATTTTGGCGGCATTGGAAGCCGAAGCCGAAGCCGAAGCCGAAGGCAATCTTTGCCGGCGGCATGGCCTGCATGGCCGCGGTATCCGCGGTACGTTAGGATGTTAGGCACAATTCGTCGTTTGCACGGACGTTTGTCTGCTGCCTGTAGCTGCTTCAAGTCCTATCGTGTCTTTTTCCACTGTTCCTTCTGTGGCGAACGAGTTCAGTTCAGGACGCTTGCTACGAAGACGGATTTGGGTTGCAACGACTTGGCGTGTGCGACTTCGTGAGGCCACCAGCGAGGGCGGATCGAGCGCGCGAGAAGAGTGGAGAGTTGCTTCCATCTTGACTGCGTCGATACATGTAAGTCATCAAGCAGTGCATGCACACGCGTAGGAAGTTGGGCTTGTTGACGTGAGTTCGTCTTGAAATCAGCGCTTAATACCCCTGTCACACGGGCACTTTCGATCCTCATTGAGTCCATGCTCATCGAACTCAATGCAAATCGACGGTTGTCACACGGCCACTTTCAAGCGCAATCGAGCTCGATCCTGCTTGACTCGATGCCGATTCCTCAAGAGTGCTTGAGGTTCCAAGCACAATCGAGAACACTCTCGCTCTCATGAACCTATAAAAATAAACACTAGTTAACAAAACCAAACCACAATTGTTATTGTTGTAATTGATTAAAATGTAATACAGAACATTTTACAGGTACTGTGCCTGCTTATATGCAAACATTTGAAAATAATCTTTACACCACGCTCCAAGCTTCGCCGTCAGTGTAAACAAAGATGGCGTCCTCCTGCTCGTCGGCGCGGAAACTGTGGAGCGAGCGCGGGACAGCCGCTCTCATCGGCTGCTGGCAAGACCGCCTAAATAATTTGCGGCGCCAGAAGAGAAACGCCGCAGTCTATGCAGAAATCGCGGAGGCGTTGCGGGCACTTGGGTTGCATCGCACAGCAGCAGAGGTGCGCCACAAAAACCTGGCGCAGATACGCAATGTACCGATTTGGCTACGGATTTGGCTGCCGCTGCCCCCGACTGCACAGTGTTGCCGGACATCGCCATGTTATGGCTGTCGGCGGAACATTTGGCGCCACCTAACACACATGACGGAAACTGCTCAATGAGCATTGAAAATGCCCTTGTAGCACCGGATGTTTCGAGCGTGCTCGAAAATCTCGATGCAGATCGAGCTCAATGAGGATCGAAAGTGCCCGTGTGACAGGGGTATAAGATGGACAACACGAGCGCCTCCGTCTTTCTCGTCCCGTTCAGCAAGGCGGAAATTTGGGCTTGTTGGTAAGTATTCATCATTTTAGCTTACAGCGCAACAAGAACGGGACACGAGGCTAAAGACAAACACAAACAAACGCTGACTATCAACAGTTTTTTTTTATTGAACGAAATGCGTATAAAGCCGCCGCGGTGGCTGAGTGGTTATGGCGCTCGGCCGCTGGCCCGAAAGACGCGGGCTCGATCCCGGCCGCGGCGGTCGAATTTCGGTGGAGGCAAAATTCTAGAGGCCCGTGTACTGTGCGATGTCAGTGCACGTTAAAGAACCCCAGGTGGTCGAAATTCCCAGAGGCCTTCACTACGGCGTCTCTCATAGCCTGAGTCGCTTTGGGACGTTAAACCTCCATAAACCATGAAATGCGTATATATACAGACAATTAAAGACTTATCCAGACAAAAAAAGTTATCTGGAAGGCGCGTGGGAGGTCAGATAACTCAATTTCCTCTCGGATAATGTATATATGTACGCCTTTGTTCTTCAATAAAAAACCAGTGAATAGTCAGCGCTTGTTTGTGATTGTCTTTCGTCTCGTGCCCCGTTCTTGTTGTGCTGCGAGCAAAATGATGAATATTTCTCGTCCCGTCTTTCCCGCAGTTATCAAGACGAAGCTGGGTGATTCCACGCAAGATCAAACTGCCCAAGTTTTCTTTATTCAGTAGGCCAACAGTGAATTTCGTTTTGTGAAAGTGCGAATATTTCAGAAGAAAAAAATTATAAACGACGCCGTGGCAGAGGCAGCGTTTTCAAGCACAGCTCAATTTCGCAATAATGTTATGACGTAAAAATCTAGATGTGAAAGCCATGGTGGATATATTTCTCGTGCTAAATTTACAGGTGAGAAGGAATATGTCAGGCTTATTTCTGCATTTTTGAGGAAGTTCTTTGCTGGAAAATATTTCGAAAACGAGACGTCTCAAAACGAGACTATTTTGGGGAATTTTTTTCGGCACACATGTTAAGCACGTTTTCTTCAAATTTGTACAATAGATAAACATTGAGGTTCTAAAAGGGTATACCGGCTTTCATTGTTATATAATATAGGGAAGTGCAAGAAATATTGCCCTAAATTTGGCATTTCTGAACATAGTAGTGTTTTTCAAAAATGTTTACAACAAAAAACTGCATCCCCAATTTTTCTTAAAACTCTGGAAACAAGTCTCGAGAAGGAGGTGAAAAAAAAATGCATGAAGGAACATGTTGCATTTTGTTTCCAACAATGTTATCCTAGCTCAAACTTGTAATTTTTTTAGCGTCAGCAGGAGCGCCTAAATAAGGGGACGGAAGCTGCAAACATGCCCTCCGCTGCTCTAAATTTTCTCCAGATCCCAACACTGAGACCTTTTTCATCAAGAGGCAGCATACCTAATACTTTTTGAGGACAGACACTGATCTGTGATGTAAGAAAGATTCGGTAGTGCCCTTATGGCCGGGTGCAGGTAACAACTTGGAACGCAGCCCATAGGAATGCATTTAAAGAAAAGTTTTGTATGTAATTCTATTGCTGCACAGTGCACCTATGAAGCTGTGTGTTTCCCCAGGCCCTCGCTTTGTCGTTTGACTGCAGGCATATTGTGGC
The DNA here is from genome assembly GCF_052857255.1 of Amblyomma americanum. NCBI lineage: Eukaryota > Metazoa > Arthropoda > Arachnida > Ixodida > Ixodidae > Amblyomma > Amblyomma americanum. The sequence continues at coordinate 98,676,212 of NC_135498.1, forward strand.
TAATTTTCTTTTCTAATTCGAGTTTGATTTAAAAATGCATTTTGGTTTCTTTTTTAGCCGCTCTTAATTTATTTGGATTGGCTATGCTGGTATATTCTAGATTGGAGATAGCTATGCTGCAGTAGACATTCCTTCAACTTATGTACAGTTTTCTTTGAGCTTTTGCTTATTACAGAGCCTCCAAAATGCCTATGGTAAAAGCTATGGTACAGAATGTGGATTTGTAAAGCACCTCTGGCAAGCACATATTGGGATGTTTTTTTTAAAAAACGTTGACTTTGAAATGATGCTGTTTAGTTCCGCGTTCATTTATACTACGTAGTTGGCTTTTTTAATGAAAGACAACCTTATAGGGGCACTGTGCAGTCAGAAAATTACACTGAGAACTTTTGTTTACCTGCACTCAGCAATAGCGGTGCTACTGAATTCTGTTTATGTTACAGATCGTTGTCAATCCACAAAAAATATTAAGTACGCTCTCTCTTGATGGAAAAGGTCTGTCTTGGGATATGTGAAATTTAGAGCAGCGAAGAGCGTTTGCAGCTTCCGTCCCCTCATTTAGGCGCTCTGGGTGATGCTGAAAAAACTACAATTTTGAGCTTGGATAACATTGTTGGAAACAAAAAATGCAACACGTTCTTTCATACACTTTTTTTCCTTTAGAGGCTTGTTTCATGAGTTTTAAGAAAAATTAGAGATGGGGTGTTTTTCCTTTGATTTTTGAAACACTACTGTATTCAAAAATGCCAGATTTACGGCAATACTTCTTGCACTTCCCAATTTTAACAATGAAAGCTGGTGTACTTTTTTAGCACATCAATGGTTATTAATTGTGGAAATTTGAAATATACGTGTTATATATTTGTGGAGAAAAAAATGAAAATAACGCCGTTTCAGACTTGTGTCGTATTCGAAATTTTTTCCTGCAAGCGACAACTTCCTCAAAATAGCGGAAATAAGCCCACATATTCCTTCTCACCTGCACGTTTAGCACAAATATTATAAACATCATGATTTCATATCTAGATACTTACGTCATGGCAAATTAGCGAAATTGAGCTCTGCGTGAAAATGCTGCATCTGCCTTGATATCGTTTATAACTTTTTCTCTCAAATATTAGCATTTTCACAACGCAAAATTCACATTTGCTCTACTGAATAATGTGCGCATAATAAGTAAAATAATTGAGAAAATAAAAACGAAATATTTAGGCAGTTTGATCTCTTCGAATCACCCAGCTGTCAGAAGCGATAAGAAGTGCGTCTATAAAGTTATAAATATATGACCCTTACAGCGTAGTGATTAAGCATCGACCCTACTCGCTGCCATAACCTGGAAGCGAGAAAGCGTGAGCACTGCCTCTCATGTTTATTTGGCATCATGTACACTTGCAATCAGCCATGTTTTTTTGTGAAATTAAAAGTTTGTTCTTTGTTTTGTACGGTTAGTTTTACTAGCGGAAACATTTTTCTTTTATTTGAACCTTATGGTTTATGCTTCATGGGGCTTGATGTTCCAAAGGGACTCGGGCTATGAGGGACATCGTAGTGGAAGGCTCTGGAAATTTCGACCACCTCGGGTTCTTAACGTGCACAGACATCACACAGTACACGCACACACCACTCAGCACTGAGTGCATATATATTTTTAGAAGTCTGTAAAACTAAATTCTGAACACTCTGCATATTAAAACTTATGCCTGATGATGCACAGTCTGTCTTTCCAAATGTGGGGCATTAGGTAAATTTAGCACCTTTTGCTGCTAAAGCAGGGCTAGCATCACTCCTCCCCCCGCGGCAATTATTTGTTCTGTGTGATGCCTCAGCATGTAGTAAAAACATTCATTAGAGTAAAAGCATCTAAGCAATCATCGAGGGTAAATCCATCCAACTGCTTTCGCTTAATTGTCGAATCAGATGTCTGATTGTACCATAATTTTTCACATGCAGTTCAATTTAAATGCCGTGCTCTACACGTGGTACGCCCAAGAAATCAGGGAAATAAAGAAAGGGCTGAATTCTGGTTTAATAAAGGTGCACTACGCAGTTTTTAACACTGGCAAAATTTAAGCTATGCATCTTCACGACTTTGGGTGCTAGCGTGGCTTATGCTTTTCGTAAAAAAATACAAGCCTGCTGTGGCATTAAATGCTGCAACCCCAGCTGCAACTTGCTCGCAATGTTCTTGGCATCCAGGCTCTATCTGCTACTCTCTTTTAATGTGGCCCAGGATATGAAGTACACTGTTAGAACGCATTTCCAACAGGCGAAAGCATTCATTAAAGACTATTGCCTATCTGTGCTCTGTGATGCCTAGTGGACTCAGCTGCCGCGCTGTAGTATGAAAGAGAGCAGCAGCGCTTCTAGTGGCTTTCCAGAGCATAACGCGCTGCTGGAAAGGTTTATGTGCCCTCCTGGTCGAGCCACTGTAATATATTCTAGTTCACTATAATATCATTCTAACTGTTACAATGCTGCCTGTGAAATAAAATGCTGTGGCTTCCTAGACACTAATTCTGTGCAGTAAATTTATATGAGCAGGCCTGTTTGCATTAAATTGTTACATATTTATGGTGATAAAAAGATGGTATGCATTTTTCAGAGGATGACCTACATCATCGTGTTCATATTTAATGCAGGTCGCCAGCAGCTGGTTTTGCTGCTTGCCCTACAAGCAGTGCCACTGCCACCACTGGTCCAGGCCCTGCCCTTTTTTGCGCTTTGAAAAGCTGGGAAAGCTGGGATTTCTTCAGTGAGTGCATCATTTGGAACTTTCTTACAGATTTCTGAAATTGTTAGGTGTCATTAACACATTCAACAGTTTGCTTTTGAAATGAGCAATGTTCAGATGTTTGTATGTGAAGACTTGTGCTTGCACATTTATTGTAGAAGATGCCTCTGTGAAATGCTCATTGGACTACACAACCCAGCACTCCTGCTTCTCTTTGGTCAGAGTGACTGAAAAACTATTGTTTCTGTTGTCGCTTTGTCAGCAGAATAAGCATTAGAGCATGGTCTTGCATTACCAGCATGTAACTGCTGATGAAAAGTTCGCAGTAGCAGTACCAGTTACTTATTCCCTGTAATTTTTGCGGTACTGTTATGTACACCCATAATGCTGTGGTCTGATGGAGGATATGAACTCATAGCAGTGTGAACTGATTTCTGCACATAGAGACTAAAAACTGTTTGTGTTCTGCATCCACGGTTTATGAATATTAGATTCTGCAGCTTTTTATGCCTTTGTGATTGTGAAAATGTTCACTTAAGCATTATAGGGACACTTACAATAGACTGAAGTTTACCTGTATCAAGTCTATGTAATTCTAAACATAATGAGACCACTCTCACCAAAAGTGAAGCTTTTGTAAACTAGCGATGACCAAAGAACAAAATACAAGTGTTACCATGGCCAGCCGGGTTAGCAACTGCGCGTGTCTACAGTTAATTTTTGGCAGGGCTAGCAGAGGCTTTGCTACACTGTTATTCACTTGAGAAAGGTGGCATCCAGTCTTTGGGTGTGTATGTCAGGAGCTTGAATCGACTATTTGGATCACGAGTTTGAATCAAGCATTAGGAAATATCAAAATTCAATTACCTCAGTCTTAAATTGGTTCTGGCTGCCACACAAACATTAATGTGCCAAGAAAGAGCCAGAGAGTGTACCAAGAACACTAATTATATTCTAATTAGCATGACTTGGTAGAAGTGAGATTTATGAGTCCGTCATTGCACTCCAAATGCCCCACATATTGCACTCTACCATCTCCAGTTTGTTGATGAAAATTCATTCAAGCTGGTCCCAGCGTGCGTTATCTAAGCTAAAATAATTTTATCAAAAAAAGTTTGAGAGGTGATGTCAGTTCCAACATTTCTGAAAGGCGTGAAACCAGGCACTGCTCAATAATGATGAAAAATGCAAATTTTTAGAAAACACTGCACAAATTTTCTAATGACATTTGCACATATTCTGGTTCTTGATATGATTCAGATCGTGTATTTTTGTACGGTATAAGTAATTTTAAGTTTAAATAAAACTTAAAAATTTACTATTTTGACATTTAAAAAATATCAACTCCCTCTCAGAATGGCCTTCTTGCCGACCTAGATTTCTGTTACTAATAAAAGTTGTTACAGCTGATGAAACTGAATGCGTCGAAGTGAATTAAAATACTGAAGTTGGAGAAAAGTGTTTCGGAACATAAGCAAACACTTTTTTTATTTCACCTTGAGGTGGTCGAAGTCAAAATACAGACGATGGCGGGTTTAGTAGAACAATTTATTGGCTTTCATTTCGAAAGTTTTAATTGAGGTGGTTTTTGTTCAAAGCGAGAAAAAGATTTTTAAAATCGAGCTCTCGGGCTGCAAGTTGCGTCATCTCTTAACGCTTCATCGAGTAACACAGCACCTGTCATGACACATTTATGGCCACATCGCCACTTCAGTTTACCCTCACTCATTGTAGTGCATGTTTAGGGCTGGAGCAAAAGCAGATATCGCGTGACATTCGGTGGGTGGTATACAATATGCGAGTTTGTTTTCGCTTTTGAAGTTAAACGAACCCGCTATGGCATAAGGCAGCCAAGAGCAGCAAAACTATGGCTTTCAGTGTGCTGTCTCGCTTGAGCCACAAGGAAGGAACGACCACCTGGCACTATCGTAACACCAGTCTGTTTAATGTCCGGATAAGATCATGGAAAGCATGTGCCCCGGAGCGCACGTGACGGTACGAAGTCCTCACCATGGCTTCTGGTAACGCGAGACACGCTGGCGCGGGCACGGTCCGATCGAGTAGAGCTGCCTTGCTCTTCAAACATACTGCAACCGTGGCACTGGCATGCAGTCGCCTCCTCCTTGAATTCTATATACTCTTTTTCTTGCATAGCAAGCAACGCTGTCAAAGCTAGCACACCTTTTTGCAAATGTCAAGTCCGTGCCCAAAATGTAGTTCAGCACACAAGCACAGTGACACCATGCATATTTTGTGCATTAAATCTTTATTATCGTGAGTTACTGCCTCCTGCCCTTCGTTTTACCTCTTGCCACATTTTGGTCCTGCGGCTCGAGACTTCGAGAAGTAAAAATGACATGTGCTGATATGGTATGCATCTCAAAGGGAGAATCGCATATACACCATCTGTGCCTAAAAAGTAGTCCTCACTCAGTGAAAATTATATCCAGCAGTACAGAACACTAAGCGCCTCACTGCTTTTATCGCGGTTTTCAGTGATGCCAGTTCATTTTATACCGCTTTGTTTTCATTCAAACACTCAGTGAGGCTTTAAGAACAGATGATATGTGTTGGAGTAAAATGGTTTTGCGAACACACTACATCCACAGCGTTGCCTGTTATGTCTGTCATGTCTCTGACAACAGTGACTTAGTGTGGCGTGAACAAACTGAATAACAATGTCAGTGGTGCAAGTACCACCCCGGCAGCACAAAGGAAATCTTTTCCCACAATTATCAGTTCGTGTACACGATGTTCTGAGGGCTGTGCTGTGCTTTGTGTTGAAGAGGCGCAAAGAGACGACGCAGCTCGCGGCGGACGAACTCTACTTCAAAAATTTTATTCTCGCTTTAAACAAAAATCACCTCGATTAAAACTTCAGAAATGAAATGCAATAAATTGTTCTACTAAACTTGTCATCGCTGGTAGTATTTTTATTTTGACAACCTCAGAGTGAAATGAACAAGTTTTTATGGTCCCAAACGCATTTTTTTGCAAATTTAGCATTTTGTTTCACTTCGACTCATTCAGTTGCATGAGCTGTAACATTTCTTATGGGTAATAGACATCTAGGGAAGCAAGATGGCTTTTTCTAAATTTCCAAAAAGGAGTTATTTTTATAAGTGTTATAGGGGAATTTTTACATTTTATTTAAATTAAAAAAATAATTATACCGTTCAAAAATACAAGATCTGAATCATATCAAAAGCCAGAATCTTTGCAAATCTGTATTAAAACATTTGTCGTGTATCTTCTAAAAATCTGTATTTTCGGTCGATCATAGAGCGTTGCCGGTTTCACACGTTTTCTAATTGTTCAAGCTGCGCTCACCTCATGATCAAATTTTTTTGGCATCGGGCTTAGATTTCACGCAATGCAAAAATTTTACATTAATTTTTTGAACATATCGGATATGGTTGAAACTAACTCTGGGATGTTTGGCTTGGAATGATCCATCATTGACAGAGTCAAGGGATGATGTTTTGGGTGAACTGTGACTTCTTTCACACTTAGCTTTCCTGATTGTGACCAATGTTCCCACAGTGCTTCTATCTCTTGACGTTGTTATTTGCATTTCAATTTTATTTCTGCTCAGTCATAATACCAGTCATAAATAATTTTCCCCAAAAAGCTCTGTGTTTCTGGTTAACCAAAGCTTTCGCACTGTTACTCTAAAGTCATCACTGTAAGGAGACACATACTACCTTGGTTGTGACAGTGACAAGTGCGACTGACTGCAAGTGCCTGAGAATAATAAATATTGCAGTCAAAGTTACAAAAAATAAAAAGTGAGAGCAATAGCTTTGTATAGCCTGCCCTCATTGAGTGCACCCACCCTATCACATTTGCTAAAGCTTCCGCCCGGCTGCATATAACTTAGGCCGACGTGCTTTGTACTAACATTGAACAGTATGTGACATTCCTTGTGTGCTACGAGGTACATTCCTTGTGTGTGCATCGAGTTGGGGCTTAAGGCCGCCCCTCTTTTCCAGCTGCATACCTTTGCAGAAAGCAGGACGCCGGCACACGCGGAAACCGAGAGCCCCCGAGTACATACGGGGAACGAAAATTGTCGCTTGACGCACGGACCCCCTCCCCCCCCCCCCCCTTTCGACGTGGGCTATCGCCGGGAAGGCACCCACAGCTTCCCGCCGTGCCTCGTGAACAAAAGCGCATTCCCAGGAGGGCCGTGACGGACACCTGTCATGGCGGACAGGCAAGACTCGCCAAGAATGTGGGAAGACAGGGGCGACCCTCAATCTGGTTTCCCGGAGCGACAGACGAACCCCTTCATGCTTATTAGCTGTGTCCCGCCGTCGGTAGCCCGGCAGCATCGTGGGCCCTTTCGCCCCCTCCTCTGTTGCTGACGGGCGACGCGGACCGATGGTGGGTGGCGGTATGCATGCATGGGGCAAGGATTAGCTCCGAATGGAGAGCCTGTGGATACTCTCACTTGAGAGAGAGAGTTGTGGCGTTTTTGTTTATTTAGTTTGTGTTGTTAACAAGACTCTGGGTTCGAGGCTAAGCCCAACCCAAGGAGTTGTCCCCATCTCGCATGTTATTTTTGATTGGAGAATTGATGCTTTGGGCGGGCCACTGAAAATGACCGCCCTTAGTCCTTTGTTAATCAAGTGCTTAAAAGCGCATGTAAACGGATGCAGTCCAGTCTGAGCTGGGGCTCCATGCTTAGCATGTAATGTGATGCTACTTAGGCACTAACCTGCCCGGTCGATGAGTAAAGTAGTGCAAAGTTTGTTCTTTTGTAAATTCAGTTCTGCTTTTTCCAGTTTAACTCTCTGTATATGTATGTTGTAAAATTATGCTCTGCTGTCATCATCTACAAGCTCGCCTCCTGTTCATCTTCCAAGCCGAACGACACTAGAGGAAGGGTTTGTGAACCATCCTCGAAGAAACGGACGACTATTGAAATTCTACTGCATACACGCTCAGGACGACATCGTTCGCCAAGAGGGCCTTCAGCGCCGAAGCCCGACGGCGTGCAGCTTCTGCCAGCAACCGCTCGAGCCCAACTCCGGAGCCACTCCATCGCCCCCATGAAGTCGTCGGCACGTAAGCTTGGACGCCCCAGCCTCTGATGTATAATCTTAATCATGTGTAATTATTGAATATACCTGTTTGTTTAAACTGAGCCATACGGTGTCTCTTTGCCTCTCCGTACCGTGTGGACCTGCGCATTATGGGGGTCATCACAAGTAGGTCAGTGCAGGCATTATCAACTGAAGGCCTTAACCCTCGTTGAGGTGGAGTTCCAGGTGTGGGCTCACTGAGCAAGAAAGTGCACTACAAAGAATTCATCATAATGCTGATTTTTTGTGTGGTGTACAAAACTGGAGTAACACAGCACTGCAACATCAAAGTAAACTAGCTATCTAATGAAATGGTTTTCACCTACTTGTAGCGGTTGATGCCATTTTGGGATGGAACCTTAATTTGGCACAATGCTGTGGCACATGGACCTATCTCTCTTACTTTTTCTGGAAACAAGGAACTGTGAGAACTATTTTTTTTGGCGCCGGTTTATTTCTTTCTTGTTTTCATGTAAACACTTGAGCACAGATTGTTTCATGAATTTTGTTACTGAAAAACTTCAGTACATTTAAGTTACTGTACTACAAAATCTCTCGTCCTTTTATGCCTCTTTATGTATTGTCTTAATGTATTAAGTGCGTGTGTATTTTTATCTGCTGCCCAGGTCTCCTGCTGTTTGGTCCTCCAGGGTAAGAAATAGGTGGACTTGTGAGCTGTTTGGCTGTAACCTTATTTAAAATAAAGGCCATATGTGGTATGTTTTCTTTTCAGTTGTGAAAAATCTTGTTCTGTTACTGCACTGTGCCTAAACCGAAACACGCAACTACTACACATTATACATGCCTGCTTCTTGTGTACACATTGCACCACTACTCTGCATGATTAGAAGGCCAGCCATTGCATTCTGGAGAGAAATATTCACCCATAGCAGCAATGCTTTATGCTGCTGTGGAAGTAAGTTATGCTGTCTGGAATAAAACATACTCGTTCTCAAAAATGTATCAATACTCCTAGACAGCCTAACGTCGCACTGGTATTGATGGCATAAATTTACGCTCGCTGTGGGAGTAGGAGTTAACCCCTTTGGACTAAAATATAGTCTTCCTGAAAAGATGTAACTATATTCTTGGGCAGCATAAACTAACACTGCTTTCAAGGTGTAACTTTACGCTCGAGAGAGTGTAACGTTTACACTGTCGTAGACTAAAACATAGTCTTCCTGAAAGGTGCAACTAAAGTCTTCGGCAGCGCAAACTTGCACTGCCTTTCAAAGTGTAACTTTACGCTAGAGGGAGTGTAACGTTTATACTGTTTGTGTGTGGACTAAAGTTTAGTCTGGAGCAAATAGCGTAACATTACCCTCCTAAAGCTGTTAGCTCAGCGACAAGTAGTTTACCCCCTAAAAAGACTAAGATCACACTCTTTTTTAGAGTGTAGGATATAAAACCGCAAGCATTAACTTAGAGAAAAAGATACCATCAAGTTAATACGGGCTTTATATTGTGACAAGAATCACGTACACATCACCATATCCGAAATGGATAAAAGTAAGAACTTGGACTTTCTAATAGGCGAAGCATGTAAGAAAGCACTTTGTATCCTAGTCAACGCGGGAACAGAAGGCTACTAAATATAGGTATTCACAACTCTTTAGACGAAATTATTCAAGTCCATTCGATTTCCCGGGGAATACAGCTACCAGTAATCAGGACGGAGAGGGACGTTCTGGATAGACCAAGAATTCGGTGCACTTAGTCTGCGGAGGACAGAGACGACTTGGGAACAAGATCGTTGTGCTGCCAGTTGCGAGAAATATGCACCCGGAATATCATAGGGAAAGAAAAAAGGATACGGAGAACGCCGTTATGAGAACGCGAGGTGGGAAAGAAGAGGCAATGTAAGTGAACGCGGCAGGAACTTTCAACGGGATCTCAGCCATGCATGAGTGCGGAAGGAAAAATACTTAATGGCGAATCCTTCGATGCCAGGGAATCGCCCAGGCGAGGGAGTCGGCGGTTGCTTTGACGGTGGTTTCCCGGATGCTCTCATTTGTATTGACTAAATTCAAGACTGCATGTCGGAACTTTACCAGAGGAGGCATTGGTAAACATGCAAGAATACTCGAAACTAGAGAAGCCAAAGACAAAGTCTATAGTCATATGGACCCGAGCACACTCTGCGGATTTTGGAAAGAAAGTCGCTCACGCCGCTTCCCGCGCGTTAATACTCCGGGTCTCCAACATTCGTTGGAGCATAATTATTCAGCACATTTATTAATCTATAGTGAATCCTAGAACATTTGAGATGAACCAGAAAATATATGTCGAACCGGACAAAAATCTAAACATGGAGCAAGGTGTAATCCTAAGGAAATTGCAAACAAATAATTATACCAACCTAGTCAAGTTCTGCTATGTGTTTGCAAATTCGTACGATCCGCCTTCACCGGTGATAGAATGGGTACAAGCGTTTCCCTGGTCTGGTGCTCGGCTTCTTTAGGGTGAAATGCTTGGGAAATGAGCCTTTGACCCCACCTTGAGAAATGAAAAAAATACCCTGTGCCATGGCACTCTTTGGCCGTAGATGCCCTTGCGCCATAAAAATACATCATCATCACCACCACGATCCGCCTTGCGCCATCTGCGGGGAAGTGGCTAACTTATACCACATGACACGGGCATGACAGGCAATACAGATACGCGAGAATGAATAATCCAACGACTCAGTACTGGAAGCGGCGCTGTTCAGCTCTCATCTGGAAGACCAGTTTTGGCCATTCGATGAGGGCCAACCCAACTGACCGCGATATACTCTACAACGTTGTATGCACTGAACGGTTTTCTCACACATTAACTCACACTCTGTCGCTAAGAGCTCCTCCGTTTCAACGGCTAAATGTTTCCCTCTTTCTCCCATCGCCACCTCTCCACTGGTTTTAATAATAATAATTGGTTTTTGGGGAAAGGAAATGGCGCAGTCTCTCTCATATATCGTTGGACACCCGAACCTCGCCGTAAGGGAAGTGATAAAGGAGGGAGTGAAAGAAGAAAGGAAGAGGAGGTGCCGTAGTGGAGGGCTCCGGAATAATTTCAACCACCTGGAGACCTGTGACGTAGACTGACATCGCACAGCATAGGGGCGCCTTAGCGTTCCGCCTCCATTTAAACGCAGCGGCTGCGATCGGGTTCGAACCCGGGTCATTACCTTATCTTTTATTGTTTTATTCCTTATCTCGATCATTGACGCTGGAGGAGCTACATCCACGCTCTGTATAACGCCTCACGACGCAAAATAAATACTGAGAAGAAAAATGCATTAAGATTACAAATACAAAGCATTCATTAGCATCCAAATTCGGCATAGGCACACAAAACTGACTACTCCGGATCATTGTCATGTCCTTGCAAGTGCATAAATCAAGTGGGCGCAAATTGTCGGTTGCACCATAAACCATCGCGAGCACTACGTTTCTTGTGCTGTAGGTGTCGTTCGCCTATTCGATTCCGTTCCCTTGTCCTGGAGCCATGCATGTGAAAACCAAACCGGCAGATGCTGTAACAAAAGATTATTAGAGCACAGCTAAAATGCGACATAGTCGATTGGAGGCCAGTGGGGTTTTCACGGCCGAGATTGCAAATGCACACCTTAGTTGAGCAACACGACAGTGCTGCACAGGTGTGGTGACAAAACCGCGCGAAAAATCTTAGAGGGTCTAAAAAATATTAGCGGGTTGCATTGCACAAAAAAGTGCGTCTTCTGCTGCTGTACCGCTTGGTAGTGCTTTTGCTTCGGCGTATCAAGTCAGGTAGTCAGTCGCCACAATTATCAAATTGTTTCCGGACGTCAGGTGGAGAAGGGGGCAGGTAGGATAATGCTGATCGAATGGAAGGCTTGGTTTGGTTTTGTGGCGTTTAACGTCTATAAGCGACTGAACCTATGGGGATGCCGTAGTGCAGGGCTCAGGTATAATTTTGAGCACTTGCAGTTCTCTAACGTTCGCTTATTTCGAACCGTACACAAACCTCAAGCGTTACGCCTCCATCGAAAGGCGACCCCCTCAGCCAGAATCGAAGCCCTGTATTTCGGATCACCATCCCTGTAGCACAAACACTGAGGTCCCGCTGCGGCCTTCTATTGGAAGGATATCGCTGGTGGTTGAATCGGGTTTAGAAATCCCGAGGATCTCTTTGAAAGCGTTTTGCGGCGTTAAAAGTCACGACAACTCCTCACGATGCCTGCGCTGTCAGCGGAGAGATAAGGCAAGTAATATTTGTCCTTATTCGGGTGGAGGGTACGAATAAAGCCAAGGTGGCCAGCTGTTCGTTATCTTTAATGCGAAGCTTCTAGAATTTTTTCACGAATGTTTGCGGTGAGTTTAAGAAGGCAGCGGCCTTGTTATAGAAGTTCTTCACGCGTACATTGTTCTGCGCGCAGAAAGACAATCCGTACTATAAAGACGCTGCAGCTGAAGAAGTCATGCGTACTAAGTTCTCGACGACGCGTCGCAGTTCAGGTCTGAATGTTGCAGCTGTGCAAAACTGATGACGCTCATGGGTGCTATGCCCGATCACGCATTCCTCTGGTATCCGTGGAAGCCAGCGCCGTGCGCCCGCCATTGCGCAACGCAAGCCCGGACTCTGGGACATGTCGCGACTTCCAGCATGGTTTATTCCGGCTCGCCCGGCGGAGTCGTCCCCTACCCTGTGCTATCGCCGGCACGACACGCAACCGACGCATCACGGACAGCCCTTTCTCGGCTGCAAAGTTGGAACGGCCGAGCCCTTCCGTCCATCCGTGAAAATCGAACGATGGCCAGTGGCGTGACTTGATTGAAGTGTTTGAATGACTGGCTGCTGAGTGGTCACCGGAGGTTATAAACCGGAGCGGCGCCGAACGGGAAGCGGACGGAGACATCAAGCGACAGAGACGCTATCTCGGCGCATCCCCGTTCCTCTGTGTGCGAACCCGTTTTCCCCCTCGGCCCCTGAGCCGATATTGCAGCGCCTTTGTTTTTTACTGCACTACATAAATGTTTCGTTGACTCACCGTCGCCTTCACCGTGTCTTCGCTTAGCTCTGCGCAACCGTGCACATGGCAGCAGGCTAACAGTGGATAGCAGCTGCGGGTTCGACCGGTGTCAGCTACCTCGGCGCGGTAAGGGCCTGCTATTTTCCCCTCAGTTCGTCACACTGCTCTAGCACACGTTATTGTAGTCTAGAGTACGACTGTGTGAAGCAGTGTAGAGAGCTTTGCTGCTTCAAGCCTGTTAGAAGTGTTCTGAATCTAAAGCTGGTGCTAAGGGAGAAAAGGCGTAGGTGGAAACAAATGCTTGCGGCGTGTCATACTAGTAGCACAGTTGTAGTGAGCGGCAAAGAAATTTCAAGAAAGAGCAAACGGAACGCAGCTATTGTGCGCCATGGAAAACCCTAAAGTGAAGGAACTCGTCAAAGTTTCTGAGGAGGCACGCCTTACCGTAGGCCTTGTGCAACAAAAGCATGCGATTCTTGGGATCGTGCGGAAAAGGGCGTAACGGCTCAAGAATCCAATGAGGCCTGGGATTTCATCAAATAACGCCTTGAGAGTGAAGACACAGAGCGAGAGCGACAATTATGCCTACAGCGCGAAGAGGCAGGGTGACAAGAACACTTTCAGCGAGAAGAGGCAGACAGAAAGTAGCGCCACGAGATTAGAGAACACGTGAGAAAAATGAGAGTTGGAGCAGCGGCAAAGCTCGCCGGCGTTTACCCTATCTTCAACTACGGTGCAGGTTAACGGCCAAAGAATAAGAGACCAACTGTCGCCGTTCGTAATCGGCGAGGGCATGGCAAAATATCTCGTAAAAGTTTAGCATATTTGCGAAAGAAATGCCATTGAGGGGGCTCTGTGGGCACAGAATATGCTAGCTCTTCCCAGGGAACAATATGACCTGATAAAGTGCTTGTCGAAGGACGCGTTCGAGAGGTACGAAAAGGTCAAGGAGGCCCTGTCGAGGAATTATAAACTGTCATCTGAGGCATTCCGACAAAGGTACCGGTACGCAAAAAAGGGGCGATGAGTCGCACATTGACTTCGTGTTTAAGCTGAAAGCCTTCCTTGTTGAATGGCTCAAGGGCAAGGAAGTTTATGACGACCGGGATAAGGTGGTAGAGCGCATTGCGCTGGAGCAATTGTACCGCTGCATTGAGGATGATGTAAGGCTCTGGCTTCAGGATAGGCTTGCGGAGGCTAACCTTAACAAGGCAGCCGAGCTGGCTGAGGAGTACTACACTCGCCTAAGCTTGCACAGCAGGGCATTACGCATCGAGAAATCTAAGACTAAGGACGTTTCTCTTAGGAAGTCTGATGTAAGGAAACCGTTCGAGCTTCTCGAATTTCGAAAAGATGCGTCGGCTTCGAAGGACGGAATGTGCGAAGAACGAAAGGAGTTAAAGTCTGACGATGCTCCTAAGCAGCGCGCGGATGCTGCACGTGCGTTCGAGTTATGGAAGCCTTTGACCTGCTGCGAGTGCAAAAGAGAAGGGCATATCGCGGTGGTGGTGGTGTAAACTTTATTACATACAGGGGAGTTTAGGACGCACAGGTCCATGGGCCCCCACACGGCCCCACTGCACTCAAACGTTCATGTCCCGGAGTCTCGTGACGCTGGCAGCCCGGCCTGTGGCGATGGCTTTCTTGCCCGGGTCCTCGGAGCGCAATAGGGTCTCCCAAGCCTCCCAAGTGGTAAGGTGCTCCAGGCCCCGCGGGGGAGGATCCGCCGGGCAGAGGAAAAGGATATGATCGAGAGTGGCTTTGGGGTGGTGGCAGAGGGTACAGGAGGGGTTTGTGTGGACTTGGCGATAGCGCGAGCGTATATAAGGGGAGGGTAAGGTGGGTGTTTGAAGCCCCCTCCAAAGTGCCTGATGATAATTGTCGAGAAGGGGATGGGGTGGGGGTGCAGCCGACGCTCGGCTTTGCAGGCCTGCGTCAGTTCACTGAAGGAATGCATGCGCTCCCGTGAGAACCCCAGAACGGAGGCCGCCGGTGCCCGGTTGAGAGAACCTCGGGCTAAAGCGCTGGAAGCCTCGTTTCCGGGATTCCTGGAGTGGGCAGGCACCCATATGAGCTCCATGTGGCGGGGCGGGTGTGCTGCGAGGGAGTTCAATACGCGAAATGCAGGGACGTGAATTCTCCCGCGGGCGAAATTTAGTATGGCAGTTTTAGAGTCCGATAGTACATACCGGGCCTCCGTGCGCGTGATGGCTAGGACAATAGCGGCCTCTTCAGTCTTCTCCGAAGTGGCAGTGGTGGATATGTGAAGGGTAGCAATCAGTTGTAGGGAGGGGTTCGTGATGGCTACAACCGCGTCCTCGCCTGTGCATGCGGCATCCACTCAATCGGCATCCGGTTCCACACCATAGTTTTTGTGGAACGCCCGTGCGCGAGCTCTGCGGCGGGGTTCGTGGTAGGTGGGGTGCATGTTTTTAGGGAGAGGTTTAATAAGTAGTTCGCGGTGAATGTGGTGGGGGACCGGGAGATGTGTGGGATCCGTGGCTGGTATCCTGATGCCGAGGATGTGTAGGATGCGTCCGCCGGTGGTGGGTCCCGCGAGACGTATGTATTGTGTCTGTCGGTGGGCCTCGATTGCTCACCTAGCGTGTTGTGTAGGCCTAGCTGGAGGAGTTTTTCGGTTGAGGTATTTAGGGGTAGGTGTAGTGCTGTCTTAAATGCTGTTCAGATCATGGCATCCAGGGTTGAGATATCTGTGGCCTGGAGTTTCAGATAGGGGAGCGTGAAGAGAAAGCGGCTGAGGACGAAGACATGAATGAGACGACATAGTTCATTCTACTTCATTCCCCGGTGGTGTCCAGAAACTCGGCGGATTAGGTGGGATATCGACACCGCCGTATGCTTGAGTTTCTGGATAGTCAGAGTGTTTTTCCCATTGTTCTGGATGTGGAGGCCCAGTACCTGGAGAGTGTGTACCTCCGGGATGTACCGGTTTTCCTGTTTCACGGTTATGGGGGCTGTGGGGCAGTTTCGGGTTGTGGGGCGGAGTATGAGGAGCTCCGACTTCTCCGGAGAGCATGACAGTCCGATACTCCGCGCATGTGTTTGGTTGAGGTTAGCTGCCGACTGCAGAGTATTCTCCATGTCTCCATCACTGCCATGGGTGGTCCATAGAGTGATATCATCAGCATAGAGTGTATGCCGAAGGTGAGGGATAGTAGTTTGCGGGCTAGGGGGATGAGTGTGACATTGAAGAGGAAAGGGGAGAGGACAGATCGCTGAGGGGGGTGCCAACCCCACTAAGGGTGTATGGGTGGGATGTGTGGGGACTGAAGTGAATTTCGGCCGTGCGGTTAGTAAGGAATCCTTGAATATAGGGGTAGATACGTTCACCTATGTTTAAGGAGGAGAGCGCCGCCATGATCGCTTTATGGTCTAGGCGATCAAAGGCCTTGGAGAGATCCAAGGCGAGGACAGCTTTTGTGTGGCCCGGTATGAGGAAGTCAAATATATCCTGTGTGAGCTGGAGCATGGCGTCCTGGGCCGACAGGGGGGACGGAAGCCCACCATGCTGTGCGGATAGAGGTCTTGCTCCGCCATGTGTTGGGTGAGTCGGGCGAGTGCGACATGGTCCAAAAGCTTGCCCAGACATGATGTTAGTGAGATGGGACGACGATTTGCAGGTGCAAGAGGTTTGTGGGGCTAGGGTATGAATATAATTTTGGCGTGACGCCAGTATTGCGGAAGGGTGCCCTCCTGCCAGCATGTGTTGAAGTACCCCATGAGCTGGGCAATCGGCTGATCGTCCAAATTACGGAGCATGCTATATAAGATACGGTCAACTCCTGGAGTGGAGTTAGAGCGGAGAGTCAGGAGGGCCGCTCTGACTTCTGCTTCCGTAATCTCCGCGTCGAGATTCGCATTCGGGGTGCCGGCATAGGGGGGCAAGAGGTTTGAGGTACCGAGAGTTGTATGTGTGTTCCTAAGTATGTCGATGAGTGCGTCGAAAGAAAGGTCGATATTCTGTATAAGGCGTGTGACGTGGTGTTGTGTGGCTGTTTTGGATTACGTGGGGTCAATTAAGTGATGCAGGAGTTGCCAAATGAGTTTGGAGGACAGATTGCCAGCCATACTGTCGCAAATATGTCCACAGTTGGATCGGCAGCGCTCCTCAGAGTGCTCAGTAATTTGTGTTTGCAGTGCGGCTAGCCGCTTTTTAAGGGTCTGATTGAGCTCTTGCCCTTTCCAGCGCTCTAGGATGCTATGGTGGGCCTCCCATAGGTGGGCCAGGCGAGTTTCGAGGGTGGGCGTATCTGGTGTGGTGTCAAGCGTTCGAGTATGTGCGGAGACATCGTTCATGAGTGATGCCACCCACTGGTCGATGTCTGTAATGGGGGCGTCAGGAAGGGCCGCCCGTGCGGCGCGAACCGCATCCCAGTTGGTGAGTTTGTGTGTTAGGTGAAGGGTCGTTCTTTGTTTGTACGGTACTGTAACGGAGATGATGTAATGATCGCTCCCTAATGTGTGATGTGTTGTGTTCCACGTGATACCCACAATGTTGCGGCTCAGTGTCAAGTCCGGGCTGGTGTCAGCGCTTACACTGTTGCCAATTCTCTTGGGGGTGTTAAAGTTGTTGTGTATTGTGAGGCGGAGCTGTTTTACCAAGGACCAGAGTCGCCTTCCTCGTGCCGTGGTGGTGCGGTAGCCCCAGTCAGTATGCTGACTGTTGAAGTCCCCTCCGATAATCAATGGCTGCTTGCCTGCAATACGATGGAGATCGCGCAGTAGCGTTTCCAATAAAGCCTTCGGATCAGTAGGTGTGTGATATATATTTGCAATAAAAATAGAAGGTGTGGAGTCTGCATCTGGTATGATTTCTCTGATCACGCAGGGCGTCTCGGAGGTGATCTGATGCGTTTGGTGTGTAATGGAGCGGTGTATGAGTGTGGAAGCCCTGGGTGTATTCGTGGCGTCCGAATGAGAGGATGTGTAGCTGGGAAGTGTTGCAGGGGAATGTGTGTCCTGAAGGAGGAGGATATGGGGCGTGGGAATTGTGGGCAGGAGGAGTTGGAGGGGTGCGCGTTTGCCCCGGAAGCGGCGGCAGTTTCATTGCAGAATTGATAAGGAATTAGGTGGTCGCCCCGCCATACTGCAGCTTGGGTGGAGTGAGGGTAGGTGGGTTGGGTAGGGGGTACTGTGGGGAAGGTGGGCGGGATTGATGGGGGGATTGGGTAGGTGCAGCGAGGGAAGGACCTGCTGTATTGTTTGGAGGCGGGTGTCGTACCGTGCGAGGCTCATTTCAAGGGTATGCACCATGCGCGTAAATGCCGCTTCAATTTGTTGCTCGAAGCGTTGGGACAGGTGGTCGACGAGGTGATTAAACTTTGCCTCTAGACGCGCGCTCATTTCGGCAAATTTAGCGTCCATGCAGCCTCTAGGAATTGAAGGTCAGTTTAGGTGACGGGTGGTTGCTCTGTTGTGCGTTTTTTCTCGGGTAGGGGTGAGGGGGGGGGGGTTTGGGAGTCCGATTGTTCCATGTTTTCAGTAGGTGTTTCAGGTAGCAGCGTGGGTTGCGTGGGCGGGACTATTGGTAGAAGCGGTAGAGGGGTAGAGGTGGGGTCTTGATAAGAGAGGTAAGACGACTCACCTCCTCTCGCGGAAAATCGCGGCAAACTGTAAACAAAAGGTCGTTCAGAAAACAGACAAGAATGAACTCTTGATGGAGTCATATATGCAGGAGATTAGTCTGAACGGCAAGAGGTGCAGAGCCCTTGGAGACTCATCAACATTCATTCATTCATGCATTCATTCATTCTTTTTTTCTCATTATACAGTGAAAAAGGAGCCAAGGGAAAAGCCGTTCAAGCACTCCTTGAGTTGTCCTTGGCCCCACTGAGCAGGCAGTGGCAGCAGCGAGAACAGCACAAAAAGCAATGTTCTAGGACGCAGCGATCTCAGATCTCATTCAGTATAAAGCAGAATATACAGCAATAAAAATGGAACCGTAACAAGTGGTACAAACATTCAACTTATCAAAATAAACTACATCACACTGCATCAATTAGGCGTATATCACAAGGTACACAAAATAATACAGTAAGATTGAAGGAATATTTCAAGGCGAGTAGAAAAGATTGAGGAAGATTGAAAGACGGGTGGACGTTGTCCACCGGTCTTTCAACAATTTTACAGGAGAATGCGCGTGGATAAGGCAATTTGCAGAGGAGCTCCATGGTGGAGCAATAATCATTATGGTGATCACTGCGGACGCTTTTGTTCAGCTTAACACCGAAGCGGCCGTGTCTGGCGCCCTCCCCGAGCATTTTCCTTACCTCTTTTCAAGCAGCTCAGAGAAGCTTTTTAAGGAATAAATCCAAATTGTTCGCTCCCGGTGTGGCATGCATGGTACCTACGCGATATCAAGCGCTGAGGCATTCGCAGAAACTTCACCTGGCATCGGAGAGGGAAACACCGCTCGGAAAAGGGGACAAGCAATGTTGCTCGCATACGGTGTCGGTATATCCTACGATCGAGAACTCTCGGGGAAGCGAAGAGCCCGCTGTTGACGTAACCGGAATTATTTTCAGCGCTAGTGGCAACGAGACGGTGACAGTGGCGCCGTTGAGCGATGCGAACTCATATTTACTCTAGTTTCTGACAGTTGGCACGAACTAAGTCAGGTTGACAGCGCGACGCTCATTCAAGAACAGCAGGAAGATAGCTCGATAAAAGCTTTTCTGTATAACGCTGAAGTGCGAGTATAGAAAAATAATGTTTAATTTCACGAGAAATCTGGCTTGTGGTACCGCAGTTACAGTGACGCCCAAGATCGTAAGTATTAAAAGGTTTTGATTCCGCAAAGGTATCGCCCACAGCTATTGAACCTTGCGCTCGAAAACGCGTGGGCATGGCACCTCGGCTTGTAAAAGACCAAAGCCAGGCTCGCCCAAGAATATTACTGGCCTAATTGGTGGACGGACATTGATGTCTTTGTGCGCCCCTGCGACACATGCCAGGGAGTAGGCAAGTCTATGAACAAGTGGAAGGCGCCCAAGAAATTGGTGCCAATCATAACAGAAGCTTTCCGCCGTCTGATAATTCTCATTGTGGGGCACTGCCTAAGTCCAAGAACGGTTCTTGGTGCATTCTGACTGGCCTCTGAGTCGCGACCAAGTTTCCGGAACCGGTATCACTCAAGGAGCTCAATTCCCCTCAGTTCGTGGACGCCCTTCTGTGAATATTCGCTCCCGTCGGATTTGCTTCTGACATGCAGTGAGGAAATGGCAGTGTCTTTACCAGCTGCCTAACCTCTGCTTTTTTCGAAAGGTTAGGAAACAAGGTCGTACAGTTCGATCCATCACCCGCAATTATTCCCAGCAGCGCGACTGCACCCGGTACTCAAAAGAATATTGAGAGCACATTGCTTTGAACGCATATGCGATTGGGAACCATGCGTTCTTGCAGCTATGTTAACTCTGAGACCTGCTCCCCATGAGAGCACAGGCTTCAGCCCTGCGGAGCTTGTCTACGGCCGGAGCTTAAGAAAACCGCTGCGCATGCTGCAAGAGTCTTGGGAAGGCGATGAGGAAGACCCAAACGTGGTCACGTACGTGCTTAACCTGGTGTAGAGGATCGGAAAAACGAAACTTCTTGTCGAAAGCCATATGAACGCTGCACAAGATTTGTCAAAAGAGTACTACGACAAGTCAGCAGGGAAGCGTACTTCAGAAGTGATAGCCAAGGAATGCTATTGCGATCGTCTAAGAAACGATTGTTCATTGGGAGGGGTCTGCGAAAGTTGTATCGAAACATTGCGATACCAACTAGGAGGTCAAACTTGGTTGAAGGCCGTACAAAATATATCATAGTCTAAACCAAATCATCCCTTACGTATCCACACCTCATTCTCTTTCACCTATATCATCCTGGATACCTAATTCTTTTTACAGATGTGCAGGGCGTGAGTTTGGCTCCTGCCATTTGGATCAGCACATTGCGCATGAGTCTCACGATCCATAGGGTACTGCAGGGCCTAATAACAGGGACAAATCCTCGGATATGTCGATAACAGTTAGTCTAGAATTTTTAGGTTCGCGCAAACGATGTCTTTCCCTGCAATTTTTTTGGTAGCTCTGGCGTGTCTCCTGCAAAGATCGAAAAACCAAACCTCCTCAAAACCCACATCTCATCAAAGCCTCTGAAAAAGAGGACTGCACTGCTCTGAAATGCAATGAAAGCGGATGATGTTTCTTTTTATACTTGTGGCTGCGGAAAATCGTCATTTCAGTGTTCGTTATGGCGTAATGTTTACTTCACACTCGGCAAACTGGTGATGGAAATATGCAGTTTATACATGTTACCGAAAAATATGTCACCTGAAAGTGACACGAGTTTAATATTTATTTAGAACATATAAAAAAACGAACGCAATGTGGAGTCACCTTGAAAGGACAAAAACGAAAACGTACTGAAGGCAAACAGCTACGCCCGCAGCAACTACTGAAAGAAGAGGGGATTATTGAATCAAAATATGCTAAAAAATATATGGGCCGTTTATACCCTTGACATTTCAAAGCTACGGGAAAAGGCTGGCATGGATTCAACTCGGCTGAACGTAGTTTACAAAGGTGAAGTTCGATTAAGCATTGTCAGACGCGGTTTCCTTCAGTTTAACGTGTCATCGCTCTATCCTTCCCCAACGCGCACTGTCGACGCTCTTGATCATAAGAATCATCAGATTCAATCAACCGGTCTACGATACACTGCGGAAACACTAGCTCAAGCTTCGCGCTTTTTATATTTTGGTCAGATGAGCGGCGATTCACGCGGTTCAGTGCAGCTGCAGGGTGAGGGTTGAATCACGTTGTTCAAAACAGTTACGAAGGCCAGCGAATGCCGCCGGCTCCGCGCTGCAGCTGCGCCGAGGCGCGTCGAGTCACATAGTATGACGTCACAGGCACACCGCCCGCTCCGCCGCTTGACGGTAATTCTTCAGAGCTACAGGTCCTTGAGGATTTTGATGGGAGAAGTACAGCTTCAGTTCTAAAAACTGAGAAAATCATACTGCTTCGTTCGCTACTTGCGCTAAAAGGCAGTCTTTTGATATGCTGGGTTGAGGCGTTTTTAACCAGCGGTCTCCATCTATGGCTCATCGTTGCGCGTAAGTGTGTTGGATAATGAATGGAAAGTACAACAGTTGGAACCATTATCACCATGGGAATCAGCAATGTAGGGGGACCAGGGCTCTGTCAAGCTGTCAATGGGCAGCTTTTACTGTGGGCTCTCGGTCATCATGTACCGCATGATGGTCGAATAAATATTATTTTGAGCCTCGGGAGAATAATTTCCCATGCAAAGCATACTTTACTGACCCTTCTCCCCCACTAACGCCAGAAATTATTTTTTTTTATTTCACACGCGGTGGCCAGCGCGCAGCACGTGCACGCCTTTGCATGGTTTATTGAGATGAAAGCGCCGCCTTTGAAATGGTGTGGCCGAAGGCGCCACCAAGATCGGTGCATTTTACTCGTAAAAAAATTCGAACATTGCTTCAAAATTAAAGAGCGATATCGAGAAATATTGATTTTCGTAAATCACAGTTTCAGTTATTAATGTTTTGCCAACGATGCATCCTGAAGGTAAACCTTTAGGTAAGTGCACTGTTTTTGAGCCACCAATCTTCCAACCCTTCCCTACCATGCTCAACGGCGGCAGCATATACATTACCATCACTATCCTTGAACCCTAGTACTTTTGGGATGCTTATTATACTGGTGTCGATAGCCTGTTTGATACTGCTGACTCCAGCATGATGTCCTTAATTGTTCCATCAGATTTAGCATATTTCATATATACACACTAAACACAAATCAACCCAGATGGGTGTTTTTGGCTTGTCCTCTAGCGTCCTCCCAAATCGAGGCTCGATATACACCGTTAGACTTGGGGAAGATAATAGCACCAAAAAATACGGAGGACTTACGGTTGGCGAAGGGAGCAGATTGGGTGTAAATTTTTACACCAAAAATACGAAGCACTTGCGGTTGACAATGGGAGTATATTTGGTGTAGATTTTTACACCAAAAATACGATGCACTTCCGGATTGCAATGGGTGGTTTCAACCGCGGCGATACGCTGAGCGGTGGCTGCGGTGTCGTGTTTATGCAGGCGCCGATTTTGCAACGCCGGCATCTAGGACGAGGTGCTGACAGCGGTCCGTTGCCAAGCAGCACAGCTCATCGGCCCAATATTGCAACAGGATGGTCCCATCCTGGTCCTTTGTAGGGCCGGCCTTTGCCAATACGGCTCCAATGTTGGGCCAATTACTTGTGCTGCTTGGGTTTTTTCTATATTGCATTTTTGCTCTTTCTTACAGGGCTACTAGAACTGCTAACTATATAGGCGGAACGGTGTCAGTTCGTTAATCACAATAATCAGGTTCGAATGCGCTTTGTAATCATGATCAAAGCCCAATCGAACTTCAACGTTGAGATATAACAACTAGCCACGTTCCGTCCATGCCGTTATGAAGTAGTACTGTAAGGAACAGGGCAAGAACACTGGATACAAAGTGCATCGGACCACTGTATTCACCTCCTCCTGGATGCCTGCGTTGCACGATCGTGGCGCCATGCATACACACGACGTCCCAATCACGTCGCAGCGTACTGCCGTACATCGAGGAAACAAAACAAGACCAGCGGTGGCGGCAAGGAAACGTCTTTAATCTGACTCCGCTGAGTAGACGGCACTTCTCTAAAAAATACACAAACCATGGCTCCGGCGCTAGCCGAAAGTATCTTGACGGGGTGGTTTGCAATGGGCAAGAAAAGCAGAGTTGGGGAGACGACAGGCAATGAAACTGAAAACAAGACCGTGTTAACGGATCTGCGTGCCAAATTCCTACAACACATTTTTTCTTCTTCTCGTAAAAGTATACCATCTCTTCACTGTGGTAATAATAATAATTGGTTTTTTGGGGAAAGGAAATGGCGCAGTATCTGTCTCATATATCTTTGGACACCTGAACCGCGCCGTAAGGGAAGGGATAAATGAGGGAGTGAAAGAAGAAAGGAAGGATAGGTGCCGTAGTGGAGGGCTCCGGAATAATTTCGACCACCTGGGGATCTTTAACGTGCACTGACATCGCACAGCACACGGGCGCCTTAGCGTTTTTCCTCCATAAAAACGTAGCCGCCGTGGTCGGGCTCGAACCCGGGAACTCCGGATCAGTAGTCGAGCGCCCTAACCACTGAGCCACCGCGGCGGGTTCCAAAAACCGAATCCCTGAAGTTAAAGAACCTGAATGGTGCACAAGCCACCTGCCTGGCAGCTCCACATTGGACAAATAACGTTTGCTATCTCACTGCTTTTAGAAGTTTTTAAAAGAATGTATTTGTATATTGTATCCTTAAAATCCGTTCATTGCTATCACTTACTTTTGCAGTGCATAATGAACCTTTTTAAAGAAAATTATGAATTCCGTGCTCCACTCGCGCATTGAAAATATTTTTCGGGCACTATTTTCATCCAGTCCTCAAAGTCGACAAAAGCAGGATTCGCAGTAAGGATTACACAAAATCATTGCATATAGCTTGTGCTCCGTGGTTTTATTTTCGAACAGAAATATAGTTCTTGGATTTTACCGTCATAGTTCAAGGTAGCTGTGTAGTTTGTTAGACATTTTTTTTCGAGACTGTAGTTTTAAGCACTTTACAGAACATTGTTACTAGCCGTCCTCAAAACACTGTTCGCAATTTAACTTGTGCATGCGACTTACATTCATTCCATTGGATGTTCTAAAATACTGAATTACACAGACCACCGCTACAAATAGCACTGGATTATCACAAATGTCAGTTACTAGCTTACACATATATCTGAAATATCAACACCAGCAGCATTAAAACGCTGCTTAACATGTCAAGCTTATTCAATTGAAAAGAAATTGTAGAGCCTGCTTAAAGTAAAGAAAAGTTCACAAAGACCTGTAGATTACAATTTTATTTTTTAAATGGAGGACAATAAACAACATTTGAAACCACAATTCTTGGACAGGTATTAGAGATAGGGACTAACTTGAAATCAGCACTTAAAAGTTATGAAAAGGATGCAATAGCAAATATTGAAAAACAATGCAGAGTTGACTTGAAAACTTCTTCGCTACACTTCAGGCTAACTGGTGCTATCAGATAAGATTAGCTAAAAAATGTTATGCACCAGACAATTCCCAGTGGCTAAATTCAAGATGCAGATTACAAACTACAGTAAAAGAAATACTGAACAGACATCCTAAAGCAGCCCACTAAATCTACAGTAAAATATCACAGGTATCCAACCTCTAATGTTTGTTTGTTCTTGAGAAACACATAGGATGAACATAACCTTATAAAACCTATACAATGCATTCAATTTAACCCAATCACATAAAAAGAACACAAAACAAAACTTTACACTCAATATATGGAGGCCTATGCTCTAGAGAAAGTTTATGTGCCCCGAAAGATATGTTAGCCGCCCATTTGAAGGAGCCTGTCGGAAATAAAATGCAGCACTCATAACTTATACGGAAAAAATTAGAATACAGAAACACGTACACACATGCTTTTCAGTCTAGCTAACAAGTAATGACTAATGCTGAAACACATGGAATTAGTGAACCTGGTATTACGTGACTGTGCGCACTACAAGCAAAGCAAAAACACATGGGCTAAGGTCGAAGCGCTCAGGACACAGGCATTCTCTTTGATCGCGAGAAAGGCCTTGATCACCTTCACTTTAGGACGAAGTGAAGAAAAATTCCAGAAAAGTTCCCATGGCAACTGATCAGACTAAGGACTAGTAACTTTGTGATTAAATAAGTAATCGAATTTCTGAAGACCTGTGTCTATGCACATATTTGCTTGAAAACATAATTGTTCACCAAATCCATTATCACCATAATTTTTTTCTAATTAAAGGATATGTATAAATGCTAGCAAATGTGTCATGTGGCAGAACGGGAAGTCTATTAAAAAACAAAAAATTACAAAATGCTGACAGTGCTCCTAGGAAGCTGTCCGAGCTACATGCAAAAAGATAAAAGCCATGACTAGCCCATGCAGGGACAAGAAACCAGTGGGGTGATGATTCTTAGGGTCAACGAAATGTTGCTGTTCCTGTTTGTCATGTCTTTCCATGCTGTCACATAATGCGAGTACAGCATTTGTCGAAGTTTAGAGCCCAAGGAATTCGTTTCTGAGCCTTGTTGTGCATCGCTAGCATTCGATATCTCTTGAAGGTACAGTGTCACAACTACCGCTCGTCGACCGGCTGCCTAGCGCAAGCCGTCGAGGCACAGGGACCGCTTTACGCTTCCCTGTGGCCTAAAGGCGGGTGTTTGACAACATTTATTTGTAAAGGTTGGTCAGCCCGTGCGTGGTGCACGTGTGTCGGTGCGTCGGGGATCGAGGAGGAAATCAGTGGGTTGAGGTTTCTAAAACAAACACTTTAATTTGTTGCAGGGAACAACACAAAAAGGTAAAAACGAACATGGGGAGCGACAGGAAGAACAATACAAAACACGGAACGCGACAAGCAGGAGGCACACAATATAAAAGTTAATCCGTCCAGGTAGGACACGAACAGGGGCATACAATGCATTAGATGTCGAAAATACATTACATAGAAAAGAAAAGGAGAAGTCCGGCGGACAGTTCACATATGGGGGCCAAGGTGACGACTCCGGTTCGGGTGGCTGTCGATGTGGCGATGGCTCGAAGACGGCAGGCCTGGTGCGATGGAACGCGTGCCTCGGCGCGGAAATTCGGCCCCCAACGCCGCGGGCACACCACCCAACCTCTTTCGTTGCCTGTCTTCCCTCGACTGTGTTCTCCTCAGCTCGCCGCAACCCGCACGGGGCCGGCGGCCAGCGCACAGTTTTCCTCCCATCATCGGGACGCTTAATCTTTGTTTTTCCACGTGGGGACGACGGGGAAGAGGGGACGCCGTAACCGGCAAAGCACCCCCGGAGCGCGCCGGAGAGCCGCGCCCTCGGGAGGGCAGAAGAAAGCGCACAAGACTTATGCCCTCTGTGACAGCCGTCGCCGAGTCGGCCGGGCCTGCACGCTCGAGTTTCGGCAACCAGCGCATATGCGCCACTGTCCTTGAAAACGCCACGCTCCCTCGGAACTCAATGTTCGTTTGGTTTGCCGATGGCCGAGCTCCCAGAAAGACCTCGACGGATCCCCCGCAAGCAGCCGTGCTGCGACCTAGTTACTGCTCTACGTGAGCCCTCTCCTCTGCTCTCTCCCAATGGGCCACGTCCCGCTGGTCTGTGACATACAGAAAATCTTGCCCTGACCACCGTGAATGTTGGACATCCATGGATGCTCAGAGGCCTTATTACACGGCTTAGAAGCCAAACCCTTTGGCTCTGTACTTTTTGACAAAGGCTATTCATCAGTTTTCTCACAGATTCATGCTGATATTGTTTTCCTTTTTCTTCGCTCTGGCCAACTGTATCATGTTAACATTGATAAGTTATAGCAGCACATTTTGTGTTCTACTGCCAGTATTCCAAACAGTACTAAAAACAAGACATGTAAAACATGTACAGGCAGATTGAAGAGGCAGCTGTGAAGGAAAGACGAAGTGGTTTTTAAAAACTGATGAGCTCAAAACCATCGAAGAGTGGTTTATTTTAAGCCAAACATCTAAAAACAATCTCAAGAAAGGTCAGCAGACAAAGTGCCTTCTTTAGATTTTCCAAACGGAACACCCAGAAGGCTGCAAACAGTAGAATCCCCACAGAAGCGATGAGGTTTTCGCTACAGGGTGATGGCCAATGAACAGGAAAACTGCACCTTGATAGGTGAGGAGGCATGCTGTATGTGCTTCGTCCTGCAAAATTAAAAACGAAATACCACTGACATTTCTAACACTAGTAGAAATGCAAAAAATACTGTCGCATTTCAGTATAATGCACATTATGACTACACTATCCTAGGGATGAATTCATGAGGGGGTGATCTCCCCTCCTCAAAGTGAGAAATTTTACATAGATAAACCATGTTCAACCCAATTTTTTCAAGAATAAAGTCAAAGAAATGCGAGGTTCAAACATGTCACTGACCGATTTTTAAAGATAATGGTAACCAGGCTAATGTACTTGGAGCTATCAACACTGTCTAGCTTCAACTTCATTGCCCACCACTATGTGCAGGAGACCTTGGTGACAAGTTTTGTATCAAAACTTTTTCATTAATGATTCGTTAGTATGCATCAATAACTGCGAGAATTTTGCTCGGAAACCAAAGTGTCCATAATACAGAGGTGCAACTGTACAAATGATTTGTCCATTAGAGCCATGATCACATTTAGTGGGCCACCAAAACTATGAAAAAGTTAAACAAAATGCTTCAATGGCCTCCCTGCCAAAGATTTGAAAACCATATTCTAAGACAACTGAGCTGCTCAATCTCATTTAATTGCAACCAGTGCAGCAACAGCCTAACTGTAATCGAACTAGAGGCTAAAGAAACAATGGTGAGCCACTGCTCATAAGGGAGCGTGATACAAAGTGCGTATTCGAAAGGTACAGCTGCACACGAAATCTACCACTTTTGCTTTATTCGTGACATTTGATGCATATGACGACTACAGGAATTTTCGCTGAGCATCGAAGAAGCAAATGTTCTATAGAAAATCACATTTTGAGCACCTATAACAGCCCTGGATGCAACAATCAGAACTCCCCATGAATCATATTTGCGTGTGTATAATGAAGACCTAAATATACAAAACTGGTATGGTGTTGGTCAAAGTGAATATCGCCATTATACACAGCTTGTGAAGTAGCACTCCACAATGATTGGATGCCATCGAAGACTACAACACAAAACACTCTATTCCAACTAAAAACAAAAAATAGCTGCACCGTATCCAGACCTCACTACCATTTGTCAATAAGATGAAAAAAACTACAGTCGCAAAAGCAAATAAAGGTGATCGCCTCTGCATAATTTCGTGCAAGTTTAAAGAAACCAGAACCGTCTCAACATTGGATTATTGGTTAGTTGAAAAGAGTGTTAGTGAACACGCGTGAAAATGAGACAGTAGCAATGAAAATCCCAAAATAGTAGCGTGTCAGTACGCTGTATCTGGTTTAGTCATGAAATTACTCTATTTTCAGAACTGAGCATAGTTGCAGCAGTTACACTGGCTCCTTATTCCTACTATTGTCTTTTTTTTTAATTGCACAAGTAACTATGCCTGAATTTTAACGAAAATCCCTTGGGGGTCAGCAGCTCCTTACTGTCACTGTTTGCATCCCACCTCTTTGCAAGATAACGAAACACCAGGGCTTTGTGCCAGCCCCATTCTAAAAAAAAAATCACAAAACCCAAGCTTTGCTAAGGATCGTGACATCAATGACTAAATTTGAGTAAATTCTGTGCCTAAAGGGTAGTCATCAGATGCTCAGATAAATACTGAGCGTCTATTTTCGTACAAAAATTTCAGTTCTTGCCTATGTCCACCAATAATTTGCACAAACATACCTACAAGTGTTGCAGGGAGCATCTTTCCTTGCGGCTTAACTCTGAACTGTTTGGTACTGCTTGTAGATTAAACTGATGAAACCTTGGAGTTCTTCATAGATTAGAACCTGTATAGAACAATGTCCAGTCAAGTTTGATACCAAACAAATAATTATGAATAAAGTGTATGTCGTTCGAATTACTGACTCCAATAATGATAGGTGAGCAAGGCAATGAAGTATGTGATGCTTTGAAATTAATGCAGCTGTTATATTTTCAAAAATAGTGACAGCACGTTTATACTGCACCCATTGAAGTTATGCCGCAACGAACCGCAGAACGTAAGGCAAGAACTGACAGCCGTTGCTTTCTCGCTTTCACTCGTGTTCCAGTGACAAAGAGATTGCACCATAGTGGTGAAAGCGAGAAGTGATCAGATTGTAAGTCTAAATGTGGCGGCCGAATCTATGACGGCAGAATACAAGTATGCACTTCAGAAGCTTTGAGCACATTTATAAATTTCCTGCGACGCGCACGATAAGCAAAATTATGTTTTTTGTGGGGAGCCATGGCATTTTAGAAAAAGCGACCTGATTTTTTTAATGTTAATAGCGATGCAGCATACCTCGTTCTGCTAACATGCATGAAATTAAGAGTGGCCAAAAATGCAGCACATATCCAAACTAAAATGACACAAATGCTTCGGAAGGCACTAAAATAACAATGCCGAAAATATACAGCCGCTTGCAACGTGTACTTCAGTGCAGACGCAAGCAGACTTGCACTACAGAGCGCTCGTGCAGTACCTTGCGGAATGAAGGCGAACTTATAACGCAGACAGTGGGATTGGCTGACAAGACAGGCGTTCAAGCGCTGGCGCATAGTCATATAAAGCAACCCATACACCAGCAGCGCGTCGTTAATAAAACTGCGCTAATATTTTGCTCCATTCCGCAGCACAGTGCTGCAGCTCTCCACGCAAGCGTGCTCATGTCTTTATCGTACAAAGATATTTAAGACGCGAAATAACTTAGCATGACGGCGAGACGGATGTGAGAAGATAGGGATTCAAGAATATCTTTCCGGGCAACAGTGTCGAGGTAGAAACTACTCTCCCGCTGGCCAAGGGCGCGGCAAAGCCAGCGCTTGTCTCAATTCGCTCACAACGGCGCCATAGCGCCATTCGCAAACCAGAGCGAGGGGCAAGCTCAGCCGTTGTTTATGATGTCCTTATCAGAGAACTTGGTTAAGCATCCGTCTTTCCTTTCTTCGTCGCACATCGAAAAAGAGCAGAGGCAAACGCGAAGTCGCCGCTCACGATGTCTGTTCCAAGAGAACCCCATACAACCCGACGTGCTCCATTCTGCGACGCAATCCGAGACGGCCCCGCTGGCGCTCCTAGGCCTAGCGCCTACGCCGCTCACAGTCGCAGCCTGAGTGCCGTCTTCTGATCCTTTGCGCCGCCTGCTGTCGATTGCATCTCAGCCGAAACCAAAACTTGCTGCTTCGTTCCGGAACTAAGCGAAAGAGATAAAAGCACACAGTTCCACTGGCGCGTTCTTTTGAACAGCAGCAGCAATTCGACCTCGATCCTTCTTACTCGCCATACGGTGTTTTTTTTTTTCTTTTTGCGACACCGTTCAGCAGGTCCGGAATGCCCAATAACACCTCCGTTAGAAACGGCTGATGAACTATTGCTGACCTCGTTAGAACGCCCTCAGTTCTGGCTGGTATTATTTTGGTGTTTATGATATCGTGTGCTCCGTTTTATCGGTGTTCGCATCTGGCGATACGCAGTTTTAAAGCGGACGAACACCGATAAACCTCCCATCACGTGTCATTCCTGTTTAGTGTATGGGGGTGCCTCCTATATCGGTGCACAATAAGGTTTCTCTATCTCGCTCTCTCTCTCCGCTTCGATCAGTGGCGCCGTTAACTTTGTGCAAAATTGCACCACGCGGGTTAAGATGATCCCTTCCATACTGCGGGCGTCAGCGCTTGCATAGGAATTGGGAATAAAGGTAGCCCTCGCCGCCGTTCAGCGGAATCCTCTGCTTTCCGGCTTTCCTCGACACCGCCAAGCACACTGACTACCAGTGTCGTGACTACAGTCTGTGGCTGATCCGTCCCTGTACTGTCACACGGAGAGCATAGGAGAGAGAAAAAAACTCAAATGAGCATCTTTTACTGCGAACACAGATGCCTTAAACGGGCAGAGCGTAGGAAACTTCACTGTTTCCTAAGTAGATTAATAATTGGCTGTGCACTGTTCCTGAAAAGCTGTGGCATTTCTTACCACACTACACTGTGCAACTGCCGCTTGGCGACCATATAGAGTAGGGGCAAAATCTTGCGCGCCGCAATGCGCACCCCACTGCATCTCACTTTGATGCTGAATTTTGTAGGCATATATTCGAACTTCACACGGTGCTAATTGCAGACGGTATAAATGCACAGCACGTTTAACAGCCTCATAGAATACGATACACATACACCTTTTAAGTTGCCAGGGTAATCCAAAAAGTAAGGTCTCCAAAGACCTGCGGCCGCATGGAAACTATTTTCGTGTGTGCTCGCCATACTGCTATTCATAGTTCCCCGTATTTCAAAGAAACCATGGCTCAGCGCGAAGGAGACTGTCAGTCTTGGCACGGCAGCCATTTCAAATGGAGCTCTCGTTTTGTCGTTGCCACAACGTGCGCAGTTCGCGCAGTTATTCAATTTTTGAACGCAAAAGGCGTTCAACCAATCGAAATTCATCGCCAGTTGACGGAAATTTTCGGAGAGTCGTGCATGGATGCTAAAAACGTCCACAAGTGGTGTAGGAAGTTCGCAGCTGGTCGCACTGAAATTCACGACCAAGAAAGAAGCGGGAAACCGTCAATTTCTGATGAGGAAGTCGCGAAGGTCGAAGAAATGATGCGGGAAGATCGGAGGATCACACTCTACGAACTCTGAATTTTGGTTCCTGGCGTTTTTAGGAAGACTAATCATAGGATTTTGACAGCAAACTTGAAATATCAGGTGTGCGCAAGATGGCTTCCGCGAATGCTCACAGACGACCATCAACGGCAACGCGTTCACTCCTCCCACAAATTTCTTCGGCGTTATGGAGATGAAAAGGAGACCTTTTTGGATTACATTGTTACGGGTGACGAAACCTGGGAATTCTACTTCCCGCCTATGACCAAACAAGAATCACGTGAATGGCGGCACTCCTCTTCTCCCAAGCCGCGAAAATTCAAGCGAACACAGTCTGCCAGGAAAGTAATGGCAACTGTCTTTTGGGATCGAAAAGGGGTATTGTTGATAGACTTCATGGCTTCTGGCACCACTGTTAACGCAGACAGACATTGTGAGACCATTAAAAAACTCATAAGGGCGGTTCAAAATCGCAGAAGGGGAATGCTGAGCAAGGGCGTGAGTCTTCACCACAACGCTCGCCCCCACGATGCCGGCCAAACCAACAGTCTCCTGAAACAGTCCTTCTGCAAAGCCCCCTACAGTTCGGACTTGGCACCAAATGACTACCCCTTGTTTCCAAAGATAAAAGAATCGATGGAAGGCGCTTCACCGATGATTACGAAGTGAAAGATGCGGTCAAACGCTTCCTCAACGGAATGGCGGCAAGCTGGTATGACATGGGCATGCCCCAGCGTCTGTAAATATGCATAGACCGCAATGGCGATTATGTTGCAAAGTAGAAGAATGGTCTCCCTTTTAAGTTATTTGTAAATTGCTTAAAAAAGACATTTCTTTCGATTTATAAAAGAACTGGAGACCTTGATTTTGGGATGACCCTCGTAGTTACATTGTGCATAAAAACCATGTGCCAGACACTGCAGTACTGATTATTGAAATCTGCCTAATGGTGTCCAGCCGTAACATTTATAAAATCAATTTCTACTATTGCTTTAAACGAATTGTAACCAATCCCTCCAAGCAGATTACACTTGAATCAGCACTCATTAATGGGAGGCCACGCATATTTGGTTGAAACGACTTTCGGAAGACCTGTAAATATTCGACGTAAAAACTCTAATAACGCAAGTGAGATGGCCGTCTGAACACTGTAATATCCCGGCGCCTTGTGCCAACCCATGGCAGTAAAGCTACCAGTGCCTAAAGACCTGTGCTGTCCCCAAGCACCCACATCCTGGGCTAATAAACATGACCGGGCCTATCTCTCACATTCCAGACACATCTGCTCTTCCTCTGTTAAAGCACGTGATCGAAAAGAAGATTTCATCGCCATCACATGCTTGAAGAACAGCACAAAAACACATGTGCTAAGCTTATGTTGTTGATGTTACATCAAAAAGAACGAGTTTGGGCAGTTTGTAAAGTTTGTTGGGCAGTCTGCTGTGTCCTTAAGGCTATTGGTCCTCGTATTTTTTCGCGCTGTTTTTCTTAACAAGCTACGCAAAGCTCTGGATTGAAATCTCTATCAACTAACTCATGAGGAGGCACTTTTATTGACCTCACAACTGTATTAAGACTCCTTTATCCAGGGAAACTTGAACAGATTCTACAAGCTTGTTCGGCGATTCCAGAACACTTGGAGATCGTTTACAAAAAATTCACAATACCCAACAGATCCTACAACGTGCTGAAGGTTGAAATGTCCTTTAAGCAATCGTTCTGATAATAGCATCAAATTTAGATGTTGATGCACAACGCAGTTTCTGTTTTACTTATTTAATTTCAAATACCTTACAGGCCTCTATGGAGGCATTTTGTAAAGGGCTGCAGCTTAGATACATGTATAACAATGCTTAAAAAAACGACGGCAAAATTTGTAAATACCAAAACTGTTTATTCGAGATAATAAAATGCAAATTATCATGTCTGACGCGACAGCCCTGCTGCAGGACTACGCATCATTTATTAAAAATAGTAAAATAAAGAAATAAATGCATAAAACAGCCTGGAATAGAAACATGATTCTTTAAACAAAGAAAACAAAGAAATAATTATTGTAGGGGATGTGAACATAAACATTATTGATACCGCTGATCATGCTTGCTCTGAATATATGAACATTCTTCTCGGTCATGGCATTGAATCATTATTAGACGTTCCAACTCGTTGTGCATCTGATTCACATGGTACGCTCATCGACCATGTGTTGTCTAACGTCCTTTTACCTCAAACCTCCGGAGTCATTAGATTCAATATAACTGATTACTACCCGGTATTCTTGCTTATAGACAGCTCAAATGAAAGCGCACCGAAAAAATCAAATAGATACTCCTTCGACAAAAACAGATTTATTGATTTGATAGCCAATGTTGACTGGACAGATGTGTTGCAAGAAAACTGCGCTAACGCTTCGTATAACATTTTTTTGAAGAAATTAATCTATGCAGTTAACGCATGCACAACAGTAACGTCACTGGTAAAATGGTATTCTGCACCGCGAAATCCATGGATGACTAACGGAATACTACGCTCTATTAGAAAAAAAAGTAACCTTCACAACAAAGTGAAAGCGCAACCGTTCAACCTCGCTTTAAAACAAAGTTTCAAAATCTACTCAAAAACGCTATCTTCTCTAATTAAACATTGTAAAAGGAGTTACTATGAAAACGAAATACTTAAAAATGGACACAACACTCATAAGAACTGGCAATTGATTAAGGAGTTTTTAAATCTCTGGGACCAAAACGGCAACATTACAGAAATTAATGATGGTACGCGAAGTTCAACTAACCCTACGGACATAGCAAATGCGTTTAACTCATTTTTTTCACAGCTTGTCAAAACGCCTACCGCTGAAATCACGCGACCCACTCGTTGTCCTTTCTCTTTCTGTTTGCGTCCAACATCCCCAGATGAAGTTTTAAATGTAATAACCAGCTTAAAGAATACCGGGTGTGGCTTAGATTCTATCCTTCCATCTAAAATTAAACTTATTGCACACAAACTGTCGCCCGTTCTCACTAATGTTATCAATAAGATGTTTAAGTCGGGTGACTTTCCAGATCAACTTAAAAACGGCAAAGTTATTCCTATACATAAGAGAGGCGATAAATACAGTTTGGCTAATTATCGTCCGATAACTATTCTTCCATTTTTCAGTAAAGTAATCGAAAAGCTCGTTGCTAACCGTCTAATAAACTACCTTCTGAAATCCAGCCTTCTGATACCTCATAAATTTGGTTTCCGCCCTAACTATTCCACTGAGCTCGCACTGATACAATTTACTGACAAAATTAAACACTTCATTGATAACGGACTTTGGGCGGCAGCTGTATTCATTGATTTTACGAAGGCATTTGATACAATCAATCATCCCATACTCCTTTTAAAACTAGAAGCGCTGGGAATTTGTGGGCCCACTCTTAGTTTACTACGTAATTACCTCGCTAACAGAACTCAGTTTGTACAAATATCGAATACTTTATCCCAGCCAATTACAATTAACCAAGAAGTTCCGCAAGGATCTGTTTTAGGCCCCTTCTATTCTTGATTTACATTAATGATCTGCAAAAATGCCTCAATAACACTGACTGCATTCTGTATGCAGATGACACTACCATATTTTCTTCTAGCGATAACTTAAGTGACCTAACATCAAAAATTAATGCCGACCTTATAAATGTAATGGAATGGTGCCACAGAAATCTCTTACGAATAAACCAATTAAAACAAAGCTAATGATATTTCACTCAGAACACAAACGACTTGTCAGCGTTCCAGATGTATACCTAAATAATCACATTATCCTCCCATCAAGTTCTGTAACATTTCTCGGTGTGACGCTTGATTCACATTTAAAATTTAACCTTCACACTAAATCTATTAGCAAAAAAGTTGTACTCGGTATACGTATACTAATTAGAACGCGTTATTATTTCCAACAGCATATTCTTCGCTCACTTTATTATGCATTCATTCATAGCCACCTCAATTACTGTTTATCATCGTGGGGTAACACGTACTATACCCATCTTTCTTCTTTGTGTCATCTTCAAAACCAATCTGTTAGAATAATGACATTCCGCTCATACACCGCATCCAGTGCTCCCCTTTACCGCCGGCTCAATATCTTACCTCTCCTTTGTTCACTCCAACTGAAACTAGGTTTATTAATTTATCGCGCCCGTCACAATAGCACTACTCTCCCTATATTTACAGGTTCCTGTTTGTGTAACGTTAATACTACTAGATTCGCTGAACAACATAATCTTTTGCTTCCGAATGTCAAAACTAATTATGGCAAACAGTCCGCTTTATTTTCAGCAATCACTGTCTGGAACTCGCTACCCGCAACCATCAAATCATTCCGCACCGAAGCACAATTCCATAAAAACTTGAAAAACTATGTACTGCATAATTGCCTTCAATTGCCACGCCAGTGAAACCTGTTAGTATTGTGTACGACTTCTATTGCCTGAATGCTTGTTCTATGTTCTCTTTTTGTGTTTGCAAAATGTGTTTTTAAAATTTAGCATGACTAAACTGTTATTTCAGATCTTACTTTTCATTGCACCTGTGTTCCGCTATGTAATTGCTATCTGCCATATATTTATCCTACTTAAAATATGCAATTAATTACAGGAGGTCCCCCTGACAGTTTCCACTTTGGGACCTCCTTCTGTAATAATCAATTTATGTACATCTTACCTATGCATCTTTTCAATAAACTTTCAAACTTTCAAACTTTCATACCTACGATCACGCACAATGCAAAGAAATAATTAACCACACAGAGGGTTAAAAAAACTAATGACTCATGGATGCAGAAGTAAACATGCTAGGTTTATTTTCGTCAAAATCTTTGATTAGATAATGGTAGATTGTTCCTTCCAGAGCCATGTATAAAGCTATAGGGGCGTATGGCGTAGATTTCCGCGTGAATGAGCGCAGACGCATCCAAAAATAAAGGAAGTTATTTGTTCATCTTATAATAGAAAGACGTAAAATTCTAACTTTCTTTTCGTGTGTACGCATGGAACATGAACGAAAGACCATTATTTCGAGCGCAGTGTCATATGGCAACCTTGACAGCATTTTGAAACAGCAAGCACTGCAAGCTTTGTGAGCGCAGAGTGTTGATAGAGCCAAGAATGCCGGAGACAGCGTGCATGAGTTCATGCCTATCGTCAAACGGTGTCAACACGTCTTCGAACACATTCACCTAAGGATGCAAGAAAACTTTTTGTTGCATTTCAAAAGTTAGAACTACTCTTCACCAGCGGAAAAAAATCCCCGGATGCCCGAAGTAGGGGTCTCACAAGAGCGTGGCCTGATTAATAAATAGTAAACGTGCTAAACTCGTTCTCAGAGCCACTTGGTACCGTCCTTTGAAGGCCAGTTTGTGGGTCACGATCTGTTTTTTCTTTCGCGCCGTCTTTTTCAAGGACAGCGACTACATCGCAAGGTTTACCGCTTTCCGCAAGGAAGCGTACGGTGTTGCAATTAAATCATGAGTGAACTATTCCTTTACAACAACACTACCGGACGTATCACCTAAGATTTTACGGAAATTTTAAAGATAGGCTGTTTGAGTTAGAACGTTTTTTCGACGTAGTGTTGTCAGCGATGCAATACGTCAGAAAACAGCTAATACATGTTAACAAGCAGGCTGGTTAAACAATGTTGAATAGTTAAGTTTTGAACTATTACTGTTAGGCTTCTTGATTGTTCCGAGGCGTGAGGCGAAAACGCGGTCACCCTGGGCGCAGTGCTCCAACAAATTTTGACTGCGTGATGCCAAAAACATGAGCTTTCGAGAAACGCGCAGACGAAGCAACCTCGCCAGTGCATGCAACACATTGAATTAGCCAGAATTTGTTGAGTCACAGCGCAGCGGGTAACCGCGTTTTCGAAATCCTAGAAACTGATATGGTTATTACTTACGGTGGGCTACATACCTCTCAATAATCAAGGATCCTTACAGTGATAGTTTAAGAAGCTAAGTTTCAATATCAGTTAACCAGCCTGCTAGTTAACATGTCTTAGCTATTTTCTGATGTACTGCAACGCTGACAACGTTTTGCCGAGAAAAGCGGTCTTCTAACTCAAAGATCCTAATTTAAAAATTTGGTAAAGTAGTAGGTGCAACACCCTGTATATGACGCTACTACTACAGCAGCAGCAAATTTTGGCTACATCGGGCCAAAATACATGCGCTTTCGAAAAACTTGCAGGCAAAGCAATCTCTCCTGTGCATGTAACTCGTCAAAATAGCCAAAAATTATTGGGCTACAGCGCCAAGCATAACCGTGTTTTCTAAATTCAAAAACTGATATGAATAATAATTATTTTGGGCTACACGCCTCTCAATAATTAAGGAGCATAACTGTAATAGTAAAAAGTGAACTATTCAACATTAGTTAACTAACACTGCTAGTCAGCACGTCATCACTGTATTCTGGTATACACCAGTTACAATGCTATACCGAAAAAAATCGCTCTTTTAACTCAACAAGCCTATTCTTAAGTGAAACACCCTGTATGTAAATACATACAAACGTATTGTAAAGGGGGTTGTCGCTCTGCTGGATCCGGGTCTCTTGCGGCGTCCGGCAACAGTCCTGGCCAAGCGTTCGGTCAGCAAAGGAGCTTCAGACCTCTGTGTCGTCGCCTTCTTTCACCACCGAAACTGATCGCGCTTACCACGCTACGAAAAGCACTGGGTGGAAAACGAGGCATCCTGCCGGCTCAGGAAACACGCACGATAGGCGGATCGTAACATCGTTTGAGGCGGTCGACGTGCACTGTTTCATGACCACGATGGCGCGCATCCTGGGGCGGCGAAAGCTGTCGAATAACGTAGTTCATTGGAGTGGTCTGGCCGATAACACGGTACGAACCTTGCTACTTTGAATGGAGTTTCGTGGAGAGACCGGGACCGCTTAACGGAACTCAGTCACTCGAGGGAGTTTCGAGTATACGACATAAGAGGACTGATATGGCGCGAAGGCGCTTCTGGCGTTTCTGGTCTTCGATCGTAAAAGATCGGGAAGCTGGCGCTATTCTTTAGCATAAATGCCTGCTTCAAGAAGGGTTATGGACTTGGACACATTAGGGATTTACGGGAGCACGGTATCCATTGTCCAGGTGGGCTCGCAGCCACAAAGAACGAAGAACGGACAGAAGCCAGTTGTGCTCTGTGTGGTAGTGTTATAGGCGAATGTGAAAAAGGGGAGAATGCGGTGCTAATTTGAGCGATCAGATGCAACATACGTGATCTGCATATCGCACAATGTGCGGTTGAAACGTTCAGACGTGCCATTTCTTTGAGGGTGGTAGGCCTTTGTAGAGCGGTGAACGATGTGGAATTGTCGAAGGAGTGCTTCGACGACGTCTGAGAGGAAGACACGACCCCGGCCGCTGAGAAGTTCCTTAGGAAAACCATGGCGCAGAACGAGATGATGCAGGATGAAAGACGCAACGTCTTGTGCAGTGGCGGATTGTAAGGATGACGTTTCTACTCGGTGTTTTAGGATATCTACCGAAACAATGATCCAGCTGTGGCCAGCCAGAGTGCGAGAAGGATAGAGCAGAGATCGATGTCGACGCGATTTAATGGGTGCGCGGGTCAGGACCAGGGGTGCAGCACAGCGGTGGAATGGCGAGTAGGGGTTTGGGGACGTTCGGACGTTGGCACTCTGGACAGGAGCGAACGTATTGGCATATGAAGCGGTACATGCCCTGTCAGAAGAAGCAGAGTTAATGATGTGTGGAAGTCTTGACCACACCGGCGTGGGAGCAGTCGGGGTCGGCGTGGAAGGAGGCATGTATGTCGGAATGAAGATGCCGAGGAATGACAAGGAGCCATCGGCGCCCGACGGGCAGGTAGTTATGGCGGTAAAGGAGGCCGTCCAGTAATGCAAAGTGGCGGGCTTGATGGAGGAGAGGTCGAGATGGCGGACGTACAGATGGTATGGACAGGAAAGCAATCCAGGGGTCCTGGCGTTGTTCAAATGGCATGTCGACAGTGTCTATGAAAGAGGAGTCACTGGTGCTTAAAGATGTGGAGTCGGAGTCTCAGGGGAGAGGTGAGCTGTATTGGGCGTCAGCATCAGAATGCTTACGGCCAGAGCGACAGACGGCTTCAATGTCATACACTTGTAAACGCAGCGCCCAACGATCAAGACGACCAGAGGGGTCTTTGAGAGATGACAAACAACAGGCGGCATGAGGATCAGTTAGGACAGAGAATGGGCGATCATAAATGTAAGGTCGGAACTCTCCAATAGCCCAGATGATCGCCAAGCACTCTTTTTTGTTATGGAATAATTCCTTTCGGCTTTGGTCAAAGTGCGGCTGGCATACGCAGCATGCTCGAGGAAAGCCGGCTTTTTGTTGGGGCAAAGAACAGAGCCGGGGGGCCCATGTCACTTGCATCAGTGTTAATTTTCGTGCATTGATTGGGGTGAAAACGGGGAAGGATCAGAGGGTCCACTACAAAGCGCCGATGTGTGCAGAAGGCTGCATCGCAGGCAGGTGTCTAGAACGGAAGGTTGAGGTCGCCGGCAAGCAATTCAGTCCGAGGAGACCGTAAGGAAGCAAAATTCTGGACGAAGTGGCGGAAATAAGAGCATGAGCGTATAAAGCTGCGCAGTTCTTTAAGTGAAATGGGGATGTGGCGGAAACAAGAGCATGGACATGTAAAGCTGCGCCGCTCTTTAAGTGAAATGGGTTGAGGGATCTGGACTACGGCACGCAGTTTGTCGGGATCCGGAAGAACGCTGTTTTTAGAGTTAATGTGGCCAAATACGGTAAGCCGCCAGGCAACAAAGCAGCATTTCTTGAGATTCAGTTGCACGCCGGCGTCGGTCAGACATTGCAATTTATCTAATATTGAATAGTTAACTTTTTAACTATTACTGTTAGGCTTATTGATTGTTCAGAGGCGTGTAGCCCACCGCAATTGATATCCACATCAGTTTTCAGAATTACGAAATCGCGGTTTCCCTCGCCGCAGTGGTTCAAGAAATTTTGGCTCCGTTGTGCCAAAATACATGAGCTTTCGAGAAATATGCAGTCAAAGCAACCTCTCCAGTGCAAACAGCACATTGAAATAGCCAGAATTTGTTGAGCCACAGCGCCGCGGGTAACCGCGTTTTCGAAATCATAAAAAACTGATATGTTTATTACTTACGGTGGGCTACATGCCGCCTTACATGTATTAACGGTCCTTACAGTGATAGTTTAAACAACTCAGTATTAAATATCAGTTAACCAGCCTGCTAGTTCACACGTCTTAGCTGTTTTCTGATGTACTGCATCGCTAACAACGCTTTTCTGTGAAAAACAGTCTTCTAACTAAAAAATCCTCATTTAATTTTTTTTTAAATCGTAGACGCAACACTACAGCAGTACCAAATTTTGGCTACATCGGGCCAAAATACATGCGCTTTCAAAAAGCTTGCAGGCAAAGCAGCTTGCAGGCTACATCCCAGGCAGCTGCATAGAACGAGAGGTTTGGGTCACCAGCAAGCAATTCAGTCCGAGGAGACAGGATGGAAGCGAATAACAGCATGGGCGTATAAAGCTGCGCACCTCTTTAAATGAAATAGGGAAGTGGCGGAAATAAGATCATCGGCGTATAAAGCTGCACAGCTCATTAAGTGTAATGGGCCGAGGGATCTGGACTACTGCACGCAGTTTGGCGGGATCCGGAAGGACACTGTGTTTAAAGACAACGTTGTCTAATAGTGTAAGCCGCCAGGCAACAAAGCAGCACCTCTTGAGGTTCAGTTGCAGGCCGGCGTCGGTCAG
The DNA here is from genome assembly GCF_052857255.1 of Amblyomma americanum. NCBI lineage: Eukaryota > Metazoa > Arthropoda > Arachnida > Ixodida > Ixodidae > Amblyomma > Amblyomma americanum. Next base: position 98,718,231 of record NC_135498.1, read on the forward strand.
ACATTGCAGGACATGCACGAGGCGGACCAGGTGGGACGAAAAGTTTCCAGAAAAGACATTCTCAAGTTAACGCGAAACGCAAAAATATGTGCCACTTTAGTCCGCTGAGAATTGTGTCCATCATGCGTTCGAATGTGGCCGGCGCATTGCGCATGCCGAACGGCATGACGTTAAATTCTTAAAGGCCATCGGTCGTGACAGAAGCGGTTTTCTGCTGGTCAGCAGCTCCTAAGGGCACCTGCCAGTATCCGGAGCACAGGCCCAGCGAGGCGAAGAACTCCGCGCCTTGCAGGCAGTCGAGGGCATCGCCAATTCGGGGAAGCGGATGGACATCTTTGCGGGTAACCTTGTTCAGGCGACAGTAATCCACGCAAAAGCGCATGGATCCGTACTTCTTCCGCACGAGAACAGCAAGGCTGTGGGAAGGCTGGATGACGGCGCGCCGGAGCATGTCATCCAATTCTTTGGTAATGAAGTCACGTTCAGTGGGTGAAATGCGATACGGGTGCTGGCACAAAGGGGCATGCGTGGCGGTGTCGGTGCATTGAGCGACGACAGATGTGCGGCCCACAGAGGTGTGCGGGAAGTCGATCGACGGAGGGAAACGCTGAAGCAATTCCACGAGCTGATCGCGTTGATCTGGTGAAAGGCTACCATCAATAGAGCGAGAAAAAACAGAAACATAGTGGGAGCTGGGAGCAGCAGCGGGGGAATCGAGGGCAACTACCTGGAGAGTGGCGGGGTCGTCAGAGACGGTGTATGTAAGAACGCGATCAAGTGATTCGATGTGCCCCAGACATTCACTACACGTGAGCGTTGATGGGCGAAAAAATGAGTTCGTGACGCAAATTGCGCTGTGGTCATCGCAGATAGTAAGAAAGGCGAAAGCAAGGAGGAAGCAGTGGAGAAGGACAGCAGCATCCGTCAGATTGAGTCAGTTGAGTCAGACAAGCAGGCGCACGAGAGGGGCACCATGGCTGCAGAGAAGGCAGGCGTGTCACTATCTGTAGGGAACAGCATTTTACCGGAACGGGGAGAGGTATCGCACGGGGGAGGGGGACAAAGCGGAGACAGCCTAATGCTGGCACGGGCACAGTCGATGATCTCATGATGAAGGGTGAGAAAGTCACAGCCAAGAATGATATCGTAAAAACAGCGAGACAGGCCGAGAAAATGGAGGCAAAACTTCCGGTAGAATGAATCCATCTTTGGGCCAGCATGAACTTTGGGACACATCAACGTAGACAGACACATGAAACACGGAACACACAGCTTGAGATGAGTTGAGTTGAGGTGTTGAATGCTACAGGTGGGATTAGCCTTGCTTATTCTGCCGGCAATTCCTCCATCGTAGCGTCCTTTCCATGTTAATAATGTCCTAAAACCTCTCGCATCTAACCCGTTGTGCGCACAGTCTCTTATAATAGCACACATTCCTCTCCTGCAGTCACCATCTATGCACACAATCTCTTCGCACAGTCCAAGTCACAGTCCACTCCAGAAGGCACCATCTACGCACATATTCAGTCACAGTAGACAGGCCAGTGTAGTGTCACAATCCATACACACATCCACTCACAGTATAACGCAGGCCACTCCAGGAGACACCATCTACGCACACATTCAATCACAGTAGGCCATAGTCCGTTCCTGCTGTCACCATTTAAAAACAAGATCAGTGTCCTGCAGAAATGTTAAAAGAAGGCGTGCAGCCTCCCTTCTGCATGCCAGGTTTCCACTCGTGTAGAAAATGTCCTGAACTGTACTGTGAAAGGTTCCTGTCTTCTTAAAGGAAGCGAATATCACATACCTTTCCGGGTTGTACGCTGGGCAGTACATAATATAATGTTCAATAACGCCGCCCCCATCACAAAAAGAACATAGCGGAGACGATGCTCTGCCCGTCTTATGCATTCAGGCAGGAGTGCGAGCAGAGGCCGTGCGAATTCAATGTAGAAGGGTCGCCCGGGAACTTCACAGTTCCTTGTTCACACATGGCTTGTGGGGCGCACTCCACAGGGTACTGAAATGATCGAGCACCGTTTTCCTGTAGAGACTTATTCCATCTTGAGGTAATTTTTTTGGTGAATTCCTTGAAAGAGCTTTATGGGCGAGATTGTCTGCCACCTCATTCCCGTTGACTCCTATGTGAGAGGGCACCCATTGGAAATATAGAGTAAAGCCTTCGCTGTGCAGGTACTGCACCAAGCGCAGAGGGCTTATAGACAACGCATCAGTAGAGAATCCGCACTCTAACCTCTGAAGAGCAGATTTTGAATCAGTTAGGATGGCAACAGGTTGAGCCGGACAAGAAACTAACTTCCGTAAAGCCGCCTCAATAGCAACATTTAAGGCCATTGTGAAGGATACGACAGCAGTAGTGTACAGACCATTTACAGTTCAAAGCAGGAATGTAAAAAGCCGCTGCGCTAGCTTGTTTGACCTTGTCCACAGAACCATCCGTGAAAATTTGAAGATGGCAGGCATACTCTGTTTCCAAATGCTCAAGTACGAACGAACGCGTTGCTGCCAAAGGAGAGCTGCTCTTTGCGCTCACATGGGGAATTGTGACCACCTTACAGTCGAGGGTCGGAAAGGACCAGGGGGTTTCAACCGTTTAATTTGCCTTCGGACATTAAGGCCTTAAGAACTAAGAGTGTTTAGTGTTAAGTAGGCATTTGACACATCGCTTGCAGAGCCGCAGGAGAAAAGATCGCCCAGCTACCGTCTCTCCTAGGCGGCCAATATGCATTAGTAGTCTCTGAGAAACGAGAAGGGTAAGAGGTGTCGATAGAGACTCATGAAGTACTGCCTTATTCGCAGCCGCCTGAGGAACTCCAATGTCTCTTAGGCTCTTTCTGTGGACAACTTCGAGACGTTCAAGCTGTGATGCCGAGAGGGAAATTAAAGGTAATTGATACATTATGCGACTGACCACCACAGCTTCATAAAGTGTGGTCATTGAGGAAGGAAGGTTTCCCCATTGCTCACGTGCAATTCTAGGGATCACACTGAAACGCGAAGATATAGATGAAACAATCGCAGTGACAGCTTTTCGCCACTGTATACGGGAGTCAATAATGGCGCCCAGGAAAAGGCGCCCAAGATTTAATTGACGGATGCAAGAGTGACCGAGGTCTATCTTCGACCGCTCTTGACGTCTTCCTACACCTTGAAACAGAACAGAGCCCGATTTTTCCACTGATAGAGACAATCCCACACCTTGAAGGTAAGCTTGTACCGAAAGTAGAGCCTGTCGAGCTATCAGGGCTAATCGCTTGTTTTGGTAGCCAGTAATCAAATTACAGATGTCGTCAGCATATATTGACATACACACTTGCCTGCAATTTTTTTAAAGAGCGTTAAAGACGTTAAAGAGCGTGGGGGACAGAACACTTCCTTGAGGCACACCTCGTGATAAAACCCTTTGGCTGCTTAAGGTACTCCCTAACCGTACACTAACCGCACGATCACTTATAAACATGTAAATGAATCTTAACATAAGGCCCTGTATGCCCATGCCTTGAAAATTGTTTAGAATTGAGCTGTGAAGCACGCTGTCATAAGGTTTTGCAACGTCAAGAAAAATGGCTAAGGTGGAAAGGCCGAAAGCTCTCTTGTGTTCAATGCGACTCACCAAGTCTAAGACGCTATCTTGGGCACTAAGACCTCGGCGGAATCCTGTCATACATGTTGGCGGTGCCTTGCTCTCCTCGACCCACAACGATAAGCATTGATTTATCAGCTTCTCCATCAATATAGCTACACAGAAGGTCAACGACACAGGGCGATACGAGGCAAGGTCCTTCATATCTTTGCCAGGCTTCAGTACTGGAACTACATGTGCCACATTCCATGACAGAGGAACATCGCCAGTCTCCCAAACTCGATTGATGAAGTTGAGGAGCTCCTTCCTGAGTTGCAAGGGCAGATTATGCAGCATTTGATTGGTGATGCCGTCGGGACCTGGTGCACACCGGCACCGCAGGCCACTGAGCGCAGTCTGAAGCTCACGAAGCGTGAACAGGACGTCCATGATAGACCTGGAGGAAGCAGGTGGTGTATATATATCCATTCCGGAATTAGCACGTACGAGTGCGTCTGCAAATTCCCCTGCCAAGCACGCAATAGGTTTTTCCTAGCGTATTGCAAGAGCTTTAAAAGGCTTCGAAGGACGAGATTCCCCAGCAAGGTTGCCAATAACTCGCCATATTCTCGTCCTCGATGAGAACACAAACAAACTAGCGCAAAATGAAGCCCATTGCAACCTGTAGAGCTTGTTCGTGTGCCGTCTAATGGCAGAATTCAGCCTATTGAAGGCAGCCTTCAGTTCGCTGTCGTCCTTCTTCCGCATGAGTTGGCTCTCCGCCCATCTTCTCGCTGCGAAAAGGTTCCCGAGTTTTAAATCCGCGCTCAGAAAATGATCAGGTAACTTCACCGCCATAGTTGCTGCCAGCTTACAAGAAATTATTTTGTCAATAACTTCACCAGAAACACGTTCTAGGTGTTCTCTGTACTTGTCCCAGTTGACCACATTGCTACTTTTAGGACCCCGCATAAGATAGTCGGCAGCAAACACAAAATTCACATAGAGATCACTTCCCATGTGGTCAGGCGCTGTTAACCACCTCACGCGGACATCAAGTAAATGCAATGTCGGGTCTTTAGCTATCGATGAGGCTGGAGGCCGGAAGAAAGTGGGTATTTCATCATTGGCAACACACAGGTCCAAACCGTCAATAACATCTACGAGTTTGCGCCCACGGGAATCCATGTTCCTGTCACCCCAGACGGCATGATTGGCGTTGAAATAACCGCAGATGATTGGAGGTGCTGGGCAGCGGTCGCAGAGCTGCTGTAGAAACGAATCCATTGCTACCTTCTTCCGTGGGGACACGTACACGGGTGCAATAGAAAGGGTTAGAAAGTCGAGCTGTATTCTCACAGCCGCTACCACAATGTCATCCGTGCAAAGATCGGCAACGCTTAGAGAAACATGTGGAATTTCCCTTCTTGTGTAAAGCGCGGCACTTCCTGCAAAAAATGACTTGATGCTGCAGTTTTTATGGGTGCATTATCCAGTCAAACATCTCCCGCTTGGCAGGCCAGTTTCCGACAGGTCCAATACTGGAACACGAGTCTCTTTCAAAAATAGTTTTAGTTCAGCTAACCGACTTAAAATCCCGGCGCAGTTCTATTGCAATATAAACGGCACTTTTCGGTGAATATTACATCCACGAGGTTTAACACCATCCATATTAGATCGCAAGGAAGTTCACTGCGAAGGTGGTAATTAGGAACTCAAAATAAAGCACCAGCTGTAGGAAGTTCTTCAGGTTACCAGGCGCCATCGCTGGAACATGTGAACGAAGGGCCCTAAACAAGACATGAAGAAGGTCAGACATACTTAGATTTTTTGAGCTCCTTATTTTGCGCAACGCACTCACTTACATTATCGACAAGAGATGCCGACGGGGCACACTCTTGGCCGCAGTAGGCGGTTTTTTGTCACTTCTGCACGTGAGAGTCCACCTTGCCGCCGAGTCTGGCTGTGATCCGGTCGCTCAGGAACATGGACAATTTTGGCTGGAGGTCGAACAACCGACTCGCACGCAATGGGCCTTGCCGTCTTGCTGGACTCAAGTCTCTTAGGGACATTGTTGGATAACGCAACAACATCAGACGCCAACCAACACTTGGAACTCGTCAAATCCTGGCACAGGCTTCTCAGTCGGTTGGGGTTTGGGACCAGCAATAAAAGATATTCGACGGTGCAGAGCGCCCACAAGGAAGGGGCAGCCTCCGAAACTCGCTAGATGATCACCTCCTCAATTGGCGCAAGCAAAATCGCCTTTGCAGGTTTTAAAGTTGTGGTCGCCTCCGCACCGTTTACAGCGTCGATCCTTTGTGCAAATTTTGGCCACGTGCCCAAACCGTTGGCATCTAAAACACCATGGAGGAGCTTCAGTGAAATCGGCAACTGCGTGTTTTGTGAATACCAGATCAATTTTACGGGGCGCTCTGAGTTGGAAGCGAATGTCATCACAACAGAGTTGGTAGGTTTCGCAGCCCATTTTTTTTCTGGAGACTCCACACGACGCACAAGTCGTTTCACGTGCAGCACACCTTGTGGTTTCAGATAATCAAGTAGGTCGCGTTCTGAATACCACTTTGGTACACCCTTAATAACACAGGTGTTCTTCATGTAGGAATAGGGCAACCGCACGTTAACTTTGATGCCAAAAATCTGAGAGCTCTGCAGTAGCTTGTCAACCTGCTCTTCCGTCGAGACATCCAGCTGAAGAGCCCCGTGCATGGTGAACCGACTACGAATCGGAGCTGATCCCAGCAGTGTTTGAATGGCCGCGAAAAGTAAGATGGGATTCCTCTCTCTTAAATCGACCCCTTTCTCTGTGGGCTCAACCACTACCGGTATCCCTACCGTTCGTTGCTTGCGATGACTCACCAACTTGAAGCCATCGTTGTCCACGTCAGCCATATCGGCCACTGACTCGTCACCGTCCACGATCGTTCACTCATCCCCACTAAGCGATGAGGTCTCTCTGGACGGTTGGTCGTATCCATGTTCTGATCGCTCCACGGCCTGGGAAGCCATGGCCGCCTCTTCCAAGCCAGCCTCCCTAGATTGGCGTGGTCCCTTTAGGCTTCCCGGCGCCTGAGCTGCCGCACTCTTGCAATAGAGACAGTACCGCCTTGAAGGTGCTGCCGTCCTCGCATATTCAAATAAAACTAGGTAAATTAGGCAAAATTAGTTAAAGAAACAGAGTTGAGGCGACAGTAGGTCGAACAACGTCTTCGTCTTCCTCTTCCTCTGTCTACGTTGATGTGTCCCAAAGTTCATGCTGGCAAAAAAATGGATTTATACCAATTTTCCCAGAGGAATGCCATTTTGCTGTATAACCATGCGAGCTGTGCATGCCGCCATAGGATGGGCGTGGTGCGAGCTGAAATTGCGGAGACAAAAGGTCGATCGACGCGTCGTCACTTTACGTAGTCGGCGGCAAAGGGCAGCACTAATAACAGAGACAGCAGCTCCAGTGTCCATCCACAACGCCGAGAACGGCGACACCATCGACAAACAATTCGACAATACTGGCGGGGGAAAACGGAGGACTTGGACAGTTTGATAGGACAGTTCTTGCCTCCAGACCAGCGGCTGGTAGCTTTCCTCTAGAGGGTAAGGGGAGCGACGGCGCATGGGAGAGAGAAACCGGCGACGAGGACAAGGCGACCGGCGTGAAGAATAGTTAGGACGGTCAAGATGGGAGGAATCCGTAGAGGGTCCGGAAGAAACAGGCGGAGAAGGAGGCGAGGCGTATAGTCGTAGAGTAACGTGCGTGCAGCGTCTCGGAAACTCGGCACTTGTTGAAGGCAGACATGTGCAACATTGCCTAGAAATCTACAGGCATAGTAAACAAGGCGGTTGTCCGGGGTGCGCCAGGGGTCCAGGACGCCGCGGCGAGGCGGCGGCTAACGGCGAGGTGCCGGCGGTGGTGGCGGCGACGCTACGGATGGGTGGGACGCAAGCGCCGGGGCGCCATGGCGGAAATATTGGCGGAAATATTGCGGAAATATTGGCGGAACGTATGGCGGAAATATTGGCATATGTGAGCAGGGTAGTCCCAGGCGGAGCCCGAGGGCCGAAGGGCAAACGTCGGCAACCTGCTCCTGGATGGAGCGTCGAAGCGTGGAATCGAGGGATGGTGCAGGGTCTCCGAACACAGGCAGGTGTGACAGTTGGCGGGCCACCTCTTCCCGTTGAAAGGACTTGATCTTGGAAAGCAGTGACGCAGGGTCAGTACCGAGACCTCAAAACCGCCGCAGCAGCAGGCAGCAATTCGTCGTGCTCGCCGGAACGGCGAGTAGAAGCCCGCTGTTTCTTCATGACATGATAACTTTGACAAAGTTGAATGACGTCCACGATTGTTTGCGGATTCTTGACGAGCAACATCTGAAACGCGTCTTCGGAGATACCCTTCAGGATATTGTTAATCTTATCGGTCGCAGGCATTGATGTGTTGGTGCACGAATTACATCTTCGATGTAACTTCGATGTAACAATACATCTTTGACGTAAATCGTGCGAGTTACATCTTCGTAACTCGTGAAAGTTTAGTTCGGGTGCTGAGCGCGGGCGCGGAGACGTTGTTCGGCGCGCAGTTTGTACACATCGGGGCAGCCGAGTACCTGCGAGAAACTGGTCTTGAAGGACAGGTATGCAAGTCAGCTCAGTGATTGCGGAACCGCAAATTAGCCATGTTGGATAGGTACAATAAGAAATTACCGAGCTTGGTAGCATCGTCTCACTTGTTGTAGCCGTTGGCGCCCTCGTACGACGACAACCAGTCGTCGACATCGTGGCTGTCAGCGCCACTGAAGAAGCCGACCGGAGCCCACTGGAACAGACGATGCTTTTAGAAGGGATGGCAGCTGCCTGGCTGGTGACTTCCGCAATACCGGACGTCGGAGCAAAGGTGCGGCAACGGAGCTCCAGGACGAGAGGGGGAAGGTACTGCAGCCTCGACAAATGTAAGGAGGGTTGTGGCTCAGTTGAATCCGGGTCACTTGCCTCTATTGTGGGATGCCGCAAGTGGAAGTCCACGCAAATTTTTAAAAATAAGGTTTTCATGGAAAATAGCAGCTTATTCCGGAATAGTAACACTCGCACCGGCGTACATCAATAGCCAGGAGAATCATCTTAACCAGTAAAGTGATAAAGTAAATTCAAATCGTTAACACTTTAAGAATTATCGATGGGCGCCCGATTGCAATTAGAGATTTTTAGCCGGCTGTTACTAATAGTCATTTCATATTTAGACAAGATTATGATAATCCTAACCGCTGTGGCTAAGTTAATTTGAGCCATTTCTCGCTCTAATCGAAAGCCGCGCCTCTGCGCTTAGGCGCCGAGCGGCGTCAATCGAATCGCATCGCACCGTGACGCGCGTACTACTCGACAATCTCTGCCCGGCCCGCGCTGCGGTAATGCGCGTTCCTTAGCCACTTTGCTGTTGAGGCAGCCTCTATTGTCGCACAGAACTACATAAGAGAAAAGAATACAGAAATAAAATAAACACAATCTTACAGCAAACAAACAGAAAAGCAGAAAAAAACCATAAATGTGGGAGGCGAAAACTATGAAAAAAAATTTAAAAAACACAGAAAGGTTTAGGAGAGGTCAAAGTCGCTTACAATGGCGGTTCATTAAAAACAATGCCGTCAGCGATGCGGCGCTTTCGCTACAACTGCAAAGGGGCATGCTTGGCAACCGCAGCGGCAAACAAGGGGTACAAATCAAGTAGGTGGGAGAAATGACATTCCCCGCCGCAATCTTTCCTAAAGCCTGACGTTGGTTGCTTAATAATTGATTTTTGGGGGGGAAAGGAAATGGCGCAGTATCTGTCTCATATATCGTTGGACACCTGAACCGCGCCGTAAGGGAAGGGGTAAATGAGGGAGTGAACGAGGAAAGGAAGAATAGGTGCCGTAGTGGAGGGCTCCGGAATAATTTGGACCACCTGGGGATCTTTAGCGTGCACTGACATCGCGCAGCACACGGGCGCCTAAGCGTTTTTCCTCCATAAAAACGCAGCCGCCGCGGTCGGGTTCGAGCCCGGGAACTCCGGATCAGTAGTCGAGCGCCCTAACCACTGAGCCACCACGGCGGGGCAACGTTGGTTGCTTGAATATTGTGTTTGCTGCGGCTGCAGGGAGCATTAAATGGAAAGTGCACGGGCCTGCCCACTGGCTCAAGCTGAGCAAAAATCGCTGCCACGTGCACACGAGCTAACGGTGTCAGCAGCCTACAAAATGTCTCTTGTTTTCTTCTTTCTTTTTCATTTTTTGCTCTTTCCTCTCTTTTTTTGCTTCTTTCATTTCAGTCTTCCGTTCTAATTTCCACCTTTTTCCGCACTTGTATATTTTGTTTTTGTTGTTCTGACTTTCCGCTGCCACTCCTTCAAAGGCCCTCATGCCTTGCAACAGCCTCCGCTTCCTTCTCTCTTCCTCAGTCGTCTGTTCGCGCTCCGCAGCAGTCTAATCTGCCAGCAGTTTGCCTTAGTTGGTATTCGTTCAGTACGAGCTCTTAGGCGTCTGCGGCACGTGGTTTATACGGTGTCTGGGCTGTCGGACGGACGACGTGACGTGTGCTCTTGGTAAACGGGACAGCTGTGAGCGGGTCTTTATTCTGCCGTGAAGCCCGGATAATTGGTCCGTCCCTTCCGTTTTGGTATGTGTACAGTCCGAAATAATTATTTGTCCTATTACTAGAATAGCCGGCGGCGTGTGTTAGTGTGTGAGCAGATGGTACGGAAAATTAAAGCGACGGCAAAATAGGTTTATGTCATCAAACAGACGTACGACGTAAAACGCAAGCCCAGCACCGCAATTTCAGGCAATTATTTACATGTCGTTCGTCCTTCTATTATACTCCCCGCTGGCCGACCTGAATGTGGCGGAGTTCTCCCGACTATATGCATGCGATATTGTGATGCAACCGTTTATTCTGCAGCGTTCTGGGTGGTGTCATACGATTTCTCTTTGCATACAGCACACATCTCTTACTCAGGTTGCAGACTAGCTTGTGACAGGAATTCAAACCGAGTGTCCGAGCGTTTCAATCAGACCTCTGTAGATGTTGCGTTTGTGCAATCTGGGTTCCGAGGCACTTCTTCGGTTTATTTCTCAGTGCGCAACCAGTGAGGAGGTCGATCCCTCGTAATGAAACAAACATTAAGGCTTTCGTCTTCACAACATATAGGCAGTATTCAATGGACTCAGAATTTTAGTTTATTTTCAGTTCTTTCGTTCGCTTTTTTTATATCGCCTCTCGGCTTTTACATTTAATCCGTCCATAAGCTCGAAGCAGACGATGCCAATCAGAGTTTTCCCAGTGTTACTTGCCCTGGGCTGTAGTTTGTCGCCGGGCACCTTGCTGTAATCAACTAAATCTGCAAAAAAGTAGAGCGGAAAGTTCAATATTGCCGCTTACTATTAGGTATCCAGAGATATTAAATGTTACACCGTTGGCGTACAGGTAGGGTATATGCCTAGTGTGCAAAGGGACTAGTGTTAAAATCCCGGTGCCGCGCAATTCTCCACCGCATTCAAAAAAAAAGAAAACGTGTCAATGGAATTGACTGGTGTGCAGCCGGATCTCGTTGACCAGAACAAACAAAGCACTCCCTCACCTGAACAGGATTTGGCCACCCTGGTGGCCACAACCTCCTATATGAATAAAATCTGTTAGCGGTAAGAGGTAAAGCAGAATAATTCAGGATATCACTTCAAAACAAGTATTACGGAGTGCTTAACAGTGGTAGGTGGTAGGGTACGATGCAGGCAAGCTCTCTCAGGAGAAAAAACATCTGATTAAGGAATCGCATCGGCCCTGATAACTATCCCAGCCGCGGCAACAATACGGATTGGTAAAAACCATAACGTAAGAAATTGGCTTCATCTCTGCAGGGCTCGCACAGGGTTGACATTAAGGTCGACCCTGTTTTTGTTATGCATAAAGAATACATGTTCAAGGCCGCGCACAACTTACATTGTAATATATGCGCACGCTGCGTACAGCATTTGTATCCTGTAAAACTTTCCAGGAGCAACACAGAGTAGAAAATCATTTGTTATCCGAGCTTCTAACTGAAATCAACTGCAGCTAAATGTTAACCAAGCAAAAGATCTGTTTTTCAGAGCAAAGAAGGGAAAGTTTTGAAGCTGATTTTTCGCTAACATTTAAGGGTGCCACTCTTGCACCCGAACGCACAATCTAGGTTCTTGGTGTCATTTTTGAGGAGTTAAGGTATGGACGGATAATAGAGATACCATGTTATGGACGGACCATAGAGATTACGTCGGCATCAAGATAGCCTGTTCTGTTGGCATTATAATGAATTATTGAACAGTTCATCAGATTAGAGCTAAATAAAAAATATTATTAATTTCTTTACTCGCATTTGTGCTACAGTTTTCTCAAGTGGTTCTACCACCAAAACACACAAAGCCGACCTATCGCATCTGCAAAAAGCAGCGGCCATGCTATTTAAAACATACTCATTTCTGCGAACACTACGAAGCGTTTTGCAAAACAATTTGCTCACTGCTGATAAACTCCAAAAAAAAAATTAGCCATTTTGATACAGAAGCTAGCGGAAACAAAAACAAAGCAATTTGAGCTAACTTACTAGACTTACATTGGCTACAGTTTTTATCATTTAAAATACGACATTTAAAGAGCTCCTACAAATTAAGGATTCAAGAAATTTACACACTTTTACCGCATGCACTGATGACAGACCCAGCAACAAAATATTTCTTATGAAAAAATACGTGTCCAGGAAGACTTCAAAACGTGTCTAAAAACTCTTGCATTCTGTTTACCGGAACAGTGCCATTAAGTGTTGACCCTGTTAGCGAAGCCGTTCTCGTATTCTCTCACTTGTTTCGCAGATAAGCTTGTTTGAAGCCTTTTGTCTGCAATGAAAATCGAGAATAAGTTAGCTTCATTTGTCTTGTAAAACTCGGCTGTGTGCATTGCGCCCTTTTGTTTTTTCCTTTCAGCGCTGTGATGACGCTATTTTGTATATTTTTTTCTTCCTGGAGGGAATATATTTGTGTCTTAATCTATGTGATGCAGTTTTTTCTGTACATAGGTATGTTGTCTGCTTAATATTATAGTTTTACGCTGTATTAGGGCACAGTTGTAAGTACCAAAGTAGCTAGGCCACTATATTATAGATACCGCAGGACTAAGTTGCTTTTATGCAACAAGCATCGGATAGTCAGGAGCCCTCCACTACAGAGTCTGTCACATCCCATGTCAAGATTCGGGACGTTAAAATCCATCATAACTTCAAAATAGGACACGAAGTTGCTTCATATATTATTGTCTACAACAGAGAACTGCTCTACCAAACAAACAGTTTCGACAAATTAATCAGATACACACCCATCGAAGGTGCTCACGTTCTGAACAACAAAAACGCATCCCAGCACGAGCGTTCTTGCACATGAATATGTACAAAAAGTATTAAAGCTGGCAGAACTCTTTTATCTTACCGTTTCTCAACACTGTCTTCTTGGGCTTTATTTGCTTCCAGATAATTATCACTGATGACCTAGATATCAAGCCAATTCATCTGATCTGGTTGTGAATATATGGAACACGGCTGCACTCCGTATACGGCACGTACTACACAGTGCAACAGGTGGGTGCGCTTCTGTTCGCATTTGAGGCGACGTTTCACACATAGCTGGAGCGTAATTTTCGGTTGATATTTTTACATAAGAGATGATGCTCTGTTTTATTGCTCGTCAGGTATGATGTGTTCCTTTTTTTAAAATTGCGCCAGGCTGTGGCAAAATAAATATACTTCTAAGACACAATGAATCGGTTCCTGCCAGTGAAAACTCCTTGCGAGGCAGTACCTAGCGTGCCATACGCCGGCGATGCAAGTGATAGTTAAAGCGAAATCCTACTTCTATTAAAGCTTGATTATGCTAAGGCCCCTCACACTGCTGATCGCCACTCCTGGGCCTGTTTGTAAACTTAAGTGTGCCGAGGAATGAGTCTATTCATTCGCTGTCATGCCGATGTAATGCTATCAGAACTAAAAAGTTTGAACCTAGTGATAACGATAAGCGAACCTATTCTTTTGTGTCTGCAAAAGCGGCAAAAGCATGGGCGATCAGTTGTTAAACAACTTCCGCCCTCACCGTTCGATACTGTTTCACGTGGAACTCGCGGGAATAAAGGATGCACTACTACCGCCGCTATCGACGAGTGTGGCGCTAATGAATACTCTAAGGGTTCAGTTACACTACACGTAAATACGCTCGAAAGGAAAAGATTGTACAGCCGTCGCCGTAGCCTGGTTGGCAGAGCACCTCACGCGAAATTCGGAGGTCATGGGTTTGGATGCTACCGGTGTTATGTAGTGGTCGTTTCTGCTTTGTACTCATCTATCTTTAAATACTTTTCTATTATTCTCCCACTGAAGAACACCACAAATTAGAAAAGCATCGCCTGTGTACCTTGGTTTCGGTGACAGCTTCCGTCGGGTGCGCCATATTGATAACTTCTTTTCCCCTCCCATGCTATGTAGTAAACGCTCTTTGACGTCACCCTGCCTTGCATAAGATATCACCTCAGTTCATTCTTCTCCGAGAATGTGGCATATCAAGTCGTTTATGTAATTGAAAAACTATTTCAAGCTCAGTGGAACGGATCATGCTAACAACGGTAGAAAACGAATAGAAAATTCAAAAACATACGCTACTGATACAGCAATAAAATATTGATCAAAATACCTCGGACATAGCCCGTTACGGAGCTCACGTTATCAAGTACGTTTAAAGCAGGAAATGTCAGTGCCTCCGCGCTGTGCAATGAATGTGTCTAACGACTGTATCAGCAAACGTCACACATCACTCAGCGTTCTCATATGCTACGAAAACCTGTTAACGTTAGCAAATCGTATGCCAGACTGTTGTCAGCCTCCCGTAGAAAAGGCCTAGCTCGATATCCATGCAAAGGCAAACCTATCTCTGTATGATCCCTCTAAAACGTCCTAAAATGAAGCCCGTCCGCAGGCCAAAACGTAAGTGTAGTTGTCTCATCTTTCTGTCGAAAAGGGGAATTTACACCTTATGCAACTTACACCACTTGAAAGAGGCAATGTGCGCAAAATTTCCTTGAACAGAGGACGCAGCGAAAAGAAATGAAAAATAGGTAGAACTGGCTTTTCTTTCCTTACCGAAATCCCAAGGCGCAGTGGTTTGCTATTTCAGCCCTCTTTCCCAGCACCTTTCGTGACGGAAACAGCGGTGTGGGCCTCAGCTTGATATCCATGACACTGTCTGCCAACTAACTCTCAATACCAGGCAATGATATCCCCTGACACTTATACTAATAACGCATTGCCAGGCGGGCGTGCAACGCAAAGAGTGCTGTCTGCTATTCGTCTGGTCTCCACAGCAACAGCGGCTTGCAGGCTTGAAGCTGGCAGTTTACTAGACTCCTCGCAATGTACTTTCCGCTAAACCAGAATAACCGTTGTTTCAGCGCCTCCTGATCGATGCTTCTTCCTTCGCGCTTTAAGATGTGTGTTACAGCGGGGCTATCGGCACTGAAACTGAGCGTGTACGTTCTTTCTGTAGTAATAATTTTATTCCAAAAGTGTAACCTTAAAGCACGCATACAAAGACTGCTGCGTACCCTATATGACAAAGTGGTGCATTTCCGGCTCATATTGGTAGAAGCCATGTGTATGCTATACAAGTGAGTAGTTATTTCCAATGATGAAATTTGAGTCAATCAACTCTGACAGTTAGAAGGCAAAGGAGCCAGGTGCCGATGCAGCGTTTCTGCTGGCTTGACGTCCTCCTGTTCGTTCTTTGTCACGTTGATAACGCATGCGCAATAAAAATGCACAAAAACGGAGCCGATAAATAGGGGTACACTTCTATTTCAGGACGACAAATATCTGGAGCTTCACGACGATGCCAGGCCGAAGACCCTACGGCAGAGTCGTTGACGGTGTGCTGAGGTGTCCTCTGGTCGACCCTGACATCTTCAGAAAGAGTCTCTCGTTCCGTGCCGCTAACGGCGACGTCGTGCAATATACTTACCCCAAAAGTGGATCCCACTGGATACAGTACATAATGCAGTTGATAATCAATGCTGGCCAACGCATAAGCAGCTACAGTGAACTCACACGCAACTTTCGTGTGATAGAGTATATGAACTGCACCAACTGGAACTCGGATCTACCCGTGAAACTATTCCTCACCCATCGACCACTTCAACGGGAGCCCATGAACAAAGCAGCCAAATACATATACATGGCTCGCAACCCATGGGACGTCTGCGTATCGCTCTACCGTATCTCGACAGAACTGTCCACTGGCACGTTTCAAGACAGCACCTTCGAAGAGTTCTTCGATGTTTTTATAGAAGGCGATCTCGGTTACGGGGACTACTTCGAACACGTTGCGTCAGGATACGCCTTGAAGAACGAGGCAAACGTCTTCTTTATAACATATGAAGAGCTTAAGAAGGATATCATGGACGTGGTACTCAGACTGGGCCACTTCCTTGGCGAGGGTTACGGTCAGACATTGGAAAGTGATCGACAAAAGCTTCAGAATGTGATTCAATGGTCGAAAGCAGAACACATGAGGAAGGCAATTGTGATCGACTTAAAGGGAAACCAGGTTCCTGAATGGGATGATCTGTTCAAGCGAAACAAGTTGCAGAGTAAACATGGCGTCGACGGAGACAAGAGCAAGTGCGCGTTGGTCAAAGACGCCAAGGTAGGAAGCTGGAAGGAGTGCTTCACGCCTGAGCTGCTTACTCGTTTCGAAAAGAAAATACAAGAGGAAGGCGATAAGGCCTCATTCATGGAGCTCTGGGCAGACATTCGAGCGGAGGCAATCGCGTTGTCCCGCGCCTCGAACTAGTATTCAATCATTATTTCTCCCTATCTCCAAAAAAATCATTCTAATTAGTCATTTTACTTTCATAAGCTAGCACATCACTGTATGTATCTCTCTGCTTAAGGGTGCAGCTGGTATAGAGACATAGTAGTCCATCTTTATATTCAACGTATATATACGTATATACCTCACAGATTTCTGTCTTTCAAAAAACATCCGTTTATTAAAACAATTCACACTGAAGCGCCTTTGGCGTCCACTGGCAGCAAAAGATAGTAACAAACAAAATTAACAAAGTGAGACAAATCTTGCTTCTATGTAAACAATTACCAATCAGCATAGGCCCTCTGCTACTGAACATATCAAGAACATGCACATCCACTCGTCCTAGAAATATCGAAGGAGCAAAATTGTGCAAACTATGTCTGACATACGTGAAACGACATAGCAAGCAACGACAAAAGCACTGAATGGAAAGAGCGAACATGTGCAATAAAGAGCACTCCTACTGCATATCGGAGTTATTTTTATTTCCAAAAGCAATGTTTCCTCTTATGTTAAAATTATTGACTTTAAGACATTCAAATTGTGTTGTGCAACCCACCCAAAGATGTCTGTCGCTCCATATCTCAGTGTTCACCCCCAGGTGCTTTGTTTGTTATTCTATATAAAAATATACTACAGATTTCTCTTAACCTCTATATGATTGCAGAAACAGTTCGTGATCGCTTTGCGAGGTATTCTTTGGGGTGTGCCCACAAAAATTGTGCGTCAAAAACAATCCTAGATACTCCACTTTTTAGAGAGACGCTAGTACATTTATAATTTCGGCAGGCATCCCTGTGCATATAGAGCTCGGATGGCACAACTTTCGTATCAAGACTGTAGAAGCAAATTTCGTTTTTTTTCTTGTTACGATAGATTAAACAGTTGTTAAATCACGCCATTACTTTAGAGACATCCTAAAGCATTGAGAACATGAGTTAGGCAGAGCAGAATAGTAGGTCTTAAAATTAACATGCAGAAAACCAAAGTAAGCTTCAACAGTCTCGCAAAGGAACAGCAGTTTACAATGGGTAGCGAGGGGCTGAAAGCGGTAAGGGGATACGTCTACCTAGGTCAGGTAGTGGCCGCAGATCCGGATCATGGGAGGGAAATAACTAGAAGAATAAAAGGGGGGGGGGGGTGCATTTGATAGGTTCTCTCAAATCATGATTGGCAGCTGGCCAATATCCCTCAAGACAAAAGTATACTACAGCTGTATCTTACCGGTACTCACCTGCGGGGCAGAAACATAGAGGCTAACGAAAAGGGTTCAGCTTAAGTTAAGGACAACGCAGTGAGCCATGGGAAAAAAAGAATGATGGATGTAACGTTAAGAGGCCGGAAACGGGCAGAGTGGGTGAGAGAACAAACGCGAGCTATTGATATGCTAGTCGAAATCAAGAGGAAGAAATGAGCTTAGGCAGGGAATGTAATGCGAAGGCAAGATAACCACTGGTCCTTAAGGTTAACGGACTGGATTCCTAGGGAAGGCAAGCGTAGAAGGGGGCGGCGGAAAATAGGTGGGTGATTATTATCGATTGCGTTCTTTGGACTCTGGAATGTTTCTAATTTAATAATATGAGTTTGTTTTTCAGGGTACCAGACAGTACTTGCGTATTTCAACGTTGACATTCTAAATGTTTTGCAAGCTGAAAGTTTGACATAACGATTGTCCTTTCTAACCTTCGTCTTTAAGAAAAGAAGCTTGCGTTGAACGCATCATCAGTCGTTTTCACCAAGCTTTTTCAATATCGGTAATTGTGACGAAAAGATAGTTTAGTTTAGTTAAGATATTGGTATCCTTTCTGATGAATGGTGTTGTTATATAGCAATGATAATTTTTTTTTACATTTTCTCGGACAGAGAATAGGGCGATCAGAGAAGACCTGAGTTAGCACGGCATCAATCTGCCTAACGAAAAAAGAATTAACCTTTCTCGCCGAACATGAGCGCTCTCGGAATAGCTCACCTAAGAGGTGTTTTTTTTTTTTTGGCATGCAGGGCCCCGAGTTCGTTTCAGCATGCATTTGTGCCTTTGTGCAGAGTTTCCTTTCATTCAACTGTCGTCAAATTTTAAGCCATGTTATTGCTGGCTTTTTGGTTTTTGTTTATGCGTGCTGTTATGCATTGAATTTTTAGGTCTGTTCAGCCGTGTTTTGTTGACGTTTTAGGTTTTATGCTAATGTGTTTAGCGTTTTTAGTACTTCTTCGTCATTCCGTTGTTTTTTGCAAAGCGCCTTTCCGTCACATTCTTTCTATTATATGTTTTTGATTCGTTTAGGTTTTGTCTGTTTCTTCCCGTCTTTTGCCTCATGTTTTATCCAGTTTATCATTTGCGAATGGGATGTTACACGTGCTGCTGTTCAGCATAGTGTGGTCGTCATGGTCTTTCAAATGCGCATTATCACGTTATCTTTCAAATGCGCGTCGACGTGCGTAACTGTTTTGGTTTTCTCTACTTTGAAGGGCGTGTTGCGTTGTATAAATACGCCGTAGTGGCAGCCAGATAATAAAGTTGAAAGTTGGCGCTTCTGCATGTGTGTGCTCTCCTGCTGCCGTCGTTACTTGATGCTGCGCCATTCTTTCCTTTAGCATGTCTGACTAACTTGCCCAATCTACCCCCTTCTTAGAAATTGTATGTTGTCATCCATACAAGAAAGCATTAGTTAATATGAGAAAAAATAATTCATTGTAAATGTGTAGTTTCAAGCCTTGTCGTAGGAACGAGTGGAATTTTGCCAACATTCCAACAGATTTCGATACTTTTGTTATAATATAATTAACATGGTTGTGGCATAACATCTTTTTGTGTAGGTATACCCCCAATATTATAATTGTGTTGCCGATTTCTATTGTCTCTGATCCTAACCTGATATTTAAATCTTACGGTATTTGGGATTTCTTGGGAGCAAGAACGACAGTCTTTGCTTTCTTAAAGTTAATTTCTAAAGAATTCGCGGCTCTACACTTATGCAGTCCTTGAAGGACGTTCTTGACCTGAGCCTCTAATAATTGGAAGTTACTGTTGCGAAATAAGAAGGTGGTGTCATCTGCGCATCGTATATGTTGCGGAATGTGGCTAACTGTAGCTTATGGTTTACGGTTTATGGAGGTTTAACTTCCCAAAGTGACTCAGGCTATGAGGGACACCTTAGTGAAGAGCTCCGGAAGTTTCGACCACATGGGATTTTTTAACGTGCTCTTACATCGCACAGTACACGGACCTCTGGAATTTCGCCTCCATCGAAATTCGACCGCCGCGGCCGGTATCGAACCCTCGTGTTTCAGGTCAGCTGCCGAGCGCCAAAACCACTGAGCCACCGCAGCGGCTACTAACTGTGGTGATGTCATTTACGTAAAAGTTGGACAGGAGAGGGCCAAGAATACCTCTCTGGTGTAAGCTGCATGATGACAACCTATCGTCTATTAGAACGCTGTGCATTCAGTGTTTAAGGTATGATGTTATAAGTGATAAAACTGTTCCTCTCACTCCATATAGTTGAATTTTTTTAGCAATATGTTTGATGATTAAGACGCTCAAATACTTTTGAGTAATCTATATAAATACTAACTTAACTACTATTTCGCTTTCTTTAAATGATTGTGGTAATATTTCGTTCTGTGTAAGTAGTGCTATCTTTGTTTATTTTGTTTTCCAAAAGCCAAATTTTGTCGATGTTAATAAGTCGTGCTTTTCGACAACCTTAATCATGCGAGTGTGAATTACTTTTCTAATCCTTTTGAAAATATCGGTAGCAACGAAAACAGACGATAGATAGAAAAACAGTGGCGGTCTCTACTTTAAAGACTATTACTACTTCGGGAATTTGCATCTTATCTGGGAAAACACTCGTGCAGAGAGCTAGATTGAAGACATGTGTAAGTTTTGGTAAAAACAAGTCTAGTGTGAACTTGATAGGTCTGAGCGGAAGGTTATCAGTGTCACATGTGGAGCTATTACGTAGAGAGATAAATGTTTAAAATATCTCACTTTCACATCAACGATAAAAAAGATACTGTTGGGATTTCTAGTCATAGTTGCCACTGCTTCCACACAATGAGTGCTGGTTCCTGATTAAAAAGGTGGTTGTTGAATTCTTCAGCCAGTTGTTGTCCCCGGACAGCTTCACCATTTAAAATAGTTCAAATCCACTCTGATTGGAAGCTTTTCGGTTAAGGAGCTCGTTTAACCTTTTCCACATGATTTATGATTTCATGTTATGCCCGATTTCAAAACAGTAGTGTATATATGCTGCTATTTTGGTCTCCGCAGCGTTGCGTTTGCTTTATATCTGTTTCTTGAATGCTTTCCAATCTACAGGGTCACGTGTGTTTAAAAATTTATTAAAAGTTTGTCTTTCTTTTTCATTATTTCTGACACTCCTTTGTAATCCACGGTTTGCGAGATTTTTGTTTGGTTTTTAAGGTAACAAGAGGAAATGACTGGAGTATGCTTCTAGTAGGATCCTCAAGAAATTATTATAGGCATCCTCAGATGATGACCAACTGTAAACTTGGCTCTAGTTCGTTTACGCTTGTTTAAAACGAAAAGTGTTAATTGTCGCCTCATTAATGCTTTGTATCTTTTTGGCGGGAAAGGCTAGGCTAGGGGTACATTTAGATGCCATCTTGTTAAGCATGAATACCAGCAAATGGTCGCTGATATTACATGAAAGTGCACCTGATGTAACTTCGTGTTCAGGTAAATTTGTTGCAAAAAATCTGAATCTCAAGCTGCTCGGCTTACTGTGCTGGGCTTACGCCCTTTGTTGAGCTGCCCCACCCTAGTTTTGCCAGTTTTTGTTCGCTTTCTATGAGCTACCACTAGTGCCACTAACCGTAATGAGCAAAATAGCCTAAATTTTCGGTTCTCCCGATGCTAAAAAGGCAGATGGTCAGCAGTTTTCAATTTTGCGGTTGACTAACTCTATGATGTTGAATATTTGAAAACCATTTTATCTCGATGCCTCATTCAAAACTAGCAAAATTATCTAATCTTAACCACAGTTTAAAGACCTTTTTTAACAAAATCGGTCCTTTCTTTACACTTTTGCACTAAGCGGGCTATTTCAGATGAATCATCGAAGTTCAAAACTATTTTCCCCAGCTTTCAATTTCTGGGCATTACAGGGTTACATAAAGCGCACAAAGCTGAAAAAGTATCATGTGACTACGAGCTACCCCGTCACGAAATCTGATCTCCTAAAAGCGCCCAAATTGAAGGGACCGGTTACACAAACCGCCGCTAATAAAGCGATGCCCTTCCACAGCGATCTTGACGCGCTCAGCGCGGAAACTGTTCTTAGGGTCACGACGCTGCCGAAAAAGATTCGAATACATTGTCGCCATTTCGCGGTATATCAAAAATGATTTCTCGTGGTCTAGAGGCTGCGTCTATGCTGCAGCATCGGGATTTTCAAGAAAAAATTTGCCCGCGCTCATATCGTAGCGTAGGCGATTGACAATCACCTGTCAGAGGTGATTGTTTGTCAACTGCGATTAAGAGCATGGATAAGGGAAGAGGAAATATAAACTCTCTTCCTTGAATAAATCCTGTTGAAAGTGCAGAGCTCGTCCTGTTCTGTTATTCGTCCGTGTTGCCATTTTTGCGCTCTCATTTCTTTCAGGAATTATTTAAATTTAACATGATATGTCATTTTGCACACCATTCGCTGAATTTGTTTAAGTCTTGTTGAAGAACATGCACACCTATCCCGTATTTTAAAAATTTCTTAGTAGAGTAATTAAGCGTCAGCGAATAGTCGGATTCGAGATTGGTCTTATTTAGCTGAAACGCCATGTGTATATACGCTATTTTCGCACTGCAATAGGTTTTTTCGGTCGTCCACGAGGAAAAACAGAGAGCATATTTAGCGACCGATGTAATAATACGACACTTATGAGGCGCTTTAAGAGAAACGGACCAATTCTCAGGTTATTACTTTGGGATAGATTCGAAAAAGATTTAAATGTGCGTAGACCGAGAAATAAACGATGAGAACAAGGAACGTTCCAGAATATCTGAGACAATTGTGTCTACTCCCGCACCGAAAAACATACGAGCGCACAGCAAACAACAGTGTTACAAAAAAGATAAAGAAACCGCAGCGACACTTAAAAAAAGAATAAAAACACTTAAAAAAAGAATAAAAATGAAGTTTCCTGAGGGGCCAACGCCCCGTATAATGGCGGTGCATTCAAAACAACGCCGCCAGCAATACGTCGCTTCCACTAACACTGAAAGGGAAATTGCGAAACGCAGCGGCAAGCAAGTGGCGCAAGGCAAATAGGTAAGGGCAATGCCATTTCGCGCCGCAATCTTTCCTCTGTCTGACGTTGGTTTTTCTGAATATTGCTGGCCGTTTCACCACCCTAAGCAGTTTCTCTTCTTTTCTGACCTGTGTTTACTTTTCTCGGTCCTTTTCTTTTCTTTTCTGCTGCCTGCTTTCATTTCTCTTTTCCCCTCTTTTTTTTCTTCCTTTCCTCATCACTTGCTCCTTTACTTTCTTTCTATTCTCACTTTCCGTTGCCGCTACGATATGCCTTATCTGCCTTGCAACAGCCTCCCCCCCACCACATCCTGTCCCCGCCCCTTTCTCTCTTTCTCTCTTCGCCTGCCTTTTAGTCGCGCTCCGCAGTAGCCTTGTTTTATGCCAGCTGTTGGCTGTAGTTGGAATGCTTCCAGTGCGAGCTCTTTGACGCCCGCGGCTCGCGACTTATGTTTTGTTTGGGCTGTCAGACAGACGACGCAACGTAGTGCCCTTGGTCCCTCGGCCTGCCCCGATCCCTGGATATTTGAACCGACACTCTGGCTTTGGTATGTTGTTTGTTTTCCCGTTTTTGGTGCGCTGCTTTTATGTAGTACTTTCCTGCCTTCTTTTTTTTTCAGCCTTCGCTACGTGTGAAATACAGGTTGCCCGTCAGACTTTGTCCAGTGTTCCGTTTTCTGCGTTGTATTTTTGTTCAGTCTGTTCACCTTTCACCAACAAACTTTTGAAACTGTAAAGCTAAAAAGCAGCCCAATGTTGCCATTTGCTAACAGCATTTTAATTTTCCTCGGGCTAACGAAAACGAACAAGATTTCAAAATTATATATGCTAAAATGCATATGACTGAAATACCGAGAAATGAGGATCCAGTACATTGTAGTGTGAATCATATTTATAGATTTCGCTCTTAGGAAAGTTTTTTCTTGCTCAGGAAGTTATTGGCAAAACATATGTGCAATTTCTCGCGAAAATTTGATACAGTTTGTGCCCAAATTTCCACGGTTGCGTAGCTCACGCTGAATACTCGTATGATGCAGGCTGTCAAGTGGAAAGTTGTACAAGTGCTGAGTAGATAACCAAAGGCTGTGATGGCTGCGTATTTTTACGGTGTTCATCTGCCTACTTTAGCACCTTTAGATACTTTGGAACTTGCCCGGAACTCATAACAGACACCGTCTATTACCCCCCCCCCCCCCTATTTATACCCTCCGTGACTTTCAAATATACTTAATGCATGCGTGGCTGCGCTGCGAAGATCAGTGAAAACTCGGCGCATGTTGCGTTTAGAATGTAAACCGCTGTAGTAATGCAAGGACGTTGTGCAATGGTCTAGAGACGTGTCAACAGAAACTGAAATAACCTAAGCACTTTCCCACCACAAATGCCTGCGTGCCTCTCGAAAACGGGGCATTGCTATCACTTCTAATGAGCGTGGTAGATACATAATCGAAAGCTCTAGTCATCGTAATCCTGGCGAAACGTAACGTTCCTGACAAGAAGTTTTCCTCCCCAGTTTTCACTTTACGTTTGCAAGCAAGCGTTTTTTTTTTTCCTGGGGGTTTATTTGCACGACGTAGTAACTATGGTCCTCCAGGTTTACACATCCGCTCGATAGCTTCCTCGTCCTTGCACTGTTCTCATTTTCTCGCGCATATGTTTTTTTTTTGTGGTAGATACCACCAGCGTCGTGTAAGAGGCGGACACAAATACAAAAAGTGTTTAAATTCCTGGGTCCAAATATAGGCGGATTTCTTAACGTTTCAAAGACGTGACTTCGCGCATTTTATCATCTGGCTTCTTCTCTACTAGCCTGCTAGTTTTTAAGGCAATAGCGTTAACAAACCCGTTACGCAGAAACCTTGATGTCGGCTTTGCTGGCGTCTGCCTTGCAAGCAATAAATAGGGTGGCGTAAAGTGGCTCAGGCAGCCAACTACGGAGCAGCAACCAATGTGGGCAAGCTAGATCACGTGTCCTTGTGGGGTCATCGCAACCTATCCACCTGTCTGTGAACGAAATAACCATCCTGGCCGGTGGAAGTTAAATTAAGGGTTGACTGCGGGAGGTTCCTCGGCAAGAGCAACTCGGGTCCCTCAAGACTCACCGATCGCCACGTGTAATCGCAGGGCGGCGGCGAATCCCTTAACTGCTCACCATTTCGGAAGGACTGGTATGAGTACGCCCAAGGACATTTGTATGAGAAGTTGAGAATGACCGACTCCGCATATATGGGCATTATATAAATTTATCGCGTCATGTCCTTAAGGCGGAGCTGAAGTATCCAATCCAATTTTTTTCTCTTCAAATTATAAATGTCTTCTTTGACACTGGTATTATGTATATTGTAGCGATAGCTACATAACGGCAGCATTTCGAGCCTTCAACGTGGCGGTGGCACGTGACCGTGGCGGCGGCACATGACGGAGGCAGCGCAGCCACGGCGTCCGCCACCGCCGCGTGGTTGGTCACGTGACCAGCCACGTGGTGCGGAGCAGCTGCTGCTGCCGGCGACGTGGTGCGGTGGCGAAACCGAGCTGCCACAGGTGTGCGCATGCGCCGTGTAAAGTGGGACGAAGATGAAGGAACGCCCGGCGAAACGGAGCGGCGAAAGACTGACTTTGCAATTCAACTAAGCAAGTTTCACTCGGCCAGCTGTAGCTATCGCGTCACTCCAGGTTTAACCAGAGCTAAACCACCGCCAATTTTTAAGTATAGATACGAAGGAAGGAGAAGCGCAGGAATCGTCTCACCATGGGTGGACACCTGAAGTACGATTGCATGGATGTCACGCAAGAGAGAAAAGGGGATAGAAAGGCAAGTGCAGATGCATACCACGATGCATACCACGATGTGCACCTCTGCATGCGCAACTCCTCGCTGTCGCTTGCACGTAGTAAGAAACTTAAGCTTAAAATACTTGCTAAGTTACGAAACTTGTGCGCAATGTACAAAAAACGTGACGCTCAGTAAACGTTCCGCAAGTACCGGCCTATCTTTTTCTGCGAATCGTTCTCTATTCTTTGTGTGTTTCTGGTGTGGTAATATACGCGGACGCAAGACTTGCACCGGGGCGAACTTCAACCAATAACATGCAAACGCGTGACATTTCATTTTCGTCTTCATTCTGCGGTCATGCTCGCACTGAACACGAGCTTAAATTGCTCGGTAGTTGGCTCATAATGCAGAGAATCTCGAGTCAGCGAGAACAGATGCGGTGCTGTGTGCGTGCCTCATGATTCTTTCTTTTAAACCCGCGCAACAGCTCGAAGCCAAACAAGGAAGGCACAAAACACAGCGCTTCGAGCCGTTGCGCTGGTTTACAAAAATCATATCTGACCAACTCGCCCACCAGTTCATGTTGTCATGCTTCTTGTCCTCTATCTCTTTTCGGTGGTTCGACCTTCTTTGCTTCGAGCACTTTTATCAATCGTACCTGCTTCTCCTTTCCTGCATACTTGTGAAGTTTGCTGCCATGCAGCGCAAGCTACCTGCAGGAGGCGGCGGCAGTTATTACACATTTCCGAGCCAAGCATAATAGTCTTAAAGCCGTCAGTCTAGTCCTCTAGCTTCTACGGCAAATACGCAGGAAATTATATGATTCCGTCTGGTGGAAGAGGTATATTAGTGATCAGGTTCGTCATTGGATGCGCGCGTGTTTGTGGTTAGGACTGGATGGGAAGCCGCGTGCAGTCGACATACAGCCGCCGCTTAAATGATTGTTGGGTGCGGAAGGAAGAGTCGGTCGCCAACGCAAACTAGTCAAAGCTAAGTGCTTTTTTCATGTGAATAAAAAAGAAACCACGATAAAAAAAGGCGCAAAATCGACAGACCACGGCTCGCGTCATCCAACAATGCGGGTTGTGCACTTGCAAATCTTTAATGGCGCTGGAGGATGTGTTCAGAATTTATGACTGTGTGTATGCTCTGTTCGGCGTAACATGCGAACAGAGCGGGCACAGCATCGTCGCCTGTTCCTTTGTAGGACAGCTAGTGAGTTTGAGTGTTTACTTTCTTTTTTTTTGGGGGGGGGGGGGGAGGGGGAGAAGGGGCATGGTGGCTGGCCTCTGTCATCAGCAGCACTGAGCGTTTTTTCGCACACCTATAGAAACTGCGTCCACGATGGCCTCGGGTCTCACAAAATAGCGTCGATTTGTATCCACAGGTGCTTCCGCAGCTCGCTAGATTGCTTTTTGGGTCGCTGCTGTAGGCGACACAGGAAGCTTCATTGCACTGTGACGTTCCTGGTGTGTGCTACGAGGTTCCGAGTTTGACGGCGCGGCGTAGACGGAGACCCAGATGACAGCGGCATCATCAATTACCCAGCCATGCTCTTTGAAAGTGACGACCAGAACGAAGGGGTTTAAGCCCAACTGGACCCAACCGGACCCGCCGCCGCCGCCGCGGGGAAACGGGCTTTATCCTCCCCAATTGGCGTGGCGATTCCAGGGGAGGCCTCCCGAGCACATTCCAGGACAAGGGACCACTTTCCCGGCCGGTGACCCGCGGGAACTGTCAGCGGGCCAGAGCGCGCCTTACCTTGAGGAGCGAGTGTCAGTTGATGGATGGAGAGCGGAGGCCGGTGACCCGCGGGAACTGTCAGCGGGCCAGAGCACGCCTTACCACAGCCGACGCTATGCGCTACCTCGAAGACAACCTTCTTTCCCTCGGACTCAACACGTGAGGGGGGCGAGACCATAAGTGCGGTGGTATGTTTGTGCGCCCAAGTAAAAGCCCTAGCCCCCCTCCTTCCCCTCCGGAGTGGGCGTCCTCACCCTAGGGAGTGTGGAGAAGAGGATATAAAAATCGACAAGCAGTACGGAAGAGGGACGCTCAGGACGACATCGTTCGCCAAGAAGGCCTTCAGCGCCGAAGCCCGACGGCGTGCAGCTTCTGCCAGCAACCGCTCGAGCCCAACTCCGGAGCCACTCCATCGCCCCCATGAAGTCGTCGGCACGTAAGCTCGGACGCCCCAGCCTCTGAATCTTAATCATGTATAATTATTGAATATATCTGTTTGTTTAAACTGAGCCATACGGTGTCTCTTTGCCTCTCCGTCCCGTGTGGACCTGCGCATTATGGGGGTCATCACAGCACTTTCACTGCCAATTTTCTGCGCGTGCGATAACACATGCAGGAAACTGCAGCGAGAAAAGCAAGTCTGTCCACTGCCATCAAGGCAGCCACTATCACTCCTCCTGTTGATCAGTACTGAGGGATGAGAAAGAAGGAACACACAGATCAAAGGACTGAAAAATTATATGGGGATCCTACCCACAGACCACTATGGCAGCGTTATACCACTAGTAAGGATGCACGGCTTCTCCACTAGCACCGACTTGTCCTCTTTCAAAGAAATCAGCTTGCATCATGCGGCGCCGTGCCGCTGTGGCACAGTTGTCATGGCGCTCGACTGCAGTGCCCGAGGACGCGGCTTCGTTCCCTGACACGGCGGCAGCATATCGATGGAGACAACTCAATGCGCCGTGTACTGTGCGATTTTGTGCATGTCCATAACCTCAGATCGTTGAAATTATTAGAGAACCTTTGATTGCGGTGTCCCTTATATCCCATGTCGCTTTAGGGATTTAAAACATCGTATACCATAGCATATCATTACGTGAGGATGAGGATCATTTTCGAATCATTGCGCCAATCACTTGCGACGTTATGATCGCTTTTGAAGACGGAGTTTCAGGGCAATTCATTTTACGGTAAATTTCGTAGTCGTATGCCAAAACGTCACATGCCTGAAAATGCGTTATTGCGTAGGTCGCTAATACGTATGCCGTCCAGCCCGCTTATAACGATCGCAGTTATCACGAACGCTCGCTTATTACTCACAGGGGTGTAGCTACCGTCAAAATATGTATTAGGGCTATGGAACTCCGTCTAAGATAAAAATAACAACCGTGGCCGCCGTACACTCGACCCCGCTGTCAATAAACACGTGCTTCCATCAGCTTTTACAATGAAGAGCGTCTGCCAGCTCCTATCGTCCCCTCCAAGTAAAGTGTCGACCCTCCAGAGAACCATTAAAAAGGCCCTATTTAAAACTGCAGTTAACCGCTGGCCAAGCAAACCCCGACAGCCTAAAAATTCAATCGTGCATGAGTGTGTGCAGGCTGTTAAAGCGTCTCAACAGGAATCGAATGCACGACACAAAGGCAGCTTTGAAAACGTAACTGCTACACAGGGCAGGTGATCCACCAATTCGGCCGTTTGAATACCAGTCGAGGTAGGCTCTTCCTGACCCACCAAGTCACGTGGCTTGCGTCGCCGACGGACATAAAATCCCGCCTGCACATCCGAAGTGGTAGCTTCGTTTCTACATCCTTGCACCTTTGCAGAGGAATGAAGACAATGATGCCGACTTATCGCAACCATTTGCCGTGAACGTTTCAGTCGTTCTCGTTATGCCAGCAGGACATGACCGTGGTAGAGAGCTTAGAAAGCGTCTTCACATAGTCTGTTTTGAAGAAACAACGTAGTTCAGCGCTATTTATAAAATAAAGAAGTACCATTTTTGTCCGACCGCGTTTTTTATCCGTAAGAGGGCAATTACGCTTACTGCGAACTTCTAATACAACGAACGAGTGGGCTCGACTAAATAAATAAAAAGCGAAGGCTAAGCACACTGCCAAGTGGCGCACCAGTGAAGACGTCACAAAGGAATGGGGCGAAGTTATCGATAACAAGCGGCGATGAAACGAGAAAAAGTTAAGAAACCACGATGAAGTTTCCGCGTCAAATAAAAGAGCGGATAACTCCGCGAATAAACGGAAGTGACCAATCAGTGGAACGGCCCGGAACAATCTAAAGGGATGCAGTCGGTCTGGCTGATAGTGTTTATATAAAAATGCAGATAAGTAGCGAATTCAAGCACCTGCGTTGCTCAAGAAATATTTCTCTAACTGCGTGTCGATTTTTTTTAATTATTCAACTCTAGGTAACTGTAAATGCCAGATGCGGTCATACTCTTAAGCCGTATCATCGAATATTTTCCGACTTTAATTTTACTGCCCTATACTATCAGAATGACTATGGCTGTCATCCGGTGTGCAGTGATTACATAAAGATATGATCACGCAGAAACATAGCAACGATTGCGTAAAAATATGGCCCGAGATCCTACTTGACAACACCAATATTTTTGTTTGCAGAATTCAATTCGTCAACGCGGACAGATGCAGTAAATTTTGTATCATTGGTGAGACTCGCTATGCATGCCCACAGAAGTGATAAAGACAAGTTTCATGTTAATGTAATCCAGTTCCCGTGGC